>NC_084480.1:125847237-126477487 GCF_030035675.1 Rhineura floridana
GTTATATTTTAAAAATAAAAAAAATTCTCAATAGACCATGACAGCTCATTTGAAACTACTACGACCTATCATTTCAAATGCAAACTTTGGAACTTCTTAAAATGTATATGATACACTTGACAGACCATGAACTATTGCACAAATCCAGATTAGGAATGGATTTTTAGCTCAATCACATTTGATGGCCAAACATTTTTTATTTTCCTGTTTATAATGGCAAAAGGAACATTTTCTTTGTTAGAGCAGCACCATCAGTTTGCATCTTCCTAATCATACTCCATCAGCCTTCCATTTTGACCTCATGAAGGAAGAAGCCTTTCCTGTGTACTGGAGTGACGATGAAGTCTCTGTTTCTTATTATAACATCACATTTCTTCACTGAATGGGGATTCTCCACTCTAAATCCCAAATCAAGGGGAAAAATTGTCCTTGATCTAAAGTCAAGCTTTGTGTAAGACCCATCATCTGGATGATAAACTGAATTGCTGATGTGTGAAACTAGGGAATCATACAGAATATTGAGTAGATTTCCTTTTGGTTGGGATAGAAATGCAGAGTTCCTGGCATTTCTGAACATTAATAGGAAACAACTGTCTTTAAAAACAAATACCCCCTTAGTAATATTTGGCAGAAATTAAAAATTAAAATACTGTGTTCCACAGTTACTCTAATGTTGACATGGGCATCTTCTCAGAACCTATTTCCATGTATTAGATTCTAACAGATCTATGGGAGCAGTCAACATAGTATTTTAATGGATTTTTTTGGAGGGGCCTTGGGGATCACAAAAAAACCTTTTGGTATCAGGGGTTCACAGGAGGGATTCACAGAAGAAGTTTAAAAAGCAACAACCCTAAAACAATTCGTTTTCATTACAGGATTTTTTGGGAGGTGTCATGAGGGGCACAAAAAAACTCTGGTAGATACAGCTCACAGGCTGTGTGTTAGCCACCTACATAAGTGACCCCTTGAACTGGGTTCCAGGCTCCTTCTAGGAGGAAGGGTGGGGTATTAAATAAATAAATAAATAAATAAACCACCCACCCATGTGGCAAACTCTACTCATTTCATATGAGTTTCTAAACTATGGATTTGCAAAGTATTTGGGCCATAAGCAGCAAAGGCAGAGAAATGCTTGAATATCCATTGGATCCTGCACTGGTAACGCTGTTGACCACTCAGATAGGGGCTGTCCAAAAGATGGCGTTATTTATTGGCTGGGATTGAAGCCAAGGTATCAGTCCAAAGGGAGTGGGTAGCAGGGAGGCAGCAGATAGGCCAGGGAATAGGAAATGAAATGTACAGACTGGATGCAGAGTAAAAGAACATCATAAGAACATAAGAACATAAGAAGAGCCTGCTGGATCAGGCCAGTGGCCCATCTAGTCCAGCATCCTGTTCTCACAGTGGCCAACCAGGTGCCTGGGGGAAGCCCACAAGCAGGACCCGAGTGCAAGAACACTCTCCCCTCCTGAGGCTTCCGGCAACTGGTTTTCAGAAGCATGCTGCCTCTGACTAGGGTGGCAGAGCACAGCCATCATGGCTAGTAGCCATTGATAGCCCTGTCCTCCATGAATTTGTCTAATCTTCTTTTAAAGCCATCCAAGCTGGTGGCCATTACTGCATCTTGTGGGAGCAAATTCCATAGTTTAACTATGCGCTGAGTAAAGAAGTACTTCCTTTTGTCTGTCCTGAATCTTCCAACATTCAGCTTCTTTGAATGTCCACGAGTTCTAGTATTATGAGAGAGGGAGAAGAACTTTTCTCTATCCACTTTCTCAATGCCATGCATAATTTTATACACTTCTATCATGTCTCCTCTGACCCGCCTTTTCTCTAAACTAAAAAGCCCCAAATGCTGCAACCTTTCCTCGTAAGGGAGTCGCTCCATCCCCTTGATCATTCTGGTTGCCCTCTTCTGAACCTTTTCCAACTCTAGAATATCCTTTTTGAGATGAGGCGACCAGAACTGTACACAGTATTCCAAATGCGGCCGCACCATAGATTTATACAACGGCATTATGATATCGGCTGTTTTATTTTCAATAACTTTCCTAATTATTGCTAGCATGGAATTTGCCTTTTTCACAGCTGCCGCACACTGGGTCGACGTTTTCATCGTGCTGTCCACTACAACCCCGAGGTCTCTCTCCTGGTCGGTCACCGCCAGTTCAGACCCCATGAGCGTATATGTGAAATTCAGATTTTTTGCTCCAATATGCATAATTTTACACTTGTTTATATTGAATTGCATTTGCCATTTTTCCGCCCATTCACTCAGTTTGGAGAGGTCTTTTTGGAGCTCTTCGCAATCCCTTTTTGTTTTAACAACCCTGAACAATTTAGTGTCGTCAGCAAACTTGGCCACTTCACTGCTCACTCCTAATTCTAGGTCATTAATGAACAAGTTGAAAAGTACAGGTCCCAATACCGATCCTTGAGGGACTCCACTTTCTACAGCCCTCCATTGGGAGAACTGTCCTTTTATTCCTACTCTCTGCTTTCTGCTTCTTAACCAATTCCTTATCCACAAGAGGACCTCTCCTCTTATTCCATGACTGCTAAGCTTCCTCAGAAGCCTTTGGTGAGGTACCTTGTCAAACGCTTTTTGAAAGTCTAAGTACACTATGTCCACTGGATCACCTCTATCTATATGCTTGTTGACACTCTCAAAGAATTCTAATAGGTTACTGAGACAGGACTTTCCCTTGCAGAAGCCATGCTGGCTCTGCTTCAGCAAGGCTTGTTCTTCTATGTGCTTGGTTAATCTAGCTTTAATAATACTTTCTACCAGTTTTCCAGGGACAGAAGTTAAGCTAACTGGCCTGTAATTTCCAGGATCCCCTCTGGATCCCTTTTTGAATATTGGCGTTACATTTGCCACTTTCCAGTCCTCAGGCACGGAGGAGGACCCGAGGGACAAGTTACATATTTTAGTTAGCAGATCAGCAATTTCACCTTTGAGTTCTTTGAGAACTCTCGGGTGGATGCCATCCGGGCCCGGTGATTTGTCAGTTTTTATATTGTCCATTAAGCTTAGAACTTCCTCTCTCGTTACCACTATTTGTCTTAGTTCCTCAGAATCCCTTCCTGCAAATGTTAGTTCAGGTTCAGGGATCTGCCCTATATCTTCCACTGTGAAGACAGATGCAAAGAATTCATTTAGCTTCTCTGCAATCTCCTTATCGTTCTTTAGTACACCTTTGACTCCCTTATCATCCAAGGGTCCAATTGTCTCCCTAGATGGTCTTCTGCTTTGAATGTATTTATAGAATTTTTTGTTGTTGGTTTTTATGTTGTTAGCAATGTGCTCCTCAAATTGTTTTTTAGCATCCCTTATTGTCTTCTTGCATTTCTTTTGCCAGAGTTTGTGTTCTTTTTTATTTTCTTCATTCGGACAAGACTTCCATTTTCTGAAGGAAGACTTTTTGCCTCTAAGAGCTTCCTTGACTTTGCTTGTTAACCATGCTGGCATCTTCTTGGCCCTGGCGGTACCTTTTCTGATCTGCGGTATGCACTCCAGTTGAGCTTCTAATATAGTGTTTTTAAACAACTTCCAAGCATTTTCGAGTGATGTGACCCTCTGGACTTAGTTTTTCAGCTTTCTTTTTACCAATCCCCTCATTTTTGTGAAGTTTCCTCTTTTGAAGTCAAATGTGACCGTGTTGGATTTTCTTGGCAATTGGCCAGTTACATGTATGTTTAATTTAATAGCACTGTGGTCACTGCTCCCAATCGGTTCAACAACACTTACATCTCGCACCAGGTCCCAGTCCCCACTGAGGATTAAGTCCAGGGTTGCCGTCCCTCTGGTCGGTTCCATGACCAACTGATCTAGGGAATAGTCATTTAGAATATCTAGAAACTTTGCTTCTTTGTCATGACTGGAACACATATGCAGCCAGTCTATGTCCGGGTAGTTGAAGTCACCCATTACTACCACATTTCCTAGTTTGGATGCTTCCTCAATTTCATATCTCATCTCAAGGTCTCCCTGAGCATTTTGATCAGGGGGACGATAGATCATGATTTAGCCAAGCAAGGCCTAAAGTGTTGCTCAGGAAAAAAAAGATGAATACTTGACTTAGAAACATTTCTAGCAAGGTCAGGTACCCAGGAAAAGTCAATTCTGTCTAGGGATAGAGCATGAAGAGGACGGTACGAAAGGCTCTTTTTTGCCTCCACTGTTCTGCACCCTGGCTTACCACAAGGTGGTGAACAGCATGCTAACCAGCAGGTTTCTGATGCAAGTCTCAGCTGATGCTGACAGCTAAAAGATATAATAAACAGAATCAATATCTATTGGAAATGGGCAACTTTGCATGCTGCCACTTGGGGGTAAGGTTATACAAGCCTTAATACAATTAAAGGGAGAAGTGCCATCTCAGGGAAACTCTGAGTTTGCTGCAATGTAGCTTTCTGTTTGATTGTTGTTTTGCCCTCCCCTTCCTCCTCCTTCTTGCTGTGCTTCCTTTTGAATTCTCCATTAGCACATGGAGCAAGCTCCTGTGGGGCTGCTTGCCAGAAGCTGAAAACTATGGACTGAAAACAACCTATACTTCTTCCTTCTGATTTCCTAAGCTGTGCCTGTACCACAGAATACATGAAGTGTTCATGAGTAAACTATTTTTATATACTTTACTGGAGAAAGCTTGATTGCTTCATTCTGCTCGACTGTGTGACGGTAGAGGTGGGACTAGTTATTGCTCAATTCTGTTTCAGCCATTTCATTCTGCTAGAGATAGAACTGCATAATTCTTTTATTCCACAAACCCCAACAGTATCAGCCTTCCCCAACTTGGTGCCCTCCAGATGTTTTGGACTACAGCTCCCATCATTCATGGCTATTGATCATGCTGGCTAGGGTTGACTGGACTACATGATGGAGCCTAAGCAAACTGGAACCCTTGCTAATGGGAAATTATTGAAGAGCTTCTGTAGAGTGGTGTTTTCTGTTGCTCTCTCAAATGACCTCCATTTAAAATTCTCTAAAGCTAAGAAAATTGTGGCTGTTCCCATATCAGTGGATGCAGGTGTAGGAGAAAATGAGAATTTTTTTTTAGCATGCCTAGAAAGAACAAAGAAAGAATAGATTTTCGGTGTGACTGGAATAGGCCCGGCATTAGCATCTAACACCCTGGGCAGATACCTGGTCACCAATACTCTGGCAAGGCCCACCATTCCTGAGCAACTGGGTTTTGAACCCAGTTCAATTGCCATTTACATTTTCCCACAATGCCCCTGACAAGCCATTCTCTGGTGCTTTCTGGGGAATAAAAATGGTTGGTTCAAAAATGAACTGCTGCCCTTAGGTAAGCCTGTGGACAGGGACCATCAATGTGGGAAGGAGTCCATCAAAGGGCAGTTTGCAACTGGTTCTCAGTAAGGCAGAATTTAGAAAAGAGACGCATGCACCTTAGACACAGGAACACAAAAAGCTGCCTTGTACCAGCTTAGACCATTCTTTCATCTAACTCTGTATTGTCTACACTGACTGGCAGTGGCTCTCCAGTGGCTTCTCCCCACCCCATTTTTTTCTGGGGGGAAATTATTAAAAACTCAACAAAATAAAATGGTTCCCCCCCAATTTTACTGCCCCCCTCAGGCATTTGGATCTCTAGCTTCAGATAGTTTTCCCAGCCCTACTTGGAGACACCAGGGATTGAACATGGGAGCTTTTGCATGTAAAGCAAGTGCTCTACTGATGAACTATGAGCTTTCTCGGATGATTTCACCAAGGAAACCTTTGTGTGTTCCAAGGTAATACTTGCAATACTGACAAGCCACTCATCTACATAATATTTAATATAGTTAATGTTATTGATCAACATACTAATGTTATTCATAGGGTCACTGAAGCAACTTTCCGTCTTGCCTACCAAGCTTTTTTAAGAACTGGAATGTAATGGTTGATGGAGATGATAAAATGATGAAAAGAATACTAAAGCCCTTTAAAATAATAAAAAAAGCCCCACAAGACAAATAAACTTGCGAAGATGCTGACTGCTTTTTAATTGAAACATATTTCAGGAATGAGCTTATGGATTTTCATTTCATCCACATATTACTGAGGGAGTTTTCAAAGACATTTGGGTGGCATATTATTGACCTGGACTGAGCTAATACAGCCTACTGGGGCAAAAATACCTATTTTCCACCCCTCCGTCCAAGAGACAGCCCACCTTCCACACCATACATTTAAAGCACATTCAATGCATATTTAAAGCATATTACTTCCCCCAAAGAATGCGGGAACTATATTCCCCTCACAGAACTACAATTCCCAGCACCCTTTAACAAACTACAGTTCCCAGGATTCTTTCGAGAAAGCTTTAAATGTGCATTGGATGTGCTTTAAATGTATGGTGTGGAACTGGAAGGGGGAGGGAAAGGCAAATTTACAGGCTGATCCTAAATTGGTTTTCCCCTGATTTCAAGGGGATTTATTTCTGCATAAGCACGCTGGGCACTGCAATTTTTGAATTCCGATGCCGTATTTTCCTATCCTGGCTACCATTTCTGGATGAAGTTGTGTTGGACTCTGGAAGCAGGAAGCCTTAAGACTTTTGAAACTGAAGCAAGAGCCCCACTATCTCAGCAAACTGTATATCTCTTTTATGAATGCCTTCAATATTTGTATGTATATATGTGTGAGGGGAACATTTTTGCATGATGTGTCACAGCTGATGTCTTTATTTTGCTGAAACGCAGTGTGCCAGAAGTTTTGATTCTGGTACATTGTGAGTAAAAACAACAACAGCATCACAAAAAATGTCAGCTGCCTTGAGCGGTTGCTCAGGCAGTGGTTCATCACCACAACCAGCATCACCAACAGCGTGGGTCCCAGCACTTGCCCAACTAGGTCAAGTGATGACTGCAGTCTTGAATGAGGTGGCCAGCTGTTTCTTTTTGGTTTCCTTCTCCTCTCAAGGGCATTCAGCAACATGATGTGTCAAGCCTTAAGCAGGTCTTGAGCTGACAAAGGGCTTATCCACATGGGAGCAAAACATCATAGTAAAAACGCTGCTTTTACCTTCATTTTCTGTTTGCGCAGTCCACACAGGGGGCTCGAAGCCAGCTGCAAACACGGTGCTTTTCATTCACACTGAAGGGAAAGGATCAAACACGCAGCTTCCTAATGACCACACAGGCTTGCAGCGGGAGCCAGCAGCCAATCAGGAAATGACATGAACAAAGGGAGGAGGAGTGGGTGTGAGGAGGGAAAGCATCAGATTAAAGTGTCTACAAACCCCTAGAGATACAGAACTGGAGATGTTTTCACCTTTCCTTTTCGGATTAAAACAGCATGTTTTTACTTCGGATTTAAAGGCGAAAACTATGTTTTAGCTGCTGATTGCCAGTCACGTCATGTGAACCTTGCAAATTAATAGGGGCTGTGAGTAGCACCAGACCCGTACAAAATCTCTGTGTGAACCAGCCCATAGTGAAAGATGTCAGGTAGGGACAAGTTTATGCAACAACATCAGGCTCTGACCAAAGGAAGAAAGAGCAGGGAGGAAGAGCTGCCTGGAAGGATGCTTTCGATAGGACAGAGCAGGCCAGATACTACTACCTATAAAGGCTTCCAGGCAGGCTTACCAGCTGTTCTGGTCAACTAGGAGACCATGTTCTTGCTGACTTTGGCTTTCTCTCTTCTTTGCCTTGCTCTGGCCTCAACATTAGCTGTGTTTGACAGATGGTGGCAGCAACATAATAAGGGGGAGGCAGAGAAGCAACTTGGCATTTTACCTCTGTACCTGTTTCTCACTGACCAAGTTGCCAACCACTGTTGCTTCATTATCTAGCTCATGCTGCAGATCACTTCACTGTAATAAGCCCAGGACTTTTTGGGTAAAAAAAAATGAGGTGCTGCCTGTACTCATATTTTGAAAGAAGTGTTGTAAGTGCCAGCATGAAACGGTTGACATGGGCAGCAAAAAAAAGAAGTGATGATACTCTGTACCAATGAGTGCTATCACAAAAAAAGTGTTTCAAGCTGAAGGCACCTGTAATGCAGATTCAGGAAGCCAAGATATTGTTGATGTGTATATACTACCTATTCAAGAGGAGCCTGAACTGAGAAAAAGCAATGTGATAGGATTATGAATATGGTGCATTCTGTTAAAACTCTCTCTCTCTCTCTCTCGCTGTTATGAAAATGCCTGCTCTGTATACAATAGTTAAATAATATTTTACTTAGACTTGCATTGACCTGGATCTTGCAAGATTATAAAATGAAAGAAAAAAAGAGTGATAACATTTTGTGGAATTTTTCAGAAAATATAATTATTTTTCAAATATCCGGAGTTGACTCTAACTGCAAAAAATAAAAATGCAACACTGCAAAAAATAAAAATGCAACACTGCCAAATCCTGACACAACCTTAAACTCAAAAGAAAAATTGCAGATGCCACTGCCAGTCGTAAGAGGAAAAACAGAATGAATGTCAGTTATTATCAAACAGATAGCAGATATCACTTTAGAAGCAATAAACTTGGAAGAGCAGATATGCACCTTGCTGTCTCACATAAATCCTAGAATACAAAGATAAGAACAACAAAAGAAAACATATGAGCTTCGAATTTAGGGGCTTGATTTGACCACACACAGCATTCTTGTGTGATATAAAGGGCACTGCATGCAATGAGGGAATTCAGGTAGAAGTGTGGTTCTACTATACAGAAGCATGCAATGAAATCTGGAATGGGAGTGCCATATATTATGTAAAACTCATCTCTTTCCTCCTTCAATGCTGCCACACAGAGATTTGGGAAGTAAACCGTGGCATTATCAATTGCTTTAGGAATGAAGCTGTGCATGCCATGGAGTGTGTGTGACATTTTCAAAATCTATCTATCCATTTATCATCTATCTATTAAAAAGTTATGTACTTATAGACAACTACATTCCAAGTACTTTATTTAGTTTTACATTCAGCCCAGCAAAGGCCTCAAGGCATACTGCTGTTCCTCATCAATCTTCCAAAGTAACATGAATAAGATTTAGCGTTTATGAGAAAGAGTGAAATAGCCAACCATACACTTAGCACACACATATTCAACATCTACTGGCACAATATTCCAGGATTTTCATCAGCAACATCACACTATGTCCTATTATCAATTTGATCAGAACAAAACTAACATTTGGAGCAGGCTTCACCTGCTTGACTAGATGACACAGAAGCATTCAGACACATTGCTATGGAGACTTGCCAAATTCTGCAGCTGAAAGTCATTTTATATGTGGTATAGAGGAATATCTCATTTACCACAGCATGTGTTTTGCATGTGAGCTGCTGCCAATCAGCTTCTTGTAGAATGTATTTTGAAGTGTACACCAAAGCTATTTCAGGAACACACTTGTTTCCTTTTTCTTTTAAAGTGAGTCGTGATCCTATGTCACCAGCACTTCAGAATTAATGTTTGAAAATTCCAATATAATCAATAGGGACCAATGCCCTCTATCAATTTTCCAGAATACATTAGCAATCAAGGCCATAAATCCATTCCTAGTGCCATGACCAGGTTGGTGACAGCCAAACTACAGAGTGGTCACTTTCTCAACAGCTTCTCCCAAAACAAGGACGGGATAGAGACAGGTCAGTAAGTACTAGGAGAAATGAAATCCAAGATTTATGTTTTAAAAGCAAGTGCAGGATGGCATGGCTATTTGAGGGTATCTGGGAAACTGATTTATCTAAGGGAAGCTCTGATAACTCCAGACCCAAGGTGGTTTTCACCAACCCAATTGCCCATTGGTCCTATTCACAAATATACCCTCTGAATTGCTGATTAATACCATGTGACACAAGTCTACCTCTAAGCTATGTACTAGTGCCCAAGATGAATGGCATGAAACTAATTTTATTAGCAAAGCAGATGGCAAAGACTTGATAGCAGAGAGATAAAAATGAAGCCTTCAGAGTGGAGACCACTCAGCTTTAGTAGGCCATTTCCTACCCACGACAGTTCTATTGGATGGCTTTTTGCATTTGGAATGACTGCTGAGAAGAATTATTTCTCTACAGCTGCTTCTACAATGTCTTAAAACAATATTTTAAGAAGCATCTGTTCTACGGAACAGTGTTTGGCACTAGTTGAACACCACTTGTTCTCTGTCTCCTTCATCAACTACAGGTCCATCATAAAACTGACAGCAATCATCTTGATGGGCAAGATCAGCCAGATTAGTGGATAGATTGATGGACAAGATTAGCAGGCAAACTTTCCAAAAGGTTTGGGGATCATAATTTTCAAAAGGTGAACCAAGCTATGTATTCCCAATTATGACAGAACTAGGGAAGATCCAAATCTGCATCTTTATAAGTTAATCGACTCATTTATCTAAGAGCTTTTATTACAGCAAAATAATTCAAAGCCTTGCTTTCATGTCAGCCCCCAAAACAGATCCAAAATACATTCCAGCTCATAAATTAGATCCCACAGTATCTGAGAAAGACCTTTGATTGTTCATGGTTACCATAACATCTATCTTGAAAAAAATGACTTCAGCGTGTAGAACCTAAACACCATATCTAAAGCCAGCTCACCAAGCTTGGCCAGGCAGCCATTTTGTACAGTATACCAGCAGAATTCCCAGAATCCTGACCTACCCACATTCCAGCTAATACACATTCCATCAGACTGTATCTTTCCTCTTATGTAAAACTATTAATGCTGGGGGAGGGGAAAATAACCAGGGCACAGTTTAACCAAAGTTCATCACTTTTAACTGGGAGAGTTAAGCACATTCATATCATTTCCATTGGGACTTTGGTGGCTGGATCATGCCTGTAGTAATTCCACCATCTTTTAAATGGTTTGTGCTTAATTAAGACTTTTGGATCACAGGTCAGGTTTCCCAAGGATCTTTAAAGAATTAATAAATTGTTTAGAAGATTGCTACAGTTGCTACAGGACTTTGCAATCTGTTTTGTGTAACAGTCTACAATACAGTAGACAAAAAGAAAGGATTTTGGCAGCAGAACACAAGGCATTTGTTAAGCAGAAGATGTGTAAATAGAACTCTTATATAAAATACAGTTGATATTTCTCAAAATAGGTACAAAGGCGGCATAACAAGCCTTTTTTAACAGGTAGAAAGTGGAAGGTGCAAGTGGTTAGTTATGAAAAAAAATTGCATAAGATTTAAATGTTGATTTGCAGAAAGGTTCAATACTGTGGGCACCAGCTGGTTGTTGTTGTTAGTTTATTAAGTTTATCTGTTGCATCTCACAACTGAAAGGAGCCCCAAAGTGATTTACAAGAAAAATAAAATTCAAAAATTACATAAGAAAGTATCCATAAACACAATACAAATATGCTAAAAATGTATCCTCCCTTATAACAAGCTGTTAAAACACATATCAAGAGAAAGGTCTAAGGGCATTCAATTATGTGAAAGATCAGCAGATTTTAGCCTGGCTAGTCCTGGATGGGAAAATGACTTGAAGCTCCCAGGCATTCTGAGATCTAGACCAAAGACCCTGTTTCTATGGTGGTGACACAAGTAAACACATGTACCTTATCTAAGCTTATAATGTAACTTGTGAGACAGGTGGCCAAATACGTAGGGGAGATTTCATGATTCCACTATGAATATTGCTTTCCACAGTCCTCATTATTAACATAGTGAAAGGATGAGGTAGCTCACTTCTTTGGCCCAGGTAAGCATCTAAACTGGACCTGAGAGTCCCCTTGAAATATGTGTGTGGAAAAATACAATATTTTGCGTTATAGTTTAGAAAATAAGATGGAAAAACTATTAACAGTTTCTATAAATTAGGGTGTACCACAGTACTATGTTTTAGTGATTTCAGAAGGGGGAGAGAGAATGATTCTGTCTCCCTGAAAAGGGAAAGTATTTTTCTTTTCTTTTTTTATGTGTGCATGGGGGGATGTTCACAGTAGTAGCAGTTTTTCTGCGAGGGAGGGGAAAGCTTAGCTATATATGGTGTGGACATTGACAACAGATACACGAGTCCTTGTCTGTTTATAGGGGCACAATGATTAAGTGTGGAGAGTGGTGGATGCTTGTTCTGGGGGGGGGAGTGATATAGTTTAGTCAGTAAGAGCAAGAACTCTTCTGATGGCTGGCCACAATTTCCTGCCCCCCAAAGATTATATATAGAGTGTAATATATGTACAGCTCACGGCAGGAAACAGTGGCCTCCAGCCATGTATCAGAAAAACTCTTGCTGGCAAAATTGTATCACTCCCACCTCCCAAAGAAACAGAAGGTAATGAATTTGAAGCTGCCTCCACTCTGCACACTACATACATTTAAAGTAAAAATGGATCCTTTCACCCTGAACCTCTGCAAATATTTTCTTTGAAATGCCCTCCCCCAATTCACTCTCTGAGACTGGGGTGGCAAATCGGGGGAAGTAATTTCTCACCAGCCGTACTTTTTAAATTTCAGATTGTAACAGAATCATGGTGTTTTCCTTCCAAATGATGAGTAGCTTATTCCCATCATTAGCTTGCCTGTTTTTCCTCTTTCACAAGCCTCCCTTATAATAATGAAGTACAATATACGCAACACTGCCTTGGTGAAAATATCAGAGACAAATACACCCAATTAAATAATTTTGTCTTGAATCCAGAGGACACGCATGATAGGTTTGTAATCAAGTTTATAAAGCTGCCTCTTTATGTAATTATTGTTTTATGTCCCCTCAAGCAGTGGTGTACAACAAGTGGGCTATATTTATCTACTAAATTATTTTTTCTGATCACACTTTATAAGACAGATATCTGGTAGTGCTGAAAAGAGTTAGAATAAAAAAAAATCAACCGATCTATTTTGCAATGAGAATTTGGATACTAACAGTGGTCTTGTCCACGTTCAGGTCTTCATGGGCATTTAAAAAACATATATTTTATTTCACGTTACCTGGGGCCTTTTCCCAGAGCCCAGTTTATCCTAAGTGCGATTTGTCCTCTAGAGCTGAAAACAATAGGACAAGTCCAAAGGGTTGTTATTGCACTACACCAACTAAAAATTGGCCTTGCATATCTTGCAGCCTTTCCCAACCTTTGGGTCCCCAGATCTGGTTGGACTAAAATTCCCATCAGCCCCAGACAGCATGGCCAATGGTCAAGAATAATGGGAATTGTAGTCCAACAACATCTGGGGACCCAAAGGTAGGGAAAGGCTGTCTTATAATGCTAACCAATGTAATAAGAATTGTTCAAGAGTTGAATGGGACAGTATTTTCTCATTTTCATTATTAATGTCTGTGACTTCCTCACCTTTTAAAACAGTCAGTTTTCCAGTTGGCAGTGGAGATCAGAAACTCTTGATCATACCACCTGGAACTTAAGCAATATCACCAAGCACACATGGTACTAAACTGCCTCTGTATGCCTTCTCCAAAGTGCAGGCAATGAATTGTATCCAATGTTGGTCATATTTGGATTAAACCCATTTAAATTAATGGACATGACTGACTTAGGTCCATTAATTTCAAAGGGTCTGTTCTGAGTAAAACTTAGTTGGATACAACACAAAGGGTCTCTCTCTGAAGTCACTGACACAGCTCAGGCAGATGTCTCTGACATTCCAGACCCCAGGTGGTTGCCCGTTTCCTCTTCCAAGTTCCTTATTTGGCATTAGCTTCTCTTTCTCCTCCACAGTCTTTCCACAAAATCCTCTTGCTGCTCCGTTTCATCCAGTCCTCCTTGATTCCCTAACTTCTAAACAGATTTAACCAAATAATTGCCAGTCTAATATAATGTCTATGTCCTTATATGTACTCCCCATTTTTGTAATAAACCTCTGGTTTGTTATCTCCTTTGTAATCCCCTCTCTTGGAAAACCCGAGTTTTGCCATGGCACACCACAACTTTAAGTTAAAGATCCAAACGTGTCATTTGGATATATCTATGTAATATTATACATGTACAGACAAGGGCACAAGTTAACAGAGCCATTCCACTTTGATTTTCTAAATCTTAGATATGTTCTGACACACCCTAGTCATGAAATCACAAAACTCCTTCTACTTTTCAAAGAGGATGCCTCCCCATGAGAAATAAATTGACAATTTTTTAGGATTATGGTGCTAAAATAAATATGCTTATTTGAAAGTGATCATAGGATTTCTCTTGTGGAATGTTTTAATATTTGAAGATAAGGGGATGACAGATAATGGAGTGACAAGGGAAATGGAGAAGGCAAGAAAAATTGGTACCCTTCAGTTTTGCAAGAGAGAGAAAAAGTTACTCAGCAATGGTGAATATGAAATTGAAATGTGCTCTTCACATCTGTGTTTGCACAAAGGAGGTTTGACGAGGATATAAAAAGAACAAAAATGCGATTGCTTCTGCAAGTATTCTAACCTGGCAAATCTAATACTTTTTTAAACGGCTAAACGAGTATTTACCTTGTCATTGCCTGAGTGAGACAGTAAATATAAAGTCTGTGTGTTCCATTCTGTCATTCAGAGTTATGTGATCAATTTTATTATACCTTTTATGTGTGTTTTCTTTTTAACCTTTGTGCATCTTGAGAATATAAGGATTCATTAAACTACACATGCTTGTCTGAGATTTCACAGTAAAAAACAACTTTTATGTCACGCCATCTGCTGCTCCAATAAAGAAAAGAAACTGAAAAGCGATATGTAATGGTATCACTAGCTGAAGTTCCTTCTTTCAAGCTGTATTAAGGGTACCAGGAAGCCAACAGATACCATGGGTCTTACCTGTTACACTGTCTTTAAAAGTCCAGTCCTTGTCAACCATACAAAGCTCTTGGCCGCTGGTTACAGTCAAAATGAAGTATTCGATCATGGTAATCCCAACGCGTCATGGATGATAGAGTCTCTCATGGCACCACATTCCAGCTGCTTGAAACAAACCCTGCAAAGCAACAATGAGAACAAAACATGACACACATATGTCATTTTAACGGAAATATCTAGACTAGAAGCCACCACACTTAATCAATAAGAGCATCATAACAAAGGCATAGAGGTATCTTGACAAACATCAAGGCTAAAAGACTATGGAGCATGCACTCCAAAGAAAGCATTTTCTACTGAGTAAATGCTACTTGACTACGTCATTACGACTCTATTAAAAATGTAAGGATTAATTAAAAGTTACCATTAAAAGCTAATGCTCCACTACGATTCTCTTGCAAGAACAGAACTCCTCAGGAGATGTCCTGCTGAAGCAAAGCAAAGTCTGTTTTGAAGAGCTGAGATCTAATAAGGATACCTGAAAGTCCGTCTTACCCCTTATATACCCAGTCATATTGTTTCGGAAAGTGCAAATTTGAAAGATTCGGCTTGAAATGTGAACTGAACCAAAATTCTCACCCACCCCTAGAGTTAATTTATGGTAGAGAACTGCTGCTGCTCTGGTATCTGCCACCTGAGGCAGCTGGTTCACTCTGTCTAATGGTAGAGCCAGCCCTATGCACAAGGCCACCCAGTAAGCTTTATGGCTGAGCAGGTTATGCTTCAAGAAGAACATCCTAACATTTGGATGACATTGTTGTTGCAGTTATGACTAATCAAGGCTAGCCATGAGCAGTGCCTCCAGGCCCCTCCCAATGTTGCCCTGGTTACTGTGCTTTCTCTCCCTCTTACCAATGCTGGTGCCCAGATTCTAACCTCATAGTGTCCTTGTCACGTGCTTTCTCCCATGTCATCCTGGCCACTTTGATCTCCTCCTTTCCCCCATATATTTACCAGGTGATGGCAGGAAGATCTCTCTCCACACACACATACAAAATTTACAAGGGAGGTGAGCATTTCCCCACAGGTATTCTGGGGCTAGGTAGCTGGCACCTCAGTTGACATGGTGCTTTGCAAGACACTATGGCTATAATTATCTGCTGCTCACTCTCTGTCATTGTTTGAAGGGCCTAGACTTCTGCCCCATGCACAAAGCTAAACCAACTGTCAAAACCATGACATCAGGTTAATTGTTTTCCTTTGTCTGTGTAGTTGGATTTCAGATCATGCAAGCAAAGACACAGGGATTTGCAGCTGCCACTGAAAAGCTGATTGGCTGTACCTGCATACCCCACTTCTGGCAGGGATCAGCTCTGGTCGGGTGCTCCTGAGTGGAACCAATCCCAGCAGGGTCTGCATTTGGTGCCAGGCTTAACAGGCTCTGGATGTAAGCCCCACTTGCCAAGAATTGGGAGCACACTTTAAGGCTTCTGATTGTTCCTTTACCTGCCCCAGTGCCCCACAATTGACATGATATATGAGTGTGAGTGTGGCTTGGGGAAAATGACCTTGCAGGCCACATTAGGGCTGCTTCTGTGCCTCATTGGCCCGCGAGCCATAGGTTCCCCACCGCTGACACAGAGGTCAAACTCCACACCATTTCTTTAGGTTAACCCAAAGCATATGAATGCCGGATCCTTGATGTTTCCTTTTGTCTGCAATTGCGCAAAACACACCAATTATTACTGAACAAGTTCACAGGGAAAATGCATTTCATTATCTGTACTTATTTTCAACTTATTGTTTCTTAAAGTTTTTCATAGAAGACATTGCAGGCAGAGAACTATGAATCAAAGCAAAAGCAATCTTGGATGTTTTTCACAGCATGACTTACACAGATTGCAGTACTATAACTGCAAGAGTAATATCTGCTAGGAAACTACCCAAAGTCAATTTGTATACAAGGAAATGTTTCTTTCTTTCATTGGGCCACAAGTGTTATAAACAAACTAAGAAGCAACAACGGGTAGAAAATGAGCATAATATTAGGGCTGAGCCAAAATTTCTCAGAAGACTTTTCCTGAGAATTTTTCTGATTCTTTCCCTGGTTTTCACTCCCTTTCTGAAAAATAAGGACACTTTGCAGAATATTCTCTGATTATTCTCCACTTGTTTTTTTGAAGGGGGGGGAGATCCTCTATCCTATCCCTCCAATGCCCTTGAACAATGGTAGGTCTGGAGCATTGCAGAGGATGCAAAATGGGGTGATGGTAGTGATGAATGCCAAAGCCCTCTGGCCCCTTCAGATTCTCTTCTCCATTGGTTAGAAACATGCAAAGCACATGCACACTTGAGCAAATGCACAAGAGGAAATTGCAGTGCCAAAGTTGTCTAGCTCTGGGAAAGGGACATGACTCCTTCATTCAAGTCTCATCTTCCCTTTCCTATAATAATAACAATAATAATAATGATGATGATGAAGATGATGATGGGGATGGGATCTGCATTTCAATTTCGATTTTTGCTCCATTGAACTTCTTTCCGGTACCGCTTTGTCAGGGATCAATATTTGCTATTTGCCATAAATACCAATTTGTGTTTTTTTCTGCAAAAATTATCATTCTTCATAGTTTTTTTTTACAAAATATCATTTTTAAATGAAATATCAATATTAACACTCATGTTGAGGGAAATATCAGTTGAAGATAATATCAATATTAATATCAATATTTTGAGGCAATTTTTTTTAAAAAAAATCAGCTGTGGAAAACCAGAAGGAAAAAAACCCATATCTGTGAGGACAAAAAAAGTGCAAATAAATAGGAAATCTGGTGTCAAATTTGAATTTTGTGAAATTTGAGCCCTTCCCTAAATAATAATATCCCACCCTTCCTCTCAAAGGGAGCCCAGAGTGGCAAACAAATGGTAAAACACTAAAAACATTTTAAAAACAAAATGTTTTCTTTTTTTAAAAAATAGTTCCAATACAGATGCAGGCTGGAATAAGGTATCTACTGTTCCACATTACTAAAGGCCTTTCAATGTTGTGCACAACTGACTTCCTGATGAGATAGTATCTCACCTGCAGAGCACAGTGGGTGAGACAATCTTTGCCCTAATCATCCTAAAATGATTTTTACCTCCTGTCTAACACGGGGATTGTTTTCAATTCACATCTTTCCTTCCCTAATTCTCAGGAATGATGTGATCCTTCCCTGATCTTTAGGAATGCTAAGCACCCATCTCTTTCCAAGGGCAGACACCACACATACCTTTTTTGCTTCCTTTTGATTGGATATCTGTTCCCCTTTGAAAACACTATAAAAATAGGGTGGTTTTAGATATTCTTTGTCTCTGAAGATTTCTCAGTCCCATGCTGGTTGCAAACAAGCTAAAGATATTCTGCTTGTAAGTTAATGAATCTTCATTGGAGACTATAGCCTTCTTTAGGTGGAAACAGTCTAAGATGAGGTAGAAATGAATGTTTATTTTATTTTTAAGGCAACTTATTATTTCTGTCGTCTACTCTATCTTGCATCCTCTAATACAAGATTTGAATTAGAACTCTGGAAGTTACTAAATATTTCACTAACACAAGATCCGCCTCACTGACTTGCCTAACCATACTCAAACTTTTAAGGAGCGTTAGAGGCACCCTAACACGCTTGCCATCTTCTCTCTATGATTTGGATTTCACATGCCCAGATTTAGGAGCATTAGTGTGGCTTTAATAGTAATTGATTTAAGAAGGAAACATCCCTCAGCTTGTTCTGTCACAAGAACAATGTGAGTGTGTCTTTCTGTTACAGGTAGCCAGGCTGCCAAGAAAAATGCTGCTGTTGCAGCAGCAGCCTCCTCCTGCCACAAATCTTAATTAAAAAGAAAAAAAAAACCTGTGCTACTGTCAGGCTAATGATGAGGCCCACCCCTGAGAAATGGTTGGGAGACTTTCTTTTCCCTGAAGAAACTGGATGAAACTGATTACTCTGGGAAGAAAATTATGAGAGTCCATTCATTTTATTTATTTATTAATAAGTATTAACTACAACTCAAAAAACTGTCTCTTCCAATGGTCTCTTACAGCATTCAAAACATTTCAAAACCATATAAAATATAAACAACAGAATTGCAGTCATAGTAACAGCAGTAAAAACATTTCAGATCACTATATCATTGATAAAGTGCCAGTCATAACAGTTAAAAAACAGTTAAAAAAACAGAGGCTACTTACTACTTATTAAACCCCCTCATTAAAGTCAATTCTGAACAAAAACCTTTTTAGAGCTTGCCAAAACTGTATCAATGTGGGGTCTAATCAAATATTTTGGGGGTAAAGAGTTCCATAGCCATGGGGCCACTGTAGAAAAGGCTCCGTCCCTTGTTCTCACCAGCCTGAGGTCCCTTCCTAAGGACTGTGCACAGTTCTGTGCAATTACATCACCTGTTTCTGATTCAAATTCCCCTTCTGTGCGTACTCCAGACTACACCCTCTAAAGACATCTCTTGAAATCTGTCTCATATTTACAAGGAACTAGGAGTTCTGAAGATGAAATGACAAATTCTGCCCTATCTCTTTCTGAGCTAATTGTTATCTGAAACCACTGAGCCCTGGTTAAAGTAAAAACGGGCATGATCCTAAATTCTCCTGATTATACTGTGAGCTTGTATCAGAATGGGTGTTGGAGTGTTGCCTTTTAAAACTCAGGTCCAGTAGCATAGTGGCTAATTCAGAAGTGCAGGGTCCCTTCACAAAAGTCACAGCCATGCCCCCCCTTTTTTGCTGCTGAGTTGAGAATGAGATCCCTGTTAATGCCTTCTCTCACAATAACAGATGTCCCTAAGAGCCAATCAGCATGAACGAGGAGAGTGTTAGCTACTGAAAAGAGTATTCTCAGTGGCTGACTCAGCTCCTTTCACTCTGATTGCTTCCAATCAGCAGAAAAGGACAAGGAAGCTAACACACTCCCCTTTCATGCTGATTGACTCATAGGATGCTGGAGACATAGGGACCCCAAGACCCCCTGAGACTCTGGATGACTACACCCCTGCCCAGTTCGGTTATGATCCCACATGATATCAAACCCAAGCAGAAAGAAAAATGGAAAATGTGCACATGGGAGGAGTGGGTGGAGGGGAAAATGCATATGTGCACATATGTCACTTGTAATCCCTACTTCTAGTTCTGGTTGTACATCTGAATGGGAACCAACTTTCTGATCAGTGCCCTCCACCTCACTCCCTTACACTTTCCGCAAAAACAAAAAGAGATTTTTCTTGTGTTGTGACACTGAAGTCTACTTAAATATAGATATTGGGGAATTGTGACACTGAAGTCTACTTAAATATAGATATTGCTTGGTTTGGGAATTGTAGCATCCCTCTGACAGTTAATTTGCTTGTGTGTTAATCTGCTGACAAGTTAATTTACTTGTGTGTGTGTAAAGAGAAATGCTAAATTGCTGATTGACATTGTTTGTATAAAGCTACGTTTGCAAAATAGCTATAGCTGGGAAAATCAGGCTTTGTTGCAATATGCAGCTGTGTTTGTAGAAAAAGGTATCAGATATGAGTGAAACATCCAAGGTTGAAATGGGAAAAACAAGTTGTGAATAACAACTCCAAATATGGAACTAGGAAGAGAGGGGAAGGTACCAGTGGGCATGGTTAAAGTGATGTATGGAAAATGAAAGTGATGTAGTTATGATGATAATGATGCTAATGTAATTAACATAACAAAGCTGATAAAAAAGCCAGCAATGCATAGTTTTGCCAGAACTGGCCTGGCCTCTTCTCCACGTGCACGTGTTAGCAATAAAGATACTCCTTCTCCATCATTGTTTCGTTCGTTTCTGAACTCTATTGGGTGAGTACTGGGAGCGAGCTCAAGCCATTAGGACCCCTAAAAGGGGCTAAGGCGTTTTGTTTGTAACAGTGTAACCTTTTGAAGAGCATTCACATATTTAGCCAATCATGGATGGTGGAATGCTCCTCTCTACTAAAAATGTCATACATAAAAACATTTCATTCTGCATAACAATTCTGTTACATTGGATGCCTGGCTTCACTTAACCGTGGTTGCATGCTACATATAATTTCCTTCAGATCTATTTGACCGATGCCTATATAGTCATTGAAGTCTATCTAACCAACCAAAGAACAGAGATAGAGTTAAGCACCTTGAGGATTTTAGCCATTAATGACATGAGCCATACCACCCAGTCACCCCTTCTAGTTCATCCCTTGGAGCAAGAAAAATAAACAACACATAAATTATAATCCTGATATTGTGTTAGAATTCACAAATAGTTCAATGCATGTAATAATGAAAAAATGTTTCAAAAAGGCTTAGTATGAGATCTGAAGTATCTTCTTACCTCAAAACCTAACAGGAAAGTCTTCTAAATGAAGATGAATGTGCACACACATCCTAGTTCATATTTGCTGATAAGCTCACTGATAGACTTGAGCTCAGCGAGAGGAAATAAATGAATTTCCCTTACTCGTTAGAGTCTTTGCTGTCAATACATTCCATTCTCCATGGCCTAATGTCTTCCATCTGACTGAGAGAGGCTACTGAATACAGAGACTTCTTTGGTCGTGCAAAAAGCAAATACCTTGCAGCTAGCAAGGTAATATTTTCCAAGCAACCTGTTGTTTTACTTCCTCTCCTTTACTAGTAGCTGTGGCAGTAGTTAACCAATGGCTACTGTTGCCAAATATATGCTGATTTAATGGATGACAGAAAAATGACTCACCAAGTCACTATCATTGCATGGAGCTAAAACTCCTCATACTAGGGACATAGGGGAATATAAAATCTGGACTTCTGTTGATTACTCACTGTCTGAATCATTTATAAGTAGACCAGACAAAACACTGGAGAGTTTGCTGTCCGGAACAGCCTTGCATTCATCAACTGCTGCTCAAGATTACTCTTCCTTTTCCACTTTAATTTTTATGATTCTTGTATGCAGTGGTGCGGGAGAAGGAAAAATAAAGTGTGCATGAGAAGCTCCACTTTACACCCAGAACTGAAATTAATACTGCCTTCTTTCTTTTTAGAAAATGCTAACTTTCCCCAACCCTTTCTCCAGATCAGTATTTGGCCTGCATCACCGTGGTTCATTTCGTCTTAATTGCTGTAATACTGTGATGTGGCAAGATTTGTGACCATGAAGTTGTGTCACCAGCCATTTGAACATTGTTAGAAATGGTGGAGATATATATATAAAAAGATGGGCCAGTATCACCAAATGATAACCCCCCCAAACCTCCTGTTGGATTTTGCACCTCTCAAATTGTTCCCCAAATACCCTCCCCAAATTCTTTCACAATTCCATCCAAAAGTTCTCACTTGTGAACTTTCATCTCAGTCTTTAGTGGGTTTTTTTTTAACTATTGGCTTCTCTATGCAATATATTTTTAAAACAATATTGTGATAACAGTGTACTGAAAAGGGGAGGCATTCTGAGAGGTTCACCAGAACTATCATTTTAATTACAATTTTTTTTATGACATGGCTGTGGTTGTTGTTTTAATACTGCAATCTTAATGTTGCTTTTTTAAGTGAGTTGAGCTGCAGACTGACGAGTTGCCCAGAGAGGGCTCAAGGGAAACAGAAATCTAGGAGAATCAGGATAGAGAAATGGAACAACCCAAGAATTGGCAGGCAAGAACACCAGAATTGAGGATCACAATAGGAGCTAGCAGTTGGGAGATTATCTGAACCCACTATGGGGGACAAAGTTCCTATTGCCAGTTCTATGCTAGCCCAACATGCCCAAGGCTCAAACTCCATCCACGCTACATACTACACATTAATGTTAAAAATATATATCCCTGCACAGAAATACAGGAGGATGAGCTTGGTAGCCACAGTGAAAGCATCTGCATTAAAATAAATGGGGCAAGGAACAAAAGGAACATGATGGTTGAGTCTACTACCAACCACCCAATCAAGGAGAAGACGAGGATGACACTTTTGAAAATGAAATTGCCAATGTTTCATGGAGGCATGATGAGTAATGGGGGACTTCAATTACCCTGATATCTGTTGGGAGACAAATTCTGCCAAACAGGCCCCTCCAAGAAATTCTTGACTTGTGTTGAAGATAACTTTCTCTTACAGAAAGTGGAGGACGGAACTATCTTTGACTTGATTCTGACCAATAGAGATGGCTTAATGGATGAAGTGGCAGTTATGGAAACTCTGGGGGAAAGTTACCACACTATACTTGAGTTCTTGATTTTAAATGAAGCAAAAACTGAGACTAGCCATACGCGTACCCTGGCCTTAGGAAAGCCAATTTTAATAAACTTGAAAATAAATGTAGTATGTGTAGGAGTCACATCCATCATTCTACCCACTTTTGCCTCTGGCCTGCACCCACCATTGGCAACTGGCCCCTGTAAATTTCCTCACAACGGAATGTTGCCCTCAGGATTAGGAAATTCCCCACTGCTGGTCTACATGGATAAGGAATTCCAGATGTTGCAGCCATCCCCGACAGATTATCTTGGTCCCTAACAAGATATTATATTTTTCTTTGGAAATGCGAATAACTTTACATACTAGAAATAATCAACTTCTGCATGGCCAGTTTCCCCCCATCCAGCTCGAAGGATGGCTTCTGGAACAGCAGTTTTCAAAGCCAAAGTATACATCAGGTCAGTCAAGACTCTGCCCACATTCACACTATACATTTATTTCACTATTGTTCAGCATTACGCAGTCATGGCTTCCCCAAAGAATCATGGGAAGGGTAGTTTGTGAAGGGTACTGAGAGTTTCTAGGTAACCCCTATGCCCCTCACAGAACTACAATTTCCAGAGAAGAGGGACTGGCTGTTAAAACACTCTGGCAATGGTAGCTTTGTGAGGAGAATAGGAGTCTCCTAACAACTCTCAAGGACCCTCCGTGGCGCAGAGTGGTAAGTGGCGGTAACGCAGTCGAAGCTCTGCTCACGGCCGGAGTTCGATTCCAACGGAAGGAGGAAGTTGAATCTCTTATAAAAGGGGTCGAGGTCCACTCAGCCTTCCATCTATCCGTGGTCGGTAAAATGAGTACCCAGCATATGCTGGGGGGTAAAGAAAGGCCAGGGAAGGAACTGGCAATCCCACCCCATATATACGGTCTGCCTAGTAAACGTCACAAAACGTCACCCTAAGAGTTGGAAACGATTTGCACTATAAGTGCGGGGACACCTTTACCTTTTTAACAACTCTCAGCAGCTGTAACAAACTATCCTTCCCAGGATTCTTTGGGGGAAGCCACGACTGTTTGAAGTGGAATAAAAGTGGCATAAATGTCTGGTGTGAATGTGGTCTCTTCCTTGGCCCACCCAGCTCAGCACTGTTGTTGTATTCCAGAGGACAAGGCAAGAACAACTTTTGCAACAGAAAAGCTTTGACAGGCCATTAGTACAGTGCGGGGACACCTTTACCTTTTTAAGAGATGCAAATGGGGAAGTTTCTGGTTCTCATCCCATGTCTACTATAAAGTCAATCCGTAGCCTTGGGCAAACCACTCTCACTCAGCCTCATTCCCCTCATCTGCAGTATGGGGATAATAATAAGGATTTACCCCACATGATTGTGGTAAGAATTACAAGTAGATAATGCACATGAAGCACTTTGAACACATGAGATCACCATACAAATATTTATCATTATCATCCACAAAGAACTCATTCCCTGGGCAACCTAGACATGAACATAACTCAAGACAGAATACTCTGTTGCTATCCGGTTACTAAGCCTGTTCATTTTATTACATTGCAAACTACACAAAGAACCTATTGGTGCATATTAAGTATGTTAAACTGTTTTGTTACACTCATTATAATGTTCGTCCAAGTTATTTGTTTTCTGTGCTTCTCATTAAAAAAATCTCAGTAGGAAAACCCATTGCTTGAAGTTTTTTTTAAAAAAAAACTTCTCCAGTCTCTTAAAACCTCTACAAAAAAGTAGTACCATTTACTCTTAAAAAAAAATATCAGGATCTCTCTGACTGACTTTTTAGCCACAACATAAAAGTGTATGCATAATGCAAGCATTCAGAATCTGTCCAGAAATGAGGTATTTATCTGTTGAGCAATGACAGAGATTAATTTCTGCTATGCTTTTAGATCCAAACAAGCTCTTTCCCTAAGAAGATCAAGCATAGAATGAATTTTATTTCCTGTTGTGTCTCTCTGAAATTTGTATAACATTAAAATCTCTTCAGATTGAGTTGTTTTAATTTCTTTATTCAGTTAACAGTTCTTCTAATCTCTAGTTATTTCTTAATCCCCTGGCTAACTCCCTTCTTCCTACATCTCTTCCAGAGACTGCTGGGAACTGGAGAACTGCAGAAGTATCTATAAAGCAGGGAAGGGGAACCTGCAGACCTCCAGATGTTGTTGGATTCCACCTTCCCTCAGCCCTAGCCAGCATGGCCAATGGTCAGGGATGATGTGAGTTACTGTAGCCCACCAATATCTGTAAAGGGCCACAGATTAGCCGACTCTACTATAAACAGACTACACTACATTTCTGCTTCTTATCTGATGTCTGCATTTGTGTGTAAGATAAGCACCCCAAACTGAAAGGCAGTTTGGGAATAATATCATGTTATTGGGAAAGAAGACAGTGACAGGACACACCTTCTTCAGCAATTAAACCAGTTATGTGTAGCAATGGTTCATATTTGCACTTTATATTGCTTAGGATGTCTATGGTTTTGAATGAAGAACACATTGCACAATTTGCTACGCACTACTCAAGTAATTTAATAACAACAGTATTAAAAATAATTAAGCCAATTGTGGGTAATGATATGCAAGTGATACATAACTGTGATGCAGATATAACTGCAAACATTGCATATTAATTCCCACGAAAAAGTGTCTGAAATGTGCAATGTCAGTTTCTAGGAATGCATAAAGCTCTCTCTGAAAATAAAGTGACAGGTTAAGAACATTCCTAAGGTCCAGGCTATCTGTCAGACCGTATCTCCCTATATGAGCCTGTCTGGGCCCTGAGATCCTCAGGAGAGGCCCTTCTCTCGATACCTACGTCCTCACAAGCACTACTAGTGGGGACGCGAGATAGGGCCTTTTCGGTGGCTGCCCTGAAGCTTTGGAACTCCTTCCTAGGGAAGCAAGAATGGCCCCCTCCTTGCAGTCCTTCCATCGGCAAGCAAAGACTTTTTTATTCCAACAAGCCTTTGGAACTGAAAGCTGTTAAGGACAGGGCTTGAAGGGTGCTGCATTGCTGTTGCCTAACTGTATTATTTTAAACTGAGTTTGAATTATTTTAACTGTATGTATGAATGGTTTTAATACTGTAAATTGTTTAATTTGACTTTAATCTAGACTTTTGTATGTTTTAAATTATATGTGTGCTTTTATCTGGAAGCTGCCGTGAGTTCCAGTTTTGGAAAAAGGGTGGGGTAAAAATAATAATAATAATAATAATAATATTCCCAAAATCTAAATAATAGAAAAGAACGTTTCCATTGCCTGGTTATATTCAGAAAACTGGTATTGCTGTTAAATTATTTTATTATTTATTTATTACATTTATATCCCGCTCTTCCTCCCACAAGGAGCCCAGAGTGACAAACAAAAGCAATAAAAGCACTTTAAAACATCTTAAAGCGAAACATATTAAAAGAAAACATATTTAAAAACATCTTAAAACAAAATGCTTCCAGAAAGCAGGCAAAAGAAGACAGGCCTTCCCCTCTTCCCCTGGCTGGAGTTGATGTTATCGGTGAAAGTTAAAAAACAACAGAGCAGAGGTGAATCACATCTTGAACTGGACTGGGAAGAGATAGAGGCTTGGCTTACTCTCTGTTCTGAATCCAAAGCTACGGCTTTGGGGACATCTCTAGAAACCCCTGCCTCTGTATAATCCTATATTTACTGTTCTCTCTCTCTCTCTCTCTCTCTCTCTCTGCTCCACCTTTTGAAGTGGTTAAAGATGGGTTCTCCCACCCATTCCGTTCCCAGGTCTGACGGCAGAGTGTCTTTGAAGTTCTTCAGGATTTCTGTGAGTGCATTATTTTTCTCAGAGAATTCACCTAGTCTCTTTTCCACCTTGGAAGCCATCTCTTCAGGTGGATGAAACTGCTCCTTATTAGACAATGATGTTGCCATCCTGCACTCAGTTACATAATCACATTGATTTCATGGACATTAGATGTACATTATCGTCGGTTGGATTAGAGTTCAAGGCTTCTGTTTTCTACCTTTCTCATCCATCTGGGGGCTTGATTTAGTCATGCTTCGGCCTGACCCTACAGCTATTTTGAAAAAAGTTAACTATTGTAACACACTTGTCCACCCACCTCAGGGTCAACTAGCAGGTGATTAGGGAGGGTTGCAATTGCTTAGCAACACTGCTTTCAAGCTGAGGTGACGGGGGCTGCTTTATGTTCACTCTTTCGAGAAACAGAATTTTTTACTGTGAATTTCTATTCCCGGGGTTCCTGGAGGGCAGCCATGACACTAGGATGATCCTCCCCTCTGGCTGTTTAGGCAGGGTCTGATGACCTCACCCAGAAGGAGGGTCATTTACTGGATGGCAGAGCAAGGACAATCCCTCAACCCCCTCCTGAGACTCCACCAATGTAGCAGGATACCTGCCACCCTGACAGAATTAAGAGTAGATTTTTAAAAAGTAACATTTCATGAACAACAAACTAACAGTGAAAAACATTAACACTTATGAGTGTTAGGAACAACAGAAAGGAGTATACCAGGAAATCTCCGGGACACCCTAGCTACCTCCCCATGTGTACAATGCTGGTAAAAGCCAATAAACCTGACACACCCCAGAAGTCTGGAATGAAGAGGTGAGGGACTGCTTTTCAGGAACCCCAAATTCACGGTAAGAATTTCTGTTTTTCCCCATAGTTCCCCTGGAGGGCAGTCATGATGCTGGGATGTAACAGAGCATCAACTTCCTGGGTGGGATTCCAGACAGAGGATGATGCGTTAACTACTCTTTGCAGAACCTTCCACCCAAGTGCTGCATCAGCAGACACCCAGGAATCAATTTTTAGTGTGTAGAAAAAGTATGCAACAACACCCAGGTGGCACTTTGCAAATGTATGGAATAGGGAAACTGCCTTTAAACACAGCCACTGTGGAAGCCTTCCAAACAGAATGAGTGGAGAACACTCCCCTCGAGGAATTTTCCCCAGTGTCTGTTTGGCCAGAACTATCGCTTCCTTGAGCCAATACGAGATGGAAGAAGAGGAAAACTTCCGCCCATGTGACACTCCCCCAAATGAAACAAATAAGGTCTCCAACTTCCAGAAGGCAGAAGTTCTATCCAAATAAAAATGAAGTGCCCTGTGGACATCTAGAGTGTGCCATCACTTTTTCTTAGGGGTTGTAAGATTTGGGGAAAAGGACAAAAGGACCATCTCTTGTGACCTGTGAAAAAATGAATTAATTTGGGGGACAAATGAAGGGTCCAGATGAGGAATGACCTTGTTCTGGTGAAAAAATGCATAGTTGGCTGTCCGAAGACAAGGCCTCAGTCTCAGAGACACGAGAGGCTGATGTAACAGCAACCAGAAAAACAGTCTTGATAGTGAAAAAGTTCAATTCACAAGTGGACCACAGTTCAAAGGGAGGACCATAAGAGCGGACAACACCCACTTCAGGTTCCACATAAGAAAACAGTGAACAATTGGAGGATTCTGCTGCCCTACCTCCTTACAAAATCACCAGAATAGAAGATGAGCTAACAATGAAAAATCCTCTTTACAGCCCAGCACACTGCTTAACACTGTGGCCTGACACCTGATGATGTTAGTCCTCAGGCCCTTATTTAACCGTGAATGTTGGAATCAAGAATGTCAGACATGTCTTTGGCAGAAAGTTCCACCCCCCCCACACACACACAGCCTGACACCAAGTCAAGAACACTTTTCATTTGGAGCTGTAAGCCCTGTTTGTAGATGCCTTACAGGAAGACAAAAGTGTGTCCAGAACCCCAAGAATCCCTACTCTCTCAACCAAAGCTGCTCAGCCTCCATACTGTCAGATGGAAGAGCTCCAGCCATTGATGAGGGACAGGTCCCTGAATCAGCAGACCCCCCCTTGCCTTAAAAAGATGTAGAAGCACTAGGATCACTTCAGCTCACCCCCTGATCACCTGTAGGAGTAGGTTGAAGGGCTAGCAGCCATAGAGCATACCCTGTGGCCAATCTGTCACCAGAGCACCCGTACCCTGGGCTCCTGGAGATTCATACAGTACGGCCCTGCTTTACGGCGTTCCGCTTTAAGGCGTTCCGCTGATGCAGCACCTTTCATTTTCAATTTTAAAGTTTTTTCCCCCTTTTGCGATGTTTTGTGCCGTTTTCGCGTCATTTTCACGCGACGCAGCCCATTAAAGTTAATGGGGTTCTGCTTTACAGCATTTTCCGCTTTACGGCGGGGGTCCGGAACGGAACCCACCGTATATGCGGGGCCCTACTGTATCCGGAACAGAGGTTGGCTACCTGGGCATTGTTCTGTGTCATGAACAGGTCCAATATTGGGTGTCTAAACTCTCTGGATATCTGCTAGAAGACTTGGGGGCACAACTGCCATTCCATGTCCAAGATTACTCTCCTGCTGAGCCAATCTGCTGTCACATTTAGCACCTCCACCACTCGCTGTGCTCTCAGGGGCAGAAGATGGCATTTCATCCAGCTGAACAGAAGATGTGCCTCTTTCATGGGGGCTCTTTGATTATGTGTCCCCCCCCCCCAGTGGTTCCAGCACACTTGGGCAGACATGTCTGTTCATACCAGGGTAAGGCAACCCTCAATATGAGGCACAAAGTTTAGCACTGCCAGCCTCACTACTAGCAGTTCTAGCCAATTGATGCTCTGAGGCATTTCATTGTTGATACACATGCCCTGTGTCAAATGGGAGTCCAGATATACTCCCCAGCTAAGGTGACCATCCTTCTGATAGGAACCTCCAAAGTCACGCCTTCCGGTAACCATTGGGGAGCCAGCTACCAGCTCAGATCTCTTTGCAGCTTTGGAGGGATTGGCAAGTTCATATCCATATTCTTCCTGCCCTTCTCTTTTGACAGCACCCGGACTAAGATGTTGTTGAGATAAGGGCACATCCCCACCCCCAGGGTCCTCAAATGAGCAACCAGGGCCACTATGACCTTGGTGAAGATCCTGGGGATGGAGGTGAGGTTGTCAGTCTCTGCCAGCTGCACTGAGGTGATACATGGTGCTATAAAACAATTAGCTGGCAGCTGCCTATGCAGGGGCTTGGTTGTAAAGCAGATCAGCAACGGGAGAGGATCAAGGGGTCTCAGTGAACATACTAGGTCACCTTCCAAAAGGTAAAGTCAGTGAACAAAGCAAGGTCTGATATTCTACTGAGGGCAATCCGCGGTTCAAGGCACGGCTGGCAAGGGTCTGATGTGGCGTCTTGATGCTGCTTCCGGCAAAGGGCATCTCACTGCCTTTTAAGCTCCCCTCCCTGGTTCAGGTGCTAGCAATCAGCCCTCCGACTCCCAGGAGCTTGTAGCCTTAAATGGTCAGAACGCCTGCATTGCTCTGCTACTCACAGGCATCTTCGCTCTTCGGGGAGTGGAGGGGCCACCTGTTCACTCCCTGAATCTGACTGAGTGGCCTCAGCTGTATCCTGAACATCTTCAGGGTTCTGGAGCCACTTCTGGGGTGGGTCTGCTTGTTCCCTGTTCTGGTCTGCTGTGCAAATCCCCTGCTCCTCATCCTCCTCTGTGGACTCATCTGATGGAGGCATAACACCTGTATTGGTAATGCCAGCGTCTGTAGCAGAAATTGAGATGTCCCCTGTACTTCCTGTTGATTAGTATATGAAGGTAGGCCTTTGACAGGTCTATGGACATAATCTAGTCATCCCATGATGACCTCTGAGACTGACCTGAGTGTCTCCATCTTGAACCATTTCTAACCCATCCTCCTGTTCAGCCAGTTGAGCTCAAAGATGGCCCGGATATCCTTGTTATTCAGGACCAGAAAGAATATGGAATACACACTGAGCTTCTGGTCCCAGAGTGGGACAGGTTCCATTGCTTGTATGGAAGAAGATGACTGCAGTATGCCCAGTGTTTGGCTTCTTGGATCGCAGAATAGCTTTGAATTTTTCTCTTGGCTGCCTTGAAAACTCCAAGGAATATATGGAGGAAACTGTTTCAGGGACCCACTTTTCTGTTGTCCTTTGTTCATGTGCAGAGTGCAGGAATCTGTCCCCTATGGCTTTTTGTGGAGTCAGGGGCCTGGCATCATGCAGACTGCGCCTTCTTAGATCGCTTTTGGAACTTGGGAGTTGGAAGAGTAGGAAGATGTGGGCTGTGAGCTTGCAGAGGACACCCCCCCCCGATCTGTCTGGCCTATTCCATCATGGCTTGTATCCTCCAGAAACACTGTTGCTGGTAGCGTGTTGAGGACCCAAAGGACTGACTGCTTCTACTTGTGTTCATCTTTCTTCATGCCTGGAAGTGCCTTCTGTTTGTCTTGCATCTCAACCAGCACCTTCTCCAATAGCTCCCCAGCTTGCTTCCACCAAACAGGTAATTAACCAGATAGTTTTGAGAACTGGAATCAGTGTCCTAACTGCATAGCCAGACATGGTGTCACAATACCGTGCTGGCCATTGCTCTGGCATTACATTGCATAGTGTTCTGTGCTGCTGTCTGGAATGCTGTGGTGATGGAAGGTTTTGCCAGGTCATCCATGACAGGCTTTGATATATATCCCTGCTGGCAAGCTCTTGCACCCATGTCACATTGGCATGTGCCATGACTGAAGTTGCAGTTGAGGCCCTGAAAGTAGCCACCTCAGCCTCAAAGTCCCTGTATACAGTCACTTCGAAATGCTTGTTGCAGACATCCCTCAGCCCCTCTACCCTTCCGCAGGGATAGCTGTGGAGGAGGATAGTGCAGGGAATCCCCTGCTGGAGTCCTCAGTTTCATCACCTGTTGTGGGAAGTAGTAATGCTTGTTGTCCAGCTTGTATGTAGGCTTGTGCTTGTTGCAAGCAGCCTATTCCAACTTCCGTAAGTCCTGAAAGGAGTCTGGAAAGGAAAGCGTGGCCACCCTCTGTTGTCCATCCGGAAAAGTGGTCTTGGAAACTTTGGAAAAGGAAGTTGGGGCCACCTTAATCTGTTGCTCTGGAAGTTCCAAGATCTGCCTGGCTTTGGACACTAGAGCCAGAAAGAATTCAGATTGGAAAAGTCTACCTTTAGGGGGTTGGGCCTCCACGTCTTCCTTGGAGAGCTCTTCCACCTCCCATTCTTCCGAGGAGGGGGAGAGCTCTGAGTCTGAAAGAAGACCTAGAATAGCAGCCACCTTCTTGCTTTGCTTCTTTTTCATCCCTTCTAAGCATGCCTTGGCAGCAGTATGGCCCTGAGACCTACTTTTATGCGCTGTGTGGTGATCTTTCCTGGGTTCTGGGGATGATTGAGAGGAGGAAAAGTGTAAAGGGGATGACTCCGGGAGGTAGAGGATGTGTAGACTGATAGCACAGGGATGGTGACTTAGTGCATCTCTGCTTCTTGTGATGTATCTTACATCCCATGTAATTTGCTTCTGATAACCCAAACAAGTAGCAGCTTCGCAGAGACTCAGGCAGGGGTGTAGCATAAACTGGTCTTAAATACTTTAACTGGAGACAGCAGGGATTGAACCAGACATGTTATACACGCATACTATTTCCTTTAACAGCTTCTGCACTCTGAACGGGAAGACTGCAATTTGAGCTTCAAGTAGGGACGCTGGAGGAATTTGATCTTTGCCAGTTATCATGCAAACTGATGCAATCTGCATCTTGTGGACTAGATGTTGTCGTTCCCAAGTGTTCTGATGCAGGTCTCAGCTCAAAAAAGTATCAGAATATGTTTTCAAATGCGTATTTTGAGAGAAAAATAATTTAGAAATATTTTGAGAATACATATTTAGAAATAAATGTTTAAATATTATTTAAACAGATTTTCATGCAGTTTTTTTTAAAAAAAATGCTGGTTAGTGTGGAAACAGAATGGAATGATGGGTTACCATGTGCAAAACTAGCATAGATCAGAAAAAAAGATTTATTCATCCATCCTTAAGCTATAGGATGTCACATAGGATTCAGACATAGGTTCAGGAAATACCTCTTCAGATAAGGAGAAGTGAGAGGAGGCCTTGATATGAGTCTTATTCTTGGCCATCATACGAAGCAATCAAGTGAAAACACATTTTGGTGGAATCCTGCACTGAAACACTTGCCTCCAGATCCTCCATACCATCCACTGCTACTTCCCAGCACCAATTTCCATTATCTTTCTTTTAAATTATTTTACTGTCTTTTTTCAAGGAATATAAAAACAAAACCAAAGAGGCGCTAAACGAGGTTAAGGTGGCATTCACAGAAAATTTCACATACAGGTAACTATCCAAAAAATAACCCCTATGACCCTCAGAATAACTTCACTGACACAGCATAACTGTAGATATGTCTTGATAACGTGTGTGACCCCGAGATGGAGTGCTATAACTTTAACTGAAATTACCTACTTGGTCTTTTAGGGCTTATCTACACTTTGTACTAAATATGCCATTTTTACCTCCGTTTTCTATTTGTACTATCTGCAGTGAATGCTCAATGCTAGCTGCAAACATGGACTTTTCAGTTCATACCACCAGTCCTTCTCTATGAAGGATCAATCACACAGTTTCCTAATCACCATTCCCTCTGGTTGCTACGGAACTGAGCATACTCAGTTTATTTTACTGGCTGCAGTAGATTCCTTTAAAAAAAACCTTGGGGGGGGAAATGGTGGGCAACAGGGGGGTGGAGAAAGAACATACCTCCCTCCATTTACACTCCATAGGTGGAGGATCCAAAATTAGGGTAAACAATCTAGATAAAGAATTCTGAAACTGTCCCCTACTATTCCTCGTATGATTTGCCAATGGTCTTTGTGGGCAAATGAATTGATTTTATTCTTGTTTTAGCAATCTCTGTTATCTTTTTGGTGCCTACTGAAGACCTTCCTCTTTCAACAAGCCTTTTAAGTAGAGACCTTATTCCAGTCTGCATCTGTGTTGGAATTGCTTTTTAATATGTTTTTAAATGTTTTTTTTTAAAGATGTTTTAACGTTTATTACTTTTAAAGATGTTTTGTTTTAATATATTTTAAAGTCTGTTTTTATTATGTTTTAAAGTGATTTTAGTGCTTTTGTTTGCTGCCCTGGGTTTCTACTGGGAGGAAGTATGGGGTATGAATTAAATAATAATAATAATAATAATAATAATATAGCAATTGTAATATGCTGTGCTAGATTATCCATGGCTTTTAAGCTTATTTGTATTGCTGCTATTATTTCTGGTTTGAGTTCTTATATATTGATACTTTTTCAACTTTCATCTACACAAAAGCTACTTGTGCCCCAGCAAGCTGACTGAAGAGCTAGTCTCCTAATGCACCACCAGATAATCACCTGTCTTTAGCTATATTAAATTGGATACCCAGCATGGCAATTACAAAGAAACTACTTGGGCAAGTTTATTTTGAGTTGATACAGCTGAAAATGTAAAGCTTTATTTGAGCACCTTTGCACACAAGTTCAGGGGGAAAATTAAAAAAATAAATAAAGACACCATTCATCTGCCAAGAAGCAGGGCTGTCTGTTGCAGTAAATAGCAGTAGAAAAATAGCAGTAGAACACTGCCAGTAGTCTGTGGCTGTTTGCAGCAACATAAAAAAAGCCAGCAGAACTGACGAGAGCAACTGGAAGTTGCTTGTCAACCCACAGGAAACTAACTGAAAGAAGGGAGGAAATAGTGGGTGTTGAAAGGGTGTATAAAAAACTAATGATTGACACACCCACCTAAAAACATCAAAGTAAAGTGTCTGCAACCACTAGTGGAGTGGAGTGAACACATATTTTTCTCCACTGTTCACATTATCAATGGATTTGGTTAGTATGTATTTACAAGGGGGAAGCTGTGTGGCAGCTTCTGTTTGCTGGTAATGTCATGTGAACAATGAGAATTAAGAGGAGATGTGAGTAGCAGCAAACACACAGTAAACCACCATGTAGATAAGCCCTTAGTTCTGTATCCATCTTTCCAGTGCTCTGTCCATGATCCTGATGCCTTCTGTGCCATCCTGGACTTTTGACTCCAGAAGCATTCATGTACTCCTGTTTTCTATCAACAAAAAGCAGAATCTGTCTATTACCTGTAAATACATGGCTCTATCCTCCACTGGGCAGTGGCTATTTTGCACGCTTCTGCCTTGAATATGTAATTGGCAGCACTGATCCTACTGTGAACAAAGATGGTATGGCTAAGACTGAATAGCCAAGAGGGATCAGGAAGTTAGGGAAGACTGGGACATAGCAACACGGAAGCTGTGTGCATATTGCTTGGGCTGAGGAAAGATGAGACCCTGACACTGATGATTGTACATGAAATCGTTTTCTCTCTCTTGAACCCTGTTGCAAGAGTAGCCATCATAACATTCCAAAACAATTGTCATAATTTTCCAGTAGCTATAGAATCAGGAGGTGAAAGAAGATAATCATTCCACTCCAACACACTTGAAAAGGCAAGACCAATAGCAGTCAGTGGAGTGGGGTGGCATTATGTGGCTGGCTTCTGAATGGCAAGCATTGCTACCACTTACCAAGAAGAGGGGGTGAGGTGTGGATGTGGTGGCAGTGCGGCAGCAGGAGCACCAGATTGGCTCTGTGGCTGTGCCCATATTGCACTGTGTTCCCCACACCTCGCCACTCCTTCTCAGTAAGTGGCAGTGATGCCATTTGGAAGCTACCCATGCAATGCCACCCCTTCTTTGCCATCCCACTGACTGCTACTGCACAAGACCCATCCCTTCACTAGTGGCAAGCCTGCAAAATCCAGAGCAGAGTATATCACTGAAAGGTATCTGCAGTCAGAGTAAATCAAAGTAGTTCAAGCTGGGGAGCAAAGTACGGATGCATATGGAATTTGATCTTTGCAGAATTCCAATATGATCCAGCTAACTTTACCCACACTTCTGGGGAACATAGCTATCTATCGGTTTTCATACTTCCCCCATGTTCTAATGCTGTTTTCAGCTCTATAAACATATATGAAAAGTATGAGTATTTTGACAGAAAATAAGTATACAGTACACTTTTACAGAACAATCCAAAGGCGAAAGGGAGAACTGAAGATGGAAGTACTGCCTTTTCCTATACCTGGAGAGATTAAGCCGGGGGGGGGAGTATTTTTTCTGTTTTCCTTTACTGTTTTTTTTTAGTTCATGTCCCATTCATTCATTCCCATCACATACCCCTCCTGAAATGCCTCCTTTTCATCTTCTACAACATTGGAGGGGCACTGGCTGTAGAACTTTCTATATCCTCATGGAGGAGGCATATGAGGTTGGACCTGCCTCTCTAAAGGTGGACCCCTTTCTCTTTGCCTTTGGGGAGAGAGATTTGAGGGATCCAGTGCCCCCTTGCTGCCCTATGAATCATAGGATGGCAGACTTAAAAAAAAGTATTGAAATACAAATTTCCATGCAGATAATTTTTTTTTAACAAACTGCAGATTAATGCAGTAAGAGAATGGGTCTGATGAATGAACACATATGAAAGTTAAATGGACCAGAAATAGACTGATTAGTTCATCCCTAGGGCAAAGTCAGGCACTACAGGGAATGCAAAAGAAAAAGAAAAGTCGATTCTGCCTTTTATAAAGGGGAAAAAAAGTATTGCTGTCATTAATTTCCCAAATAAATACTTTTAGAGTGGTACTAGGGAAAATATAACAATTTTAATTTATTCTAAGATAGCAAATGTGTGCTGTTGTGCACCATGAGAGAACAAGCCACATTTCAAGTATTTTCAAATAATCCTGAGGCTGCATATGCTTCACTAAGCACAATGGGAAGATAACCATATCTCAAAGAGTTAGTTGAACTATGTCTAAAAACTAAAATTCCCTGAACTCCTCAACTGAAAACAATTAGCGGTGTAATAATGAAGGCATACTATTCACAATTACTATGGGATAATCACCAGGCTTGTTTTGTGACTGATGAAGAAAGATGCTGAATTGAAATTTAATCACTAGTTTCTGATCCTAGAGTGAGATGCCTAACGAGATCTCATAATTAAAGCCAAATACATTTATATCTTTAGCTGATGCATAGTCATGATTACCTAAGGAAGGAAGCAGAATTTCATAAACCCAAAAATCGATAAAGAATCCTTTCAACATGTAAAGACAGATTTGTACATGCCACCTTGGGAAGAAGTAAAAGATGCTGCCAGATGTAAAAGAGAGCCAGTTCTTTTATTCTGGGAGGAGAAAGTCAATTTGACTGCATGTGAAAGAAGATGCCACCTTATTGGCAAGGAATGAAAGCCAAAATTATATATATTTAATATGTGTCTCTCTGTGTGTGTGTGTTCATATTTCATGGTGTAAGGGATAATATTCATGCTTTTTATCCATTTTGAAGTTGGCATATGCTATATAAACTAGGGGTGTGCACAGGCCAAGATTTGCCTTGTATATGTCCCTTAAAAAAACAAAAAAGCTATTCTGTTCCTGAGTTCTGTGCTCTCTCTGCATTGTGTAAAACAAAGCTCTATATTCCTCTTTCACTCTTACGGGGAATCTGAAAAACAGCTATAGCCTTCCCTCTTTCAGCAGAAACAGATGAAATTTGCACAGTAGCCCCTCCAGAATGGATTAAGCTTGCCAAATTGCAGGTGCAGGATTTTGTGTGTGTGGATGTGTGAGTGGGAAGGAAAAGGGATTCATTTTCCTCTGCAATCCATATTAGGGCAATGCCCATATTAGGCCAACTAACTCCCCCTCCAGCCCATAGTAGTTTAATATTTTCAAGGGGGGAACATTTTTCTTACCTTAATGTCTTACCTTAAAATAGTTGCTCTTTATTCCCTCAAAATAATTAAGAGGTGGCTGAGCAGTGTGTATAATTGCTTGTAAATTTTGAAAAATATAAGCAGTTTCGTACCGTCTGACTTTTTGGCTGGCTGAGTATATCTATGTTGGAAGGGGCAGGCTAATCAGTTCTTCCAGATTCCTTCCATTGTGACAGCCAAGTTTTCATTGCTGCTATAAACTGACTTGGACCATTGTCTGCAATAGAAATTCTGTTTTAGAGACAGATGCTCCCATCTTAATTTTTGGCTTTCAAACTGGAAAGCCATGCCAGAGTCTGCCTCCCAATGAGACAGAAGACCATGGTATGTGAAATGAAGCACATTGCTTTCTGTCACTCCCCCCATGGGCTACCCCAGTTTGGAGAATATCTTCTACTCAGGAATTATACAAATCCAGAAAATACAATGTGTGCTAGTTCTGACCCTCCATGAGTTGGAAAATCAGGGGTCTGCATCACATGGGAACCTAAATAAGTAGAAGCAGACTCCTCAGTTCAGACAGTCATCCTTCAACTCATTCAGAGTGACAGGAATCATGAGGAAGAAGGGAGAGAATGACAGAAAAAGAGAGAGGAAATGAACAAAATTCTGTTGATAAATCCTTTAAATACAATTGAGCATATAGACTTATCTCAGAGGACAAATTCATATGAAAATCATCACTCAGTTATTGTAACATCATCACTCAATGACTGCAACATGTGGTGACTCATGTGATACTGGTCACAAAGATCCATATTACCTGACATCACTTCAAACACATTGCCTTTAGAGGCAACACGTATACCCAGGTTCTTGAGTAATCAAGTCATATTTCTGAACCAGTTGTAACCACCAGCTGCCTGTTGAGCCACATCACAGCAAACCACCATATCATGTCTGAAAGACCATCGAAATCCCACACTCCTGGCAAGTTAAGAAGCAGGTCCTAATGGCAATATCTACCAAGCCTAGTTAGACAGGAATACCTGCTTTGAAAATGGAAGGTGTACTTTGTGCAGGAGAGGGACCATAAGTTATGGTATAGCACATGTTTTGTATACAGGGGGTCCTTCTAGCATTTCCAACTGAAGCAACCAACAGGTGATTTGGAGAGCTGTTGCCAGACAAAGCAGACAACACTGCACTAAATGGACAAATAGTGGGCAGGTTCCTATGTCTTACATGTCGGTCATATCCAAAGTGGTGTGGATGGTTGACAAATGTTTCATTTTTTGAAAGCAATATTCTTAAAATCTAAATTAATTATGACAATAAGCATTTATTTATTTAACATAATTTATATTCCACTTGATTAAAAAAAAAACCTCTAAGTGGTTTACAAAAACCATTAAAATATTGATAAAAAAACAAGTAAATAACACATTTTTAAAACTATTAAAATAGCAAAAGACTAAAAAGATTAAAACTCATTAACATCTAGGATGGATAGGCTTGCCTAAACAAAAACAAAAAAAGTTTTAAGCAGACACCAAAAAGTAGCAGCAGCAATATGTCCATAGCAGCCTTTCCCAATCCTTAGGTCTCCGGATGTCGCTGGACTACAACTCCCATCAGCTCCAGACAGCATGGCCAATGGCCAGGAATTATGGGAACTGTAATCCACCAACATCTGGGGAACCAAAGGTTGGGAAAGGCTGGTCCATAGCATTTATTGCTGTTCAGAGAATGAGGTTTACCCCCCTTTTCCTGGAACACAAACTTAGCCTAATTTTAAAAAATCCCAGAGTGGTTCACATTCACACTGTCAAAGACATAACAGAACAAAAATAAAATAATAAAATCAGCTGCAACCTTAATACAGCAGCAAGGAAACAATCCCATAGACTGTTCTACATAACAAATTTTCCTGAGCCTAATCGATGACAAGCTCAAGAAGGCCTGAATGAAGCTGGAACAGAAATGATGGACGGGCATCCAGAGGCCAGGAGTTCCACAGGGAGGGTGTCAAAGCGGGGAAGGCCCTCAGCTGCATTGCTCTCCCCCATCTCATCCAGCGGTGGCACCCTAATGATTTCAGAGGGTGGGCTGGCATAGTGCTCCATCATGTATGGGCTCAGAAACAAATAGGCAAGCTTGATCAGCCATGAACCCACCTAGTGGCCATAAACAATTATTCCCAGACTCCTCTCCCACTTGTAAAATGGGAACACAAAGGTATTGCAAAGATAAATGGGATAGTGCTGTAAGGCTCTGTGCATTGAAAAAAATATAGAAACACAGCTTTTGGAAGGGGTTACACCTGTTTATTTTGGAAGGGTTCAGGCTGTTGAGGCAATTTGTTGGCAGTTCAGATCAGAACTTCTTTTTTGGGGGGCACCATTGGGCAGATCAGAGCTTCTTTGATGGCTGCAAAGTTTTGTATTTGTTTTATGATGTTTTAGGTTTAATTATTTTTTAAATGTTTTTATTTTGTTTGTATAGCTTCTTTTAGAAGCCTATATACCTTTTAAACAAATACATTTCTAAAAATTAATAGATGAGAGATTATAATAGTGACACCATTTCCTGTTGTTTGTAGACCTTTATACCCAACATAAATGTGATTATTTGAATTATCTGGTGCATAACATATAATATTATGTTGTAGTCTAAGACTCTGATCAATATGAATGCTATTTACATATGGTTATCCTATATTCAGATGACAAAGATTTATCAGTTCCCCAAGGTTTAGATGACTGGTTATAGCTTATTCACTCTCAGAAAGATGGTGACAGAAACACAAACCAACTTTCATTACTTGTGTGGAATTCCATAGCGGACCTATAGTTTTATCAAGGACAAAACAGATTTGGAAAGTACCAAAGCCAGTGGGCTCATACCAAAGTAACTGTTAGTGTTGGTGCCTTATTTCTTGTGCTATGAGGACAGCTTGTAGGTGGAGGAATGTCTAGCCTGAGTCGTACTGCTCCACAATACCATCCTGATAACGGTAGGAACGATTATTGCAGCTTGTCAAAAAATCAGATACCCTGGGTGCTGTCGCAAGCTTGGATCGACAACCTGAGCCAGGTGTCACTACAATACCCACAAGGAATCATGTGCCTTTCCTCTGATGCTTTCAGGTTCATGACCTGATTTGGACTACATCACCTGCTTCTGGACTTTCCAACATTTTTCTGCCTGCCTGGAATGAATCATTAGCCTACCTTGAACCATCTGATCTGTTTCTGACCCATTGGAGCTTGGTTCAAGATTACTGTAGTATGGCAGTCTTCACTGCACATATGTAGTGGCTTTTGTCATTGTGGCAGGACAATTTCTGTGGACCACGTGTGAGAAGGTGCTATCAGTACCAACATGGTACAATGATACCTTTGTACCAGATCAGTGCAGGAGGCCTCTGTCAATGTGAAGCAAGGCCTACATCCCTGAAGAAGCGATTGAAGCCTTCAGTAGCTTTAAAAGGAAAGATCCTGAAACATCCAGAGTAAAGCACAGACCTATGCGAAACTGACATGGAATGGAAACAGGCTGATCCATCCATCCATCCCTAGAAGCAAATTCTAGTTATGTTTGCCTAGCATTCTCCATATGTATCTTTCCTGTTTAGCTGGTCAATAATGAACTGAGAAGAGGTAAAATGAGGAAAGACAAAAGTACCAAAACCCCACCATCTTCAAGCAAAAGCTACCTGTTGTTTACATAGAAGCACAAGTAGTAAATGAGGATTGAAACAAACACATTCATTCTAAGTGTGCTCAAGAATCTGTAAAATAATCACTAGAATGTGATCTGCTTTCTCAGTTGTTCTCAGAAGAAGAAATAGTAGCACTGTTATATATTAGGGCTATAGACATTTCTCTATAACGGATGTCAAGGGACAGCTCCCTGATTGAAAGAGTCCTCTGTTTGAAGGGCTGTTCAGTTCAAGCCCAGTTTGAAGATGAAGAACTGTAAGAATGAAGAACAGTTGCCCATCATAGCACCTGGACAGCAGATTGAGCAGGTACACAGGTCACCTGGTTACACTCTTCCCTATTATGGTGAGATATATTGCATTTCTATTAAATTATAATAATTACTTCTAAATGAGCTTCTATTAACATACATTATGCAACATTTATGCAAGTTTTTGTCCATTTACGTACTGTTTTATCCTGTTTCTGGTGCCGCATATTCTCTTTTCTGATAATGCATAAGGCGGTCGCCCTATTACATATTTTTTCTGCCAATGCTATAGCTCCAACTGGACTGAGAGTGGCTGGTAAGATTTTTTTTTTTGGTACCTCTTTACATTGCTTAAAATTATCCTCTTGGGTGACATATACCTGGAATGAAATTTAGAAGGAGGAAGAACATACCCTCTGGCACTTGGTGATGGGTAAAACGGTTTCAACCATCTGTATGTGCAAGCAGCGAGACTACTAGTTGTGCCAATCCTCCTATCCCAATATACAGATAAAACAATATTGCCTAAAACTAATTCTTCCCTTAAGTCTTCCAAGTAATTCTTAAGCAGCAAGTAAAATTTAGTATTAATGATTTCCAAATCACCTCCCACAACCCTCTAAAGCAAAAATCCCTCATGCGGACACAGGTTGCAGCAGATATTATACATATTTGAGGGAAGTGTAAAAAATAAAAATAAAAAAATAAAAAATATTCTGGAAAGGAGGAGATGAAGTTGTTCTTTCCCTTTTTATAAATTATTGTTTTATTGATTTTCTGTAACCAATATTACAGCAAACACAAAAGAGAACTCCCGCTCTCCAACTACAAATTCCAAAAATAATTACAATTACCCTCACCCCTCTCTAATTGCTCACTTTTGTTTTGGTTCACTTAGCAAGAAAACCAAACAAAAACCACATATAATTTTTGTTCTTATTTGACTTATCCATTTCAGAGGTTCAGTTTCAAAATACATAATTACTGAGCACAGTCTTCCACAAAATGATCAGATTTCTGTCTCCCTTTCCGAGTCCTAATTTACTCTGTTAATTTATTCATATTTAATAATTCCCAGGTTTTTTAAACCCAGTTAAGCACTTTGATAGATTTCCATTCTTTAAGCTACCGCTAATCAGGCAGATGTTAACAAATCATTCTTACAGACACATTTTATATCCTCATAATTAATGTAACTGAAGAACATTGTTAAAGGGTCAAAATGTACCTCATATTTTGTAATTTTCATGAAACTAGTTCCACCACATACAAAATGTCTCTATTTTAGTATGTGACTACCAGTGTGTGTGTGTGTGTGTGCATGTGTGTACACACACATATACATATACGGTGTGTTCATTGGTTCTATATGTGGGATGAATAATGAGATATATCAGTTTATTAAGTTGTACATCTAGGATTCTGGAAGAATGTTTTCCTCATTATTTGAAAAAAGTCTATACTGCCAGCATTAATTGGCCCATATGCCAATTCTGTAGGTGCCTGCTCGATGTTCATTGGGAGTGCATTCCAAAGGGCAGGTGCCGCCACACTAAAGGCCCTGGTGTTAGTCAGCATAAGACAAACCCTGGGAGCATTCAGCACTACTAAGTATGCCTCTCCCCAGGACTGAAGTGACTGGACAAGGGTACTAAGCAAGGCATTCCCAGAGGAATCCCACCCCCTTCAGAAGACACATGATAATTCCTCAGGAGCATTATTATGTTTGGGTATTACTATGTATAAAATGTAACCACAACAAATGCTGTCAAAATTATTTTGGGGGGAGAGAATTTAATCTTGAATATTAAATATTATTTAGCATTAAATATTATTGGGGGGGAACAGCTGTAGCACTGGGGGACTGGAGAACACCTGCCCTGGAAGTGAGTATCTGAGCATCTGGGTGCTGGCTTGCTCTGTCCTCTGGGTTGCTGTCTCTAGAGACAGCTGAAGTCCCTGGTAAGTGCTGCAAGGACTTGCAGCCTCTTGCATCAGCTCCTGGCTGAGTAAGGGGGCATAAAAGCCCGCCTCACCGTGGACGGTGGGTCTGCCCCCGGAAGGGTTGCCACCAAAGGGGGTTGGTCCTTTGGGAGTCCTGAGGTTGTGGGTGCTACCCCTGCTATTTTTTTTAACCAATCCAGAGGAGACTGGTAGTGGGGAGGGCATATGGCACATGTGTAGTTCCTGCGCAGGGTGAGGGCCTGTGCAGTGAACTGAACAATAGGAGATAGTCGCCAGATGCTTTCAGAGTGAGAGTTTGTAACTGGCAGAGGCTGCCCATCCCTGGGTGTAAGATGGGGGGGGAGTGAGTAGATGTGTCCTGTTTGAAAGATATTGAGTGGGTCTGACTGTTCCCAATTCTATCAGAGGCCAACTTGGATAACGGGTTCAGGTAGGTTTTGTTAGTGGGCTCTTGTTGGGTCCATATCAGGTGTTTAGGAAGAGTCTTAGTAAGGAAGAACATGGGTGATGCCACCCCAATTTCTGTGATCATGGGTAGAGGGAGGTATAGCCATGGGGAGGTGGCGAACTACCATAGAAGACAAGGGCAAGGCTATCTACACCTTGTTCCTTGCTCCCACTCCTCTCATGGATGGGTTCCTCGTTGCTCATCTACTGTGCCCACTGGCCTGCGTGTGTTGTTGTTTAATGTCAGATTGGTACACAATAAGACCACACTCATCCATGATTTGATCGTGGATGAAGGTGCTGATTTGGTGTGCATTACCAAGACATGGGTGGGTGAGGTGGGAGAAGTTGATCTGACCTAGCTTTGCACACCTGGATACTCGGTGCAACACCAGTGAGGGGGACAGGGTTGCTGTGGTCTAAAGAACTTCCATCTCTGTCACCAGGAAACCACTCTGTCTTGGAGCTGGCTGTGAGGGCCTGCACCTGGTGTCAGGCCAAGGAGACAGTAAACTAGGGTTGCTGCTGGTGTACCATTCACCCTGCTGCCCGACAGCTTCTCTGAGTGAGTTGGTGGAGGCCATCTTGGCTGTGGTACTGGAGGAGCCCAGAGCAATAGTCTTGCCCGATTTCAACGACCATGCTGAGGCTGCCTCTAGTGTTCTGGCTCGGGACTTCATGGCCTCCATGAAGACCATGGGGCTGTCTCAAGTTGTCACCGGCCTGACACATAGGGTAGGGCACACCCTCAACTTGGTTTTTGCTCCAGATGGAGGAAGGGGTGGTCTGGAGATAGGGGGGTGGATGTCACCCCATTGTCATGGTCAGACCACTTCCTGGTGAAGTTTAGACTTATGGCTCTGACATTCTCCTGCAGGGGTAGTGGACAGATTAAGATGGTCTGCCCCCAGAGACTAATGGATTCCTGAATGCCCTGGGGGAGTTCCCAGTAGATAGATCAGGTTCCAGGAGGGAGTGGTCCCAGACGCCCTGAAAGAGGTGGTGATCCAACTGCTCCTGAAAAAGTCCACCCTGGATCCATTGGTTTGCGACAACTACCAACCGGTAGCAAATACTCCCTTCTTAGGCAAGGTGATTGAAAGAGTTGTGGCGCAGCAATTGCAAGTACTCTTGGATGAAACAGATTATCTTGACCCATTCCAGTCTGGGTTCAGGCCTGGTTATGGGACTGAATCGGCCTTGGTCGCTCTGATGGATGACCTTTATTGGGAGAAGGACAGGGGGATTGCAACCTTGTTATTCTCACTTGATCTCTCAGCAGCTTTTGATACCATTGATCATGGTATTCTTCTGGGCCGACTTGGTGAAATGGGGATTGGAGGCACTGTTTTACAGTGATTCTGATCCTATCTCCAGGGTCATTTTCAGAAAATAGCATTGGGTGATTGTCTTTCGGCCCTCTGGCAGTTGTGCTGTGGGGTGCTGCAGGATACTGTCTTGTCCCCCATGCTGTTTAACACCTATAGGAAGCCCTTGGGAGCGATCATCAGGAGGCTTGGGGTGAGGTGTCAGCAGTATTCTGACTATACCCAGCTCTTTTCTCTGTAACATCTGAATTGGGAGAGGCTGTGTAAGCCCCGGACTGCTGCCTCGAATCAATGGTGGTCTGGATGAGGGCCAATAAACTGAGTCTGAATCCTAGCAAAACAGAGACACTGTGGGTTGGTGGCTCCTGAGTTCGGATAATTGGTCAGTTGCCTGCTTTGGATGGGGTCACACTCCCTCTGAAAGAGCAGGTCTGTAGTCTGGTGGTGCTCTTTGATTCATCTTTGTTGCTAGAGGCCTAGGTGACCTCAGTGGCTAGGAGAGCCTTTTACCAGCTTTAGCTGCTAAGACAGCTGTGGCTGTTTCTGGACCAGGATAGCCTGACCACTGTTGTCCATGCACTGGTAATCTCCAGGCTGGATTACTGTAATGCACTGTATGTGGGGCTACCCTTGAGGTTGGTCTGGAAGCTGCAGCTGGTGCAAAATGTGGAAGTGAGACTGCTCACTGGTCAGGGTATTGCCAATATGTCACATCGCTGCTGAAAGAATTGCAGTGGCTACCTATTAGCTACCAGGCTAAGTTCAAAGTTCTAGTTTTGGTGTACAAAGGCCTATACAGCTTAGGACCAGGATACCTGAAAGATCATCTTATCGCTTATATATCCAGTCAATCACTGAGCTCTGGAGGTGAGGGCCTCTTGCAGATACCATTTTATCAGGAGGTCCATTCCGCACAATATAGCAATGGACCTTTAGTGTAGTGGCACCTACCCGTTGGAATTCCCTCCCATTAAATATTAAACAGTGTCCAGAGCGCGGTCTTGTCCTTTATTATTGGATGAATTTCAGTTGGTGCAGCTCGAGGAAGTGGACAAGGTGCTTGGAATGGTGCGGGCGACCACGTCTGCTCTGGACCCTTGCCCATCTTGGCTAGTGAAGACTAGCAGGGCTGTAACCGCCGGCTGGGCCAGGGAGAATGCCTCCTTGAGAGAGGGAGTAGTCCCTGGTAGTCTCAAGGAGGCAATAATAAGACCTCTTTTAAAGAAACCTTCTCTGGACCCAGATGTTTTGAACAACTACAGACCGGTGGCGAATGTCCCTTTTTTGGGCAAGGTTCTGGAGCGGGTGGTTGCCGGCCAGCTCCAGGTGCTCTTGGATGAAACCGATTATCTGGATCCGTTTCAATCCGGTTTTAGGTCCGGTTTTGGCACTGAAACAGCCTTGGTCGCCCCGTATGATGACCTTTGTCAGGAGAGGGACAGGGGGAGTGTGACTCTGTTGATTCTCCTTGATCTCTCAGTGGCGTTTGATACCATCGACCATGGTATCCTTCTGGGGAGGCTCGCGGAGTTGGGAGTTGGGGGCACTGCTTGGCAGTGGCTCTGCTCCTACTTAGCGGATCGTCGCCAGAAGGTAGTGCTTGGGGAACATTGCTCGACACCCTGGACTCTCCATTGTGGAGTTCCTCAGGGGTCGGTTTTGTCCCCCATGCTTTTCAACATCTACATGCAGCCTCTGGGTGCGGTCATCAGGAGTTCTGGAGTGCGTTGCCATCAGTACGCTGATGACACGCAGCTCTACTTCTCCTTTTCACCTTCCACAGGTGAGACTGTTGATGTGCTGAACCGTTGCCTGACCGCGATAATGGACTGGATGAGAGCTAATAAACTGAAACTCAATCCAGACAAGACTGAGACACCTGCTCAGATGGTGGATGCTTATCCTGTTCTAGATGGGGTTACACTCCCCTTGAAGGAACAGGTTCGTAGTTTGGGGGTCCTTTTTGACCCTTCCTTGTTGCTCAAGGCTCAAGTGGCCTCGGTGGCACGGAATGCGTTTTACCACCTGCGCTTAGTAGCCCAACTACGCCCCTATCTGGACAGTGATGATCTTGCCTCGGTTGTTCACGCTCTGGTAACTTCTAGACTGGATTACTGTAACGCGCTCTATGTAGGGCTGCCCTTGAAGACTGTTCGGAAACTTCAGCTAGAGCAAAATGCGGCAGCCAGGCTGTTGACGAGGACCAATCGGTCTGCGCATATAGCACCTGTCCTGGCTCGCTTGCACTGGCTACCTATTTGTTTCCGAGCTAGATTCAAGGTGCTGGTGTTGACCTATAAAGCCTTACATGGTGTGGGACCGCAATACCTTGTGGAACGCCTCTCCCGCTATGAACCTACCCATTCACTTCGTTCAGTATCTAAGGCCCTCCTCCGGGTACCAACTCACCAGGATGCCCGGAGGACTGTTACTAGATCTAGGGCCTTTTCTGTGGTGGCCCCCGAATTATGGAACAGCTTACCGGAGGAAATACGCCTGGCGCCTACGGTTCTTTCTTTTAGGCGCCAGGTTAAGACCTGGCTATACTCCCAGGCATTTTAATGTTTAATGCTTTATGTTTAATGTTTTTAGTTTAATGTGTTCCTTTGTTACTGATTTTATTCTATATTGTATTTTAATCTCATTTTGTACACCGCCCAGAGAGCTATTAGCTATGGGCGGTCTAGAAATGAAAATAAATAAATAAATAAAATAAATAAACAGGCACCATCTCTGTTATCTTTTCGGTACCTACTGAAGACCTTCCTATTTCAAAAAGCTTTTTGAAAGTTGAGACCTTATACCAGTATATGTCTGTGTTGGAATTGCTTTTTAATATGTTTTTAAACCATTTTTTAAAAGATGGTTTTAAAGCTTTAAAAAAAAAGTTTTTAAAGATGTTTTGTTTTAATATATTTTAAAGTCTGTATGATTTTTAAAGTTTTTTTTTTAGCCCTTTTGTTTGCCATCCTGGGCTCCTACTGGGAGGAAGGCGGGGTATAAAATTAAATATATTTCCAAGAGTAGTAGACCTTTGATCTGGAATCCACTTTCCTCACACACTGACATTTTTGAACAAAATCAACAAAGGTCTGCTTCTTCCAGCAAATTCCATCCCTCTGCCAACTTCCCTCACACGTATCTGCCGCACAGCTGACCAGGCCATTGTCACTACTGCAGTCAGTTCACTAATATTTGTCTTTGATGGAGATTGGTAAAGCAAAATATATTTATAGCTATTTGTTTGCACTATGGCTTGGAACTTGCTGTTGGCATAACATACTGTAGGTACTTCCTAAATCACAGCTATTTCTTGTACAAAATCTTGAATAGAGATGTGGTATTTATGTATGAGATATTATTTCTGGGGAGATGAAGGCCCTCTTTTAAACACACCAATTAAATCTGTTTTTAATTAAAATAAACACATTTATTGCAGCAAAATGTCCTATACTTGACAGTGACACTAGCACCCTTTAAACATGATGGCTTTTAAAAAAATATTAACATCACAGTGTCTGACTGACAGTGCAACAGCTACAACAGAAACCCTCATACAGCTGTCAGGATGTGACATGATTCCTGATACAGCAACTAGTCACTGCTTTCTGTGAATAGCTCTTTGGAGGCCATCACTAATACACACAAATGTACACATGCTTGCCTACACTGCCCACACAGAAAGACTGACACCGTTGCTGGCTTGCCACAGTGAAAAGCAAGAGGTATGTCCTGCTCTCACAGAGCTCCTTAAGGAGGTGAGAGCCTCCCCAGCAGAAACACAAGGGAGGGCAACCCAAGGGCAGAATCCAAGATCAGTCCAAAGTCAGAGTTTAGAGACTACCTCAAAACCAAGGGAGTCAGGCAGGAATCAGGGTCAGAAACCAAGCAGTCTGTAAGCAACACAGGTAAGGGGCAAGGCAAGAGACAGGCCTAGGCTTCACAGGCAATCTTTAACCAGGTCAAGTACAGAGCTAGTACATACACATTCTTCCAGCAGCCCTTCCAACCTAGCACTGTTTTTTTAATGCTGGAGCTGCTGAACCACATCTTAGCTGACTTCCACCGATCACCTGCAGCCAGACCTTTATTCTCAAGGAGTCATTTACACCTGAGGAGTCCTTCTTCACTGCCATGGAGTCCAGGCCTGTAGTCAGGCACTCCTCAAGACGGGACGGGTCTCCATCTGACATCAGAGGTGACGCCTTTCCCTTTGGCTCAGGGGCTGTTCAGCCTCAATGTTAGAAGCCGAACGTGCCCGGGTGCAGACAGCCTGCACTGGGCCTCATCACAGGATCCTGGCTTCTTATCCTTATTTGGAGTCTGAGCCAGGGCTGGGTCCAGGAATGGAATCTCCTGGTCTTTCTCTGATGAGGATTCCTCTGGCTGGGACCTGACAACAGCATAAGGCGGAACACGTCTATTTCCTCAACTGGAATGTACAGTAAAATGGGTTAGAAGAAACAAGTGATTTTTGATACAAGCTAGTAAGTATAGCTTAGCTTAGTGCAGCAAACTTAGTCTGTACCACGTGCTTACCAGGAAATGAAAAGGCAACTGTTTCCATTTGGTTCTTAGTGGAAGATCATCAACAGGGAGAAATTACTGCAGAAATTAGGGATGGGGAACCTGTGGCCCTTCAGATGTTGATGGACTCAAACTCCCATCGGCTCTAGTCAGCATTACCAATGGTCAGGGATGATGGAAGTTGTAGTTCAACAACATCAGAAGGGTCACAGACTCTCCTAGAGATGTAGAGGCCCAGGAAAAGAAATCAGAAAGATCTGGAGAGAAAAAGAACAGGGAGAAAAGCATTTTATCTCCCAGTTTTTCCTGAGCCTTCACATTTCTAGGCTCTCCAAAAATGATATAAATTACCTTCGTGCCCTGCATGCGAGTGTCCAGAAACATTCAGCTGATCCGTTAGAAAGAATGCTGGACAATGTGGCACTTGCTCTGATTCTACAATGCAATGTACTTACATCCTTAGGCTGCAATCCCAGCACAGTTATTAGAGAGTAAAACCCAATGGACACAGTGGGAATTATTTAAACATGCTTGTTACCACTGTTATTTACTGATTACCCATTACACGTAGACGTGATATTGTGTTATAGTTACTGGATCATGCCTTTATCATTTTGTTTGAAAGCACAGATATTGTCTTTGATTCAGCAGACATGATGTACCTGTAGAGCTCTAAACAAGTAGAAGCTTCACTTTTCTATTAATAAAAGCATGCTTTACATTGTAGTGCTCTACAGTGTGGAGAGCCCGTAAAAAGTAGAAGAGTTTTGTTTCATAGAAGAGAATGGGAAGCCCCTGTGCATAAGAACGTTTCAATCTTATTGCTGGAAGGAACCTACACTGTTTTCAACAGAACTTGGTTCTAAGTAGATATGCACAGTATCACAGCTTAAAGGTCTAATTAAACTTTTAATTGTTTTCAGCAAGCATCCTTTGAAAAGCTGTATTCCACAGTCATTGTCTATTCTGCTTGTGTTCATAACAATGTTATTTTAAAATGTTCAAAGTTGAAAGCCCGATTAATCAATCACTGTATTGTCTTGCATCTTTGCAAAAGTGTATTGTGGGGGGGAAAAGAAATGCAGACTGCTTAATTCAGCACATACTCTGTTTTTTATTTATTTGGTTTTGAAATGTCATAATAACTCTAAAGAAACATCATCATCATCATTATTCAGAGCAAATCTTTGGTGTACCACTTTGGAGGCAATGGCCTAGACCCACTATAGAGGAAGATATGCTTAAGCCCACAATATTGGATTTAGGGCAATATTCTTAATATCAGAGCAACAAAAGTGAAAAGTGAAATAATAAGTTCAAAATGGGTGTTTTGAAAGAGAGGGAGATGAAGGGCTATTATATTTGAGAAAGGGGTTATGGTTCTCAGGGGTAAAATTAAGATTAATTTAGTAAGTTTTCTTATCGCAAAAGTGAAATATGTATTCAAACAGATGAAATGCTTCATGATAGTTAATAGAGTGAGAGAAGAATAATGCCTATTAGAGACCTTTTAGAAGATGTGTGTGTGTGTGTGTGTGTCAAATAGCACCTGTTATTAAAGAAAGACAATGCAAGTAAAAATATACTGATCAGATAAAAAAATAAATTAGTGGAACCCCACAAATTAGGGATAAATGAATATTCATCTTCCTTCATGCATTATGTCAACGATGGGGGAGCAGAAATGACTTCACCACTTCCTGGCCTGCCAAGGTAATGTGAAAAGCCATTGACACGGGAAGTCACATCTATGGTAGCCACAGGTGCAGCCACAGCACAGTCATATCTAATACAAGTCAATGTAATGAACTTGTAGTTTGGTGGCCACATCAAAAAACCTGGATTATTGCAGCTAAGAAATCCTGTGGTATCTTACTACAGCCCTGTCTTTCCTTATTCTACATCTTAAAACTCAAAAATGTAAGAGCAGAACCGAGTAGGAAATTCAATTATAGGATATGCCCACCCTGCAGAAGAAAGTAACATTGGTTCAAGCGTGTAAAGGAGGGGTAGTCAATGTGATGCCCTCCAGCTGTTTTAGACTACAACTCCCATCATCCCCAACCAATGATGGCCAACGGTCAGGGATGATGGGAGTTGTAGTCCATAACATCTGGAGCTACCTGTGGCGTAAAGCATTCACTCAGCACATAGCACAGAGTCATAAGATGTAGTAATAGCTGCCAGCTTGTAAACACTTTAAAAGGGGATTAGACAAATTAATAGAGAATAAGGCTTTCAATAGCTACATGTCTCCAGTACCAGAGGTAGGGTGCCTCTGTATATCATTTGCTAGGGACAACAGGCAGAGTCCTACTGTGCTCATATTCTGCTTGTGACATTCCTAGTGGCATCTGGGTGGCCACTGTGAGAACAGAATGCTAGACTAGATGAGCGTTTGGTCTGATCCACCAGGGCTGCTCAAATATTCTTCTGTTATGCTGGTTTACATTTTGAAGCCCTTCATTACTTTCCTTTACAAAGAATGAATTTGCTCCTTACAGACTACTCCTTGGGTTCTAGCTCTCAACATCTATTAAGTTCCCAAGTAAAAATTTCAGGTGAACCAGAGGTTGAAGCATAATCTCAAAGCCTAGTGGGTAGATGGTGGTAGGTGAAGTAAAATGCCCTGGGCAGTGGCTAGATGGTGTGAGGTGAAACAGAGTGCTTTGGGCATTAAAATGTTAGACTGCAGTGTCCTCTTTTCCTAAAACATTTGTGACTAACCCACCAGCTGATAGCTGGAAGCAAAAATCAGACAGAACTTTGACTGTGATGTCAGATGTCTGGATGTGGCATCCAGGGATGTGGTAAAGGAATATGAGCTCCATGGTTACAAGTCATTTCTAACACTGGCTAAAGAATTCAAGCATGTAAAGCATTTACAAAAGTCTAATTAAAATAGATGTGAAAAACCTGTTTTACGATTGCAAAAAAGGGGGGGCAGAAGCCCATTTTCTAACCCTCTTTCTCTCATGACATTTTAATTGGGTCATAATGCCTTTCTGTTGTTACAAAATTGAACTTAGTTAAACAGCTGCACAAAATATCAGCTTCTTCAAGCACATGAAGTGAAAACATGGGGAAGGAGAGCAGTGAAGGGGGGGATAAGTCAAAGTGGGACGTTGACACGACGTGAAACTCAATTAATCTGGTTTTCACTCTCATGGACTACATGGTTTGGAATATTCACAACATCGAATTTGGTATCAAATTCTGGGATAATCCACAAGTCCGTCTCATCATCAAATAAGCTCCTACTCTTTGCATGCATTTGTGGCTGTTGGGACACCGTAACTTTTTTTTTTTTTAAATCCACACTGAGAATTATATAATTATTTTTGTAATCAGCTGCTGCTGTATACATTATATAAATTATACAGCAGCATAAGGAATAACAGAAAAAAAACATATTTTTTGGAAAAAATAACGAAACAAAAGGGCAAACTGGGAATCACAATAGCTAGTGGAACACAATTTATGGCTAATTGTAACTGGCAGCCCATCTGACGAACTGAAAAGTGAAACATAAGCAGATAGTGAACTCCATCCCTATCATGGACCCCCCAGGGTAAGAGCTCAGTAGAAGAGCATACGCTTTACACGCAAAAAGCCCCAGGTTCAGTCCCTGTCATTTCCAGGTGGAAAAGACTCTTGTATGATATTCTGAAGTACCTCTGGCAGTCAGTGCGGACCGGTTAGTCAAAGTGGTGCCCTCCAGATGTTGTTGGACCACAACACCTGTTAGCCCCAGCTAGCATGGCCAATAGGAATGATGGGAGTTGAAGTTCAGTGATATCTGGAGGGCACAATATAGGCTCCTTCCCCCCTCCTCCCGGCTGTAGGCAATATAGAGCTAGAGAAACAAATGCCTTGCTCATTATAAGGCAGTTTCAAACTTCTGAAGCTGTTTGGTTTTGTCAGTGTTGGCCTGAGGCAGGTGACTATGAGGGAACTGAAACACAAGTTTGGGCAGGGTTGGAACCGAGTTTAGTGAAACACTGGGACGAATCGACAAAGTACGCTATGCCAAATTATAATGTTTTAATTTACTGGGTGCTCAGCATCTGAAGGGTTATTGCAGCTTTGGAACAAGGGGCTGGGATCAAAGGCTGAGCTTGCTGTAGCATAAGAAAAAAGGAAAATAAATTTGTAGGTGTTAAGTCTGCAATGATCAGAAGTTACAACTTTAAGCTGTATGGAAGCAAAACAAAGAAATTGTGCTATTCTTGTTTTACGATAATAAATTATTCCCAAAAGAGACAGAACTCATGCTCAGGAAGGCTAAAAGAGTAATATTTTCTGATTAGTGCTTCTGATTATTTTCAAACTATAGCAGGAAGTCACAGATCACATTAAACATGCAACCCTTCATTCATTATTGACACAGTGCTCTTTTAACTAGATTTGGGTTAGACAAAGAGATGGCAAGCTGCCAGTATTGACCTTCACTCAAACTGTCAGTTTTCTCGCCCAAATGAAAGTAAGGATCCCTTCACAAACTTTAGAAAGAGGAATATAAATAACCAGACTAGTAATGAGCAGAGCACTAAAAATCCAAGGTTCCCTTCAAACGAGCACCAAACAATTGTACACTTGTTTGAAGATCACCAGACACTAACAAAATGTGCTGAATCTGCAAAACTGGGAATTAAATGTCACTCAAAACTCGAGCGTTCAGGTTCTGAGAAATAAAACGTAAGAAACACTTCCAGTTCTAACAAAATAAGAGCCAACAATTTAAAAGAAGGGTGAGGAAGGTACGTCAGTGTTTAAAATGTTGAATTCAACTGGAGAAGGATATATAGACTGTACCTAACTCCAAAATAGGCCTTGAGATCTAAGTGTCTAATACAGCCCTAATGCTGCTGTTTTAGAGGTCCTAGAAAACACATATTCTATTGAAACATATCTTGAACAACGTGGTTTCATGGTTGTCTTCTCCAAAGAGTGGGCCCAGAGCTGACCCAGGCCTCCCCAAAGTGGGACATGAATAAATAAATTGTACCCTCTCGGGAAGGACAGACCAGGAATAGTCTTAGTGACCCTTATCCATAAAAGAAATATTACAATAGAATCCCTGTATGTAGATCCCACCTAGCCCATAAGAGGTTCTTCAACTACTGCTGCAAATTTCTCAAAGATGTCCATACCAATATGTCAAACATTTTCATTTCAAACAAAATTGTGAACATGGTAAATGAACAGTATTCAAGCTGTGACTTTTCAAAATTCATCATAACTTTCATTCAAAGTATATTTGATCCACTGGTAATTGCATTCTATCAAGGAAACAAAGGCAGAGAGGAAGCATGCTGGTGAGGACATAAAGAAGAGTATTTTCAAGGGGAATTAATGTGGAATATGGGGTCTAAGGATTGTTTTACATAACCAAGGGAGATGTTAAATGCAAAACTGAAGGAGACGGGGACAAAAGAAGTGATGTAGAGGGAGGGAGGAGGGAGATGTAATGGGAGAACCAGCAAGGAAGTCCAAGAAGATATGGAATGGTTGCACTTGAGAATTTTACAATCCAATGTGAAGAGTGTAATCTTGCTACCACCAGTGTTTTGGGCCAAATTTACTCCTGTAAAGTCTCCTTTCTATCACTGTAGATCAATCCAATAACACTAATAATATATATACACATACAGAGTAAACATTAAAGACCGGCCAAACCCTGGCCCATGAAGCTTATAATTCAATTTTCTATGTCAATGTGCATTTGAGACAGAGAGAGAAGAAGAGGAAGAAAAACAGTATCAGTTTTGAGAGTATACCGTTTTCGTTCTATACCAAAAACAAACAAATAAACAACTGGAACAAAAACAGATCCTGTGAAAGGCAACTCTCTCTCTCTCTCTCTTTGTAATGGAACAAGTTCGGGTAAAAAAAAATCCAACAAAAACTGATGCAGGTTCAGAAGGCAAATGGAGGGAGTTTTTTTGAAAGCCACAAAGGGCTTGAGACAAAAAAATATCCCAGGAAATCTATTTATTTGTGCCATTGGAGTGCTTTTTTATCCCAGCCATTGTTAAAGTATTGGGTTTAAAAATCTTCCATTGTTTTTTCAAACACAAGCTGATATTGCTCCAAGATACCTTGGAATGTAGATTGGGGCAGGAAAAATCACTGCAGGGATTCATTTTTTTTATAGGTCTGGATTAGTGTTAAACAACTTGCTGGTGTTTTCTGAGGAAGAAACACAGCCAAAAAATTATTGGCAGTTGGTGATCAAACTGAACACAGTAATTATCAGACAAATAGAGATTAGGATCCAGGGAAATGTAGCCACATTTGTAGCACTTAGTTAGACATTAAACCCTTTCAATATTTTGCAGAGGTATTGATCCTGCAGTAGACTAACTGGATTACCTGTGACAGCATGGGAATCAATCCAAAGACTATAAACTGAACTACTCTTCAAGTTTCTTACTAACTTAAAAGCACATCCCCCTTGAATGGACTTGGGATACATTTTATTTTATTCTTATTTATTAATAAAAGTCTATCCCCTTCTTATATATATATATTTCCATGGCATGGCAAGAGGTCCAGCTATATTTCACAGAAAGAATAAGGGTTGATCAAATAAATGGCATTTTCAAAAATGGCTAGCAAATGAGATACATGTCTGGATCTTATCACATCATAAGTTTTAACCCTATAGGTTACAGGATTCAGCCTTCACTGTTATATGATTTCAGCATTTGCTAGTGTTATCCAGGTGTTACGAGAGGGAAGAGGCAACACAGGGACAGTGTGGCTGCATGTTTAGCCCCACCCCTGAAACCACATGATGCTTCCAGTCCCTCTCATGATGAGCAGGAGAACTTCTGCAGTGGGGAGCCTTTTGTATCGATGGAGGCTTTCCACACTATTGAGAACCTGAATCACAGGTTCTGAATCACATGGGGATCCTCCATGGATAAACAGCTTCTCACTGTAGCAGTTGCTGCTCATCATGAGAGGGGGCAGAAGAGATGTGTACCCTCAAGGGCACAGCTAAATGCATAGCCCCACTGTTAGCTCTTCCCTCTGGTAACACCTCAAATTACAAAACCATGTTGGATTACAAGACTGTGCTCTCTCTTGCATGTTCCCTATTTGAGCCACGGATGGCCAGCTTGCACGTAGGAGGTGGATGAATCTGTCTATTTCTGGACTGGGTCACTTTTGCACCTTTTTACTCATAATTCTGATCCATTTCCACACGTGCCATCAACCAAGATGGTGGCGGAGGCTTCATCCCCTTAGGGAACCTGTGTCCCCCATCTTGGTTAATGGCAATGCTAAAAGATAGGAGACAGGTAGGTGGGACAAGGGAATGGTGGGCAGGTGGAAGCTCCTGCCCTGCAATCTGCAGCTGTTGCTGCGGATCATGGAAGGGGAGCGGAGAGGCCCTTTAGGGGCCCTTGTAGCTCCAGAGGAAGGAGAAGCAGAGGCAGGTAAGTGGGGGTCATGGGCCCCCCCACGTGCACGCACACACATGTGCACACACCGGGGCAAGCTGATGCCCAAGGGCCCCGGCATGCCTGGGGCCAGCCCTGTAAACAAGCAACATCTTTAAAACATCTTAAAAATGAAACATAGTAAAGTATGGATGCCATCTCAAGCAGACATTTATGGCATTCCTGGACAAATGGGCCAGGAGATGGACTTGTACAGATGCACAGATATGGACTTGTACTTCTACCACTTCCCAATACCTCAGTGCTGTCAGGTTAATGGTTCAGTAAACTAGAGACAGAATCACTGAACGGCATGGTGCATATGTACCATAGCATTCACTGTAGTGACCCTAAGTACACATTACTTGTGTGTAGGCATATGCGAGTACAGGCCAGAGTGGAGTTACTCTTTTAGCATTGCCTGTGACATTGCATGATGTTGACTGTGAAGTCTGAAAAATGTAAAGGTCACAGTATTGCCTATTTGCCTAAATACTGCTTGTATCTGTCTGTTTGCTTAAAAGCTTAAGGCTCGCATTTTGAAATAAGCATGGTCAGTGGACTGTGACCCATTGTTTAACATACGCTTGCAAAAGTAAGGATTAACTGTTTGACCTTAGGAAAGAGTAACTATACTATTGATTAAGCAGAACATAATAAACGATGAGTGTAAAATTAACCAGTTTGTTTTGTAAAGGGTATAAAAATCCCTGTTTTGGGGGGCTCTCTCATACCTCACCCCTTGTGTGAAGTGTATGGTTTGCCTTTACTGCAGTAAATAAATAAGGAGCCTTGAACTCGATTTTACCCGTGTGTGTGCTATTATTCTCCACCTGGGAGAACTTGTAGCATTTTTGCTACAACACTGACTATATAGAAAGGCCAACATGTGAGCTTCTCCTTGTATGTAGGGGTTTCATGTGATCAGGATACCTGTACAATTAGCTGCCCCAATTGTGTAGCACCCCTACACATCAGAAAGAGTTTTCGTGTTGGCCTTTTTATACAGAAAACTGCACACAACACACAGCTGTTTTTTAAAGACTCAACACTGGGGGTGGGGCTAACAACATGGCCTTACTCCAGCCTTTACTTAGGTATCACTTACTTATAAGTAAGGACAGGCACATACGTCGATTTTGGTTCCTCCCTGCAACTCATTTTTCCAGTCAAGTTCAGTTCTTTACATTTCTACATCAGTTTCCAACTGTTTTTTAAGAAAGTCGTCATGAAAATTCATCAGCATTTTAGTGCAAATGTCTCCTAATATGCACATTTTTGCATGCAATTTTGCTTCATATACCTATTTTTGCAAAGCAATTTCCCCTAATATAATGCATTTTAGTATGTTATTTTCACAAATATATGCATTTTATACACACTTTACCCTAGTATATGCTTCTTCTTTTTTGTAGGCAGTATTTTGCTGGAGAACTACATTGCAAAATTCGTCAACATGTGAATTTCAAAAGCTGACTGCATTTCAGTTCACACATTGTTTTGGAAAGTGCAAATTAGATAGGTTCAAATTTTGCTCCAATCCTTACATGAGAGTAATGCATGCATAAAGCTATTATCTCAGGCTGAACTAGACACTGCAGCATCCCTGCATCCTCTATACTTTGGACTTAAATGGTGTGGTGCGCTTGCCCAAAAGAGGCTGGCCACCACTGACCTACACCAAAACACCCTCAGCTTGAGACTCTTCACTTCAACTTCAGAAACAGATGTGATCCTTTTCTCTTCCATGTACTAACCAAACTCATATTTCATATAACGTTGTCATACACACTAGGGCAGGAAGAAAATAAAACTGTTGGGAATAAAAGATGAAAATAAGAACCACAGGAAACACTATGATTACCTGTTTATCAGGAAAAAAGGCTAAAACAGTAGACTCAGTTGAAGAAAAAATGCAAGTGTTTTGTTAAGATCTGTTTTCTATACATGCAGGTGAAGTAGTTGCCATGGGGATAAAGCATGAACGCAAACAGTGTCATAGATGGAAAGTGTGGAAGATTGGTTTTCAGCAACAAAATCTCTCTGATCAGGTAAACAATATAAAAGGGCTGGGTACAAGGTAGTTGAAGAGTTTACCGTATGATCCAAGATGTTTACAAAACTGGCAACCCATGGCATAAGAGGAGAGAACAATACACAAAGCAGGAGTTAACACCACTGTTTGAAAATGACAGGGAACATTATCTTGCAGTTAAATCTCAGCTGCATGGTACACCACTGCTTTACAGGGTAGGTATGGTTGTTGTGGAGATGCTGGTATCACACCGGTTTTTCCCACAGCAAAGCAAACACATAAAGTACAGGGGATACTTTTCTGGCCGAGGAAGATATGTGTACCCAGAGACAGCTACATAATCCATTTTTTGCATATTTTCTTCAGGAAACATGCTATCATCAGTTGTATCCTCCAAGACCAGAAGTAATCATCCATAGTTATGAAAATGCTCATGATCAGCTGATGAAATTCAGTGGTAACACACAAACTTTGCATGTATTCATCCCCAAGATCAATACCAGATAGTTCAAAGTGAAGAGTAGCATTCAATGCTAGTCATAATCAGAGTAGACCCGTTGAAATTAAAAGACATGATGAACTTAGGTTCATTAATTTTAGTGAGCCTACTCAGAGTAGGTTGAATATAACCCAAAGAATCACAGGTAGAATGTCTGGAAAAGATCTTTGTTTGAATCCACTGCCAGTATGGGCTGACCGTATTATTTTATTTTTATTTATTATTCAATTTATATCATGCACTTCCTCCCAATAGGAGCCTAGGGCGCCAAACAAAAACACTAAAAACACTTTAAAACATAATAAAAACAGACTTTAAAATATATTAAAATAAAACATCATTAATTTTTTTTTAAAAAAAGCTTTAAAAACATCTTTAAAAAAAGAAAAAGGTTTTAAAACATATTAAAAAGCAATTTCGATAAGGTCTCAACTTAAAAGGCTTGTTGAAAGAGGAAGGTCTTCAGTAGGTTCCAAAAAGATAACAGAGATGGCACCTGTCTAATATTTAAGGGGAGGAAATTCCAAAGGGTAGGTGCCACTGCACTAAAGGTCCATTTCCTATGTTGTGTGGAACAGACCTCCTGATAAGATGGTATCTACAGGAAGTCCTCACCTGCAGTGCACAGTGACCAACAGGGTATATAAGGGATAGGAGAGTCTTTCAGGCATCCTGGTCCCAAGCTGTATAGGGCTTTGTACACCAAAACTAGAACCTTGAACTTAGCCTGGTAGCTAATAGGTAGTCACTGCAATTCTTTCAGCAGCGGGGTGACATGTTGGCAATACCCTGCCCCAGTGAGCAGTCTCGCCGCTGCATTTTGTACCAGCTGCAGATTCCAGACCAACCTCAAAGGTAGCCCCACATAGAGAGCATTACAGTAATCCAGCCTGGAGGTGACCAGTGCATGGATAACAGTGGTCAGGCTATCCTGGTCCAGAAACAGCTGTAGCTGTCTAACCAGTTGAAGCTGGTAAAAGGCACTCCAAGTCACAGAGGTCACTTGGGCCTCTAGCAACAAAGATGAATCAAAGAGCACCCACAGAGTACGGACCTGCTCTTTCAGATGGAGTACAACCCATCCAAAGCAGGCAACTGACCAATTATCCAAACTTGGGAACCACCAACTCACAGTGCCTCCGTCTTGCTAGGATTCAGACTCAGTCCACCACCGAGTCTAGACAGTGGTCCAGGGCTTGCATGGCTTCTCCTGATTCAGATGTTACAGAGAAATAGAGCTGGGTATTGTCAGCGTACTGCTGACACCTTGCCCCAAATCTCCTGATGACTGCTCCCAAGGGCCTCCTATAGATGTTTAACAGCATGAGATACAAGTTAGTACCCTGTGGCACAACTGCTAGGGGCTCGAAAGACAATCACCCAATGCTATTCTCTGAGAATTACCCAGGAGATAGGATCAGAACCTACGCAATCAAAGACTTTGCTGTAATCTATACAGCACAGGGTGATTTTCTTCTGAAATTCTGTTCCATTATCCAATGTATGTTTGGAATATGATCTCTTCACTTTCTAAACCTAGCTTGGACATCTGACATTTCATGACCCATATATGCTAAGAGCCTTTGGTGTAGAATCTTGAGCATTGCTTTACTTGCATGGAATATTAAGGCTATGGTTTGATAATTACTGCATTCCATGGGATCCCCTTTCTTTGGAATTGGGATGTATATTGAATGCTTTCAGTCTGTGGGCCATTGTTTTATGTTCCATATTTCTTGACCAATTTTTGTCAAAATATGAACAGATTCAGTCTCAGTAACTTGTAGCAACCCTACTGGTATGCCATCTGTTCCTGGTGATTTGTTTCTTCCAAGTATTTTAAGAGCAACTTTCACCTCACATTCTAAAATTTCTGGTTCTTTATCATACCGTTCCTCCTTGAATGAATCTGTCATCCTGGCATCTCTTTTGCAGAGTTCTGCAGTGTATTGCTTCCATCTTCCTTTTATTTTATCTCAGTCAGTCAGTGTGTCCCCTGTTGATTATTCAACATCCCTACTCTTGGTTTAAATTTCCCTTTAATGTCTCTAATCTTTTGAATAAGGCTCTTGTTCTACCTTTTTGTTGTCCTCTTCTATTTCTTTAGAATAACTATTGTAATAGGTCTCTTTGTCCCTATGTACTAGTCACTGTATTATTGCATTTAGGGTTTTGCTTTTGCTTTTCTTCTCTCTTTAACCATTTTAAGAGTTTTGTCAGTCATCCATTGAGTTCTTTCTCTCTTTTTAACTAGAGGCATTGTCTTTTTGCATTCTTCCATGATAATGTCTCTGTCTTTAATCCATAGTTGTTCTGGTTCTCTATCAACTAAGTTTAAAGGTTCAAATCTGTTCCTTATTTGATCTTTATATTCTTCTGGGATGTTATTTAAATTGTATTTTGTCATTATGATTGCTTTGTTGTTCTTCTTTAGCTTTACTCTGATTTTCGATATGGCCAGCTGATGAACTGTACCACGGTCTGCTCCTGGTCTTGTTTTCGCAGAAAGTATGGAACTTCTCCATCTTCTGCTACCAATTCTATAATCAATTTGATTCCTATATTGACCATTTGGTGATGTCCATGTGTACAGTCGTCTTTTTGGTTGCTCAAAAAATGTGTTTGCAAGAAACAAATTACTGGCTTCATATAATTCAATAAATCTTTCTCCTGCTTCATTTCTATCTTCTAAGCCCCATTTTCCCACAATTCCTAGTTCTTCTCTGTTCCTTCCTTTTGCATTCCAGTCCCCCACGATTATCAGAACATTTTGTTTTGGTGTGTGATCAATTTCTTCCTGTACTTCTGTGTAAAATCTCTCCAATTCCTTTTCTTCTGTATTTGCCATTGGAGCATAGACTTGGATGATGGTTGTATTAATAGGTTTCTCCTTAAATCTCATTCTTCTTAATTTCTCATTTCATGCATAAAATATTTTGCAGTTGCCTGACTGAAAATGTCCCATTTCCGTCCTTTTTAATTCACTCATGCCAAGTATTGTAATGTTGATGCGTTCCATTTCTTGCTTGACAATTTCTAACTTTCCCTGGTTCATGCTTCCCACATTCCATGTTCCTATTGTGTACGTCATATAACTTGGAATCTCCTTTCACATCTGTGCACACCAGCTTCTGAGCTTCCATTCGGCTTTGATCCAGTGGCATAATTAGTCACAGTGCTACTTGTACTTGTTCATTGTTCTTCCCCAGTAGCTTGTTGAGTGCCATCTGACCTGGGGGTCTCATCTTCCAGCACTATCTCGTGTTGCATTTTGGATACTCTGTTCATAGGGTTTTCGTGGTAAGAGGTATTCAAAGGTGGTTTACTACTGCCCTCTTCTGAGTTTGGATGCATCTTAGTCTGGTGTCTCAGCTTTGACCATTCCGCCTTGAGTGAACGTGCTAGTAGTCTAGCTTCTTGGTCTAGACTGCTGATGGCATTGCTCTCAGCTTCTTCAACACTCTCAAAGACCCTCACCACGTTAAGGTGTACATCCTAGAGGAGGTCACTCCTGGTACCATGTGCTATGTTCAATGTGAAGTTCCTGATCCAATGTAGCAATTTATAACAGATATTTTATTGACAAATAAACACCCATACAACATCCAACAACTGAATTTAACCTTCTCTAACTGAAAAGGCTGAATGACAGGCTTACTTTTAAGATTCTATTCATCTTAAAGGTACAACAACATATGCTATCATGGCTCTGTGTGTGTTCAAAGGGAGCTACAGAATAGGAGAGAGGGGAGGAGGCATGGAACTGGGGTGGTCTCTGTGCAAGGGGGAGTTGAGAAAAGAGAGGAGGAAGGGAGGAAGAGGGGGGTAAAGGTAAAAATAGGAGTGCAAATGGGAGTTTCAAAAAAGAAGAGAGTAGGAGGCATGGAAATGTGGGTGAAAATGAAAGTCAGTTTATGAAAGGAGCAGCAGAACAGGAAGGGATGGTGGCTTCATAACTGGGTAGAAGGTGAAAAGGGTGCTTAGTAGTTGCAAAGTGCGGGAGGAGACAGATGTGGTAGGTTACCATGGGATGGTGTAAGGGGGTGGTCCTCTGTGTGCAAGGAATAAATTCCTTTGGAGGATCAGAATTTTGTGCAGATTCCTTTAAAAAAAAAGTAACGACATAAAAGGCTTTCCCCAAAAATATTGGCAGTGAAAATGGAATTGCTCTGATCCATCCATCCCTGCTTCTCTGTGGTGGTGTTACAACTTCGAAATGCTTCCTGAATTGAAATTTGTCAGGATCCCTCTCAAACCTCATCAGAAATAGAACATACTTTTATTTTGATAGACTTTTGATGTAGAACACCAAGCTGTACAGTTGAGAGTTTTCACGTACAACATCTTTTATTCTTATTGCTGCTTAGTTTGTGTTTTGCTTTAAGCATTGGTTGTATTTGTTCCTGCTTTTAGAAATTATTTGCTTTGCAAATTATATTACATGGTTTTATTATTATGCTATATGCTATTCTGGGGACTTTGATCAGAAGAACAGATGATGATAATGTATCATATTTTGAGTACAAAATTTGAAATCAGAATTTGAATTTCTATTGGGAAATTTTGTTTCACAATTTAAATTCAAGGGCTTTAGATATGTTAGCATCCCTTGATTGTTGTGAAATTGATAGGTATCAAATATTAAATCCAAATCTGCAATGTTCAAATCCTAATACCATTACATGTTACCTACCAAATCAGTCAGACAGGGAGTACAAAATCACATCAGCTTCTGATTTTCAGATTCTAATATCACCACATGCTAACTATAAAAAATACAACCATTTGGCACAGTAAAATACTATTGCATTGCTAATTAAATACAGTGTATAGTTGCATGTCATCTATTAAATCATATCAAATAGAAAACACTGTTATATGTAAACTATGAAATACTGTTAAATATCAACTACCGACATAAATATCTCTGGATGTCAAATACTGGTATCACATATTTGGTGAATTTTTGTATATTCAGAGATTATCCAGAAAATATTCAACATCAACATTCACAGAAGCAATTCTGGGGCAGCAGCTGTTTCGTTTCTTCCATAAATGCCCAATATTGCTAAGCTCTCTTTTCAAATACTATCCTTCAGGCAAGTATCTTTCAGACAAGCTTTTGTTCTTTTTCATTAATGTCGTTCAGTTCTTAGCAGATCCAGTTATACACACAGTAGAACAGAGAATACAATTATGGTTTAAGCAGGGAGAATATTTTTATACCTTTATCTATCTAGACTAAACTTGTGATCTATGGGATTCCTAGAAAAATTAGGGAAAATGTGGAATCAGACCAAACTCACACTGCCTGGAGGTTTATGCCTTTACATATAGGCCTGGCAGATGCATTTAAGAGCTCATCTTGTGTGCCATGGCTATGAAAAATGGACACAATTACTGCATTTTAACTTCTTTCTTGGAGAAAAGACTTAGAATCCCTGAAGTTATAATTCAGCATGTCTGTAATAAGCAAGTCCCCGGCAAGGGGATAGGTTTAACCTGTAATTTAGACAGTTTAAACAGTGGCAAGGGGCTGCTGCTCTCTGATTGCACTGCTGATGTAATATCCCTGCTGTACGTTGAACATGCTGAGCATACAAGTAATACAGAAACATCTTCAGTTGGCTAATTAGGCTGCTCCCAGATGTGTTGGTATTCTCAGTATATTTCACAAGCAAAGCTCGCCTTGTATTTGTCTCCTGGTTCCTTTTATATGCAGCACATCACATTACACCCATGTTCTCTCTCCTCTCTTAACCTACATAAGGATGAATCGTAATCTCCAAAGAAGCTCAAGTAGCAGCTTAGCTGTTGTGGCTAAAATATATTTATGTAGCCATTTAAATTATTAATTAGCCCCACAAAACGAGACCTTTGGTTTAATTTCACAGTTTGGCACGCCATATGTTTGGAAGTTTGCTTGCTTGTATTGCAATTATATCCTTTAAATGTCAAAATATCAAAATGAAAACTGTTACACATATTCAGGAGGCAATTCTAAGTGTCATGTTTGAATACCAGCTCAACCCCCACATTAGCACCAATTTTCAGAAGGGGGAGGATACAAGAGCACCTTGAGATTTCCCTTGAAGAGATATAAAGATGAGAAATTTGGAAAACATCACTCAGCATTTCAAGTACATATGACCTAGCTTGGCCCTCATGTCCTTTTCCAAGTGAGTTAGAAAAAATGTAAAATAAAACACACTACCTACAGCTACCTTATCACTGAGACACTGGATTCACATTATGGAGGCATATTCCAGACAACATTGTATATTTCAAGTACAGCTCCAATGAAGAGCCCCACTAACTCATACCAAAGTCTCATTTAGTCCAGCATCCTGTTCTCACAGTGACCAACCAGATGCCTATGAGAAGGCTGCAAGCAGGACCTGGTGCAACAGGGCCCCCCACTTGTGATTCCCAGCAACTGTTATTCAGAGGCAACTGCTTTTGACAGTGAAGGTAGAACATAATCTTATCCTCCCTGAATTTGTCTAATCCTCCTTTAAAACAATTCAAGTTGGTAGCTATCACCACATCTTGTGAGAGTGAATTCCAGAGTTTAACTATGTGCTATGTAAATAAATACGTTTGTCTATCCTGAACCTTCCAACATGATAGAGGTGTATAAGGTGCTTTTCTCCTTCTCTCATAATACTAGAATCCGGGGCCATCCAATGAAGCTGAATGTTGGAAGGTTCAGGATAAATATAATAAAGTACTTCTTCACATAGCACATAGTTAAACCCTAGAATTCACTGCCAATAAACATCTTAATAGTGTAATGCACCATAGATTTGTATAGTGGGGATATTGGGAAGTTTATTTTCAATCCCTTTCCTAACAATCCCTCACATGGAATTTGTCTTTTCAACAGCTGCTGCACGCTGGGTCGAAATCTTTGTTGATCAAACTGCTATAACCCCAAAGTCTTGTTTCTCATCAGTCACTGCCAGTTCAGTCCCTGTGAGCGTATATGTGACATTAAGATTTTTTTCTCCAGCATCACTTTACACTTGCTTACATTGAATTGCATTTGGCAATTTACTGCCTGTTCACCCAGTTTGGAGAGATTATTTATTCCTACTGTCTGCTTCCAATGTGTTCCTGATCCACAAGAGGGCCTCTCCTCTTATCTCATGATTGTTGAGCTTACTCAGAAGTCTTTGGTGAGGGCTTTGTCAAAAGCTTTTTGAAAGTCTAGGTACACAATGTTGACTGGATCAGCTCTGTCTAAATGCTTGCTGACGCTCTCAAAGACATCTAAAAGGTTAGTGAGGCAGGACTTGTGTATTAGGCCTTGTGAAGCAGGACTCCTGCACCTGTTTCCAGAGGGACTGGAAACAAATAGAATACAATACAGTGTTATACTCCATATTAGTAAGATGTACTAGCACAAACACATGTACACCGGCCCTGTTTTAAGCATACATCAAAACATGCCAAATATGGATGTGACAAATGCATGGGTCATGCGGGTACACTCCTTAGGATGCCAAAATTGGCTGCCGATCTCTGTTGCACATACACACAGTGACAAACTCAGGTTTGCCTCTCAACAGCATGCTGGAAATTCTTAGCAAGTGCTGAATTCTTTCTAGAACAGCTGGGCCACTGCTCAGTAGTAGAACATCTGTTTTGCATGCAGAATGTCCCACGTTCCATCCCTAGCATCTCGAAGGAGGACTGTGAATGTCCCCTGTCTGAAACCCTTGGAAGCCACTGCCAGTTAAAGCAGAGGAACAGATTGAGCTAGGTGGACAAATAGTCTGACCTAGTATAAAACGGCTTTCTATGTCACACTCCCTAGCTCGGTGGATATCTGCAGAATGGCAGAGGTACTCAAGTTCTGATTCAGGCATTGCTAAGAAGCTCAAGCTACTCATGATTCCTTCTTTCCCTGTTCTCTTTTGTATGCCGCCAGTGGCTTTAAAAGAAGATTAGACAAATTCATGGAGGACAGGGCTATCAATGGCTACTAGCCATGATGGCTGTGCTCTGCCACCCTAGTCAGAGGCAGCATGCTTCTGAAAACCAGTTGCCGGAAGCCTCAGGAGGGGAGAGTGTTCTTGCACTCAGGTCCTGCTTGCGGGCTTCCCCCAGGCACCTGGTTAGCCACTGTGAGAACAGGATGCTGGACTAGATGGGCCACTGGCCTTATCCAGCAGGCTCTTCTTATGTTCTTAGTGTTCTGGTTCAAGATAATATTCCTTGCAATTATTTTACCCTATCATATACAATGGTTTGTATTCAATGTAGTGCTAAAGTGAATCTTCTGTCAGCACAAGGAATTCTTCTTGGGCAACTGAACATTCACCTCCTCTTATCCCCTTCTTCTCTGTGCACCCCCTACATCTGTTCTGGGCATTCCCCCAACCCTCTGTTGCAGATTTGGGGATGGTGCAGGGAGCGTATGGGGGAAAGAGGGGGGAAATCCTGTTCTGCTAGCACTAATCCTTGTGCTAGTGTAAGTATGTCATTGAATACTGCTCATAATTTTTGTCCTAAATATGGCAGACTGTCAGAGTTGTCATCCTTTGCCTCAGGCATCAAAATGTTTTGGTTGGTTCACTCAAGGAGGAAAAGAAATTGGTTTGATGTTAAGAGTTTTTTTCAGTCCTATTTTCCCTTGGTATTTAGGGAAAGCAAAGACCAATTGAGCTTTCTACAGTCTCTAGAATCATCTGCCTAGCGGCTGCCATAACCCAACTACTCAAAGAGTTATCAATAGGTCACATACAGAGTTCTTGGCTATGCCTTTCCTTCTGTTTGTGTCTTTGATTGAAGCTGTTTTGTTTCATTATTATTATTGTTGTTGTTGTTAGGCATTGTTCACCCCATCTGTCTTCCATGAGTCTCAATCTTGCCTGAATCCTGACTGTTCTATTCGTATACAAGCTTTTCTGATTTTGCCCCAAGTTTACTCTTTTGGCAACAAGGCAAGGAGCTTTTCTTGACCAGGGCATTACTTTTCAATTAATAAAGAATTCTGTCTTTAGACAGCATGATTTGAAACAACATGCATTCACAACAGCCAGAGAAAAGGACCACCTGGCCCAATGGCTATGGAGTAACTGAGATACATTCATATGGGGGGCGGCCTTTGTAAGGCCTGTGCACATCTCTGCCATAAGAATCCAAGAAGAACACCTCTCAGAGTGAGAAGACAAACCTTGAGACCTCAGCTAGGGACACAAATTGTGGGACAGAGCACGCCTCCAGTAGGGTTGCCATATTCTAGTTCCACAAATCCAGGCAGGCTAATCTGCATATTATGCAAATTATTTGCATATTATTTGCATATTACTACTTGGATTGTCCAGTTGTTTTGTTTTTGTGCCTAGGAATTACCAGCAAAAACTGGGGAAAGATGTGAGAAATCTTTTTTTAAAAAAACATTTTCAGCCTTAAACGCCTAGACTCTAGTTTCCAACACTATGGAATATTTATTGATTGGTTAAGAGGATTTATATCCTGCCCTTCTGCTGTTAAAAACAGAGCTCAGCACAGCTTACAAATATAATAAAAACAATAAAAATACACAATCAATATAAAAACATAATAAAAACACAAAATAGCAACAAACATAAAGTAAGTCAGGGCAGCAGTATGGTTAACCTTTGCTGGTCATTGACCAAAATAAACTTATTTACAATTTTTAGTATGTTTAACCATTACATATACAATATATTTCAGAGATGTGGTGGGTGGAGAAAAACAAGAAGCCAAAATGTTAGGAAAAGGAGTCTTTCACACCACATGCTCCGTTCTAAATACTGTTGCAGCAAGTTTTACAAGTTCCTCCAGTATTCCACTGGTGCAGGCACTCAGACATTCAAAGTATTTGTACAGTAGGGCCCTGCTTCCCGGCGCCCCGCTTCCCGGTGTTCCGCTAATGCGGTGGTTTTCCTCCCCTCTTTAAAAGCCGCTTTTGTGGCATTTTGGCGGCATTTTTGCACGACGTGCCCCATTAAAGTCAATGGGGTTCCGCCTTATGGCGATTTCCGCTTTACAGCGGGGGTCTGGAATGGAACCTGCCATATAAGCGGGGCCCTACTGTATGTTTCTTAGGTTTTATAAAAGCAGAGCTTAACTCAAAATTTCTTCTCCCTTTGATCAACCACATCTACACAGTTTCCACCTCCATACTCAAAATGAAACTGGGCCTGGAAGTGTGCAACAGCCCCACACATACATTGCTAATTAGATTACCAATGCCAGGATGTCTGTCTTATCGACTACACTCCTGCTCCCCCCCCCCCCGGGCATCATGAAAGACCCAGTCCTGGGCTCAGAAACAAAATAAATATCTGGTCCTCTTCAAAGTACTCATAAGCCTCTTGTTTTAATTAAAATAATAATTATAAATTCTTGCTCTTATCACTAATGGGAGTTAATTACCTTGCATATGCTGCTGTTGCTTCTATGGCTGTAACAGAGTGAGGTTAAAGATAAGTGAAATGCAAATAGGAAAAAAACAACACAAAAGGCAGTAACACTTTCCTAAATGTAATACCATACCAACCACAACAAGATTCCTATGAGTAAGGCAGAAAACTCAGCATCCCACAACCAGTCAGGATTCATAACCAAAAACCCAAACTAAAAAAATCCTAGCAGCCAGTCAGCCAAGGTCACAGAAAACTCCATGCAGCACAACCTGACCTGGGGACTGCAGTTAATGCAGAATGCTGCAGCACAATTGCTGACATGAGTGAGATCCTATCAGCACATAATACCTCTGCTCTGAAATCTGCATTGGTTGCTGATTTGCTACAAGGCCAAGTTCAAGCTGTGCTTTCCATGTTATGGGTGCCACATAGTACAGTACTTGTTCTGCTCTTGTAAGAAATCAGTCCTGTAAAGTGGCAGCACCTACGCTTTGGAACTCCTTGCCTATTGACATTAGGCAGACGCCTCTTTTCAGCACCTCTCCAGGCATGTGGAAGCTATTGTGTTTTTAAATCTGTTTTTAACTCATTGTTGGTTTTATTATTTTGAATGTTTTTAAGTATCTGTCCTTAACGCTTTTGCCAATAATTTTATTATTTTAATTCTTTCTGTAAACCACTTTGAGATTTTTTACAATAAAGCGGTATATAAATGCTGTAAATAAAAATACATAAATAAATGCTGGAGTCACTGTGGCCCTTGAGTCTCTTCCCACTTTTAGGAACCAAGGAATCTGCCTTATACTGATTCAGGCCATTTCGTACCATGATTTCTTAAATGCAATACCATACCAACCACAACAAGATTCCTATGAGTAAGGCAGAAAACTAAGCATCTCACAACCAGTCAGGATTCCTAACCAAAAACCAAAAATACGATAAATGAAGAAATATTTATATAAGCATGACTATCAAATGTATTTATTATTTACACAAACTGTAAAGATATTTATAGTGCAATCCTAGGTTTATTTATTCAGAAGCAAGTCCCAGCGTATTCAGTGGGGCTTACTCAAACAGGGACAGAAATGCAACTTCAAATGATAAGCAACTTCATTCACACAACCCAAAATTCCGAATCATGCCACTTTACGCTGTTTTGCAACTGTTTATACTTGTTTTTATGGTTATTGGATTTTAAATGGCTTTATTTCTTGTTGTGAGCTGCCTTGGTTTCCAACCCTACCTCACAGGGGTGTTGGAAAGACTCCATACACGCACACGCACACACTGCAGATGTATAAATACATACAGCCCATATAATCGTTTATTATCAAACCAGTTGGTCATTGCAGAAAAATCAGTATTAGTTTTTAAAAAATCAGTATTAGTTTCCTACAGAGAATAAAAACTGTAATACCTAAGTAAGCCCTGCCTACTTGTTTTAAAATAGGACTGGAGGGCACAAACACAATTCTTTTTTACATTCACTCCAAAGTCCCATTGATTTTCAGCACATTCATAACCATGTCTACTCAAAAGTAAGTCCTATTGAATTCAATGGGATTTACTCTGGGCATATGGGATTAGCATTGCTTTTACAAAAGCAAGTATTGGGAAGGTTTTCAAAACACTGCCCAGGATCTGACTCCTGCACACAAGAGGGAAAAAAACTGAAATGTATATACTTACCCAATTTATGAGATTTTCAGATAAACCGGGGGGGGGGGACCACCATTTTCTGGCATTGCAATGAGGTTTTCTAGACACTGCCTCACGTCAACCAAATGCGACCCTGGCTTCACTGATTGGCTGCAATCCTGAACGGGCAGGGTTAAAGCTACGAAGTTCTATACAGTATTGTTTAAAGAAAGATTTAAAAGTCGGGGGCGGCTGATGTTTTTATGTATATCTTGAGAACCGGACCAAGTAGAAACTTAATTTTTTTTTTAAATTAAAGCTGAGAATCCGGGCCACCTAAGGGGCTAAACGGGCGCTGGGTGGCATGCCAAGAATCCAGGTAAAACCCGGCTAACCGGGCAATATGGCAACCCTAGCCTCCAGGCAGTGCAGGGAGGGAGGAGATTCATCCTCAAACCTATGCCAGCCCCCACAATCCTGGGCGACCCACAAGAGCGCCTGTGGCGTGGAATCTGGCCCGGGCCTTGAAAAGGCCTAGCCTGCTGAGTGTGGTCTCTTTTTTTGTGCACTGGCTTTGGAGAAGTGATGTCACAGAACCAGACCTTTGGAGAGCCATGTGGAACAAAAGTTGGTGTTGGCTAGGAGCTCTCTGGTGGCCAGTCCGTGGCTTCCTTCATCTGGGAGCTGATGTCCATCTTATGTCCAAGGCAGTGGGATGTTTGCCTTCGCACCCCAAAAGGTCTTTGACCAATTCACCTCTTTGGCATGGCAAAACAAAAAAGATCACGTCTGATTCATGGTTAACTACATGGGCTCCCCTCCCACAGCCCAGAAGGGCATGTAAACAAGGCTGTTACTCTCCTTTGGGGGTAACCGACTTTTCCACCCCATATCTAAGCCCCTTCATCAGCCCCCGTTACTCCCCCACCTCCTCAGCCAGGCCCTTGACCTCACTCAGCTTGGTTACTGGATCTGGGCCTATCAGGACCTGGCAGTATTTTGCTGGGAGGGGAATGCTGGGCAATGGCTGAGTGGACTGGAAATGAGGGGTTGGACTCGCCCCCCATGAGCAAGGCCCATACCTCAATGGTTGAGCATAGGCCCTGCCTTAAAACCCCAGACAGCTGCTGTCTCTCAGGTAGACCAGGGGTTCTTAAACTGCACAGGCTGAGCAGGGAGTGGTCAGTTGTGCAGATTGTTAGGGCTTGCCAACTTGCATGCTCTCCTCTATGGGCCAGGGGCTTGCTGCCAGATAGCACAAGGCAGACTTGATGGGGCCCTTCATCCTGCTCCAGCGCTGAGGCCACAGCTAAAGCTTATTATTATTATAATATAATATAACCTTGTGCCTTGTACCCAGTAGCTGCAATCAGTAAGCAAGAAAGGAACGGCTCAGGACTGCAGGTGTGGAAATTCAGCTACAGTCCTGGCACTAAAGATGATGACGATGATGATGATTGTTGTTGTTGTTGTTGTTGTTAATAATAATAATAATTTTATGATTAATATCATAATTATGATTGTCAGGTTTACAACTACCACCTTAGCTCTAATTTAGTAAGACTAAAAATAATTATGGTCACTACTTTCTACTTCAAGTAGAATATCATCCAGACAACAGAAAACCTGATAACTCCCTGAATCCTGGCAGACCACCCATTCCAGGAAAGTGTGATCCTATGAGAGTGCCCATGGGGTGGAGTCAGGCCCGGGCCTTTAAAAGGCCCTGGACTGCTGAGTGCTGGCCATTTTGTGCACCAGCTTTCCTACCCACTCTCTTTCCATTCTAGAGCATCGCTGAGCTGTTTATAACTGGGTTGCTGGTTGATGGGGCCAGATAGGAATTTTTCCTCTCAACAAATCTGGTTCCAAAGCTGAGCAGGGTTTCCCCCCTCTATCCTTCAGTGGTTCACTGTGCAATTGTTAGGTGTCACAGCTTAAGGTGGATATGGCATTGGACCAATCAAGCACAAGGGAGGCCCCAGAAGGACTCCAACAGGAGACATGATGGCCACATCCCTAGCTTGGGAGGGGTAACCTCATCCAGCTCACAACACCTCCCCAACTGGTCTGTGGGACCACAGGTGCCTTGGGTTCACGCTTCACTTGGATCTAATGCTGGCCAACAAACTCCCAAGGATATTTCTGAACTGCTTGTTGGTCAACTCAGCATTTCCTCAGCAAGGGCTGCTGGAATGAAGTGGATCCTTGCCCTGCTGCCATGCTAACCCCAGTTTACTTGCTTTAATCGATAAACTTGTGGTCCTATTTTCACCCATAAACTTGTGTTGGGTGTGTGTGACGTCCTTCCCTGCCTGTGACCACTAGTGATGTTTTACTACTGTCAGGCCCACCTTATGATGTGCAGCCCACCTCTGGTCACCCCCAGTCAGGAACGTCAGGTTTATTTTTACCTTTCACCGCACTAGCATAGATCTCAAAAGATCCCCCTGCTAGGCCACACTACCCAACACTCTGTATCCCTTATAGCCTATAGACTGTGCCTTAATCTCTGCCAGGCTATCTCGATACCTTGTGTCTATGGGTATAGGTAATTCCCAACCCCCCCTGCAGCCTCTTGCACTGAAGCTTACAGCCCTGGGTTTCTCTGTGGTACTGGATACAATATCTTTTCCTCCGCTGCTGCCACCATTTGATACAATTACTTTTCAGCCTTGGTTACTCTGCCATCCCCCCTGGATTGTGTATCCCAGCTGAAGAATCAGGTTTTTTGTAAACCAAGAAATATTGATTAAGCATTAGAAATAACAAGATTACTTAAGACTTTGTTGACAAGCGTATGGTTTCATATATGTTCTCTTATGTACTTTACTTCTTAATAATTGCCTCAGAACTCCTATTTCACTCTCTCAACAGCCACCTTATACTCTCCACACCAACCTCTCCAACACACCATCAACACACCACCACAAAACACCACCCGATTCAACTGTCATCCTCTCATTTATACTTCCAGCCATTCAAACGCTCAGCCAATCATCCAGCATTCTACAGCCCATGTACTCCCCCTCCTCACTCACTCCACTTACCATATGTCTTATATTATACCAGCACTTACCATATTTACATTACAAATCAGGAACATCACAGTGTGTTATTCCCATTGCTAAAAGGAGCATGGCATGCTCCCATCACACAAGAAAAAGAAGGTACAATCAATTTAATATTCTCTGCAAAGTTCTTATTCTATTCCCAAGCAACGGGAATCGTTGTGCACCCTGTCTCTCTGGGAAAGGAGTATAGAGGGAAAGGAAGGGTTATATCCTGGACTGAATGTACATAAGGCTCAAAACACCAGCATATACACATCCTGTGCCCAAGGTTTAAAGAAATGGGGCTGATTTCCCTAAGGCTGATATTTATGAGCCATTGTACATTGGTTGGTTGAAAAAAAATGTCTGTGGTTATTTACATTTGGAAACAGGAGCTTAAGCTGACACAAGATTTTTACTCAAGCTGGAATACTCAAAGACATGTCAGAATGAGACTGGGAGGGAGGCATAAGAGGAAAACAGATTAAAGGGTCTGCAAAGACACTTGGGAGATGGTATTTTCTTGGCAATGAAGAGGGTTTTGTATTTAATGAAACAGCACAATACACATTTTACTGAGGAGCATCATTAATAAAATACTGCTGCTCCGCCCCTTCTGGGAATCTGGGCCTGATAGTAGCAGATAATTGCCTTTGAGAGCAACACAAAGGAGCCTTGCAGAGGCAGAGGCTGCTGTGCCTTTTCTTCTCAGAGAAGGTGTAAAGGCCATAATTGTAGCTAGAATGCAGTAAGGCCATTGTTTACGTATGTCTGACTCTAACCACCCAAGGATCGTTGTTCAGTAAAGGATACCATCTCCTATGTTGTTGGTCTATCTAATCCAATCCCTATTAAGGCACAAGGGATACTTGCAGCTGATAGAGATCGTGACTTTTTGAATCTCATTTTGCTGAATGCCCTGTGCTCCTGCAAGCACACACCACTGTGTTTCTGGCCCAATGAGAAAAAACCAAATAAATTATCATTTGGCAAGAAAGGGAGGTGGGGAATGATGCACCATATTGTCCAGAAAGCATTAACCACAATCATTATCAATCCCCTCCCCATTGTTTAAGGGACATCCTTCTACCCCTAAGATGATGCATTTCATAGGAATGGGGGCAAAGCTGGGATAGAGATACTTGCAAACAGATTTTAACAAAATCAAATTGCCGCTGGTTTTTTTTTGGGGGGGGAATGGAAAATATAAGGGGCACTGGGATACTTTCAGATGTTTTGCTCACTGTAAAAGAAGGTGAGCTCAGGGAGATTTCCAGTACAATACAAATTCCCCCAATTAAGCCATTTCAATGATGATGATGATTATAATGATGATTAACATTTATTATGTGGCCTTCACCCAAAGGTCTCGGGGCAGGTTACAACAATTTTAAAATACAGGATTAAAAACATTTTAAAACAAACTAAAATCACAAAATAGGGTGGGTCCTAAAATATATATTTCTCAGATGCCAAAGGCCAGGGAAAGAGAATGTCTTCAGCATTCACCTAAAACTGTATAATGAAGTTGCCAGACACACCTTGGTGGGGAGGGAGTTCCACAAATTAGGGGCCACCACAAAGAATGCCCTCTTCCAGGCCACCCCCGAGCTTCCAAGGTGGCAGAATTACCAAAAGGACCCCACTGCTGATCTCAATACCCGAGAGGGTCTGTAGAGAAGGAGGCAGTTTTTCAGATATTTGGGACCTAAGTCATTTGGGGTTTGAAACACTAGTGTGAGCACCTCAAATTGGGCCCAGAAGCGAACTGGCAACCAATGCAAGTGTTTTAAAACAGGGGTTTATATGAGATCTAAAGGGAACCTAGCCAGTAACCTGGCTGCTGTATTTTGTACTAGTTGAAGTTTCCGAGTCATCTTCAAGGGCAGCACATTCAAATAACCCAATCTGGAAGTTACCAAAGCATGGAGTACTATTGCCAAGTCATCTCTCTCTCTGGTATTTGGAAGCATACTGCCTCCACCTATGGAGGCAGAGCATAGCCATCATGGCTAGTAGCCATCGATAGCCTTTTCCTCCTGTCTAATCCTCTTTCAACGCCATCCAAGTTGGTGGCTATCACTACCTCTTGTGGAAGTGAATTGCATAGTTTAACTATGCGCTGTGTGAAGAAGTACTATATTTTGTCTGTCCTGAATCTTCCAACATCCAGCTTCATTGGATGTCCATGAGTTCTGGTATTATGAGAGGAAGAAAAGCTGTTCTTTATGCACTTTCTCCATACCATGCACAATTTTTTACACTTCTGTCTTGTCACCTCTCACTTGCCTTTTCTCTAAACTAAAAAGCCCCAAATGCTGCAACCTTTCCTCATAGGGGAGTTGCTCCATCTCCTTGATCATTTGTTTGCCCTTTTCTGAACCTATTCCAGCTCTACAATATCTTTTTTGAAGTGAGGCAACCAGAACTGTACACAGTTTTCCAAATGCAGTTGCATCACAGATTTATATAATGGCATTCTTTTCAATACCTTTCCTAATGATTCCTAGCATAGAATGTCCCTTTTTCACAGCTGCTGCACACTGGTTTGGCATCTTCATGAGCTATCCATTACAACCCAAGGTCTCGTTCCTAGTCAGTCACTGCCAGTTCAGATCCCGGGAGCATATATGTGACATTAAGATTTTTTTTTGCACAATATGCATAACTTTATACTTGTTCACAGTGAATTGCATTTGCCATTTTACCACCCATTCACTCAGTTTGAAGAAGACCTTTAGGAGCTCTTCACAATCCCTTTTTGTTTTAACAACCCTGAACAATTCAGTATCATCAGCAAACTTACCCACCTCATTGTCCACCGCTAACTCTAGATCATTTATGAACAAGTTAAAAACAACAACACCAGGTCCCAATACCAATCCTTGGGGGATTCCACTTGCTACCACCCTCCATTGGGAGAACTGTCCATTTATTCCTACTCTCTGCTTCCTGCCACTTAAAACAATTCCTGATCCACAAGAAGACCTCTCTTCTTATTCCATGACTATTAAGCTTACTCAGGAGTCTTTGGTGAGGTACCTTGTCAAAAGCTTTTTGAAAGTCCAAATACACTATGTCAACCTGATCACCTCTACCTATATTCTTGTTAACACTCTCAAAAATTTCTAATAGGACTTAAACTTGCAGAAGCCATTCTGGTTCTGCTTCAGCAAGGCTCTCGCTTCTATATGCTTGGTTATTTTATCTTTAACAATACTTTCTACCAGTTTTCCCAGGACAGATTTTAAACTAACCAGCCTGTAATTTCCAGGTTTCCCCTTGGATCCATTTGTAAAGATTGGTGTTATATTGGCCACTTTCTAGTCCTCAGGTATGGAGGTGGATAATAATAATAATAATAATAATAATAAATTTTATTTTTCAGCCGCCTATCTGTCCGGGTTAGGGACACTCTAGGTGATGAACAACAAGAATAAAAACAATACATATACATCAACATAATCAAATTTTAAGCTAAAAAACCATTCATTAATTCAATTGTAACATAAGTTAATCTGTCCCAACCTTGTGGGCCTGCCTGAACAGCCAGGTCTTCAAGGCTCGGCGATAGCTGGACAGGGAGGGAGCATGTCTGAGATCGAAAGGGAGAGAGTTCCAGAGGGTGGGGGCCACAACAGAGAATGCCCTCTCTCTGGTCCGTACCAGCCTAGCTGTTCTCACCGGTGGGACCGAGAGAAGGTCTTGCGAGGCTGATCTCATCAGGCGGCACAATCGGTGATTCTGGAGGCGTTCCTTCAGATATACTGGGCCGAAACCGTATAGGGTTTTAAAGGTCAACACCAACACCTTGAATTGGGCCTGGTAGACAACTGGTAGCCAGTGAAGATCTAATAACACTGGGGTGATATGATCCCAGCGACGGCTATGCGTAATCAAGCGTGCCACCGTGTTCTGTACCAGCTGTAATTTCCGGACCGTTTTCAAGGGTAACCCCACGTAGAGCGCATTGCAGTAGTCTAAGCGAGAGGAGACCAGGGCATGTATAACCTGAGGGAGCAGGTGAACAGGAAGATAGGGACGCAGTCTCCGTATCAGATGTAATTGATACCAAGCTGCCCGGCTCACTGCTGTAATCTGAGCCTCCATGGACAGCTGGGAGTCAAGTATGACCCCAAGACTGCGGACCTGGTCCTTCAGGGGTAAACTTACCCCATCAAGCATCAGGTCAGTAATTCCTAACTTCCTTTTATCTCCCACAAGTAATACCTCAGTCTTGTCGGGGTTCAGCTTCAGCCTATTCTCTCCCATCCATCCACTTACGGATTCTAGGCACTTGGACATGGTATTCACAGCCAACTCCGGTGAGGACTTAAAGGAGAGATAGAGCTGAGTGTCATCTGCGTACTGATGGCACTGCAACCCAAAACTCCTGATGATGGCTCCCAGCGGTTTCACATAGATGTTGAATAGCATGGGAGAGAGGATAGAACCCTGTGGCACTCCACAATGAAGAGGCCAAGGGTCTGAAACCTCATCTCCCAATGCCACCCGTTGCTGCCTATCCGAGAGATAGGAACGGAACCACTGCAAGACAGTGCCTCCTATTCCTAATCCCTCTAGGCGGTTTAAAAGGATACCGTGGTCAACAGTATCAAAAGTCGCTGAGAGGTCCAGGAGGACAAGGAAGGTGTATTCACCCCTATCCAATGCCCTCCGCATATCATCTACCAGAGCGACCAAGGCTGTTTCTGTACCATGACCAGTCCTAAAACCCGATTGGTATGGATCTAAATAATCCGTTTCCTCCAAGTGTGTCTGTAATTGCGCAGCCACCACCCTCTCAATCACCTTGCCCAAGAATGGTAAATTAGAGACTGGGCGAAAGTTGTTTAACTCTTGGGGATCCAAGGACGCTTTTTTTAAGATGGGCTTTATTACCGCTTCCTTGAGGGCTGATGGCATTGCACCCTCTTGCAAGGATGCATTCACCACCACCTTGATTCCTTCGCCCAGTCTCTCTTTACAGCTCATGATGAGCCATGATGGGCAAGGATCAACCAGACAGGTAGTTGGCTTCACAGTACAGAACACCTTGTCCACTTCCTCAGACAGAAGAGGCTGAAACCGATCCCAACAGACCGGAATGCAACTGGCCGACTCTGGCCCACTTCCTGTCTCCACGGCGAGCGGAAGCGTGCTCTTCAGACGTTCGATTTTATCGGCAAAGTGTTTAGCAAAAGTATCACAGGAGATTTTAGAATGTTCCATGGGTTCCTGAGCAACTGGACCGACCAGGCTTCGGACCACTTGGAACAATCTCCTGGGACAACACTCTGCCGACACAATAGAGGCAGCAAAGAAATTTTTCTTTGCTGCCTTTGTTGCCACCTGGTAGGCAGCTATTGCTGCTTTAACCCGTGTCCGCTCGTCTTCAGTGCAAGATTTCCGCCACCGGCGCTCAAGTCGTCTCACCTCCAGTCTCAGACCCCGCAGCCGTGGTGTATACTAAGGTGCTGTCTGAGTTCTGTTCAGGGGGAGAGGATGTTTCGGAGCCACCCTGGATCTGAGGGACAAGTTACAGATTTTTGTTAGAAGATCAGCAACCTCACATTTGAGTTCCTTGAGAACTCTCGGGTGGATGCCATCCGGGTCCAGTGATTTATTATTTTTTATATTGTCTATAAAGGCATAATTTCATCTCTCATCACCACTATTTGTCTCAGTTCCTCAGACTCCCTTCCTGCAAAAGTTAGTTCAGGCACATGGATCTGCCTTATATCTTCCACTGTGAAGACAGATGGAAAGAATTCATTTAGCTTCTCTGTAATCTCCTTATTTTGCTTTAACACACCTTTGACTCCCTTGTCATCCAAGGCTCCAACCACCTCCTTAGATGGTGTCCTGCGTTGAATGTATTCAAATAATTTTTTTTGTTGGTTTTTATGTTTTTAGTAATATGCTCCTCCAATTCCTTTTTAACATCCCTTATTGGCTTCTTGTATTTCTTTTGCCAGAGTTTGTGTTCCTTTTTATTCTCCTCATTCAGAAAAGACTTTCATTTTTTGAAGGAAGCCTTTTTGCCTCTAACAGCCTATTTGACGCTGCTCGTTAACCACACTGGCATCCTATTGGCATCCTCTTGACCTTTCCTGATCTGCAGTATACACTCCAGTTGAGCTTCTAATATTGTATTTTTAAACAGTTCCCTAACATTTTGAAGTGATTTGAGCCTCTGGACTTTGCCTTCAACTTCCTTTTTACCCCTTTTGAAGTCAAATGTGTTTCGTCTATTGAAGTCAAATGGCAATAGGAAGGAAGAGACAAGAGAAATGGATAGTAAACAGATTTCTCAGAGGAGAAGGAACCATGGGTGATGTCAGCACCTGGTACTCATGGGCAGCTGCCAAAGCACTAGGATTGTGGCAGGACCTGCTACTGATGCCTGCCATGCCCTCCCCCCACCAAAAAAAACACCCTGGCCTGGTGATTTGGGCTGGGTTAAGCCACCATTTTAATTTCCCACAAATGGCCCAGTTACAGCATTGCTCCAATGCACTGTGGAAAATTAAAATAGCAACTAGACCCAGTTCTCAGATGACTGCTACTGTCTACTGCTGGCAGGTGAACCTGCCAGGGCACACTGAGAGGGAAGAGGCCTACCAGAGTGCTCTTTGCCCAAGCCCCCCCCCCAAAAAACTGAGCCTGCTCTGAACATAACAGTTGTGGGAAGTGAGGAAGATGAGCCATAGGATGAACTAAGCTGGATGTGGGAAAATGCAGACAAGCTGCTGTAGTGGTGACATCAAGGTCCCCATGTCAGAGCTGTGAACTATCTTATTCAGTGCCTCCTGCAATGCTAGTGATTAGGCAATTATACTATTATACCATTCAAACTGGCAAGCCATTATTGGTTAAACTCCCCATAGGCAAACCCTTTTAACACTTCTCCCCAAAGCTACCTGATTCCCACAGTAATTCCTTTTCTAAAAGGGTAACTAGCTATTTTAGTAGTATGATGAAAATACCTGGTTAGTCACTGCCAGTTAGTGTAGGCAATACTGGGCTAGATAAACCAATGGTTTGATTCTGTAGATTTGCTTCCTGTATTTGCTATGCTTCCAATGCATTGACAGGAAGGTGAGATTGTGATCCTTGGCCCTGTCCTCAAAGTCTGCAGGTTCAGCATAATGTCTGAAAGGGGAGCCTATGTGCATATACAGGAGTAAGTGTATAGGCTCGTCCCCTAATTTGGAAGCCTGCACAATCAGGGTTCCAATTGTATGGAGATCCTATGAGTGACAGCTGTGCATATATAGGCTCCCCTTTTCAGATATGTGAAAGATGCAGATGATGTGTGTGTCAGTGTGGGGGGTCTTTCTCCTCCCCACATTGGGGGTGCATGAAAAGGGTCCATCTGACACTCCTGGTAGTTCTGAACATTCTGCCACCAAGCTTTTCAACTATTTTTTTGTTATTTGACACAACAATTCCTGTATTCATGGAGCTTTGGGAGAATTTCAGTCCTTGTGCATGGAAATGAGTATAAAAGTCAGATCTCAGGTATGGAAGACAGTCCAAAACCCCAAAACGAATGGAAGATTCTTGAAATTATTTCTGTAAGGCAAATAACTGTCTGACTGACTTTGTTAGTTGATTATGATGTCTCAAACACTATAGCTGTTGCCTGTAAGGCCTACTCCAAGAGTTCTCAAAATAAACTGCACAAATGACAATAAACACACCTTGCTAGATTAGATTCCAGTTTAAAGAATTGGAAGGAGATCCTGTTTTGACTGATATAAAGTTGTGCCATCCTTCAAATACCTCCTGTGAATCTTCATTTAATATTTTTATCACAACAACATGTAATATTAATGCCCTGGCTTCTGATCTTCGCCATGCCCCCTCCCTGGTAGGTTTCCACCAAGGACTAAAAACTTGGCTATTTCAGCGGGCATATAGGCTCCCAAGTTAGTTTTAGTTTTTACAGTATACAGATGTGGGTGGGTTGTTAATTGAAGATTGATGTTAAAATTGTATTTTTATATGATGTATCTTAAATTTTAATTATGTACGCCGCCTAGAGTGGCCGATTATTCGGCCAGATAGGCGGCCTAAAAATAAAATTTTATTATTATTATTTATTCTCTCCCTATGTTTTCCTAGAGGACTTTATTGAGACAATAAGTAACAGCCCCAAAGAAATAAATCATGTTTGGTTTTATTATTGAAAGCAGCATAGATGTAAAAAAGGGAAAACAACCAAGTTCCCACCTCCCTTGCTAAATACATCAAGCCGCATCTGTTCTGCCAAAGACTCAATTCACAGGCAAGAGGAATGTTTTATTACAGTATTAGTGGCACTCAATGTGCTAAATTCCCACAGTTCTTTCTACTCTCCTGTTTGACATAAGTCAAATGCCAGATCACTCATTATGTCTGCAAAACACAAGCAAACAGTGAAAGAACTTGGCATTTTGCAGGTAATAAGCTTAACCTTTACTCACACCCACAACCCCTCCTTTTGCAAAAGGGATTGCATTATCATTTTTAATGGGACAATGAACTGACACGTGAATAAACTTCCTTTTGGCATCCTTGGCAAGTCACACAAAATCAGACACAAGCCGTAATGATGATAAGAAGGCCAAGGATCCTGTTTCACCTGTTTGAAGCCAGCCAAGCAAACAAAAGGAAAAAGGGAGTAAGCTTGTTGCATTTCCTAATCCACAAGTTTGTGATGTTACAGCTGACCTAAATATTTGGGGTACTTAAAGAGTTCTATCACAATGTTCTTTCTGGCACAGTGAGTGTTGAACATGAACCCCCCACATAGCCAGAGTCTGATACTCTTTTGGGGCATGACAAACAGGGCCAGTTCTACACATATATGATGGACTCTGATGTAGGAACCATAGTCCATGAGATGTTCCAGGCAGGGATGGAGGACAAATTTGATTTGGTTCACATTTTAATAAGAACCTGCCTAATTTGCACTTTCCAAAACAATATGAGAACTGAAACACAGCTATCCTTCAAAATTCACCAATCTCCATCCCCACACTGTGTACAAAAATATGTTTATCAGGGGAAAGTGTACAAAAAATACATGCATACTAAGATGTATATATAACAGAAAAGCATACTTAAGTGCGGAAACATTTTGGGGAGAATTTCTTTTTAAAATGCAAACTAATGTGGAACTGTGGTGAACTGAACTGAAGACTGGAAAAATGAGAAACCAAGAATAGCTAAAATTGACAGATTCCTTTATCCTTAGTTGTGGGCGCTACTATCTATCTATCTATCTATCTATCTATCTATCTATCTATCTATCTATCTATCTATCTATCTATCTATCTATCTATCTATCTATCTATCTATCTATCTATCTATCTATCTATCTATGTATCCAGTGTGATGGATAAGGAGAAACAAATTCACATCCTCACTCAGCCATGAGTGAAGTTGGGGCACAACATTGTTGCAAGGATAAAAGTGTTTAGGGACATGTACACTGTCCTAAACTCCCTAAAAAGGGCAGGATGGTGTTGATGATGCTGTTTGGGAGTTTGGATAGGAGAGGGTTAATGGGATCAGAACGACTGCAAATGTTCTTTGATAGCCCCATAGCAAAGTTGACTGACATATCCTTTTGTCAGGGAAACTACAGGTGATCTGTTTCCATAGAAACTATTTGTTAGACATCCTCCTTAAGTCTTCTCAATTGCGCAAAACCAGACTTCTTCCCCCCAGTTTGGAATTATGTAATTCAGGTGTATGTGTGTCAGGAAAAACATCAGACTGCACTTCACAGAGACGGAAGAGACATCAAAGAACATCTAGTCTCACACCCAGATGATGCAGACTCAGACTTTGGTTTATATCAGCCTTTCCCAACCAGTGTGCCTCCAGATGTTGTTGGATCACAACTCCCATCAGCCTCAGCCACCATTGCCAATGGCTGAGGCTGATGGGAGTAGTGGTCCAACAACATCTGGAGGCACACCGGTTGGGAAGGGCTGGTTTATATATAGCCACTTGTCATTCCAAAAAAACAACAACCCTGTTGATACAAGAAATCCACAGCATCCTTGATAAGTAGCTATCTAGCCGCTACTGAAAAAAACCTTCTGAGGCTGTTTGTTCATACTGAGGAAGAGCCTCAGCTCAGGGTAGAGCATCTTGCATGCAGTAGGTCCCAGGTTCAATCCCCAGCATCTCCAGGTAGGACTGGGAGAGCCTCCTGGCTGAAATCCTGAAGTGCCACTGCCAGTCACTGTAGACAATAACAAGCTGACTCTGTATAAGGCAGCTTCCTATGTTTCTGGCTATTATGCTTGCTATAATAGATCTCTAACCAGTATGTGAGTCATGTAATCAAGATAAGCTAAGGCAGCCTTTTTCAACCAGTGTGCCTCCAGATGTTGTTGGACCATAACTCCCATCAGCCTCAGCCAGCATTGCCAATGGTCAGGAAAGATGAGAATTGTGGTCCAACAACATCTGGAGGCACACTGGTTGGGAAAGGCTGAACTAAGGCATAACACCACAGAGGCACATCACAATACATAAACAATTATAACACATTTAGGAAGATAGCAAATGTGAGGATCTCATAACTTTGTGTCTAAAGATCCACTTTGAACTACAAGGTTAGGAATCGTAATGGCAATGTTAGTTTCTATACGTTTGCACATCCTCAGATTTGCTTGATTCTGGTGGTCTTCTTAAGCTAATAAACAATGTTGCAGTAAAGCTCAGAATCTTGTTATATCAAGAGGAACACACACACACACACACGAATGATCAGGCTTAAAATTACAAGTTTGTTAAGTTTTTTTTTTTTTAAAAAAGCAAAAAGCCATTTTGCATATTCATGGTTTCCAACATCTAATGCTTGATTTTCTTCATTTCTTTGATGGAACTATATTTATATTCCCTTCATCAGTCACATAATTAAGCAGGCTTCTTCTGATTTGGAAAGGAGAATGTAGTATTTACAGTTTACCATGGTAAGATTAATCCATCTCTCTCCTTCGGCTCCATGGTAAATATGTACAGATAGCTGTATGCAGTATCAAAGCTGTGGCAGCAAGATTATCAACATGATGCTGTTGACTTTGTTCATATCACACTGCTAATTCAGATGTTAGCCAGCAGATACGGCAACATAAATAATCAACTGATACTTTAAAAATAAAAATCAGTCAAGGAGATAGGTCATTCCAACTGAAAATTAGATTAGCAACTAATCTAGATTAGTTTAGCAGCTAATTCTAAAATAACAGCTTAAAGTCTGCTCCTAAAAGGGTGTCAGATGGACAGTTGGACAGACAAAAAGGTGCAACTTCCAACATATTGACAAAAGGTCTTCCACAACAGTGAGTATAAGCATCAATGACTAATGAAATGAAAATGAAAATAGCATTATTAAAAAAATCACCAGTAAAATTCAGAAAAATCTTAAAGAGCTAATATTGAAGTGATATTACTATAAAAGAAAAGAATGAAAGGAAATCAATAAAGTAAGTGCTTATCCTAGGAACAGAAAGTGAGTTGAACGGGGGTACAGATTTCCGTGCCAGTTAGCCCTGACCGTGTTCCTGTACTTGCTGCCTGTGCCTCTTGCCAGCTTTGTATTTAGATGCAGTCAGAATGGGCCCTAGGAATGTACAGATGTTGTCTGTACACCTTTTTAATACATGGGGGATCCTTGGTCAATCAGGATCCTACCTCACATGGAGGAATTGTACACAGGGCTACACAGGTTGATCCTGATCCCCTCTTATATATACTTTCAACACTAATCTCCCAATCGTGCTGGATGGGAAGCATCAACAATCTCAGAAGCTACAAGAAGGAAGCTTTTATGTATGTATTTATTTATTTATTAAATTATATCTTGCCTTTCCTCCCAGAAGCACAGTCAGTCTTTAGTCTCAATAGCACTTTGCCTGTCTGCAGAGTATTACTGTAGCAAACAATAAATAGCATCAAAAAAGGTCAACACAGAAAATATTAGAATACAACAAGCTGACAAGGGTTCCTGGTTTCGCCATAAAAATGTATGTGAATGAAGGATGGACGTTCCAGAGAAAGGGGGTAAAATACTCAACTTTGGTGGGCTGAAATGGACAACCACTTCTAATAAGGTGAAAACACAAGTTGGAACAAAGGGTAAAATCCAACATTAGTCATACTCAGTCAATGCACTTTTCCAATATTTCAGTGTGTTTGGTCTGAGTATGAGCTGGATATCACCCAAAATATTCAGTTGACATCAGCTTTGGGTTTCACAGACATATTCATCTTGGTTGAAAATGAAACCTGTCATCTGCATGTCCCCCAGTGGGTATATGTACAAGTTTTATTTCAGATTGGATGGAAGAATATGGAAAAGAGAAAGAACCTATTCATTCTTCCAACCCCATCCCTTGTTGTGTCTGAAACTGTTTTGTGGTACCAGAACAGAAATTCAAAATATTAGATATTAAATTTAGAAATTATGTAAACCTCTAGAAAACAAGGCTCATTTGGAGGAAAATAGATCACTTATACCCTTCCTATTATGCACATTTTCCTGACAGATACTGTCTACTACATTCAGATATTAAACTACACAATGAACTAAGATGCTTCCATCACTTTTAGAGACAAGAAAAAAGCCATTAAGATGGGTAAAGCAGCATCATTCATTGTACTTCAATGAAAGTGGCTCTTGGGTACTTGTTTATCTGCTTTGCCATATGTGCACCTTAGCATAGACATTGTTCTGAGGCTTTGCTATGTTTTGTTTCATTTCCCAGTACCTTTTCTAACATTCCTCAGGAGATCTCCTATCTGCCTGTCATACTGATAACATTTAAGGATGCAGAAAAATTGAAATGGACTGCCTTCAAGTCGATCCCGACATATGGTGACCCTATGAATAGGGATTTCATGGTAAGCACTATTCAGAGGGGGTTTACCATTGCCTCCCTCTGAGGCTAGTCCTCCCCAGCTGGCTAGGGCCTGCTCAGCTTGCCACAGCTGCACAAGACAGCCCCTTCCTTGTCCGCAACTGCCAGCTGGGGGGCAACAGGGCTCCTTGGGACTATGCAGCTTGCCTACGGCTGCACAGGTGGCAGGGCATGTAACCCCTGAGCCACTCAGGGTGATCTTTAGCTGGCCCTTTACACCCAGGAGACACGAGCGGGGATTTGAACTCAAAGACTCTGGACTCCCAGCCAGGCTCTCCTCCCCACTGTGCTATACTGTACCATTAAGGATGTAACTAAGGCACAATTTAAAATATGTTTTGTGAAATATTTAGGAATTTAATATTCTCTCTCTTTTAGAAACTCTACCCCGTTTGAGTGTTTTTCTCTCCCTATGGGAAACATTGCCTGGAGTCAAATCCACTAGCCCTGCCATTATGTCTTCCAACACGCCCATCATGTTTGAAGGGGGCAGCCTGCTGAATGCACATAAGCTGTCTCAATGCACTTTACCTTATACTGTTCTGCTGGGGCTTAGGACTCAAAAGGAGAAGTAGTAATGATGACCAACATCTCATCCAGGTCCAGGTCTGATCAGGGACACAAATAGCTCCCAATGGGCCCTCCTTGCTGAAGTATGGAGAATGTTGTCTCAACCAAGGACAGAAGGCTTGAGAAGGATGACATATTCTGTAATCACATCCTCCTGTTTGGCTGTGGATGATGACAATCTGAGGGAAAGTCATCCTCTGAGTTTAAGGATTATGGGAGAGTCACTTCCTCTAGCTGGGGTGGTGTAGAAGAAAAAATGCAGCAACTGGTGAGTTGCTGAATCTGAGTTCCCCTCAGACTGACACTGAGATCCTGAGGCAGAGGGAATGACACAATTCTGCTTCCCTCCCTTCAGATCCCTCTTATGAATGATGCTTTGTTTCAACAAGCCATAGCTGTAGATCAACTACAGTTTAGGACAGGAATAACCAGAATGTTGCCCCCAGGTGTTTGGGACAACAATTCCCATTTCACCTGACCATTGACCATGCTAGCTGGGCTGATGGGAGTTGTAATCTAACAACATTTGGAGGGCACCATTCTGGTTATCCCTGGTTTAGGGTTTGGATGTGATGCTAAATTGATTAATCAAAAACGGAAGTGAAAATTCCAATCTCCTCCTAATGCCCCCATTGGAAGAGAGGGAAGGGAAAACACACAAGTTTGGAGGGAGGGTTGTTTCATTCCAGTCATAATAAACCATGGTTCTAATACTAATCTAATACTATCCTTATAAACAAGTCCACAAAAATAATATTCTTCAAAAATGTTTAATAGCTTGGCAGTCTAAACATGATAATGATCACCATGTATAGCTTTAAAAGAGTACAGAAGGGAAACAATGCCTGCAACTTCTATAAAGGTTCTCTACCTGAGTTTTAAAATATGTTGGAGTTTTTATTGTTTTACACTATATTTTAATTTTTTTGTTTAGCTTTGTGAGCTACCCAGAGAACTCCAGTTATGGGGGAACTATACAAGTGCAGTTATTAAAATAAATACATTAACAGTGCATGTCTACTCAGAAGTAGGGATGTGCTAGAATTCCACCCAATTCGGATTTGGTACCAAATTTTCCATCGTCATTTATTCTCTATTGTTGCTGACTGGATTTTTATATAGCAATTTTCCATTGCTATTTTCGAAAACAGTTTAAAAGGGGGGGGAACTCTAAAAAATGTTATTGAGAACAATTATTTCATTGATATTTCCTTTCAAAATATCAACATTTCCTTTAAAATAATTATTGATAGTCCCTTTATAAATATCAATGTTTTGGGGGAGGGAAAAACAGATTAGCAAAAGCAGCAGATAGCGGCCCAAGAAGGATCTTGAATCAATACCAGCCTGTTCGGATGACAGAATGCTTTTGAAGTGGTACTTGGCCAACAGATCCATCCCTACTCAGAAATAAGTCCTATGAACTTCAATGGGGTGTAATGTTAGGAATTGGGATTAGTACTGTAATCTAATTAAAATAATCAACTGCACATAATTTTGCCTGCCTTAGAAGACCAGAAAACTTTTTTATTTGCAAGGCTGCGATTGCCTTTCAGAACATTATGTGAACTAAGGGAGTGTTTTTTGTTGTTATTGAAGGGAAGTGTTCTCAAAGCTTGCTGGTCACAGACACCAAATAAATGGCAATGTGATGATCCAAAAGCTGAAGGGAATGATGGATTTCATGAGCTGTTTCTTATTTTGCACTGCAAGTGATATGCGGTCAATTGTTTCAGCATACCAAAAACATGGATCAATGCAAGATGTACTGCACAGACATCAAATGTTCCAGACAATGAAGGATGATCATAGCTGTTATACTTGTTCTTTCAAGATCAGTCGAAAAATGTGGATTCAATATAGTTTATGAAAACAATCCCATTCTTTAATCCTGCCTTTAGAGTTGATCAAACCCATTTGATTAGAGTGACAGTCAAGCCTCAGTCTGTAGCTCTGGCCTCCCATAGAACCAGCACTAGCCTTAGGTCTACTCCATGTAGCGAATATTAGGGTACCATTACAGAGAGACAAATTGTCAATTTTATTATTAGCCACCACAGGGAGCACTATTTGGATGTTTAATTTTATTTTTTTGCTTTCAGTATCAAATATCTTATCCACTTCTGCTTTGCCCTACCCTCAAAAGCAAGCCATTCTCATGCACAAATAATGCATATGGGTGTCTATACAGCACATCATGTAATCCGGGGAAAGGAATGCATTTCCCTATTGACAAAAATATTGCAGCATGATTGTTGGGAAAATGGGATAGCCATGCAAGCACCAGCTTGAGAGTCTATTCTCTGCTCAACAAGATGAATAACAACTATGTACATGGAACATAAAACAGACAGGTGTGAGGTAAACCATTAAGCAGTAACACTGGATCAGCAGTTTCTTCCTCCTTCCTTTTTAGTGCTGCACCAAAACCTCTCCTCCATTTTCTTGAAAGCTTTCTTCCCCCACAAGAAGAAGATTCTGTTTTTCCTTATTTTCAGGGCACTTTAGAATTTTTTAATAATTTTGATGGGTGCAGGCCTGACCTGTTATTATTGTGATGTGCCAACAGTGGTAAGTGTGTTACTTTTTCCATTAAACGTTTCTCCCATGCTCTGAAGTCTCCCCAGCAGCACCATGGGGTTTTTCTGATCTGAAAAACACCATGGGAAGTGTTACCTCATGATCCCTCCCCTGGACTTTAAAGTTAAGTGTGAGAAGATGGGGAGGATGACTACCAAGTAATTGAGACAGGTGATCTTGAAGTTTTGTTAAGGGAAGTTCTTCCTTTTAACCTTTTTTTTTGGGGGGGGGGGAACCAGCACTGATTTCTTTAAAACTAAACAGAGTTCACTTCAAGATAACAATTGTCAGGCACAAAATAGATAGGCTCCCTAGTCCCACTCTTACAACAGGAAGGCACAGCCAAGGTCAGGATGTCATGGAGTTTGACAGGAAGTGTGGACAATGAGGAAGGCTACAGAACACAGACTACTGGAGAAATGATTTGTGGAATTGACAAAAAAGGACACTCACAAAATCACTCAGTCACCTTAAAAGCAAGGGTAAGTGCAAGCTGAACCTGCATCCCACGCATGAGAATTTCACTAAATGTTTCTGTGCTTCAATAATTTAAAAATGCATTTTCTTTTCTCATTGATGGCAAATGGTTAAAACAGAGAAGGGATTTTTGGCACAGTACTATTTCTTTTACAGGGGCTGGGATAATGAAGCCAAGGAAAGCAAAGGTAAAAGGAGACAGAAACACAGTTAGAACCTTAAATGAAACTATACAGCAACTTCCATCTAACAAAGATATCTATTACAATAGTTATTGTACAGAAATAGAAGACAACAAAAAGGGTAAAACAAGAGCCCTATTCTTCCAAAAGATTAGCGAAATGAAAGGGAAATTTAAACCAAGAATAGGGATGTTGAATAATCAACAGGTGAACACACTGACTGACCTAGATGAAATGAAAGGAAGATGGAAGCAACACACTGAAGAACTATATAAAAGAGATGCCAGGATGACAGATTCATTCATGGAGGAACGGTATGATGAAGAACCAGCAATTTTAGAATGTGAGGTAAAAGCTGGCTGCTCTTAAAATACTTGGAAGAAACAAATCACCAGGATCAGATGGCATACCAACAGAGTTGTTACAAGCTACTGAAGCCAAATATGTCCAAATTTTGATAAAAATGTGTCAAGAAATATGAAAAACTAAACAATGGCCCATAGACTGGAAGCATTCAATATATATCCCAATTCCAAAGAAAGGGGGTCCCAGGGAATGCAGTAATTATCAAACTATTGCCTTAATATCCTATGCAAGTAAAGTAATGCTCAAGATTCTACAACAAAGGCTCTTACCATATAGGAAGCGAGAAATGCCAGATATCCAAGCTGGATTTAGAAAGGGAAGAAGCACAAAATATATCGGAAACATACGCTGGATCATGGAACGGAGCAAAGAATTTGAGAAGGAAATCACCCTGTGCTTTATAGATTACAGCAAAGCCTTTGACTGTGTAGATCATGAAAAAGTATGGAATGCTTTAAAAGAAATGGGGGTGCTACAGCATCTAATTGTCCTGATGCGCAACCTATACCCTGCACAAGAGGCTACTGTAAGGACAGAATCTGGAGAAACCAATTAGTTCCCAATCAGAAAGGGTGTGAGACAGGGGTGTATTTTATCACCCTATTTGTTTAATCTATACGCAGAACATATCATACGGAAAGCGGGATTGGACCAAGATAAAGGAGGTGTGAAAATTGGAGGGAGAAATATCAATAATTTAAGATATGCAGACGATACCATACTACTAGCAGAAATCAGTAATGATCTGAAATGAATGCTGATCAAATATGATATTCCTGTCACCTTCAGCATCCTTCCCTCCCCCTTTTCTGTGGTTGTCTACATAGAAACCTAACACTACAGTGGCAGTTCTTTTGGTAACTGCAAACAAATCTGAGACAAGAAGAAACACAAGAAGGAGAAGCAAATATACTTTCACAATGTCTTCCCTATTTTTCCAGAAAGAATTACGTTGGCATCCAGCTTTGCATGCAGGCCTTGGGTACTTCTTATTAAGGCTTCTAGAATTTTGCCTAATGTTTTCTGACAGTAAAGGAGCCCCCACTTTTGAAAACCCAAACACACAAGCTCACAAGGAGTCATACAGCAAGCCTGTACTCAGCATCTTTCCAGTCGTCACACGATTCTTTTGAAAACAGGCCTTCTGATTCATGTCAAATGTATCTAATAGAGCAAATTTATTCAGTGAAATAATGTTGAAACAGCCTTGTATCCAACCTTAGTTTGTCAAGACATTACATTTGTGTCTGTGTTTCCCCCCCAATCCCTGTGCCTTGCCTCCGCCCATCCTCGAACATTCCTTAATCATGCCAGGGAGATGTCACTAGAAGTTGGCATATCAAGATTTTATGAAGAGGGAAAATGTATTTGAATTAAAGTTTAATTATGCAACCGCTGATGAATTCATTAGTAACAAGCAACAGGTGGATATGAGAAAAGCTGTAAGAAACCACTGATGGGGTTGGGAGGAGGAAAGGCAATCCCATTTCTCAGCTACACAAATAAAGATTATTTAAACAGACAATTTGAAATAGAGGTTTATGGAATTTGATTGAGCGTACAAATAGAAGAAGCCCAATACTGTGTTTACCCCTATGTATATTTGCTTGGGAGTGAGTCCCATTGAGTTTGGTGAGAGTAACTCTCCAGTAAGTGTACACGACATTGTAGTTGTTTTTAAAGGTGTGAGTCCTACTGAAGACAGCAAGACTTTCTTCTGAATAAGCACTCACAGAATGCATGCAATACTATTGACACTTATTTGAAAGCTAGTTCCCTTGGACCCAATGGAAAGTAACAACTATAGACCAGTCGCCAACACACCTTTCTTGGTAAAGGTGGTGGAGAAGGTGGTTGTAGAGCAATTGCAGGTATTCCTGGGTGAGACTGATTATCTAGATCCATCACAATCTGGATTCAGACCTGGTTTCAGAACAGAATGAGCCTTGGTTGCCCTGATGAATAACCTTTATAGTGAGAGAGACAGGGGGAGTGTGACCCTATTACTTCTGCTCAGTCTCTCAGAGGCATTTCATACCATTGACCATGGTGTTCTCCTGGACTCACTCACTGGGATGGGAACTGGAGGCACTGTATTACAGTGGTTCCACTCTTACCTTCAGGGTCGTATCCAGAGAGTAACACTGGGTGAGTGTTCCTTGGCTCCCTGGTACTTGTGCTATGGGGTTCCACAGGGAGCTGTTCTCTTCCCAGTCCTATTCAGCATCTATATGAAGCCATTGGGAGCATTAGGAGTTTTGGAGCAAGGTGTCAACAATATGCTGATGATATGCAGCTCTATTTCTCTACAACATCTGAATCAAGAGAGGATGTGAATGAGAGAGGGAGAGAGAATTCAGTGTCTGAATGCTGTAGTGGACTGGATGAGGGCCAATAAACTGTGCTTGAATCTGGGGTAGGTGGTTCACATGTCTGGGAGATAGACAGGTTACCTGTTTTGGATGGGGTTGTGATCCCTTTAAAGGACCAGGTCTGTAGCTTAGGGGTACTACTGGGATTCATCTTTTTCACTAGAGGTCCAAATATCCTCTGTGGCTATGAGTGTCTTTTACCAGCTTTGTCCAGTTCATCAGCTACAGCCGTTCCTAGACAGGGATAGTCTGATCTCTGTAGTCCATGCATTGTTAGCCTCGAGGTTGGATTACTGCAATGTACTCTATGTGGGGCTGCCCTTGGCCCTGGTTCAGAATCTCAAGATGGTGTAAAATGTGGGGGCCAGATGGCTGAATGGGAGCACATGGCCAGCAACATGTGACATCACTTTTAAAAGATCTGCACTGGCTGCTTATCCACTACTGAGCCAGACTCAAGATCCTTGTATTAATTTACAAAGCTCTGAACAACTTAGGTCCAGGGTATCTTAGGGATTACCTTAACCCTTATATCCCAGCTCAGTCACTGAGATCATCTGCAGGAGCAGCTTTGGTTGCCCCTTGAGTTGGCAAAGCTCATTTAACATCAACACGAAATTGAGCCTTCAGTGTCATCGGCCCAGTTCTCTGGAATGCTCTGCCAATAGACATTCAGCAGATGCTTTCTGTTTTAAATTTTAAGTGTCTTCTGAAAACTTTTCTGTTCTGCCAGGCTTATGCGGGCAATTAAGAAGATTTTCCCCCCACAACAAGTAACCTTTGTTTTTATTGTATTTTTTAATGTTTTTCATTCTATGGTGGTGGTGGTGATGGTTTTCAACATGTTGTAAACCACTTTGATGTTTTTAACAAAATAACAGTATACAGATTATTTTATCAATCAATCAAATTCTCCCCTCCCTGGTAACCACGGTTCGGTTTAGGCTACCTGGCTGCAGCCTTAAAATCACACACACACACACCTCTCTCTCTCTTAGGGTAGCTAACTGCAGATCCGGCCCACCAAGCAAATGCCCAAACCTTATTTGTAAAAAAGTACACATAGTAATGCAATGGGTAGAGCCTGGCATCCAGATGGGAGTGCACACCAGCCATCAGTCATCATGTGTCCTGTGTATGCATATGTGCGAATATGGTATAGCTATACCCACAACTGGTATGCAGTCTCTGGAGGGCTGGCCAAGGTTGAATGCAATAATAAAATATTTTTAAAAGGCTAGCTGCCCCTGCTTTACACAATGGTTGCTGCAGTGTGTTGCTCTCACACTGGTTTGGTCACATGCAAAGACTTCCACCCTACTAGTTTAGCTTCCTTGAGTGTTTACAAACCATCCAAATGATGCCAGCACTTTGCAAGGCCCATAGCTTGTGTGGTATGTGAAATTTTTGTAGGCATGATGCTCTTGATGTCCTGCAGAGGCAGGGGCAACATCACTGATAGAGGTATGTGTAATTGTTAATTGAAGCACCCCAATTCACCTCCAATTATCTTGGAATAAGTGGAGCTATTACACTCTCTCTCTCTTTCTCTCTCTCACTACAGGATTACCAGTAGCTCAGCTTATTCCAAGCCAAGCCAACTGAATCAACAGGGTGCAGTCTTGCACCACCATCAGCTTCCAAGCCCCTGCCACTCCTTTACCTGCAAATCTGGCTCCCATCTATTCACCCATCCACCAACCTCCCTCTTGTCTCCTCCTACCTACCTTGCTTACCTTACCACTCATGCTGCTTCCTGAGCTCTGCCACCAGGAGAGTCCAATCTACCTCTCAGTCCCGCCTCCTTTTGGCACATGGGGCCAGAACTACTGTGACAATGAACCAGGCACCAGGAGCACTAGGAAATGCAGTACTCAGGTTGTTTTAAGTGTTACTAAATTAACAAGAAGACATCCTTTCATACCAAGGGAAAGTTCTGTTGTTCAGTTTCAAAGCTTCAGCAAATCAACAACTTTTAGCAATTGTCACATGATCATTACTGAGGAAAGCAATTAAAACATTGGATTATTAGAAGTTTCACTCAGCTGTGCACATACAAGAAAATTGATTTTATTGGCAAGCATAGCTAATAAATCAAATGAAAATGTTGGCAGTGGAGAGTGCCAGTTAGCACAAGTCGATAATGGAATGAGGTGGAAAAAATATATGATAATTATGGTAGTCAATTGGCTTGTTAAATAAAATGGAAGGAGCAGTTAAGCAAAAACGTTACCCATGCAAAATACTCCAATGCCAATCATTTCCAGGGAATAATGAATTAATATTACTAGCACCAGGCATTATTACAACTGCATTTTGGGGGGATTTTTGATAGACAATGGAACTTCAGGGCCAAAACTTAAAATGCGATAAAAGGCTGCATAATACAAGTCAGATTATATTGAAAGATAATATTTATCCACAATAATTCCAAGCTCCTAGATGCCAGCTACAAGACAAAATGCCAACATCCATACTGCTCTCATACACAAATTGAAATGAACACGTATCAGTAAAAATGGTTATTTTCAACTTGAAATAACACTTGCCCTCTTTGAAAGATATGTTCAAAGGGGTATCATTTGTTCCTGAATACAGGGGTTTGCATTATCAGGCACCTGCCAATGCCTCATTAGGTGGCCCACAGCTGACCACTGCAACCCCCGCTGGCCCTGTTACAGCTCCTCTTGCAATATCTGCATACTTACCTACTCTCTTCCTTTGGCCCAGAGGCAGAACAGTAAGCAATGGGAGTGAACACAAGAAGCCATTCTGTCCGGGCAGTTCAAAGGGAGAGCAAGTGTGTGATCACTGGGAGGCATAGAGGGGTCCCACTCAGTCTCAGAGTCCCAAACCTGGAACTGCCACTGCTTGCATCTATCCATTACGTACTCTCTCAGTTGTGTTTTAAAAAAGCAAAACCAAGCCATAGCACTAGTTAGAGGTGACCACATGGAGTTTATCACATGAAATTTAACATTTATTGGGAGGGGCCACCACTCACTAGAAGATCACATTAAATCAGCAGCAGTCACAGGGAACCCTGGAAGAGAGGGCTAGAGCTCCCCTAAGTTTAGTCAGTGGGGCTGAAACCCACTCTAGGGATGATGGGGGGGAAGCACTGTTGTAGTCAAGGGTAACTAATACATTAGAATGAGAGGTGCAGCCTGTTTTCTAGTACACAGCAACCAACTGCACCACTGCATGTTGTGCAATGGGAACAGAGTTTTGCTGTGCAGAAGGCCAGGAGCTGAGCTGAGCACTAACTTGTGAAGTGGCAGATAGCTGAGGTTGAGAGTGAAGAGATGGAGCCCTGAACAGTGAGGTAGTTCTTCTTCCATTTTGTAGTATTCATGAACTGTTCAGAACAGTTGATATCCCTTTTGAATTTGTTTTTTTAATACTGAGCCATTCTGAGCACTCTCTCCCTCTCCCCCCAAAAATCTTAAAAATGCTTTCAGGATCTCTGACCAGTAGGGATGGAAAGATCTGTCAATTTCGGTTCTCTCAGTTTCTCACTGTTCTAATGTTAAATTCAGTTCTCTACATTTCTGCAGCAATTTGTGATTTTTTTTAAAAAAAATCCTCATGAAAATTCTCCACCATTTTAGTGCAAATTTCTCCAAATAAACATATTTTGGTAGACAGTTTTGACAATGGTACACATTTTTTCAAGCCATTTCTCATCACATCATGCCTTTTTGCATGTTATTTTCACTCATATATTTATTTTTATGCACACTTTTCCCTAATATATGCATTTTTATAAATATTGTTTAGTTGGTGAACTGCATCCCAAAATTCTAATAAATGCGAATTTCGAAGGATGGCTGTGTTTTGGTTCTCATATTGTTTTGGAAAGTGTGAATTTGATAAATTCTGCTTTAAATGAGAACTTAATCAAAATTCTCACCCATCGCTACTGACCAGTTAGAAGATCTCAGGCAGCAAATAGTGGCAAAAAACCTAACCTTAGACATTAATGAGCCACTTGTATCAAGTAAATGTTGTAACCACAGGTCATAATACAGAAAATCAAAACATACACAAAAACATTAGTGCCTCACACATCTGATAGGATTAACACATCAATACATCATACATCTAATAATTAGTAAAATAAAAACAAAACTGTGAAATCCAAAATGCTAAGTAATAGTTACAATTTTAACAGAAATGGGTCAGATACTACAAGAAGTCAAAATACTACAATTTAGCTAGATGTCTAGTAGGACTAACAGATAGATCTCTTTCTAATTTTTAAAAGATAAAAAGTAAAAATGGTAGCTTGATAACAGACCTAAGGAAATGCATCCACCTGGAGTATCACATATACTGAGTCAAACCAGTGATTCATCTAGTCCACTATATTCTGAATGGTATATGGCTCATCCCAAGGTGGACCAATGGTCTGAGTCTGTATAGTGCAGTTCTATACTTGATAGTGCTGCCTAGTTCTGATCTGCTTGTATTCCAATAGTCTGTTGCTTGATCCCGATCTGCCCTTTTATTGTTCCCAGTTGCTTTGGCACTTGCCAGTTCGATCCTCTATGGGGTATTTTTTTTGGCGAATCTATCTGCATTTTCTTTTTGTGGTGAAGAAAAATTGCATAATTTTTAACATAAATACTTATGTGAATGAACATGGTGTTCCATGCGGGGTTTTCTTTCCCCTTTACATATCAGTGAGACAGATAATGCCGCCCTGGGCTCCTGCTGGGAGGAAGGGCGAGATATAAAACAAACAAACAAACAATAAATAAATAATCATCTTTGAGTCTGTTCCTTGCCTCAGGCTAACTGATGTGCTGCTTGATGATTCCCCTGCCTTTCACTATTTGCTGTTCTTGAATGACTTTGTCAGCAGAACCGAAGCAGCATCACCACCACCATTAGTACCACCTTGTATGTTTATTCACACCCACCCACAGAGAGAGAGAGAGAGAGACAGACAGACAGAGACCCTGATGAACTGAGGACAGCAGCAATGAAAGTGGAGCAGAGGTGAGGCGGGTGGGTCAGTCTCTCTCATCATCATAATGTCTCCCATGCAAGAGGATGGAGATTCAGAATGCTCTGAGCTGTCTTGTTTGAAAAACATGAAATTGCAGGATGATTTGACAATTAACATTGATGACACATATAGCTTAGGCCAGGGCAGGCAGCCAATATTTTTTGCATTATATGGCAATAATAACACATTCCCCCCCCCCCCAAATATATATATAATGGACAAGTGGCTATCGCTAACATACCTACAGTGTTACAAATGCAGCTACTTTGAGGAAATTACAAAGATAATTATGTAAAATCAGAGGAAAAAATCAGAAAAAAAACATGCCTATTGCAGGCATGACCGCAAAATCTGTGCTGATTACAGCCGCAGCCTGCTGCAAGAAGTCAGTGCCAGTCTGAAAAGATAGCAGACTGTCGAATTCAGTCAGAATCCAGTGCTAAGTCCAATTTAGTGGATATTCTCCCCCATTCCTACTCGATAAGAGGATCCAGCTTGTTGCTAGCAAAGGTTGATTGGGTCAGAACTGTCAAATTCCATGTATAAACCAATTTAAAATTGATTTCTCCTCCATGGCTACATGTGCGTGTCATCTCTTGCCCTTCTCCTTAGGAAGCAAAATGTCTTGGGCCAGTACTGTAAACATCTTACATACAACACTCTAGTCCCCCTTTTTTGCTGCAGTGGTTTCACTATTGTCTACTGAAATGGTGCAGAACTGCATCATCACCTATTTGGATCCAGACATTTCTCTCAACTGTCTTGGTAGGCTGTGGAGTCACTGTCAACACCTGTAAATATAACTATTAGCATATGGCAGGTGAGAGTGAAAGCATGAAAGTGTAAAATGTAGCTGCTGTTTATGTGGGAAGCAACGGAAGGGAGAACATTCCTATTTTAGGAAGACAAGTTAATTTTGGAGTAAACAACCAATGCCCATTTCCATAAAATTACTTTGTACACTAGATGTGCATGCAGGCATTACCATTTGGAATTATATTTTTATTTTGTGTGCTTTTTGTGGACATACTCTAGCCATGGTGGGAGGAGGTATGTTTCATGATCCACATTCTGAGGGAGAAAGGGAGATATGTGACACTTCCAGACTTTTCAGTTAACCATGGTGTCTGGGGTTACGTCATAGACACTGTCTGGGCAGCCTGAAATACTTTAGTCATTTTGGTTTACACATTGACGTCCTTGTTTTGAGGGAGAGAAGAATGGATGCTCCATTTTCAGATTTTTCAAGCATTAATGGTGTCTTGGACTATGCATATACCAACTTCAGGTTCCTATATCATGTTGAAGAACACAACATGTTTCAATATCTCCTTGAATAAGGGCCACACAAATTTACATACAATAGAAGGGAAATTGTAATGGAAGGCCATTTGCATCTGTCTCTTGTGGTTCTAGCCAAGCAATACATATTTGAATGCACATGTACAGGAATACCCTGCATTAACATAAGCAATGGGTCCAGAGCAAGTAAGTAAACTGAAAATGTACTTAAAGTGAAGCACTACCTGTTTTCACTTATCGATGCATGTACTGCACTGCAATCGTCATATACGGGCATAACTGATGTAAATAACACATTTATAACTAAAATAAACACAGTAGGCCTTATTTTAACAGTACGTACTGTACGCACGTTTGTAGTTGGAAACTGATTGGGCAGTGGCATCATGCCGTTAAGTGTCCGTTCTTGCGCAGCGAGCGTACGTAAACAGGAGAAAGGTGCTATTGTAAATATGTCCCTACTCACGAGTGTCCGTAAAGTGAAGGTCCATATACTGGGGTATTCCTGTACAACTGTGTACATCATCATTATCAACATCGTTGTTGTTGTTGTTCTTGTTAATAATAATAATAACAATACGAATTTATATATTGCCCTTCTTTCTAAAGGAATCCAGGGCCGTGTACAACATAATAAAAATTACAAACATGCATTTATGCTTAGTATTTAGTATCCAGCACGTCCAATTCTCTAGGTAGGAATACTTCAAGCTGCTTATTCTGACAAAAATTGCCTCCAGTTTAAGGGGAAGACCTGTAGAGATCTTTCCAGATTTTGCCTGAGCCTGCTAAATTACACTTTAATGCTCTTCGATCTAATATTGGTTTCATAAACCCTTCCGAAAGCTTGACAATAGGCCTATGTCAGAGAAATATGCCCTGTCCACAGAGGCTGCAAATCTTCCCAAGAAGAAATCAGATCAGCACATGGCCTTTCTGGTTGGAAATGCTACTTTTCCAATTGCATTTGAAAAGAGATGGGGGTAATGTCATAAGCTCTGACTCTGAAAGACACGTGACAAGAGCTGAGTACAGTACAGGATAAGCAAGTCAGTGTTCTGAAACAAATGCAAAAAGTTAAGTATAAAAGTCAATGTCTTTCTTAAAAGAAACTAATAAGGAAGAGTGGAGGAGAAGAGAATCACTTTGGATATCTAAAAGGAATAAACATATTCCCTTGCATGTTGTCATCAAACTGATGATTTGTTTTTGTGTAATTCAAGCTAACTTGACAGTTGGCAAATTTTACAAGGGATAAAATTTATGAGCAGTCATAATAATGAAAAGCTTGAGCTGAAAAACAGAAAGAATAAAGCAACTTAAGGAGGAAGCCTAAAGCACAGGCTTTAAATGTCATGATGGGAACAAAAATATTCTTGTTCCCATTATGACATTTAAAGCCTATGCTTCAGGCGTCCTCCTTAAGGTGCATAATTCTTCCTGTTTATGCTACTATGTTATTTATTCTAAAACCCTGGGACTATGCACATAATTGGATGAAATCCCATAAGCCTGTGCTCCAAGGCACACATGAAGCTCTGAGAATGAAGAGTCAGTTGCTTAGACAAGGAGCCCTGTGTTATGCTTTATAGGTCCAGCTGAAGCCTCACTGGCTCCTTGTGTCACCAGACAAGTGGGGAAGCAGAAGGCTGCAGTACGTCCTGCTAGCCAGTACAGTTGACTATGCCCAAGCAAAGTATGTATCAAGTCAGCAACATCATATTCTCACTGACTGCTTCAGTAGTTCAGAGAGTACTGATCTGACTGGCAGAGCTCACAGTCCTGAGATTCATCAGGATTCAAGAATATTGTCTGCTAACATCTCAAATTTTATAAATAATTGTCTGAATTAACTAGGTTCAATTTCATCCTTTTTTCTCTATGGAAGAAAAAACACATGTGGAAAACATTGCTGAAATGTGAGCAAGATATAACAATAATATAAGAAAAATCTGAGGTCTCCTGTACATGGATCTGTGTGATAACAGTTTTTCATATGTATTCCACCATGCATATTTATTTATGAAAGTAAAAACTTCCCTCACCTCCTTGGATCCATCTATGTCTACATACCAGATGAAGCTCAGTTTGTTTATAGGGTCACAATTTCAGACTTTACCAGTTCCCCTATCTTAATTTCTGTCTAATGCACTCTGCAGGCGAGGGCCTCCTGCGGATACCATCTTACTAGGAGATCCATTCTGCACAACTTAGGAAGTGGACCTTTAGTACTGTGGCACTGACACTTTAGAATTCCCTCCCCTTAAATATTAGACAGGCACCATTTCTGTTATCTTTTCGGCACCTCCTCTTTCAACTAGCATTTACCAGTCTGCATCTATGTTGGAATTGCTTTTTCAGATATTTTAAAGTTGTTTTTTTAAGATGTTTTAAAGATGTTTTCTTTAAATGTTTTTAAAGATATTTTGTTTTAATATGTTTTAAAGTCTTTTGTTTTTAAGATGTTTTAAGTGTTTTTGTTTGCCACCCTGGGCTTCTTCTGGGAAGAAATAAATAAATAATAATACCCACAATGCACTTTTGAAAAGACAGTACCATGCAGATACAATTAAATTATGTGTATTTTTATATATCTTTGGGCCATTCCTCCAATAATTAAATTGAACCATTAAGAACAAAAATTTACATGACAGAAGTGGAAAAATATGGAAGCCTGTTGGAACTGTGGTGTTGTGATAAACTCATCCAGCGCTTGAATATAAACATTCTGGCTGTCAGCTTAGTCACACTCATATGCAGCATCACAAGACCCTTCATTTTCTCCAACAGAAACACCTCATCCAACTATACAAGCCAAAACAGACTCTCTCAGCAGCAACATCAAGTGGGAATATGCCAGTGTGTGTGTGTGTGTGTGGGTGGGTGTGTAAAGGGAAAAGTGAGCTGAAGTTTATACCTGCAATTAGCTTTCAGCCACTTTCGTGCTGGATGAGTTTAAATACCTTCCCTTGCATAAAAAAGATGTAACAACCAAAACACGTTCTATTGGTTTTGGATTTTACAAGGCAAATACAAATTTAAAAGGATCTTCACTAGTGGTGTGCAAAACTATTTTACAATCCCACTTGTTTTTATTCTTAAAGACCTCATATGTTGTACCGGTCATTCACTAGAATGACATCTATAAGTTTGTTCCTTCTCACAGAAGTGAATGAAATTTACAGGCCTAGGAGTCCCTCCACAGTGGATTAGGCCTGGCAAATTGTAGGCAGATACATTGAGGTGCTTTTGTGGAGGGCACCTTTAAAGTTTGATTTTAAGAGAGAGAAAAAGCAGTCTGTTTGATTTTCTTCCAGGCTTGGATGCAATTTTCAGGTTTAGTGGCTCCTTCAGAGAGGACAAAGCCTGGCAATTTCAGAATGACAGCTGCAATGGTTCTCTCACAAGGGAATATTTTGGATTGGGTATAACCAGAATCCAGGACCCTCTGTGGAGCAGAGTGGTAAGCGGTGGTAACGCAGCCGAAGCTCTGCTCATGGCTGGAGTTCAATTCCAACGGAAGGAGGAAATCGAATCTCCGGTAAAAGGGGTTGAGGTCCACTCAGCCTTCCATCCATCCGTGGTCAGTAAAATGAGTACCCAGCATATGCTGGGGGGTAAAGAAAGGTCGGGGAAGAAACTGGGAATCCTACCCCATATATACGGTCTGCCTAGCAAACATTGCAAGACGTCACCCTAAGCGTTGGAAACAAAGAACATGGATCCCCAGGTAAGACTGGTGTAAGACAAAATGTCACCTTCCAGTAAGAACCCGGGGGGTGGGGGTTCTGTTCCCTCCATCAATAGTAGTGATACAAATTTTCTTCCTGGGAGAGGTTTCTTTCCAATGATATGAGGAAGGGAAAGGACAGATGTGTGTGGGGGGAAAGCATAGATTCTCAAGGAAGTCTGGGATGGGAAAAATGTGATTCCCCCAGCAAGGACCTTGTTACCCCAAAGGCTATTGGTAGGGGTGGGCATCTACTCTCCACCCCACTCCACCCCATTTTTTTGTGGATACGACCTTTTCTCTCTGGGAGAGATCTCTCTCCATCAACTTGCATTGGAGGAAGGGATGGCAATGCAAAAAAACCAGCAGAGACCCATGTGAAAAACTGTTTTTAACTTCAACATCCTTTCCTCAAATCACTGTGTATGGAGTGCCCTGGGAAAATAATTCATTGTGATTCAAACCTAGACCTGTCAGTCAAACCAAAAGATCCCTGAAACTCTCTCCAGCCCCTTTCCACTTAAACTAAGGATGTTTCCCTAGTCAGCATGGTTTCACCTTAAAAAAAGAAAAGAATGCAGCACTTTAGGGGCACCAGGGTTTATAGACCAACTTCTGATTTTAAGGAGTCCCTGATCTGACTCAACAAACCTTTTCAGTTACTTTTTAATGACTCAATCCCACTTGAAGAAGAGAATATTTTACCCAAATCATTCCTATTTGTCTCATAATTGGGAAAGTACACACAGTAAATGCACCCCTAGTTAAAAACCAAAGAACATATGCTGTGTGATACAGTGCAGTCATATAAATGTCTACTCAGAAGTAAGTCCTACTGACTCAGATGGGGCTTACTGCAGCCATCAAGTTCAAACAGGTTGAACTAAAATTAATGCTTTCCCACAAATAACACAGCTAAACCCTAATAAACCATACACTCCTGTTCTCTATTACTTCATCTTTATAAACTAACCAAGACAAATGCCTCCTGTGTAATTTAAAATACCAAAAGCAATTTGGAAAGAAAGAATAAGACAAACATGAACTATATGTGCATGTTTTCTTTTTCTTCAGAGTTCTATTTGCATCTATTTTCATCACAGCCTTTAATGACTGACATTTTTAATGGTAACTCCAAACCTCTCTGCAACAACAAAAATGGTGAAAAGACTGGTTCCGGAGTCTTTAATATCAAATGTTACTACCCATCAAATAGCTATTTAGGAGCATTTTGACTATGGCATGAGGAAACAAGATGGAGAGAGAGAGAAATGCAACCTCACAAAATGGGTTTTAATCAACAGCTAATCCCCAGTACGAACTGAAAAAGCAAGTACAGTATGTGATTGTCAAAATGTCACATCAGCACCTAAACAACAGTTTGAGAATGGAGAAAGAAGTGGAAGTCCTGGTGGCTAAAAGGACCCTGAGGTCAAATGAGAGTGCTCTGCACTGTTCCAAACCCCTGTAACAGGATGATGCAAGGACATCCAAAATTTGCTCCTGAAGTGTGGCAAAAACCGTATGTCCTTTCTGCCTGTGACAGCCCAGAGAACCTCTAGTGCTGAACACAGTTAAGAGTAAAAATCGATGTGATAAGAGCTGCCTCCGCTGCGTCTCCTTGCCATCTCTTCCTAGTAATGTCTAGTTTTAACACTCTGGCGTTACCAAGGTCTCTAAACTGCTAGATCAGATGTGAAGAGGAGTTCAGGCAGCAAACTTGTCTGATAGGCAGCACATGTATTAAGATGGTACAGGATGGTTTATCTTGGATGGGAAGGGGATCCGAGCCCATCTCAAGGCCACAATCACCCCAATCAAGTAGAGGGATGACCTGTTTGTCCCAGACCCATCCACTGGATATAGAAACAACGGCTGGGATGAAGTGCTGCTGGGTGGAGCGTCTTCTCACAATGAGGCAGCACTGGGACAAAAGAAGAAAAAGACACATGTGCTGATTGTATCTTATGAGTGCACTCCAAAACCCTGGCCAGTAATGGTGGGGCTTAATGGAGCAGAGTACCCATTACCACTTCCACACCAGCCAAGGTAGAAGGCAAGGGGAGAAAATTACTCTTTGCTGTGTCAAGTTCCAGGACTGTTACAGCGAAGAGACCCAGTTTCTGGCCCATTGCCATCATGTGATGGCAGCAGAGCTGCATCAGGATCCAGCAAATCTTGTGGTGGCCCAGCTCCATTCCCTCCCTGCCTCCAAAATATCCCACTTTGGGGGTTTTCACTAGCTGTCACTGGCAGCTTCTGTTCATTTGTTTTTTTTTTTTTTACAATAATTTTTATTCAGATTTTCATAAAACATACAAAACAAAACCATAAAACATTCAAAGACAAAAAACAAAATCAAAAATAGTTGGACAAAAAAAAATAAAAAGTAAAATATTGACTTCCCATTTGTCACAGATCAAATCAGTTATAGGTCTACAATGTATAACAATCCTGTCTCTTAAATCATATTATAAAATTACTTTCCTCCAGTAGTTATCTTACTTAATCATCAAATCTCATAAACATTACTTTATTCTTTCCACAAAAAGTCAAAGAGAGGTTTCAATTCTTTAAGAAATATATCTATCAATTTTTCTCCAGAAAAGCATGTCGATTAATCCATCTCATTAATAATTATAATAATCTTATTATCATAACCATAGTCAAAATAAACATTTCGATTAATCCATCTCATCAGAATCTGTTAGGTTCAATAATTTCAATAGCCATTATTCTATTATCCCTATTAGTTCCATCTTCCATCTTCCATCTTCAATAGTCTTGTTAAGTCCAGTAATTTCAGTGTCCAATCTTCCATTATCAGTATTCCGTAATAATCTTGCTGTCATAACCATAGAAATATTAACTTCCCATTTGTCACAGATCAAATCAGTTATAGGTCTACAATGTATAACAATCCTGTCTCTTAAATCATATTATAAAATCACTTTCCTCCAGTAGTTATCTTACTTAATCATCAAATCTCATAAACATTACTTTATTCTTTCCACAAAAAGTCAAAGAGAGGTTTCAATTCTTTAAGAAATATATCTATCAATTTTTCTCCAGATAAGCATGTCGAATAATCCATCTCATTAATAATTATAATAATCTTATTGTCATAACCATAGTCAAAATAAACATTTCGATTAATCCATCTCATCAGAATCTGTTAGGTTCAATAATTTCAATAGCCATTATTCTATTATCCCTATTAGTTCCATCTTCCATCTTCCATCTTCAATAGTCTTGTTAACTCCAGTAATTTCAGTGTCCAATCTTCCATTATCAGTATTCCGTAATAATCTTGCTGTCATAACCATAGTCATATAGTAAGAGTCTAATGGGAATTTCCTCTATCCCAAATATTTTCTTGCCATCCATTCTGAATAGGTTGCTGGAATACTGCAGTAAAATCATATCTCTGTTCTTTTTTACAAAATGTACTGGCTCATCTCTTAAAAGTTTTTCCCTTGTCACATGGCTGCAGTTAATTCCATAGGTTTTCTCTATATTAGGCTCCATCACATCATTCCAGTCCAGAAGATTGTCCATGCCATTGATAACTTTATCTCTAATATCTTCATTAATTTCTTCAGAGATAACATTGAATTCCAAACAGTAGATTTTATTTCTAAAATCCATAAATTCCAAATCTTTTTCCTGTTCCACGTTTGTTCCAGGCTCCAGGGTCTCCTCTCTCACAGGGACCCCTATTTCTTTAAACTCCTGGATCATTTTGCACAATTCAATTTTCAGCTCCTTACAACCCTGTCGCAGGGTTCGTTTCGTTATCTCAATCTCATCCATTATTTTCTGAAACCTAGTTACTTCCAGATTCTCAGCCACTTTCTTGATTGCCATTTTAAAAGAAAAATATAAGAGAACCACTTCTTATTTCAGCAACAATTGGGTTAATACTCCAAACTTGATGACATCACAGTATAAACAGAGCAGCCAGCCTTATCTCACTATGCTTAGGAAAACAAAATGTAGTTCCCAGGATCGAAACAATTAATGGCGTCGTCAGGAAACAGATTCGTCAAAATAAAATAAACCAAAAAGAGAGTAGTCTCAGACAATATAATATTCTTCAGAATAGAAATCAGGAATAGAAATCTCTCTTCTGTGTATATCTTTAGAATGCAAATCCAGGACAGCTTTTTGCAACAAAAACAGAGATAAGCTGTTAATTAGTGCATAGCAGAGAAGAGTTATAGCTCACCGAAAAGATGTCCAAAGCCGATCAATCTGGCAAATCTCCTTTTACTGCAACAGTTTAAGTCAAGTAAAAAAATATAGAAAGAAGGGTGCTTGCCTGTTAGTCCGTTCTCTCTCTAAAGAAAAGATGAACGTGTCGCTTTATCAGATAGAGCTTGTTGAAAATCCGTCCTTCTTTGTCGGCTGGACCTCGTCTCATAAATCAATGAAATCTAGTCCTCCCAACAAAAATAGGCTTTGAGGTTAATCTCTTCGTTTCTCCCTGCCCGGGAGAAGTTTCATCAGTCAAAAAAAAAAAGTTTTGACTGATTTATATCTGAATAAGCTTCTTTTGCGGCGGGAGCCCGTCCCAAAAGCAGGCACAGGCTAAGTCACCCTTCCCGGAAGTCCTCAGCTTCTGTTCATTTGTGTAGGAGTACTGTAGAGCTCTTCTGATGGAAGAGGCCAGCAATGCTGGGCTGAGGGACACTTTCACCTCATCCAAACCTCTCCAGCAGAGTGGTAAATGGGTTTCAATTGGTCTTTTATTTGGCACACACTCTGAATGTCTTCACTTCCATTACCCACTGGAGTGGGAAAATACTGGTGTGCCCTGGGAAAATAATTTGAGGAAGGGATGTTGAAGTTAAAAAACAGTTTTTTCAAATGAGTCTGTTTCCCCCCCCTTCCCCTCATGAAAGTTGATGGAGAGATCTCTCTCCCAGAAAGAAGAGGCTGTATCCACCAAAAAAGCAGAAGCCCTTCCTTACCAAAAACCTCTGGGGTAACAAGGTCCTTGCCGGGGAATGGCATTTTCCCCACTGCAGTCTTCCCTCAAACTTGACAAGTAAATGATGAATATTCTATCACTAACCCCCCAGAAAACGCATAGCCTGCCCTTGAAAATTTATAAAGAAAGATATTCCATCACCTCCCTAGGGAGCATATACCATTGCTGAATTGCCCTTACAGCCAGCATGTACATTATGAGAATCTGGAAAAGGAGGTGAATGGGCCTCGATTTCTCCTCTCCCTGTGTGTTTTGTAACATGCAAAGTAGATCCAGGTGAGATCTTCATACAGAGCAAAAGTGGAGAATTCAGAAATGCAACTTAAACATGTTTCTGTTTCCTCCCTTTTGCAATATCGATCAGCCCATATATATATATATATATGAATGTAATTGTGATTAACCAAACAGAGGTTATTATTATATTAACAAAACGTTTCAGCTTCCGCCTTCATCAGCTGCCAACATATAAACGCTGTTACCAAGGTGGCAGTTATAGAGCTTTGAGGATGGAATGCTCAGAGGGGCTTCATTTGCAGAAGCTAAGTAGTGGTGGTACTGTCCTCCAGGTTCAGGCCATGTGGTGCCAAGGTGTCCAAAGAGCATATCCAAAAGTTCTCCCTTTTGGTCAATGCTGCTGGATCTGCTGGCATCTCTATCACTGTAATGGAAAAGTCCAACAGGCTGTGACCCTCGATGTTAAAATGCTTTGCAACTGGTTGCTCCACTTTTTTTTGTCAAAATTGCCGACTTGTGGTTCCTGAACTGTGTGCGTAGGTCAGTTGTGGTCTTTCCTACGTATTGGATATGACATCCTGGTCTTTTGAACTTGATGATGTAAACTATATTGCAGGACCTGCAGGTGATGTTCTGTTTGATGTAATATGTCCTGCCTGTCCTAGTGCTTGTAAAAGTGGCTGTCTCCCTGAGGTACACACAGGTGATACAGCGTTTGGAGTGACAAGGATGAGACCCTGGATATATATATATATATATATATATATATATATATGACTTAGAAAATGTCCTCCTTTTCAAACCCCTGGGATGTGCATATGGCCCCCAAGATAATCCTATCAAGTTACCACAGTGTGAATTCCTTATGACCTTATTTTTCATCTATAAAAACAGGGAATGAGTGGTGTGTGTGCATGCCTAATTTATGGGGGGAAATTAAATGCAACATTATTATTGCGAAAGAATGGTTAGCTGTAGTTTTTATTTCTTCCAGTACAGATTCAAACCTTGATTGATTTGGTAACCAGTTTGAATGTACAAACAATAAAAGCATTCACATATGTTAATGTGATTCCACTATAGGGCAGCTTGAATGCTTTCAGAACTTTCATCTGTCTCATTTTCAACACTTTTATAGTCACATTAATTATAGGTGCATAATAGAAAAATGCTGTTATGAAATACATTTTAAATATATTAATAGAACTTTTCAGTTGCAAGACTTCTGGTGGTTATATTTAATTCAGATTAATTTGGATTCATAAAAGGAGTCTGACTAACTTCAGTTTCCCAAGTACAATCCACCATTTATTATATAAACGCAACACACTGCTGATTAATCAGTTGCACCAATGCAAAACCATATTTGTGAACCTCATTCATAGCAAGATAATTTAATGCAGCTAAATGACAAATCTGGGCAAAGCTCAGGGCTGTGTGGAGGGGAGGTTGGTTGAACTGTCATGCAAGTGTTAAGTACCCCCCCTTCCTTCTGTCAGCCTAGTGCTATCCAGAATTTTGCTTACTGGCACTCTCCATGGCAAGAAGAGGCATAGCTTCGTAGAACATCAGCTTTGCCATGCAGAAGGTCCCAGGCTCCATCCCTGAAATTGCCAGGTATGTCTGGGACAGAGCCCTGCCAGAAATCCTGGATAAACCCATACTGATCCATCGGGATGAATAGTCTGACAGTATAAGGCAGCTACCTATGTTCCTATGTTAAATGCCTGCCTCCATCACGCTGTTGTATTTATGAATCTAGCATGCATGTATAGGTATGTTTTCCTGGGGGGGCGCTCCATGGGGCAGACCCATTACTTTTTGCATCCGGCCACTTGCTGGCCCCCTGCTGGAGTCCCACTGTCTGTCTCTACAGCTAATCAAGCCACTGCAATTCTTGAATGTGGAGTGTATGCTTGCATTTAAAAGTTATGCCCTTTCCTCTCACCTTAGGGGAGCAGGAGAATCCAGCAAGGTCAGGAGTCACTACAGCTAATCAGCAGTCTGTATGAATCTCTTTGCATGCTAATTGGCTCCCTCCATTTATTGTTGTAGGGAGGAGAGAAAAACGAGGAGGGAGAGAGTCAGCAGGAGCTAAGAGAGGGAAGTTTACTGAGAAGACAGTGATAGTGAGCAAGAGGTTGAAACCACACCCCACGACAACAAGAAGACTACTAGGAGCTGGAGACTCCCTACTGTGTGGGATTGAAACCCAAGTATGCCAAAAAAATCCATGGTATGCTGCCTCCCTGGAGGATGGATTAGAGATGTGACAGAAGGGTTGCCATCACTTATAAAGCCCACTGACAGTTATCCCTTTCTACTCATCCACGAATGATACTGACAAGCGGAACTACGAAGAAATCATGTCAAACTTTGAAGCTCTGGGAAGGAAACTCAGGGACTTTGGGGTCTAGAATAGTTTTCACATCCATCCTTCTGGTACTTAGGAGCAGATAGGGAAAGAAAAATACTCCAGGTGAATGGCTGGCTACGAAGGTTGTGGACACAAGAGAGATTTGGATTCTGGTACCATGGGTGTGCTTCCTGGAAGATGGACTGCTGGCAAGTGATGGGTTGCAGCTCACAAGGACTGGGAAGAATGTCTTTGACGACAGCATGGAGAAATTCATCAGAAGAGCTTTAAACTGAATCTTAAGAGGGAGGGAGACATACACTTGGTGGTAATGACTAACAAAGGCTTCTGCACAGTAAGAGGAATTGAGGGAACAGCTCTAATGGGGCCAAGAAATAATCTTCATAAAAATGTAGGAAGGATGCTAGGCCATAAATCACATGGTCTTTGATGTCTGTATACTAATGCCCAGACTATGGGAAGCAAACAGGAAGAACTTGAACACAATACAGAGAGTAAATACGACTTCATAGGTATAACTGAAACTTAGTGGGATGACTCCCATGACTGGAATCCAGCAACTAAAGGTTATAACTTGTTCAAAAAGGACAGAAGGAATAGAAAGGGAGGCAGAGTCACACTATATGTTAAATTTATATATCCCTGCACAAAAATACAGGAGGATGAGCTTGGTAGCTACACCAAGAGTATCTGGATTTAAAAAAATGGGGAAAGGAATAAAAGGAACATGGTAGTTGGAGTCTACTACCAACCACCCCATCAAGGAGAAGATGAGTATGAAACTTCTGCAAAGCAAATTGTCAATGTTCCGAGGAGGCATGATGTAGTAGTAATGGGGTTCTTCAATTATCCCGGTATCTGTTGGGAGACAAATTCTGCCAAACACGGACCCTCCAAGAAATTCTTGACTTGTGTTGGAGATAGCTTTCTCCTACAGAAAGTGCAGTAAGAAACAAGAGGATCAGCTATCCTTGACTTAATTCTAACCAAGAGAAATGACTTGGTGGATGAAGTGGCAGTTAAGGAAACTCTGGTGGAAAGTGACCCCGCTATACTAGAGTTCATGATTTTAAAGGAAGCAAAAACTAAGAGTAGCCATACGGCTACCCTGGACTTCAGGAAAACTGATTTTAATAAACTCAGAACAATGGTAAGTAAGGCTCCATGGCAAGCAACCTTAATGAGAAAAGTGGTTCAAGATGAGTGGGAGTTCTTAAAAGAGGAAATTCTAAAGGCACAATGGCAAACAATTTCGTCAAGGAAAAAAGGGGGAAGACATAATGTGATTTCACAGAAAGCTTAAAGATGAACTGGAAAACAGTGGAAAGAGGGCCACACCACAAAGGAAGAGTACAGACAGGTAGCACAGAATTGCAGGGATGGTGTCAGGAAGACTAAAGCTGAGAATTAGCTGAGGTTAGCGAGAGATGCCAAAAGCAACAAAAAAACTTTCTTTAGATGCATCCATAGTAAAAGACAGAGAAAAGAAATGGTGGTACAGCTACTCAATGAGGATTCCAAAATGATAACAGATGACAAAGAAAAGGCAGAAGTGCTCAATTCCTACTTTGGCTCAGTCTTCTCCCAAAAGAGGGTCTATGATCATCCTGGGAAACGTGAAGGGGCAGAATTGCAGCTTGAGATTGATAGACAAATGGTCAAGGAATACCTAATCACTTTGAACGAGTTCAAATCTGCAGGGCCCAATGAACTGCATCCTAGACTATTGAAGGAACTGGCTGAAGAACTCTTGAAACTCCTTTCTATTATATTTGCGGAATCGTAGAGGATGGATGAAGTGTCGGATGACTGGAGGAGGGCTAATGTTGACCCTGTCTTCAAAGACGAGGGACAGAGAAACCTGATTTAAGAGGGGGTTTGCATCAGAATCTTACTAAAACGAAGGGCTTTCAAACAGTCCCATGCAGACCCACAGCAGTCAATGCAGAGGGTAGGTGAAAACAACCGCACAGGAGGATGGAGGATGGAGCTAAGAGTGAAGCAAAGCAGTGTTTTCTCACAGAGAAGGGGGACGAAGGAAGGCTGCAGGAAGGAAGGCTGCTTGTAAAATGCAATATGCATTGCTTGTAAAGCCTTTTTTTCTCCCTCAGTGGTGCTTTTTGCAGATTGTCTGGGAGATTGTCTGGGAGAAAATGGAGTGTGGGGGGAGACAAAGGGCTAAGAGTGGGGGATTTTACAGACATCACTGTGTCTGACAGAACTCCTCACAGCTGATCTACAAAAAACATATTTCTTCCCTTTGTAAAATACAGGCAGCCTCATTCTTACCCCTTTGCTCTTTCTGTCTTCCCCCATCCTCCGTAAGATTCTCTCTCTCCCCTCCACTTTCTCACAGACTATCTGCAAAAAGCACAATCGGGGAAAAGAACTGCTTTACAAGCAACTCCCCTTGTATTTTACAGGCAGCCTTCCTTCTCCCTTTCTTCAGCCTTCCTTTGCCCCCTTCTTTGTAAGAAAATGCCACCTCACTTCACTCTCCACCCATGCTTCTTAGCCCTTTTTCTCTCTCTCCCCTTGCACCCTCCATTTTGGCTGCAGTGCGTCTGTGCAAGGAGAAAGAAACACTTGTCAAGCAGTGCCCCTTGTATGTTATAGGCATCATGTGCGAGAGAGAAGTCCTCCCAGCAGATATGCAAAACGCAGGGGGAAGAAACCTGCTTTTTGCAGATCAGCTGTGAGAGGGACCTTTCTTGCAGGCAGCAATGCCTGTAAAATACCAGCTTCTTTGTATCCCCCCCCCCGGGAGGGGAGAAACAACCACTTTGCTAGCTCTATGTTTGGTGCTTTGGGAAGCGCTGAGCACAGGGCTAGCAGTGCCCCATGTGCAGCGATTTCCAAGCACCGGATTGCCAGCAGGAAGTTGTGGCTTGGGAATCCCCTGCAAGGGATTTTGATAAGTGGGTTGGATAATGATGTCATGTGATTGACAGGTGGGGGGCTCCAGTCATCTGTCACATTTGGCCTGTGAAGTTGATCCTGATGACTCATGAAGGAAATTTGCCGCTATACTACTGTGCTTGTACCTCATACTTCTTCCTAAGATCTTAGTGCAGCGGTTAGGTTTTAATCTCCCCTGGGTGACCTTAGGCCACTCGTCATCTCTTGCCCAAGCCTATTTTATAGGGCTGCTGTGAAGACAAAATGCATAGGAGAAAAATCATATACACCACCTTAATGACTTATATGGAGGAAAGGCAGGATATGGAATGAAATGAATACACAAAATAGGACCATCCTGTTTTATTCTCAAAACAACCTGGTGAGGCAGGTTAGACTATAGGAAGCTGAGCAGTGAGCTTCATTGATGAGTAGAGATTTGAATGCAGGTTTCGAGAGTCGAAGTCCAACATACACTCTAGTCACTGAACACATCATTCTTCATCCATCGCGCTAGCTCTTCTGGCAGAGTCAGCTATGCCAGTGCAGAAAGTTAGAGGGAGAACACAGGAGGTGGGACAGAAGAACATTTGATGGAAACCGGTTAACCAAAGCCTAGTAAGAAAACAAACGTCTTCCCCAACCCTAAAATGTGTGCTCCATATGGAACTTAACATCACCCCCTTAGTTTGGGCTGTGACTCTAGAATTAGAAAATATGGAGCATCAGATATATTGCAATGCAAACGGATTTAAAAAACGAATGAATGGAAACAAACTACATATGCTTTCATGGATTCCATAATATTCTCTCTCTCTCTCTCTCTCATGAATTGAGAGTCAATTCCCACCAGCACCATCATTAGTCAATCAATCAATCAATCAATCAATCAACAAACCAACTGTACTAGCAGGATGGGAGAAAAAGTAAAAATTCATTACAGAATGAAATTGAAGATGTAAGTAACTTGCCTTGATTCAGTCAACTCTATAGGCCTATTTAGGAATTAACATAAATATGTGAAGAGGGCGGTGAGGATGATTTATGCCACACATTCTGCTGCTGTTCTTGTTGCTTTAATATATTTTGATTCCTAAATGGCATATCCCCTTGGCAGGTTTTGTTTGGAAGTCCACTGTAATTTCCTTTCCTTTGTTTGAATGGAAATATTACAACTCTATTATTAGTTTTTGTAGCAGAGTACATAGGACAGATTATCTTTATGTTTTCTTATTTCATAGATAAATTTGTTTGAGGACTCTGTCCAAACCTTTCTGCCATTGTTTTATTTTCTGCTTTCTTCCCTTCAATGTTCCCACTGCCATTAACATCATTTATGCCCCTGAGCTTGTTCAGAAATCCAGACCTGCACAACCTGGACAAACCTTGATTGGAACAAAAGCCTGGACCATTTCTAGTGTGGCATCCAGGGTGTGAAACTCCCTCCCTAGAAAGGTTCATTTGGCACACTCTCATACGCTTCAGTTAAGCTGTTAAAATCTTATTGTTTTGCCAAACTTCTACTTTAGGTTAATGTTGTGTTTCTCCTACTGTTATGCTCAAATTGTTTCATCCTGTTCCTGAGATTACCGATGAAAATGATTTTAATAGTTTGATTTACTATTTAAAAACATCTGAAAGGTTGTAGCCAATGGAATCTGTGTGCCAGCAGAATGGACTTCTGTCTGCAGAGTGGGAGTTCCCTTTTCTCTCCTCTCCTTTGAAGATCCCTGAATGTGCCCAAAATCTGTTCTGGGTGTTGTGGGACCCTACAGAGCAGATTTAGCAACATGGGTAAGATGGACTACAGGGCAAAGAGCAGAAGGGGTAGTCCATTCACACAATGTGGCCTGCGCTCCTTCTGTGAGGAAGGGTGGGATATAAATTTAATAACTATTGTATGAATTTTTATGTTGTAAACCACTACAAGTTTAGTTTTATAAAGTAAAGTGGTATATAAATGTATAAACAAACCAGCAAAGCAGTCAGCTAACCAAAACACATCTATTCTTTGAAATCTGCACTTCTCCAAATTTTGTAATGCAGTTCTTCAACCAAAACACATACACAAAATGCATGCATTAGTGAAAACAACACACACAGCATTATATTAAGGAAAATTGCTTGCAAAATGCATACATTGGGGTTTGCATACAAAAATGCATGTATGTGGAGAAATGTTCACAAAAATGTATACACATTTTCATGTAATTTTTTTTTAAAAAATCATACATTGGTGTGCAAATGGAGTGAACCTAGTTTAAAACTGGAAAATGAGAAACTGAAATTGATAAATTTGTCCATCCCTATATCACCAACAATGAGGTTACTGCTCCTGTGTGTAGAGTTCTCTGTGTACATACACTGGTGATGCTTGATCACATCACTTGTACATAAACCCCCAATGTATCTCAGCAGATTGGTTCTAGGAATAAACTAATGTTTCCTGCAACATACTAGGATAGTAAATGATTCCCGCTGACTATTCTAATTTATTTTAATACTATTTGTTTTGGGTTCTGTAAAGTGGACTATGTACATTTATTACTGGAAAGTTTTTGATGGATTTTGGCACAACAGATTATATATATACATGTAATTGTGATTAACCAAACAGAGGTTTTATTATATTAACAAAATGTTTTAGCTTCCGCCTTCATCAGCTGCTAACATACAAATGCTGTTACCAAGGTGGCAGTTATAGAGCTTTGAGGATGGAATGCTCAGAGGGGCTTCATTTGCAGAAGCTAAGTGATGCTGGTACTGTCCTCCAGGCTGAGTCCATGTGGGGCCAATGTGCCCAGAGAGTAAATCCAAAAGTTCTCCCTTTTAGTCAATGCTGCTGGATCTGCTGGCATCTCTATTGCTGTAATGGAAAAGTCCAACAGGCTGTGACCCTCGATGTTAAAATGCTTTGCAACTGGTTGCTCCACTTTTTTGTCAAGATTGCTGACTTGTGGTTCCTGAAGCGCGTGCGTAGGTCAGTTGTGGTCTTTCCTACGTATTGGATATGACATCCTTGTCTTTTGTACTCGATGATGTAAACTATATTGCAGGACCTGCAGGTGATGTTCTGTTTGATGTAGTATGTCCTGCCTCTCCTAGTGGTTGTAAAAGTGGCTGTCTCCCTGAGGTACACACAGGTGATACAGTGTTTGGAGTGACAAGGATGAGACCCTGGATTGGTGATAGGTGGCTTAAGCACAGCTCTCACCAACAATTTGCGCAACTTAGGAGGTTGGCGAAATGCTATAACGGGAGGCCTGCTGATGGCTCTAGTAAGATGTTCAGAGTTTGCCAGCAATGAGTAGCTCTCCCTGATTGCTCGGTGATAGTTAGGAGATGCTGGATGGAAATCTACCACAAACGGAATCCGTTGCTCTCTGCTCTTTGACACCTCAGTATGATGGAGGAGGTTTTCTCTGGACAGAATGGAGGCTCGGTGGATGTTGCAATTGATAATATGTGGAGAATATCCTCTTAGAAGAAGGTGTTCTTTAAGTTCACTGATCCTTATATATATATATATATGAACTGACCTACGCACACGCTTCAGGAACCACAAGTCAGCAATTTTGGCAGCTGATGAAGGCGGAAGCTGAAACGTTTTGTTAATATAATAAAAACGTCTGTTTGGTTAATCACAATTACGTCCATATATATATTTTAGGTGATTAACAGAATCCTTATAGGGATCCAGAGCAAGCTTGAGTGAAGTTCTGTTTGTTGCTTTCAAAACTGTCTTATATGTATATAATATATATTTTTTTATGCACTACTGCGTTACTGACATCTGAAAAGCATTCAGAATAAAGGAAATGCAGAAAAAGATGTGATGGCAAATTCGTTTGCTTTGCTTCCTACTATTGGATATAATTGTATTTCAATAGGAAGCAGTTTCACAGGTATCCAAAGTATGTTTCACATACCCAACACCAGTTTATCAAGCATCTTGCTAGTATCTCACAAGAATCATAATGCTGTTTTATAGCATCCTTCCGCTGAAAATAAGTGTGAGAAATTCATAATTATAAGCAGAATGAAACAAGAATAGCAAGCAAACGTGCTTGGAGCAAGGAGAAGAACAGGCAGCCCACAAGCCACAAACCAGAGTCTCCTGATTCTGGAAGTGAGCCAAAATTGGGAGTGGTGACTCATGGGTTGAGTTTTGATGTGGTGGCTGATTTATCCACCTAAGCCCAATTTATTTCATCTCTCTCTCTCTCTCTCTCTCTCTCTCTCTTAATGCTACAAGCTCAGGTGAGCATCTCTTGGATGTCTTTGTAGCAGCACAGTAAAATGACTGTATTCATTTGGGGAATGCAAACTCACAACTTAGAAATGCAATTAAACAATTTGTTTTGTTGCATACCGAGTCTTCGTTCACACAGTCTACCCACATTTTGGCATCCTTTGACGACTTCAGGCCCATTTCATTATACAAATTATAACAAGTCTTTTATTCTTGTTTATTTCTGCTATATAACTTCAAGATCACAACCCCCTTGACATACATCATTCCTGACATTACTTCAGAAGCATAATAGCAAAGTATGTATCATAGGAGCTGGTCCACAAAGAGCAGGAATAGCCAGTGTGCTACAGTGCATGTGGTGCCCTCCAGATGTTTTTGGATTACGAGGACCAAAGCTCAATTAGAGCATCTGCTTTACATGCAGAAGGTCACAGGTTTAATCCTCAGCATGTCCAGGTAGGGCTGGGAGAGACCCTGCCTGAAACCCTGAAGACCCACTGCGTGTTGGGTAGATAATAGTGAGCTAGATGGACCACTGGTCTTACTTATTTATTATTTATTTATTTATTACATTTAAGTGCTCACCGGAGTTGGCTGTGGATACTATTTCCAAGTGCCTGGAGTCCGTAAGTGAATGGATGGGAGGAAACAGGCTGAAACTGAACCCCGACAAGACTGAGGTACTGCTTGTGGGGGACAAGAGAAGAGTAGGAGATATTGACCTGGTGCTGAATGGGGTTAGGTTGCCCCTGAAGGAACAGGTTCGTAGCCTCGGGGTCATTCTTGACTCCCAGCTGTCCATGGAGGCTCAGATATCAGCAGTGAGCCGGGCAGCTTGGTATCAATTACATCTGATACAGAGGCTACGACCCTACCTTCCAGTCCATCTGCTCCCACGGGTGGTGCACGCCCTGGTCTCCTCTCGCTTAGACTACTGTAATGCGCTCTATGTAGGGCTACCCTTGAAGACGGTCCGGAAACTACAACTGGTACAGAATGCGGCGGCATGGTTACTTAAGAACAGCCGCTGCCGGGATCATATTACTCCAGTCTTAGAAGATCTGCACTGGCTACCAGTTGTCTACCGAGCCCAATTCAAGGTGTTGGTGTTAACCTTTGAAGCCCTATACGGTGTGGGTCCAGTTTATCTAAAGGAGCGCCTCCAGCATCATCAAATATGCCGCCTGACGAGATCAGCCTCACAAGACCTTCTCTCGGTCCCACCAGTTAAAACAGCTAGGCTGGTGCGGACCAGAGAGAGGGCATTTTTGGTTGTGGCCCCCACCTTCTGGAATTCGCTGCCGTATGACCTTCGCCATGCCCCCTCCCTGGTAAGTTTCCGCCAAGGACTAAAAACTTGGCTGTTCCAACGGGCGTATAGGCTTTTTAGTTAGTTTCAGTTTTATAGTGTATAGATGTGGGTTGGTTGTTAATAGAAGATTGATGTTAAAGTGTATTAATATGTTATATATGCTGTATTTAATTTTAATGTTGTACGCCGCCTAGAGTGGCCGATTATTCGGCCAGATAGGCGGCCTAAAAATAAAATTTTATTATTATTATTATACCCCACCTTTCTTTTCATGATATGACATATTACATATGTTTCCCAGGTGGTCTCCCATCCAGGCACTGGCCAGACCTGACCCTGCTTAGCTTCAGCAGGGAACTAGCCTCATGTGCCTTCAGACCATAGCCTGGGACCAGTTCAGCAACATCTGGAGGGCATCACACAGAAAAAGCCATTGCTGCCACATGGCAAGCCCCCATTCGTAAAACTTAGAATAATTTTGCCTCTTCATGGAAAAAAAAATGGGATGCCAGATTAGGGGGTGGGAGATTTCACATTATACTAGTCTAAACCCTGTCTCCTCCAGCACCATTACTCCAACCAAATTTGAAGCCCACCACCACCACATGCTTTGAGGTAATTCAATCATTAATCTTCTGCATGTGTTCTGCTCTGGATTATTTTGGTGCATCATATTAAAATGCCGGTGCACTTTACTCTTTCTGGCTCTGCTTGTTTCACATTGGGTTTGAATAGTGGCTGTAATATTTGAGGATTGATTTCTTCAGTGCAGTGTAGCCAGTCCCAAACTCTGTGCCAGAAGGAACACAGCTAGGAGCTGCACTGCTTGTGTGCTGGTAGAAATAGCCCTGCAGTTTCTAGGTATGATTAACTGTTTTAACCTTGTATCCTTCCAATGATACTAAATTGTCACATGGGGTCGAAAAATAATGCCACACACCCTTGCATGAGGTATCATTAGATCACTTAATATCTTTTGATGAAAAGATTCAACAAAAGAAGCTCTTCTTTGAATTTCACCATGAGTCAGTGCCCTGGTTTGCCTCCTACCAATCAGGAGACACGTTCAGATCAATGATTCATGCAGGAAAACAACAACAGGGGGTGAGTTCTTTTGGTGAGGAAATCCTTACTTACTCTTTCACATTCTGAAAGTAAATATTTTCAGGTGGAAGTGTTCCTTTAAATTTTAATTCAGAAAAAAAAGTGTCTTGGCCTGTGTCAGCTCCAGATTTTGGAAGGCACTTGAGCATGGCATGAGGAGGAGTTCAAAGCTACATTTCCTTTTTAAAAAAATAACTGTGGCTTGAAGTGTCATCTGAACCTGAGAGACTGTGGCTAAATTGGATTTGTATGCTTGAAACAAAGCAACTTCAAATTATGGATAATGAAGCAAACTTATTTCCCTAAGCCAGGAGTGGGGGACTGGTAAATACTCCGTGATTTACTTCGATAGGTGGCGGAGGCCACTCACCCATCAGTCACCTGACATCAGGTGATTTAAGAACTGAGACTGCACTCAAAGTGTGCTCCCATTTTTTCCTTTGCAGCTACGGCTTCAGTTCAGGAATTTAAGCCCCAGCTGCAAACATGCTGTGGTTTTACCTGTCCTGTGTATGATATCACATGACAGGTGTTGGACAGGTGGGCGTGATTTAAGCCAAACCACATTATGGGTCAACCGGGAAGGCCTAGTGGGCCTAATCAGCGATGCAGGCCAGAGGTTCTCCACCGCTGCCATAAACCATAGTTTAAAATTAACTACAGTTCAAATGAGTGTCAAGGGCCCCAAGGAGAAACTGGCAGGAGTGGGAGGATGAAGAGCGGGGTACAGAATAAAAGATGCACAGAGGAAAAGTCTTCAGAAGCATCTGGGCTTGCTAATAGAATTATTGAGAAAAGCCCGAACTCCTCCTCCTTTCTCCTGAACTGTCTGTCTAGTTATGAATCTTTCTGGGCATCCAGCCCAGATTTAGCTGTGGAACAGTTAAAACTCAATGACTGAGCAAAGTGAAAGCAGTCAATCTGAGCCAGAGTTTAAGCTTTCACTAAGGAGATTAGAAGAATGCCAAGGAGCTCCTAGAAAGAGCCTTCGCTTTATAGCAAAAGCAAGAAAGGCCTAGAATTAACCTCTAGAAGTAAGTTCTCTCCTCTCTCTGATATTATTGATTGATTGATTGATTGATTGATTGCACTTGTATACCACCCCATAGCCGAAGCTCTCTGGGCAGTTCACAGCAACCAAAAACATTAAAACAAATATACAATTTAAAACACATATTTTAAAAACAATTTAAAACACAATTTAAAAATTTAAAACAATTTAAAACATACATCAAAAGTTGATATTGATATAAAAGTTTGGTAATGCCTGTTTAGCGTTGTTGCAGCAATTCCTTGCTGTTGCTTCCATGCTTTGTTCCTGAGATAAGCCTAGACTGTTTGCTATCCTGAAAGATGTTCCAGTATTCTTTTTCATGCCTATAGTGTAATGTCGTGTACATGTAATGACTTTCTGAACAAAGCTTCATGCAGAAAAATCCAGTCTTCTAGTCCTGCTTCTTTGGTTGGGAGCCAGGAAAATGTGGCACTAAATTGCAGCTTAAAAAAAAAATGGAAGGGAATGCTTTCCATCTCCTCCCCATAACTGCACTGGAGGAAGAAGGGGAGAGGACATGTGCCCAAGACTGACACAGGCTCAGTCCATAATTATTATAAACCAGCCAATGTCACCATTGTCCGTTCACTTGTCCTCTTCCTCCGGGCCCTGTCCACTGCACCATGCAGAAAGAGAGGGAAAGGTAAATGAAGACAGCAGTTCCTTCTTCTTCCACCTGTCACTGCTTGTTAGGAACTGCAGGCCACTGCCTTAAGTGGTGAAGAATACAACTTCAGACTTACAGTGGTCATTCACATGGGGACTTAGTGTGAGATTGGTGCTACTCGCATGCCTGTTAAATTCGCATGGTTCACATGGCGTTTTAGCCAAGGGGAAGGCAAGTCGCTGCTTTCTCCTTTAAATCTGAATCAAACAAATCCAATTTGAATGCAAAAAGGAAAGGAAAAACCACCTCAACTTCAATGTAACAGAAGGTGCACACGCATGTGTGTGCACGCACACACAAACACTCCCACTAAAAGTTGAATTTCATAGCTACTTAATAAAAAAGGGGGGTTGCTATAAATGTCAGGAGGAAATGAAAATGACAGAAAAAAGTTTTTCCTGTCAATTGCACCCCCCATGCTCTCCTGGCTTCAGCATGCAATTGACAAGAAACAACCCCCTCCCCTTCTTCATTAGCAATACTCTGGAGGGAGTAAGCATGTAATGTTGGGGGCGAGGCCACAAGGAAACAGCAATGCTAAACCTTTACAGAGGAATGCCAACTATGTGAATGGAAAACAGCGGGACTGAAGGAATTGGAAGGTAGGTAGTGTAAACCCTGCAAATCTATTGCAATGGAAAATGCTGCGTATTTAATCCGAAGTTCAGCTCCCATGTGAACCAGGCCACAGTGAAATGTCAGGAACTGCATTGCACTAGCTTTGTGTGGAAAATCACTGCCCTGCAGATGGCAGCTTCTCAGCAAAGAATCTTCAATACTTGGATGGTCTCCACCCACTCAGGCTCACCAATGGATCCTTCTGGGAACAAAGTTGCATAAAAGGCTTCTTATTGCAACTGAGACTTGCTTAAGCAACAAGGTCTATCTGGGCTCTGCAGTGTCTTGCTCTTGAGCCCTGACTCCTGGGTTCTTTCCCAGTCCTCTCTTCTGCTTTGTCCTCTGACGTGGATGGCTCTTTAGCCTGGACTTCTGGTTCCTTACCTACTTCAGCCTGCTGCTTATGGCCCACCCCTGACACGACTTGGGATGACACGTGAACAGGGAACAACAGCAAGCAGGAGGAGGAGAAGCAGGGCTAGAGGGTTCTGGGATTAAGCAACAGCCCCCTGCTAGGGCCTTGGCGGATGCCCAACAACACTGACTCCAACATCAGCCTTGGCCTTGGTTATCAAACATTTGGGGTACACTGATGAACTTAGCAGCTAAACTGTAATTATGTGAAATCCTGTATGACAACTCCATTGCTAATTCACAAATCAATGAACAAGAAGGCCAATTTAGTCAATAGTAAGCTCTTGTACACCCATCAATGAATTTTCCGTACTGGCTAATTAACCCTTGATAAATTATATAGTTTATTTAAATATCTGGCACTGGCAGCAACTGTTTTCAATATTATCTTTTTGCCACCAGGAAACAGCTAATTTATGCTTCAATTTTTGGATTAAAACTTTCAGGTTTTGTCACACAGAATATAATGGATAAGCACTATGTACAGATGTCATATTGAATGCTTCCTCTCCTCTTTGCACCAATTCTGATATCCCCCTTCCCCACCTCCCTTGCAGGAACAGGTTGCTAGAGGAATAAATTTTGATTAATAACATAATGCAGCTAAGCATTTCCTTTGAAAAGAATTAGCAAAGTGCATTTCGATGAAAATACTTTACAAGACAAATTACAAAGGAGGCTATAATTACCAACCCCCCATTTCTTTTTGTGTTCCCTTGCAGGTAGAAGAATTCTTTAGGGAATAGTGTCCTAGAGAAAATTTATGAACTGACAGATGAATACAGTTCTGTATTCCATCAGTCATGGTTCGTGGCACACCCACACCATATATGTCAAACATTTCTAGACTGTAAAAACATGAGCGGTTTGATTCCATGGTCCAGTTCAGTGGAAATTTTGGAACTTGAGATGATATATGTCCTGGGTCTAAACATATCACATGGAAGTAAACTTCCCTAAATCAGTGGGGCTGATTTACAATTAGTGGCCATAGTGTAGCAGCTTTGAAGTATAAGCCCCATGAATGCAGGGACATGTTAAAATCATTGTTAAAGATAAAATTACCAAGCATGTAGAAGAACATGTCTTGCTGAAGCAGAACCAGCATGGCTTCTACAAGGGTAAGTCCTGTCTTATTAACCTTTTAGAGTTCTTTGAGAGTGCCAACAAGAATATGGATAGAGATGATCAAGTTGGCATTGTATACTTAGACTTTCTAGAAACGTTTGACAAAATATCTCCCCAAAGACTCCTGGGTAAGCTTAGCATTCATGGGCTAATAGGAGAAGTCCTCTTGTAGATCAGTAACTGGTTAAGATACAGAAAGCAGACAGCAGGAATAAATTGACAATTCACCCAGTGGAGGGCTGTAGAAAGTGGAGTCGTCATTCTCCTCCACCCCGGGTGAATATTGGGACCTGTGCTTTTTAACATGTTCATAAATGATCTAGAGTTATGGATGAGCAGTGAGGAAACCAAGTTTGCTGATACCAAATTGTTCAGAGTGGTTGAAACACAAATGGATTGCAAAGAGCTCCAAAGAGCCCTGCAAATTAGGTTAATGAACAGTAAAATGGTATATAGAATCCAAAGTAATCAAGAGTAAAGTGATGCATATGGGGGGGGAACTAACATGCTACGAATTATTAGGAAAGGAATTTGAACTAAAACTACCAATATCATAATACAAATCTATGGTGTGACCACACTTGGAATATTGTATACAGTTCTGGTCACCTCACTGCAAAAACGATATTGTAGAGCTGGACAAGATTCAGAAAAGGGCAACCAAAATTATCAAGGGGATGGAAGAACTCCCCTGCAAGGAAAGGCTTTTTTGTTTAGGGGCTTTTTTGTTTAGAGAACAGATGCATAAGTGGTGACAGAGATGTATAAAATTATGCATTATGTGGAGAAAGTGAAAAGCTTTTCTCCCTCTTTCATAACTCAGAGTAATTCAATGAAGCTGAATGTTACAAGATTTTGGACATACAAAAGAAATAAAAACAGATACAATATATACAAAATACATACATAACACACAGTTAAAACTGTGGAATTTGCTCCCACAAGAAGATGAAAGTGGTTCTCACAATATCATATATATGTATCTCACCAGATTACTGCCCTCTCAAATACAAAAAAAAGGGGAGTCCCTGCCCACATAGAACTGTGGAATATGAACACGATGCATGTTCAGAAGAATTCACACAATTTAAGTCCCTGGTCAGCAATCATTTTTGAAGAAAAGCCATTTTCAAAAGCATATGGGAAGTGCAGGACCAATGTCACACACCCATTTCATCAGTGGAAAGTAAAACCCACTCATTATAGATGCTTCCATCTGCACTATTGTTTTATTTTATTTTTTGCCTCTAGGATTGAAGGCATCAGTCAAGGGGCAGAATTGGCCTTGGAACCAACAGTTGCTAATCTGAACTTTAGGTAACAGTCCTCACATGACAGGAACACAGCAAGCTAATTTATACCAACAACCAGAACCTGCTTTTGAGGCACAGAGTATGAGAGGAGGAGGGAGAGATCAGGAATCAAGGTAGGGTTTGATCAGAGTGGTCAATGGAAGGCTTAGGCAAGGTATTCCTGAAATGGGGTTCTTCAGCCTGCTTTTGGACTACTATGTGTTCCTCCAAGTCATATACTGTAGTAGGCTTCACCATGGGGTCCCAAGCATCCTCCTCTGAAGATGTGTCGCCAGAGTCTGGGTTTCATACAGGAGTCTTGTCTGAGCCCTACCTGAAGATGCTGAAAATTGAACCTGGGACCTTCTGTATGCAAAGCATGTCCTCTGTAAAATAGGTTTGACTTGAGCGTGGGATAGTTTCCGGCAGGCTGAAGCAGCGTTTTATATCTTTAGGTACTGCAATAGTGTTGCTTTGGAACTCAATAGTGCCTGTATTGATGTGTATATGCTTGCAATCTTTTCAATCTGCCTATATGTACGTTTAATGTACAAGAAACCCATAACTGTCCAGTGTTCACTCATCCAAAAAAGCTGCCCCGAAACTCTCCACTGCTTAGAGAAATGGGGAAGATGAGACACAGTAACAGAAAAAGCCTCAATTTTCCTATTAATTGTTGTGAATAATTCTATGGGTTCCAGAAACTGTTTTTCAGGCCTAACATTCTACAGGGAGATCTTCAAATGTAAAATCATCCCCTGAGCTAGAACCATTGAGTTTTTCAGTGGAGGCTAGGGGCCCAAGTACAGGTAATTTATTTACCCTTGAATGTACTTATTACAAGATTTGCCTTGTATCTGTAGTGTTTGGAAGCAGCCCAGTCTGTTTCAGATCTGCAATATGTGATTCTGGTTCAATTTGCTATTTGGCTCCATTCTGCTTTAAATTGTTTCAGGATAAGATCCCCTATCACGACGGAACATTTTAAATGTGGAAAATGTCCATGCTGTTCACAACCATTACAGATAAAACAGTTAATTCAGCCTAAAGGAAATAAATTAATATTGAACAGTTTCATCAATCTATGAATGTGATTTATGTTATACTATGCCTTGTTCATTAACATGTAGGAAAAAACTAGTAGATCTTTAAAAACTCATCTCAATGAACATAAGTGAAAACTTCACACCAACACCATGGAAGCCCCATTAGCTACACATTTTGTTGTTGTAAGCATGCTCCAGAACAGCTAAAATATGTCACCCTAGAACAGATCCATATGTATCATTACAAAGGGCAAGATCAACATCTAGTATTGTGTAGGTGTGAATTTTCACTTTAAACTCTGTAAATCCAAATTGACTTAACAAGTTTGACTTATCCTTGTATATATAACATCCGTTGGTAATTTGTAATTAATGATTATCAATAATCTAAAAAGTATTCTCTAATTCATATATTTTTAATTGCTTTTTTAAAAAATGTGTTTTTAAATTTGTATATTTGTTTTTAATGTTTTTAATTGTTGCAAACCACCCAGACAGCTTCGGCTATGCAATAAATAAATAAATAATATATATTTTAGTCTCTTGGAAAGTTGAATTCATTCTGTTGGTGTTCCCTGGGAGGAGTGCAAGGGAGATATTTGAGTTAACTTTTTATTTTATGGTAAATGCAATAACTGGATATTACTTATTTATAGTATAATGATGCTAGATGCTTCATACTGGATTGTAGTTACAGCTAAGAAACTTACAATTGAAGGACCTGTATATACCTGTATATACAGAAGTATTATTATCAACTACAGAAGGATTTCTACTACTTACTACTTCTATCCTTCTGTGATAAAAAGAGAGAGCTATGCTCTTTAACTGTTTGTCAGGAAAAGGCTATGTCAGTAGTCTAAGACTGCTGCTTATGTCATAGAATCATAGAATATTAGAGTTGGAAGAGGCTTATAAGGCCATCGAATCCAACCCGCTGCTCAGTGCAGTAATCCAAATTAATGCATACCTGACAGGTTGCTGTCCTGGAGAGCCCACCACCTTCCTAGGTAATTGGCAGAGCTTGGAAGTAATTCATTACAAGTAACAAATTACTTGTAATTCATTACTTTTTTTAGGAACGAGTGGGTAATTCCTTTACATTTTATTGTAATAGAACAAGGAGTAATTTTATTACTTTTGTGGAGTAATTGTAATGTTTCCAGCAATACTTTGGGGTATTACTTGGAGGGGGGAAGCAGGGGAAGTCTTCTGCTCCTCTGACTTGTGGATGAAAATCATGTGCCTCAAACTGGGCTTCTGTGCAGCAACGCTCTTCCCTCATGCTCTGTGGGTGAGTAGGAGGTGACGAGGGAGGAGGTGGAGAGTGAGACAGGGTGGAGTGGAGAAAACAATTGTTTAAAAAACTGGATGGTGGTGGTGGTGAAGAATAGAGTGGAGGGAAAAAGGAGTCGGAGGGCAAGAACATGGATAAATGAGCAAAACGGGGCAGCAGCATAATGGAGATAAAGAACTGTGGAGGTGAAAGATGACAGCTTGAGTGTGTGTGTGTGTGAATACTGTGTTTGCACTTGGCACACAAAGTGGCCTCCACCACCCTCTCTGGCTACTGTGCTGCATTTGCAGTATTTTAACTTTTTTGCATCTCTGGGGAAATGTTTGCTTGGCTGAGTGTTCCTTAGTTGGTGGCAGGGCAGGGTCTGGGAGGTGGTTAAGTGAGAGAGATTATGCTGGCTGGAGTGTGTGTGGGGGGTTGCACTTCGTTTGAAGTGCAGAGATCTGAGTAGTGGCCTCTGCCTCCCTCCCCACCTCCCTTACCAGTGGAGAGACCATCATTGCTATCTTATGGATAAAAAGAATTATTCTACTACCTCTGTGTGTGTGTTTATTTTTAATTTTGTTTTAGGCTACTTAGATGTGCAGCAGCCAAGGCCAGCACCATGTTGTTGTTTTTTAAAAAAGGAACTGAAATATAATTGTAGTGATTACTTTGAGAAAAAGTAAAGTAATCAGTTACTTTCAGAGCAATTGCAATTGTAACAGCAGTTACTACTTTTTTGGACCATGTAATTGTAACTGTAATTTATTACTTTTTGAAAGTAATCTTCCAAGCTCTGGTAATTGGTTCCATTGTTGTACTGCTCTAACAGTAAGTAAGTTTTTCCTGATGTTAAACCAAAATCGGGCTTCCTGAAACTTGAGCCCATGATTCTGTGCCCTGCACTCTGGGATGATTGAGAAGAGATCCTTGTCCTCCTCAGTGTGATTACATTTCAAGTACTTGAAGAGTGCTATCATATCTCCCCTCAGTCTTCTCTTCTCAAGGCTAAACATGCCCAGTTCTTTCAGTCTCTCCTCATAGGGCTTTGTTTCCAGTCCCGATCATCCTTGTTGCCCTCCTCTGAACCCGTTCTAGTTTGTCTGCGGCCTTCTTAAAGTGTGGTGTCCAGAACTGGATGCAGTACTCAATATGAGGCCTAACCAGTACGGAATAGAACTAATGCTACACACAATTTGGAAACTTATAATTCTGTTAATGCAGCCTGAAATAGCATTTGCCTTTTTTTTAGCCACATTTACACTGCTGCCTTATATTCAGCTTGTGATCAACAACTATCCCAACATTCTTCTCGCATGTAATATTGCTTAGCCAAGTATCTCCCACCTTATAACTGTGCATTTGGTTTCTTTTTCCTAGCTGTAGAACTTTGTATTTATCCCTGTCAAATTTCATTCTGTTGTTTTCAGTCCAATGCTCCAGCCTATCAAGATCCCTTTGGATTTTGTTTCTGTATTCCAGGGTATTAGCTATCTCTCCCAATTTTGTATCATCTGCAAATTTGATAAACATTCCCTGTACCTCCTCATCCAAGTCATTAATAAAAATGGTAAGAGCACTGGGCCCAGGACCAAGCCCGGCGGTACCCCGTTCGATAGTTTGAGAAGGAACCATTGATAAGCTCTCTTTGAGAACAATTCTGTAGCCAGTTGTGGAGCCACATGATAGTTATTCCATCCTGCCCACATTTACAGTAGCTAGTTTGCTAATCAGAATATCTTGGGCACTTTGTCAAAAGCTTTGCTGAAGTTGAGATATATGATTTCCACAGCATTTCTATAGTCTACCAGGGAGGTTACCTGATCAAAACATGAGATAAGGTTAGTCTGACAGGATTTGTTCTTGATAAATCTGTTGGCTTCCAACAGTCACTGCATTGTTTTCAAGGTGCTTACAGACTGACCACTTTATAATCTGCTCCAGAATTTCCCCAGGGATCAGCTTCAGGCTGACTGGTCTGTAGTTCCCAGGTTCCTCCTTTTTAAAGATAGGGACATTAGCCCTCCTCCAGTCATCGGGCACTTCACCAGGATTTCACAAAGTTGATAGACAGTGGTTCTGAGAATTCTTCAGCCAGTTCCTGCAATACTCTAGGAAGCAGTTCATTGGGCCCTGCAGATTTGAACTTGTTCAAAGTGATTAGGTATTTCTTAACCCTTTGTTTACCAATCTCAAACTGCAATCCTGCCCCTTCAACTTCACATTTGCCAGGAGGGTCCCTCTTTTGGGAGAAGACTGAGTCAAAGTAGGAATTGAGCACTTCTATCTTTTCTCTGTCATCTGTTATCATTTTGCCATTCTCGTTGAGTAGCTGTACCACCATTTATTTTCTTTGTCTTTTACTATGGACATACATGAAGAAAGCTTTTTTTGTTGCTTGTAGCATTCCTTGCTAACCACAGCTCATTTTCAATTTTAGCTTTCCTGACACTATCTCTGCAATTACGTGCTACCTTTCTGTATTCTTCATTTGTGACCTGACCTTCCTTCCATTTCTTATATGTGTCCTTTTTTTGTTTTCAGATCATCTCTACGCACTTTGTGAAGCCACATTGGCTTTCTTCTGATGTCTTCCACCTTTTTTCCTTAACTGAATTGTTTGCCATTGTACCTTTAGAATTTCCTACTTTAGAAACTCACACCCATCTTGGACTCTTTTCATTATTAGGGTTGCTTGCCATGAAACCTTACTTATTGTTGTTCTGAGTTTATTAAAATGGGCTTTCCTGAAGTCCAGGGTACGCGTATGGCTACTCTCTGCTTTTGCTTGCTTTAAAATCAAGAATTCAAGTATAGCGTGGTCACTTTCCACCCGAGTTCCTTTAACTGCCACTTCATCCACCAAGTCATCTCTACTGGTTAGAATCAAGTCAAGGATAGCTGATCCTCTAGTTGCTTCCTCCACGTTCTGTAGGATAAAGTTATCTCCAACACAAGTCAGGAATTTCTTGGAGGGGCCGTGTTTGGCAGAACTTGTCTTTGAACAGATACCAGAATAATTGAAGTACCCCATTACTACTACATCATGCCTTCTCAAAAAATTGACAATTTGTTTTTCAAAAGTTTCATCCTTATCTTCTCCTTGATTGGGTGGTAGTAGACTCCAACTACCATGTTCCTTTTATTCTTTGTCCCATTTAGTTTAATCCAGAAACTCTTGGTGGGGCTACCAAGTTCATCCTCCTGTATTTGTGTGCAGGGATATATACTTTTAACATATAGCATAACTCCGCCTCCCTTTCTATTCCTTCTGTCCTTTTTGTAAATGTAAATGTAAATGTAAATTTAATTTTTAGGTCGCCTATCTGGCCGAAGCCACTCTAGGCGACGTACATATTAAATTTCAATAAAATACAATAAAATACAATAATTACAATAAATACAATATAATCAGCAGTAACAAAAATAACAACATAAGCAGTACACAACAACGGGCATTCAGTATGTAATTAGCCCATCCCGGCGGTCCCAAAGGCCTGTCCAAACAGCCACGTTTTTAAGGCTTGGCGGAAGGTATCCAGGGAAGGGGCATGCCGAAGATCGAATGGGAGGGAATTCCAGAGAGTGGGGGCCGCCACCGAAAAAGCCCTCTCTCTAGTCCCCACCAACCTAGTTGCTTTTGTTGGTGGGATTGAGAGAAGGCCCTGCGTGGCTGATCTTGTCGGGCGGCATAATTGGTGATGCTGGAGGTGCTCCTGCAGATAAACTTTCATTAAAACCTGTTAAAGCAAACCCAGTCAATAAAACCTAAGAACACATCAATACATTAAAACTAGTTAAAAACAAACATAATCACCACCACCACCACCACCAACTTTTATGGAAAATACAAAAGAAACAGAGCTACTTGGAAGATTGAGTGCTCCCTGATCCACCTCAACTGCATCGTTAACAGCACAATCCAACTTGGTAATGTGAAAGACTACCACCACATCACCCTTATTATTTGAGGTACGCAGAGAGCCAATGCACACTTCTAATATTTGTCACTAGAGTCCCTACACAGCAGCAACAGCAATACAAAGTGAAACCATATCAAGGGAACCTGTCTGAGACATGGACAGTTGACCCTGACTTTGCCTAAACAGTTTGTCAATTCCTCTGTTTCTACTTCACTTGATCAAAACTTATCAGCTTTCCTCTCCACACTGGGAAGGAAAAGAAGGAAACAACCCTACAATGAATAGATGGATCTTGCTTCACTGCTACATTTGAAGAATAAAACATGCAAATAAAAACACTGCATCTCTTTAGAAGTTCTGAATTTAGACATTATAGGCACAAAGGTTTCTCAACTTGAAAATAATTTATTATGAAATAATTTTTATTGAACTTAAAAGGAAAATGAAAGAGAAAACACCGATGGAACTAAGAAAAAGGCAGCATAGAAAGCAACAGAGGATCAAACGTATAAATTGAATTGGATAGCTGAGAAGATTATTAGACTACAACACATGCCTATCTTTCTCCTACTGGAGTCAATTGGACTTGTTACAGTAGAATTCTGACAGTAGAATTAGACGTAAGCCCCACTGAGTTGAATACATCCAGGCGAGTTTGTACAGACTGCAGCCTTAAAAGTGGATTAGTGCAGTGTGGTCTCCTGGCTGCCACTGAGTTCTGTGTGGTAACTGAAACTATTTATGTTGATTTATGTGAAATTAATTCCTCAGCCTTAATTTACTGTCAAACACCCATCAAAATTAAGTGAAGAATCCCAGAAAGGCCATTTTCCAAACTGGCTTCCTCACAATGGAGGATTTAAGGCCATGCTGCGTAGGGTGTGTGTGCGTGTGTGGCTCCAATTCCCATCAGCCCCAGCCAGCATGACCAGTGATCAGAGTTGATGGAAACTATATTCCAACAACATCTGAAGGAACACAGGTTTCCCATCCTGGTGCAGAGCATACACCTGTTGGGTATGTTTTAACTTGGATTCCTGCATTGAGCAGGAGTTGGACTCGATGGCCTTATAGCGTCCTTCCAACTCTACCATTCAATTCTATGCTTCTATGTATGGCAATTCAATTTTTTCACAGGATTTAGGGCCAATAGGTTATGTAAGTGTGCCAGATGAGAGGGCTCAAACATTTTGCCTAAAGTGGATGTGAGTGAAGACAATACTGAAATCCTCCATATGTCAATGCTTAGAATAAGAAAATCCACACTGTTCTTGTCTTGCTTTGTCTTTCCAGAAAATCTACACTGTTCCTGTCTTGCTTCTATTCTCTTGCTTCATACCTCTGCCTCCTCCTGTCCCTTGCTTGTATTGTTCTTTTAACTTAGTGCCCACAGCTGGATTCATTTGCTTTATATCTCTCCATCAATATTTTGAACCTCCTGCACTACCCATTTGTACCATTCACCTTCATTCAGAAAATGACACTTGCGTCACTGCTCAGCTGCTTTTTTTTTTATTAGGACACTAAAATGACAGATCAGAGACTAGACTGCTGCTCTGCACAGTACTGCTGATTTGCACCACTTCCTCTTTTGACAGGACAATTCATCAAAGTGTGGAGGAACAATCCTAGCTCAAGTCAATGTTAGTGGAGGTATATTGAGACTGATGTGTGGAGCAGAAACACTGGGCTAAGAATGAAATAATATACAGGGAATCCAGCATTTAAAGACAGATCCTATAACCTGCTTCACCAGTTTTAGATGGACAGGTTTGTCATTATAAAAGGCTTGATGGAAACACCATTTGATGCAATGAGGAGCAGAGGTTGGGAACCTGTTGCCCTCCAGATGTTACTGGACTGCAACTCACATCAGCCCTGATGAGACCCATGGGTGGGGCTGATGGAGTCCAACAATATGTCTAATTTCATTTTATTTTTGCTATATTGCCAAAAAGTGTAATGTTGCCGGTTAATGGATGTAATGCTGTTATGTTTATAGTGTTGAAAAGGGTTTTATGTTTGATGTGATGTTTGTTGTTATGGTACTGTTTTATTACTGCTGTTTTATTATTTTTGTTATCATTAAATTGTTTTTGTAATTGTTTATTTTGTTGTAAGAAGCTTTGAGCACAATTGTTTGTGGAAAGGCGGCATACAAATAAAATGGATGATGATGATAATGATGATCTGAAGAGGGCCAAAATTCCCCATCTGTGCTTGAGGGTGAGGGTGTTCCAAGACATGCTACCCACCATCATGGAAAAGGTTATGACCACTCTACCCACTACCCTAACTTCAAACAAAGATAGAACATGGAGCAAAGTTATATTTAGCCAGGAGTTTAGGATTTCATTGGATGACTACTTTGTTGATATAATGTCACAGGTTTTGGTATGGCACCAGCAATATGAGTTGGACAAGAATGTCACAGTGGCACAGCATTTGATGAACTAAGTTAATCATGTCACTGGAGTGCCACTTTCTGGGACTGGATCACTCCAATAATGTCTGGAAAAGGAATCTACCTTCAGTGAATTATGTGGTTCCATCCAGTGCAAATGATATTTTCTGCTGAAAAAAAAAATGACATGGATTTGACATGGACTGGTGGGAAGTTTCAAAATCTGAAGAAGTGAATGAGAAACACTACCTTTCTGTGTGTGTAAAGGTAGCACTTGACTAATAAGGCTGTGCTCTGTATTCAGCCGAGTCCCGAGCCAAATCAGGGGCATTCAGACATATTCAAGCCCTGGTCAAGTTCGGTCCTGGCAGCCATGTATCGCTAAGGGTTGGAGTGGATGATCCAGAGTGACCTGGGATTGTCAGGAAGTGGACCATCAGGCAGGGAGAAGAGGCAGCGACAGCTCCCCTTTCTGAGTGCCACCCCCACCCACCCCCAGATCTCTGCGGGTGCTAGTTTACAAGGCACTTTCCTGCATCACACAGGTTTCCTCCCTCAGCTGGTTGGCTGTCAAGCCCATGGAGTGATCCTCGGAGTGGGGGGTTGCAAAGAATTTTCCTGCAGGAAAGTGCCTTTCAAACCTTCATTGCGCAGAATCGCTCTGTGGGCTTAACAGCCGACAAGCTGAGGAAGCAAACCTACATTGTACAGGATGATCAGCTGTTCAGCAGAGAGGTCAACTCTGCAGGGTGCTGTGATGCCTCCCCCCCTCAGTGGATATCTCTCCTGAGGCAATGATTGGGGGGGGAAAGGCATCACAGCACCCTGCAGAATTAACCCCCATCTTGGTCAGGGAGTGTGGGGAAGGAGCTGCAAGTTCTTCTTCCTCGCCCCTATTCCAGCTATATCTTTAATTAATGTTTCAAATCCCTACTTAAACATTACCTCCACCCCCAAACTTATTCAGGATCGGATCCAAGGCAGGGGTAGTCCCGAGAACAATCAAATGTGGGTTGGCTTGATGCCCCCCACCCAGGATCGGAGCCACAGATAGCCCTATGAACTAATACTAAAATATTGGCTTTTATTCCTTATTTTGTACTTATACTGAAAGCTAAATGAGTGCAATATAGTTGATTACTGTACTTGCTGATTACAGCTTCCTCATTTCACCCTGTGTCTTTTTATTCAGTGCTTAAAAAACATTGACAGCAAAAAGGAAACGGGTCATAAATTATTGCTACTGTCTCAAATAATTTTTTTTATGGCATGATGGTTGTTCCATGAATACCAACAAATATCCATGGTTATCATAAAGCACAATTCTTCCCCACATCTAAGGAAAAATAAGAGCTTGAGAGTGAACTGGAATATGCACCAAAGTAGTATCTTAAGTGATTATTTGGAGACATGTTAAATGTACTCTGTTCCGAGACCTGTTATAAAGCAGTATTTTATTTAAAAACTTAATGCTTGGCCTATTTGTTAAGTAGTGTAATTAGTCTGTCCATATTTCAAATGGCCGACCCATCCTAGAAAATTCTCTAGCAACACATTTATACTCATTGTGTCCTTTCCCACATTAACCTTTGTCTTGTAAGCAATTTACAGGTTTACTTTCTAAATCTGACTTTTACCAATTCTGTGGCAAATGGGAAGCCATATCTTCATGTGGAGCCTCTACTTTCTCTTTAGAATCAAAACACTTAAGGGTTCGTTAATGATGGCTCTGAATGGTAAAATATACCTTCCTCCCTTTTTGAATCTCAGAAAATTTGTGGTGCAGCCTTCCATTCCACTTGAAATCACAGGTGGGAGACCTCAGGCTTTGAATGCCACTCTAGGAGGTCTCTAGGGTAGAATGCACTAGGACCTTTGGATATACCCTTTGCATACTTGTCAGCTTTTGCTTACTTGCTGTAAAAGGGAGAGTCAGACAGGAGCCCTCACCCCCCTTCAATTTGAAGTGTTACAATCCAATACGGCATTTGATGTTTTTTCTGCATGTTCACATACATTCTAGATGCCTATCCTCTAGGGCAGCATTTAGGCTTTGTCTTTTTGTAGAACCCCAAGATCTATTAACCATAGTCAGGTACAAAAGACATACAGTTAGAATGAGATATCAGGGTGTCTCTGAGCACATTCTGAGCCTAGGAATTTTTTTCAGTAGCAGAACTGAGCTCACACTCCTTTCACACAGAAGTCTACCCCTGGTTACCCCAAAGCTTTCTTTACTTTAGCAGTCTAATTTTGGTGGGAAAAGTCATTTTGTTGTTATTAAATCTCTTCCTGATCTACAGATCTACCAATAGATCCCGGCCAACCTTCTGCTCGCCTGTTGCATCTGTTGCACAAGCGAATTGCACTTCCTCTTACTGGCTCATGATGTAATAGTTATGAGGATACCAGGGTTTGCCTGTTTTAGGCACAACAGTGATTGCAAAGACTGCTCTTTTCAGCTGCTGAAAAGCAGTTTCTCATCTCCATTACAGATGACAGAGATCCCAATTCACAATCTGGATCTAAAGAGCCATATATTATTTTGTATGTCTCTTAGTTCTCACCTGCAACTGAAACAAAAGGCACTTTCAGATAACCTATTTATTGAGCATTAGGGATAGAAGGATCTGTCAATGTTGGTTCTCTCAGTTTCTCATTTTTCCAATCTTAAATTCAGTTCTCCCCATTTCTGTGGAAATTTTGGATTTATTTTTTAAATCCTCATTAAAATTCTTCAGCATATTAGCACAAATTTCTATATTGTATGCAGTTTTGACTAATGTACACATTTTCCCAAGCAATTTCTCCTAATATAATGCACTTTATATATTATTTCCACTAATATATTCATATTTAAGTGCGAAAACTGTGTCACAAAATTCAGATAAGTGCAAAGGATGGCTATGTTTCAGTTCTCATGCTGTTTCAGGAAATCAATAAAATCAGTTTTAAAAGCAAACTCAATTGAATTCCCCCCCATCCCTATTGAGCATTCATCCTGATCTTTTTGCAGAGAGATTTGTTATTTAATGAGCATTCACTCTGGTTTTTTTGTGGGGAGACATCAAAACAGGGGTTATTCCACATTTTCCAGTGCATTTTCCCATCACATTCATTACTGCAAAAAGATGATCTTTCAGAGAAGCGGGTTTGTTGCACAAGACTTCTCAATTAGCAGCTATAATTGCACAACCTGAATTTGTCGAATTTGTGACTGAATCCCATTTGAAATACCAACAGTCTGGAAGTGCCCAAAGCCTAAATATTGCAACTACTGCCATAGTTATTTGCATACACCCCTTGTTACCACAGTCTCTTCCTCCCCTTTCCTCCTTTTTGCTGTCTCTTCCATTTCTGAAATTTAGACTGCAACCTTCTTCAGGGAAAAGACCTATCTTTATTTTATTTTGCTTATATTACTTTATAAAGCCCCATCTTTTACCCCAATGGTGCATATAAACAATGTTTTATTAATCTTTAATAATATTTGAACCTCCTATAGTCCTTTAATCCTAATTTTAGGACTGATGACCAAATCCCTAGTTCCACTGTTAATCTGCCCTGAGCACTATGTCTACATTGGAAGGGTAGGGTATAAATATTTTGAAACAAATTAATCCTATTATCTTTTTATATAAATTTAACTTCTCATTCTCTTCTCATTCTACAGGCTAAATATTGTAGACAGAAACCTAATTGCAAATTGATAGTAGCTTTCACCAGGGTTCCTGAATTACAAAAAAATAAACATATTGAACAGGGAAAAAAAGTATTTTGACCTTAAGAACTCTACTGAGATTTTTCTTTTTCTTTTTTAAAAAGGCCACTTTCTCAAGCATTTTTGTCATAAGGAGAGGGAGGGTGCGTTTGGATCAATTAGCTACTCACCATGTCACTCTCTCAACAGACTGCTCAAGCTGTGCAAAATGCTTTCCTTCACCACAAACAGCAATAAGATCATAAGCAATAGGTATTTCAACTTGATTCAGTTGCTTACTTGTAGATGTACATGACAAATAATGTTTCTAGCTCTATATTAACACCATCACTGGTGTCTTATAATGGTTTATTGAAATTGTATCATATGATGACAACAGCAAAATTATATCACACCAATTTTAATTCCTCCCCCACCCCACTTAATACACAGTTTTGGATTGTGCCATAATATACAGCTGTAGGCAAAGTAGGGGTGATTAAATGTACATGCCTTGGAATCATCCTCGTCTGCCTTCTTCTGCGGCCATAATCATAATGAATTACAATATTCCTGGGGTTGGCTTATCTCTCCTGATAAACCATGGAACCATATCAGGTCCACTCTAATATCTGGCATGTCAGATTGGTTGAGGATGTTTGAAGACAAGTGAAACAGGAATAACTCCAAAGAGAAACAATGCCATCAGATAATGCTAAGGGAAACTCTGGAGACCTATTGCCACTGTAGGTGATATTAAGCTTGATGAACCAAAGGTCTAACTTGATGCAACATAAATTTCTAGGCAGCCTTTTACATAAGGAAAATAGGGGGCTGCCATGTATTAACTTAGACCATTGGTCCATCTAGCTCAGTATTGTCTACACTGGCTGACGGTAGCTCTCCAGTATTTCAGGAAGGGGACATTCCCAACTCTATCTGGAAATGCCAAAAATTGAACTTGGGGCCTTCTGCACCCAAAGCAGATGCTCTACCATTTAGCTATGGCTCCTTTTGCCTAGGTAGGTGTTCTGAAAAGTATTCAGCACTTGTTAAAAATCACCAACACATTTCTAAGAGGCAAACCTAAGTTGCCACCACGCTTAACAGAGACCACCAACCAATCTTGACATCCTAATAAGTGTACCCACATGATGCATGCATTTGTCACATCTATGTTTGACATGTTTTGTCTGTTTTTATGATGTTTTAAAGCAACGTAAGGTCTGTTTTTTATGATGTTTTAAAGCGACATAAGGGCTGTTTTTATGATGTTTTAAAGAGTTTTAATGTTTCTGTTTGCCGCCCTGGGCTCCTGCTGGGAGGAAGGGTAGGGTATAAATCTAATAAATAAATAAATAAATAAATAAATAAAATGTTTTGGTGTGCACTTAAAAGACTGGGAGGAAGGGCAGGATATAAATCTAATAATGAATGAATGAATGAATGAATGAATGAATGACAGGTGTACACCAAAAACTAAAATGCATGAAGTGGCCTGGTTGATTCCTTGCAAATATAGGTGGTGAAGTGAGTAGTGAAAGAGCTGGTGCCTATCTAGCACATGAATTATTCCTTGCCCACCAGAGAACACCTTAGAGCAGCCTGAAGAAAAGCAGTTCCAACAGCTGTCTGAGCATGCTGGGTGGTAACTCCAGGGGTGCAAAAAAAGACACTTTTTCACCTCATGCAAATTCAAAAATAGCAGGCTGGATCTGGATTACAGTTAGCTGAACTTGGGTCCTTTTTAAATAAATATGAAAAGTTAATCACAAGTAACTTAAGTTCCACTGATTTGGGATCTAAATGCAAATAACTTAGTGGCATGTGTGCTTCCTATAGGTATCAAGTTGGCCACTGTGGAAGCAGAATGGCTGGACTAGATGCACCTTTGGTCTGATGTAGTAGACCGACCCCTTCTTATATTCTTAGTCTGGATTCAACTATCTAAGTTGTTGTCTTAATTCAATTCTTTATTGTTACGGTCAGTGACCAGCATGTTGTTGTCTTCATAAAAACTCAAGAAGCACCCTGCCAATATAATGTCTGTAAGCAGCACAGATGGCTGGGAGCAGGGACAGGGAGGAGACAGACACAAGTCCTGATACTTCAATTAAAGTTTCCATGAATGGGTCTTGGGTGGGAGGCAGGAGGAGATCTCCTGCATGATAAGAACATAAGAACATAACAAGAACCTGCTGGAACAGGCCAATGGTCCATCTAGTCCAGCGTCCTGTTCTCACAGTGGCCGACCAGTTGCTCATGGAAAGCCCTCAAGCAGGATTTGAGTGCAAGAGCACTCTTCCATCCTGGTTCCAAATTTTCCCTCGAGGTTCTACATTGCACAGGGAGCCTCTATGAGCTGAGCGGAGCAGACTCTCCGCTGCAGCAGTTACCTCTCCAAAGTGTTGAGGGCAAAGGAGCTGAGTGACAGGTGTGTGATGGATGGGACAGAGCAAACAAATACACTTTTGCTCTTCTCCTCATATGATTCTAATTGCATGGGAATGTGTGTGTGAATGCCCAAGCAGAGCCCTCCCCCCACATAGTTTATCTGAGAATGGACAGTTTTGCTGAAACTCTGCAATGGGAGTGACTGAATGATCCAATCACCACAGTAACTACTCATCCCCAGATAATGTGAAGGTGAAATGCCAAAGCAGTGATTCATACAGAGAAGTTGTGTGCAGTCTCCTCAGTGGGTTGGGACTTTGAATTCCTCTTAGAACCCTAATTATTTACTGAATTCCTTTATCATGGCCTGACACACAGTTTGGGAATGCTATAGGATCATTTTTAAAATAAAATAAAATAAAATGAGGCATGAAAATGGGGAAAGTGGGGCTGTATCAAGAATGATAGAATTAACAAGTCCTGAGTCGTAGAAAGGGAAATTAACACAAACATGATGTATGAGCTATTAAATGGATGTGATTCTAATTTCTGACCAATTTTTAAAGATAGCAGTCACTTAAGAGACAAAAACAACAGGAGCGGAAACATTGCAGGTGCCTAGTGGACCTGCAAGTCTGCTGCTGGCATCTAGCAAGATGAAATTATTTTCTAGCCCAGAAATTCAGGTTACCTGGCACATAATATGCCCCCCTGCTTGTTAATTAGCACCATGGTTTACAGGAACATGTTTTCTAATTTGAAGTTTCTGGTGGGAGGGGGACCTCTTGACCCTCTGAAAGGATTATATATCTTGCTTTATTACCTCAATAAAACAGCCTACTTTGGGAACTGCAAGGCAAGAATGTCATCCTGGTCCTTAGGAGAAGGAGCAAAGAACTTTCCTAACAGGGGAGGTTTCTTAACAGGTAGAAAACATAGTATGCAAGACACTAGAGGTAGTGTAGAATCACAGAATCACAGAATCACAGAGATGCAAGGGGCCTATAAGGCCATCGAGTCCAACCCCCTGCTCAATGCAGGAATCCAAATTAAAGCATACCCAACAGGTGGCTGTCCAGCTGCCTCTAGAATGCCTCCTGTGTTAGAGAGCCCACCACCTACCTAGGTAATAGATTCCACTGTCATGTAGAGGTAGTCCGGTTGCCCACTGTGAGAACAGGATGTTGGATGTGCATGTGAAGTAATTTGAACCCTCTAAAAATGCTATGTTAAAATGCTGGGCATTGTAATAGTCCTAATGGTTTCCATGCTGTAAAAAGGCTAGTAATGTTACATACACGAGTTGCCTTTTCTGTCTAAAAGGAATGGTGTATTTTGAATGGTGCAGTCTGTTCCTTCAGTAGGTTGCTGCTCTCCTGAAGATGAAGTGATCAATAAATACAATAAATGTAGCTTTTTTGGGGGGGAGGGAAGCAGTAGAGAAAACTGAGAAGAAAATAGCAACTAAAACGGTAACACTGAAGACCCTTCCCCACCCACCTACTCTGTTACGTTCTTACTTCTGAAGACTCTGATGCTTGATTGCAATCTCAAAGATGCACACACATTTTAATCGAAGAACTCTCTGGAGTTTGGATGCAATAGGGAAGCCACAAGGAGTGGATACTTCATTGTGGTTGATGGAGCTGAAAGTGATTACCATCAGATGGCACAAAAATAGGGAGACACTCCTAATGTCAAAATCCTTCAATTTCTCACAGGTAATTTCCCAACACTCCTGTTCAAGAGATGCTTGAAAACTGAGCACATTTAGGGATGACCAAACCTTGTGCCTTGTCCCCAGTAGCTGCAATCAGTAAGCAAGAAATGAATGGCTCAGGACTGCAGGTGTGGAAATTCAACTACAGTTCTGGCACTAAAGGAATTATTATTATTATTATTATTATTATTTAGTTGCATCAGATCTAATGGTTTCTAGGCGACTTACAACAGATTTATCAACATGCAATAAAAAAAGATTTTAAAAACTTGCCGCCGCTGAAAAGGCCTGTTCTCAGGTTGCCACCCTCTGAACCTCAGTGGAGGGGGCACATGAGGAAAGGCCTCAAATGATGAGCACAGGGTCTGGGTCGGTTCATATGCGGAGAGGCAGTCCTAGAGATATTGAGGTCCTGAGCTGCATAAGGCTTTACAGGTCAAAACCAGCACTTTGAATTGTGTCCAGAAACTAATCGATAATCAGTGCAGTTGTGCCAGAATTGGTGTTATGTGTGCAGACTGAATTATTCTGGTCAGTAATCTGGCCACCAAATTCTGCACTAATTCCGAACTGTCTTCAAAGACAGCTCCACGTATAATGTATTGCAGTAGTCTAACCTAGATGTTACCAGAGCGTAGACAATAGAGGTTAGGCTAACCCTGTCCAGATAGTGGCACAGCTGGAACACTAGTCCAAGCTGATAGAAGGCCACCTAGGACACTTGAACCTCAAGTGTAACCGCTTCCAGAGTGGGCCACAACCCATCCATCCAGTCAAGAAAACCACCCACCAACAGTGCCTCAGTCTTGTCTGGATTAAGCTTCAGTTTACTAGCTGTCATCCAGTCCACTATTGAGGCAAGACACCAATTCAGCATGTCCCCTGCCATACCTGAAGCTGTAAAGGAGAAGTAGATAATAATAATATAATAATAATAAATAATAAATTTAATTTCTGTGTCGCCTATCTGGCCAATGGCCACTCTAGGCGACGTACAGCAGTTAAAACACAATAAGATAAAATACAATAGTACAATATAAAAACAATAGAAAAACAATACAGCAGCAGACAATGATATTAAAACAGGGTATTAAAACAGGATAGGAGGCAATTCAATCCAGTAATTAACCCTCCCCGGAAATCCCAAAGGCCTGTTGAAAGAGCCAGGTCTTTAAGGCTTTACGAAATACATTTAGGGAAGAGGCATGCCGGAGATCTTGTGGGAGGGAGTTCCAGAGGGTGGGGGCTGCCACTGAGAATGCCCTCTCTCTAGTACCCGCCAACCTGGCTGTTTTTGTCAGCGGGATTGAGAGAAGGCCCTGTGTGGCTGATCTTGTCGGGCGGCATAATTGGTGGCGTTGAAGGCGCTCCGTAAGATAAACTGGGCCGAGACCGTATAGGGATTTAAAGGTTAATACCAACACCTTGAATTGGCCCGGAAAACAAGTGGAAGCCAGTGTAGATCGAACAACACTGGTGTGATGTGATCCCGGCGGCGACTATTCGTAAGTAGTCGAGCCGCCGCATTTTGAATAAGTTGTAGTTTCCGGACCGTTTTCAAGGGTAACCCCACGTAGAGCGCATTACAGTAATCCGAACGAGAGGTGACCAGGGCGTGTACTACCAGTGGGAGCTGATGAACAGGAAGGTAGGGTTGCAGCCTTCGTATGAGGTGTAGTTGATACAAGGCTGCCCGGCTCACTGCTGAAATCTGAGCCTCCATGGACAGCCTGGAATCAAGTACAACCCCAAGGCTGCGGACCTGGTCCTTCAGGGGTAAACTCACCCCATTGAACTTCAAGTCAACTTCTCCCAACCTTCTTTTGTCCCCCACAAGCAGCACCTCGGTCTTATCAGGGTTCAGCTTCAGCTTGTTCCTTCCCATCCATCCACTCACGGATTCCAGGCACTTGGACAAGGTCTCCACAGCCGACTCTGGTGAAGATTTAAACGAGAGGTAGAGCTGAGTGTCATCTGCATATTGGTGACACTGCAGCCCAAACCTCCTAATGATTGTCCCTAGCGGCTTCATATAAATGTTAAATAGCATGGGAGAGAGGATAGAACCCTGTGGCACACCACAATTGAGAGGTGAAGGGTCTGAAACCTCCTCCCCCAATGCTACCTGTTGAAACCTGTCGGAGAGGAAGGAATGGAACCACTGCAATACAGTACCTCCAATTCCCAATCCCTCCAGACGATGTAGAAGGATACTGTGGTCGACAGTATCAAAAGCCGCTGAGAGATCGAGGAGGACAAGAAAGGAGAATTCTCCCCTATCTAGTGCCCTCCTCAAATCATCTACCAGAGCGACCAAGGCTGTTTCAGTTCCGTGACCAATCCTGAAACCCGATTGGTATGGATCCAAGTAATCTGTTTCATCCAAGTGTGCTGACAACTGGTTGGCCACCACTCGCTCAATGACCTTGCCTAGAAATGGTAGATTCGAAATTGGGCGAAAGTTATTAAAAACTTGGGGATCCAAGGAGGGCTTCTTCAAGATGGGCTTTACAATTGCCTCCTTGAAGGCTGATGGCATCACACCCTCTTTCAAAGATGCGTTTACCACCGCTTTGATCCCCTCGCCCAATTTCTCTCTGCAGCTCATAAGGAGCCACGATGGGCAAGGATCAGTTAGACAAGTGGTAGGCTTCACAGTTGTAAGCATCTTGTCCACATCCTCAGAAGGGAGAAGCCAAAACCGATCCCAATTTACCGGCATGCAACTGGCCAACTCTGGTTCATCCACTGTATCCACGGCGCACGGAATCGAGCTCCGTAAGTGATCGATTTTATCAGTGAAGTGCTTTGCTAATATGTCACAGGAGGCCTTTGACTGTTCCAAGGGTTCCTGAGCAACTGGACCGACCAGGCTTCGGACCACCTGGAACAGCCTCCTGGGACAGCACTCCGCGGACGCAATAGAGGCAGTAAAGAAAGCCTTCTTTCCTGCCTTTATTGCCACCTGGTAGGCAGCTACTGCTGCTCTAACCTGTGTCCGGACATCTTCGGAACGGGATTTCCGCCACCGGCGTTCTAGTCGTCTCACCTCCTGTCTCAGACTACGCAACCGCGGTGTATACCATGGTGCCAGCTGAGTTCTATTCAGGGGGAGAGGACGTTTCGGAGCCACTCGGTCTAATGCCCTGGTGATACCATCATTCCACTCCTTCACCAGGGTTTCGACCAGGCGACCTTCAGCAGGTTCCAATTCCCCAAGCGCAGTCAGGAATCCATCCGGATCCATCAGGCGCCTGGGGAGGACCATTCTAATAGTAATAGTAGAGCTATGTTCATCAGCATATTGCTGACATCACACTCCAAAACTCTGGATAACCCCACTCAGAGGTTTCATGTACATATTAAATAGCATGGGGATAGAACTGAACCCTTTGGGACCCCACAATGAAAGTTCCACTGGGCTGAACAGCATTCTCCAAGCACCACCCTCTGAGAACATCCATCCAAACAGGACTAGAACCACTGCCAAACAGTACCACCCACCTCCAACTCAGACAGCCATTCCAGAAAAATACCATGGTCAATGGTATCGAAAGCCGCTGAGAGGTCAAGGAGAATTAATAGGGATATGCTCTCCTTGTCTCTTTCCCAATATAGGTCATCATAAAGGACGACCAAGACAAAACTGGGCCTAAACCCCGATTGAAATGCACCCAGAAATGCTAAATTAACTACAGAAATTACACCATGAGTGACCTAACTCAAACACAGAGAAAATAAACTAATCATTTAGATTTAACATTTGATTGCCACCAAATGTTTGCCTAAAGCGAAGTTTCAATCAAATTTGGTGGTTCCTGTTTCGGCTAATGTCGATGGAATTTGAACAGAAATTTCATACATTGTCCCTAAAGTTTCTAGGTGAATATGTTTTTGGGTTTTTTTGCTCAGGGGAAACATCTGATGAAGTTCAAGAGAAGTAAAATGTTTTAATAAGGCTAGTGAAATTTTTGATAAGGGTTCTTTTCCACATGTCGCTAGGGTCATTGTGTGAGAATCAGAATGAAGTCTACATCATTCGTTATTTTAATCACTGAGAACTGAAAGAAAATAAAGGTAACACAATCATACTCAAGAATAATATAATGATGCAAGAAAAGGAGGTCTGAATAAATTTCTAGTTCTTCCCCCCACAATGTTGGTGGTGGGGTGGGTGAGCTAGTATGTAACTCAGACACGTCTTCATAAGCCTCTGCCAGCTGAGTGCTACCAGCGGTGGGGCTCCATGCAGCAAAGCCCTGAGTTCTGCCTTAGCAGGCGGGAAGCTGCCTTCAGTGGTTTGCTGGCCCATCCTCCCTGGTCGCACTTAGGATTCCTCTATAAAAATCCCAAACTTTACACTCGCATTGACTTTTGACACTGTGAGAAAAGGCTTCACCGGTTGCATTTTAAGTGATGATTGCAAGCTGGTAGCCGTTTTAAATTTCTCTGTTTATTCTCACATATATAGGCTCACTCATAGATAGTCCAACATACCCTCTTCTGGAATATACTACAGCTCTTAACCTTTGTGTACTACCAACACCAACATGAAAACCAGATGAAGCAAGTTTGATATAGCCCCAGACACTATATTAGATGTCTGTTTACTGGCACCTTTGACATTCCCATGAATCCCTTTTAGCCCTAAAGGAATGCCACCTGAGCCTCTAATATTAGTCTAAGGCTCTGACAGCAGCTGCTTCGTATCTCCAGGTCAGAAAGAAACAGATTCAACTTCATTAAATGTTATATCCTGTTGTAGCTTTGCCTTTGAAGTTAGGTTCCTTTTGGGGAGTAGTGGGTTGGGAGAAGTTTCCAACACTTCCCTTTGTAAACTGCTATTTGCACCACTGCTTGTTGACACATTCTGAAGGTTGTTCAACAGAACTGCTCATAAAACATATTTGCTACAGCAGAGAAAATCCTGAGTCCAAAGAAAGGATATATGCATGCCCAGTGGAGAAATCCAGACACAAAAGGAGTTTTGCTTGCTGTAACACTTTATATTGCGGAGGAGACTACCCCCTCTGAAGCTTTAAAAATGAACAGCTGATCTCTTCAGCACTATAAACAGATTGCAAATAAATCTGTAATCTTGTTGGCCCTCTGTCAATTTTAGCTTATATATTTATTTATTACACTTGTGTCCTGTTAATGCACAATAAACCAAATGACCAAATCATAAAAATCAACACATCAAGCACAGAACAACCTTTTAACTAACAAATTCACTATAGAATTAATTGCACTTTTATTTCAAAGACAAATGAACACCTAAAGTCAGGGTCTAATAAAACATGATATATTCTGAAAAATATGCAGAAATAAATGATGGAAAATATGGTCTATGGCTGATAGCCAAACAAATGCACAATATTGACCAACTTCTAATGTACATATAATTTACTCCCACAAATTGTAATGTAATCTGCTTGCTGTGCTGACAAGATATATATGTACTCCCAACGACAACACAGTAAGAAATCACAAAGATATTCTAATACAGAGGTATAAAATGCAAAGATAAAATACACCACATATCTCAAATAATTTGCCAGACGCGTTTCGACTTGAGACAAGTCTTCTTCTATGGCATCTATTTGGAAAGTTTCTGTTTGAACATGGTTTTAGATAAGGCAATACTTAAAAATATAAAAAACCCTTTTATTAACATGAAATAATATACCAATTCATCTTAAAAATATACTTAAAATTTAAAAATATAAAATTTTTAAAAAGGCTAAAAAATTTAAAAAGGCTACCTTTATTTCAAAACATTTTTTTTTCTGAAGAGAAATGCTTTGCAGCACTGGTAAGTCAATACTGGGCCAGAAATTCACGCTCTAATCATACTGCTAAAAATGTTTTGCTTATTTGCCTTTCCAGGTCATACGCTACGGCACTACAAGCAAAGTCCCCATATAAGATTCATGGCCATGCAAGCCTTTAAGATATGCGGGGGATACAACTGTAGAAGTTTTATAGGCCAAAATGAGTACTTTGATCAGCACTGAGAAATGAACCAGCAACCAGTGTATGTGCTAAAGCAGAGTTGTATGTGCTTCTTTTGTATTATTTAATTTTCATATCTGTTTCTTTCACCTCCCATCAGCAAGTAGGTGGCTACTATGTTTTGCAATACAGCAGATTTGCAGACACTCTTCTTGGTAAGTGCATGAAAAATGCATTTGCAGTTGTTGATCCAGACTCAGCTTCAAAGGTATGGAAGAAAACTGGAGATCATTTGGTAGATATGTCCTCAGGGTCTTACATTATTCTCTAGCTCAGAAGTAGTCAATGTACTGCCCTTCAGATACTGTTGGACTACATCTCTCATCATCCTTGAACATTGTCCATGGTGACTGGTGCTAATGGAAGTTGTAGTCCACAATATCTGGAGGGCACTGTTGGCTGCCCTAGGTGGTTGGCTACTTCACTAAATAAAAGCATAGCACTTTACAGGCCACTGTAACTTTAAATAATCACCATCAAATCAGACAGTGGAGATTCCATGGAAGAAAAATATAAAACCTACTTACCACTCCTAGAAGAGTCATTCATGCTGCTTAAGTCCTGTGTCTCAGTGTATGTTCACTCTGGGGCCTCTCCTGTTGATGATTAAAAAAAAGGTAATCAGGTGATAAGAGAAAATAACTTGGGCACCTGGGTCAGAAATATCTGACCCTATTACAATGACAGTTCATGTTCTCATTCACAACTTTTAAATGTGTACAGACAGATACATGGCTATCTTCAGAAGCTTTCGCTAAACAATGGCAGTATAACCTGATGTAAAGTACTTACATAATGGATTTCTTTAATGTAACACACATAGACCCATTATATGAAATAACAGAAGAAAGCCATAAAAACATCAAATATAAGAAGCTGTTATTTGTGTTCTCAGTGGTACTATCAGAATGGATGCAGTCTTGGGACTACAACAATTTCCTTCTAAACACTCCATGATTTTAACATTTGGTATATAATCATTCTTCAAATTGAGCAGTCACTCACTACGACACTTACAAGCTATCTAACTTTACTTTTCTCAATCAGTTTGATAACTATACCTCTATCTCATGGGAAGACCCATGAAGTGCAAAGGTTACATAACTATTAAGCTTCAGAGAACTCTTTTTATTCTGACATCTGCCAAGGAAGCCTTGCATGAGAGCCCTGAAACCCTAGTTCACTGTAGAAGATTCTGATGCATATTTTATGGAGTACAATCAATAAATGCAGAGCGCTGGCCGGCCAACTGGGCCTCACCACTGTCTGGTGTAAACAGCTGCGTGCATTCTTGAACATAACACTCCCTGCGACGCACAGGCACTGCTATAACGGGAGAGATCAGTACTGATAGCAAGTCAGGCTCTTTGCATGACACCCTTTCCTACACACATTCAGTGAATGTTTGAAGAAGGAGCAGGGCTGCACCCATTGGGCTTGCCTCTCAACCTATGTCTTCTGGCCAGTACTACCATCACCCCCACAGCCATACATTCAGTACTAGTGAGAAAGAGGCTGTGGTATTTCAGAGGTCCCTTACGAGGCCCTGGTCTCTGGTGGTCATTACGTCAGTCATTCAGCTGGCCCACTGAGTCCAGTCTTTCCTTAATTATTTGATTCAATAAAATAGTCACAAAGCTCTGAAAGTAGTGTACATAACTTGCTACCACAATATATTAAGTTACAGAGCTGTAGGCCATTCCTTTTATATGCTAGCATGTGGGGTGAGACATATTATTCCTAAAATCTACCCATACTAGAACACACTCATTAATTTAAGAATTGATAAATATATTTATCTATGGAATCAGAACAAGTAGTCATTTAGTAAAGAGTAACACATATTGACTCTTTCTATATCTCCACATTACATCACTGGTTCCCTTTTTAATAGCTGATTGCAGGGCCGGCTCCAGACATGCTGGGGGCCTTGGGCATCAGCTTGCCCTGGGCCCCGGTGTATGTGCGTGTTCGTGTTTGCACACATGCGGGCCCCCCCACCTACCTGTCTCCTGTCTTTTACTATTGCCATTAACCAAGATGGCGGCCACGGTTTCCCTAAGGAGATGAAGCCTCCACCGCCAGCTTTGTTGATGGCAAGCGTGCGTGCTACGCGCATCTCTGCCATCAACTAAGATGGTGGCAGGGGCTTCAGTACTTTCGGGAAACTGCAGCTGCCATCTTCATTAAGGGCAATACTAAAAGGCAGGAGACAGGTAAGTAGAGGGCATGGGGGGCTGCAGATTGCCACAGAAAGCAGAAGGGGAGTGGAGGGGCCGCTGAGGGCCCCCGTTCCCCTGCAGCTCCAGGGGCCCTCAGGCCAGTGCCCCACCTGGCCGCCGTTTAGAACAGGCCCTGGCTGATTGAACCACCAACCTTTAATAGAAAAATAAAATAGTGTTGGAATGGGCCTATAAGGCCATTGAGTCCAGCACCCTACCCAATGCAGGAATCAATTTATCCCTATTTCAACTTTTCCTTTTCATTTATTCCTTTTCCAACTCTCAGACTTTCTCTCTCTCTACTCTTCTATCTCTGTGCCTGTTGAACTTCCTAATTGATATTCTCAGCAGCACTCTGACCCAGCTGCTCACTCTGACTCCACCAACCATTCTAGCATATTCCCCTGCTCTCCAGTTACCCAAATCTCCTTGACGGTGAAGCACAATCTGTCTCCCCACTTCCCTTCCAGAACTGTAGAAGATGGGTGAAAACACTGCTTTTCTTTTTCACTCTGTACAGAATGATCTTTCCCCAAGTTGTGTTGTGTGTGTGTGTGTGTGTGTGTGCATGAGAGAGCAAGAGAGCGAGAGAGAGCATGTGTGGTCTATTGGTGTGAGTGTATGTGTTGTCCGTATGTTTGATCTTTGTGTGTATATGTCCACATACTTGTGTGTAAATATACAATGGCCAGGCCCACCGCCATGATCCTTAGAGGGTGGTTGCCTTTCAGTGCACCCTTGGACCAAAAAAGGTGAGCCTCTACTGCCCTGGAGTTGCACCATATTGAGGACACTGTGGGAAATTAAAATGGCAGCTAGATGCAGCTACCCTATTCTACTTAATGTTCCAGACCAGATTTTTTTTTTAAAAAAAGTTGGCCTAGTGCAAGTGGCAACAGTGGGCCCTGCCAGGATGCTGAGGACCTTGCAATTTCCAAGGATGCCAGGCACTGACACCAGCCACCTCTCTCTCTTATACTTACACACACACAAACTGCTGATAGTTCAGAGTTGAATGTTTTTATCTGTTGTCTTCCCTTAAACCTGTCACAGATTGAATGCAAAATCAATTGTGAAAAGGGCAGGAAAGAGGCAGCTCTTGCTTTGTGACTCTATGTTAGAAGCATTTTGGGTGTCTGTCCACTTTCAGGGAGAACATCTATTTTTATCATGGTAATGACAGTTTTGAAGAAATTTTCTTTTGAAAACATTCAAATTCACCTGATGCATAGGAAACAGATTTTTACCCCATGTCTACTTTTTTCCATGCAGCCAATTTATCCTTATTATAATTTTTGGTATTTATGAGAGTAATGAAAGTCTGATGTTTTTATATGAGCATCTATTTTTATTATAGACTTGGTTGGGATTTATCAAGTCTAGCAAGTTTGATTCACAAATGTCTTTGCCGATTTCCCCCAACCCAGTGGCATTTATCAGTGACACCAGAGCTTGGAAAAGTTACTTTTTTGAACTACAACTCCCATCAGCCCCATCCAGTGGCCATGCTGGCTGGGGCTGATGGGAGTTGTAGTTTTAAAAAAGTAACTTTTCCAAGCTCTGAACACTATAGATCAGGGTTTGCCACTGTAGCTCTGGCTGGTGCCAGTGCACCCAGCAGTACCTCCTGTGCTGCCTGCAAAAGGTCTCAGTAAATATTCCCTCAAAAATCCACAATACATAAGACAGTTTGCTCTTCCTGCTCAGTTCCTGTTTGCACTGCCTCAGCCTCTTTTGAAATGAAGCCATTATGTCATGCTGCCATGGCAGACATTTTGTGATATGCCACACCACCACAGCAGCCATTTTTTGACTGGCATCCACGGCACTTTCTCAAAATTCCTGATGTGTCCACTGACCCAGAAAGGTTGTCGGTCCCTGATAATATCCTCATAATTTAAGAAACTCAGTTTTACTGAAATATTTCAGAGCTGAATAACATGATAACATTAAAGGCCCTTGACAAAAACAACAATTTTATGGGATAAGAACATAAGAACATAAGAAGAGCCTGCTGGATCAGGCCAGTGGCCCATCTAGCCCAGCATCCTGTTCTCACAGTGGCCAACCAGGTGACTCATTTTTTTCTGGGCTATTTCTTAAAATTACTGAAGATCCCCAGTGCAGAACTAAACCTGATAATGGAGTCTTAAATTTTAATATATCAGGACAATGATTTTCCAATTCTTAGTGTGAAACAGTGATGGACAATGCTTACTTTCTCCCTCTCCTCTCTATGGCTTCGAGACAATGGAAATGAAGGAAAAGAGGGTAACAGCTTTATAGACCTGCTATGTATTTTAAGGTCCTTCGGTAAAGACAATCCCATGAAAATATGTTGGGTGGCACAACTGCTCCAAAAACTGCTTGTGCCAGCAGCATGGAAGAGGGTTGGTGGTGGCTTCTGAAAGCAAGAACTATATATAGACTGAAATGGACTCCAGAGGCAACAGGTTTATTGGTTACAGCTCACAAAGTTTTTGGCACAGCACAGGGCAAAGATCTAGGCTGATGCAACTATCCTGGCACACTTGCTGGGATACTAATGGGAGTAGCAGTACATATCACCCACAAAGTAATTCTGTCTTTAGGCACCAGGTAAAAACATTTGTATTCATCCACGCCTTTGGAGTTTAATTTTTCTGTTAGTTTTAATCAGATGGGGAAGAGTTGGGTTCTGTTTTATGTAGTCTGAGTATTTTAGAGTGTTTTTATTCTTGTTTTTAATGTTGTAAGTTGCTTTGAGTTTTCAGTTTGGAGGAAAAAAGATAATAATAACAACAATAACAACAACAATAATAATACACACCTCAAAGTTAAACTATAGAATTTGCTCCCACAAAATGTAGTGATGACCACTTTCTGATAGCTTTAAAGGGGTTTTAGACAAATTCATGGAGTAAAATACCATCAAAGGCTGTGACCCAAGATGGCTATGTTCTACCTCCACTGTGAGAAACAGTATGCCTTTGAATATCAGTTGCTGGGAATCACATGTGGGGGCAGCGCTGTTGGTGCTCAGGTTCTGCATGCAGGTTTCCCATGACATCTGGTCTGGTTGGGCACTGCAAGAATAGAATGCTGGACTAGATGGGCCCTTGGCCTGACCCAGCAGGGCTCTTCTTTTGTTCTTACAACATTCCTTAAAAAGACCCCCTTTTGGGGAGATGGATGCTTGCACACCCCCACTTACTTTCAACATGGACCTGGCCCAATTCCTTCTTTGCCAGGAACGAAGTTGTGATAGTAAAATTAAAATAATAATAATAATATAATAATAAATTTAATTTATGTGTCGCCTATCTGGCCAATGGCCACTCTAGGCGACGTACATACAATAAATATGGCAGAATACAATATAAAAATACAGTGAAATATATAAATTATAAGAGCAAACAATACATAATAGGAGGCATTTAAAACAGAAGAATATTAAGCCTCCCCAGAAGTCCCGAAAGCCTGCTGAAAAAGCCAGGTCTTTAAGGCCTTGCGGAACATATTCAGGGAAGAGATGTGCCGAAGATCTTGTGGGAGGGAGTTCCAGAGGGTGGGGGCCGCCACTGAAAAGGCCTTCTCTCTAGTGCCCGCCAACCTAGCTGCTTTGGTTGGCGGGACTGAGAGAAGGCCTTGTGTGGCCGATCTTGTCAGGCGGCATGATTGGTGGCGTTGTAGGCGCTCCTTTAGATAAACTGGGCCGAGACCGTGTAGGGATTTAAAGGTTAAAACCAACACCTTGAATTGGGCCCGGAAAACAACTGGAAGCCAGTGTAGATCGAACAACACTGGCGTGATGTGGTCCCGGCGACGACTGTTTGTAAGTAATCGAGCCGCCGCATTTTGAATAAGTTGTAGTTTCCGGACCGTTTTCAAGGGTAACCCCACGTAGAGCGCATTACAGTAATCTAATCGAGAGGTGACCAGGGCATGTACTACCAGTGGGAGGTGATGAACAGGAAGGTAGGGTTGCAGCCTACGTATAAGGTGTAGTTGGTACCAAGCTGCCCGGCTCACAGCCGAAATCTGAGCCTCCATGGACAGCTTGGAATCAAGTACAACCCCGAGGCTGCGGACCTGGTCCTTTAGGGGTAAACTCACCCCATTGAACTTCAGGTCAACGGTTCCCAACCTTCTCTTGTCCCCCACGAGCAGTACCTCGGTCTTGTCGGGGTTCAGTTTCAGCCTATTCCTTCCCATCCATCCACTCATGGACTCCAGGCACTTGGACACGGTCTCCACAGCCAACTCTGGTGAAGATTTAAATGAGAGATAGAGCTGAGTGTCATCCGCATATTGGTGACACTGCAGCCCAAATCTCCTGATGATTGCCCCCAGCGGCTTCATATAGATGTTAAATAGCATGGGAGAGAGGATAGAACCCTGTGGCACACCACAATTGAGAGGCCAAGGGTCTGAAACCTCCTCCCCCAATGCCACCTGTTGGTACCTATCAGAGAGAAAGGAGCGGAACCACCGTAATACAGTGCCTCCTATTCCCAATCCCTCTAGGCGATATAAAAGGATACTGTGGTCGACAGTATCAAAAGCCGCTGAGAGATCGAGGAGGACAAGGAAGGTAAATTCTCCCCTATCTAATGCCCTCCTCATATCATCTACCAGAGCGACCAAGGCTGTTTCAGTTCCGTGACCAGTCCTGAAGCCCGATTGGTATGGATCTAAGTAATCCGTTTCATCCAAGTGTGTCTACGACTGATTGGCCACCACTCGCTCAATGACCTTGCCCAAGAATGGTAAATTCGAAATTGGGCGAAACTTGGGGATCCAAGGAGGGCTTCTTTAAGATGGGCTTTACAATTGCCTCCTTGAGGGCTGATGGCATCACACCCTCTTTCAAGGATGCGTTTACCACCGCCTTGATCCCCTCACCCAACTTCTCTCTGCATCTCATGATGAGCCACGATGGGCAAGGGTCTGTTAGACAGGTGGTAGGCCTTACAGTCGAGAGCACCTTGTCCACATCCTCAGAAGAGAGAGGCTGAAAATGATCCCAGCATACCGGCATGCAACCGGTCAACTCCGATTCATTCACTGTATCCACGGCGCACGGGATCGAGCTCCGTATGTGTTCGATTTTATCAGCAAAGTGCTTAGCCAAAGTGTCACAGGAGGCTTTTGACTGTTCCAAGGGTTCCTGAGCAACTGGACCGACCAGGCTTCGGACCACTTGGAACAACCTCCTGGGACAGCACTCTGCAGACGCAATAGAGGCAGTAAAGAAAGCCTTCTTTTCTGTCCTTATTGCCACTTGGTAGGCAGTTACTGCTGCTCTAACTTTTGTCCGGACACCTTCGGAGCGGGATTTCTGCCACCGGCGTTCTAGTCGTCTCACCTCCTGTCTCAGAATACGCAGCTGTGGTGTATACCACGGTGCTAACTGAGTTCTATTCAGGGGGAGAGGACGTTTCGGAGCCGCCCGGTCTAACGCCCCGGTTGCATGCACCAGTCTCCAAGCAGTGAGAGACTTCCAGGGGTTCCAGTGCTGACCCAGAGTTCAGTTCCTTTTGCTGCTGGAATATCAATTTAATCTCTTCCAGGAGTGTTAATATTTCTCCCTCCATTTTGACTCAGGAAAGCCTTGCTTCCAATTTGTCCTCCAGGAAATTCAATCCCACTCCTGAAACCAGTGTTATGTGCACCCCAATCTCTGATCAGTGAGAGATTCTAAGGGTTCCAACACTTACCCAGGGTTTGCTTTCCTTGAAGTGAAGGTCAGCACAGGCTGTGGTGTCTTTAGGTTATATAGTTTTATTTACACATATATAAAACCTGAGCATGAGATGGAAGGGCTCACAAGTGAATTAACACTGCAACAGACCTTGCTTCCCCATTAGGTTGGTTTCTAGAGGAGCCTCTAACACCATAGCTGGGGATTCAGCACAGAGAGCACAGTCAGGCCTTTCCAGCTCCCAGCTCCACATCAGGCAAAACACCCCAACCAGGTGAGGGAGGAGGGCTACCCTCGTTCCTATTGCACACATCTACCTTTGACCAAATCCTTAGACATTTAATGGAAGAACTTGACAGACTTGGTCAGATCTATTAGCTTAACAAAGAAACTGGCTTGACCAGACCAGCAGTCCTTTCTACTTTAAACTTCACCACTATGGACACAAAACTTTAAGCTTGCAGGGGACCCACACATTGGCCACCCCCTGCAATCCTATAACAGAGAAATGATATGACCGTGTTTAATTCAGTTTATTAAATGTCTTACATATTTTCCTACAAAAAGGAGACTGAAATTAGCAGGACTGCTATGAGGAATGCTCCACCACCACACTCTCTGTTTTTCACAGCCAAGTCACAACTTCAGGTAAAATTCCTTCCTAGCCCTGTTAACTGGCAGCTAACCTATGTTTATAGGAAGGTAACAAACTCCAGAATTAAGGAGTGTGGGTCAGCGAAGTCAATGAAAACAATGGATAAAACCACATGGGGTCCTCTATTATACACCTTAGGAGCAGACAGAACGGAGAGCTTCCTCTCAGGTTCACTCCTCAGTCCCACCCTCACTGAAGGCAGTCAATTCATCTGACTAGATTCTGGGTTGTGGCCTGAACAATAGTGTAGTTGAGCAACCTCCAGGTGAGCACACCATTGGCCATGCACAGCACACAGCAGAAAAACATGTTCCTGGGCAAGTGGAGATCCAGTGGTACTCAACATAACACAGGAAGTGATTTAGGATTGGCCAAGTCAGTTCATTCCTTTGGAGGGAGGGCAATCTCACATTTTTGACAAGCAAGGATCCTGGAAATTGGTATTTCATTTGTAAAGTATTAAGGCTCAAGCCTACCAAGCAGCAGCATCCTCTGTCCCAGAAAGAACCCCCCTCCCCCCCAAAAAATGCCAGCATGCATACGGTTGAGGAAAAAAACACAGTGCAGATGCTGTGCAACACTGTTGTCTCCAGCTTGCTGGCCGGCTGAGAGGAAAGGATATTTGTTTTTTGAAAGTCTTGGATTGGCTTCCGAAATAGATCTCTGAGGACATTTAGTCCTCTATTTTAATCACTAAAGCTTTTTTTTTTTACTTTTCTATCTATAAAGCCAAAGATAAACCTATCTGAAAGGCATATCAATATTATATGATACTCTATATTATTTATATAGCACTATTAATATGCATGGTGGTATGTTATGCTCCCCTGGCTGAGTGGAGTCTAGCCAATGTATTAGGTAAAATCAAGTTTATATTCTAGGACATTCACAAAGGACAGAAGTAGTGGCATCTCTCTTTAACCGAAGTCGCAAAAACACTGACATTGTTTTGTATGTTCTATGGCTGAAAGATTATTGAGCCCAGAGCTTACTCTAATGAAGCCTTGCTTTTTCCAACTGTAAAAAAAAAAATTAAAAAAAATGCCAGGGGGGCATACCAGAAGTTGGGGCTCAATACTGTTATTTTGACATTTTCAAATTTTGAATAGTCTGTCAGTCATTTTAATGTCTGCTCTACGTTGAGCAGATCTCCTTTAGAGCCACTCTTACACCAAGAATGCATCTTATGCAAGAGTGGCTATTTATTAATCCCTAAGCCCACTGAAGACACAATGTGACTGTGACTGAAAAATCACACACCACAGAAACTTTAACTGAAACAAGCAGTTTGTTTATTTATAAAAGCATTTTTTATCCTGCCAAACAAACACCAAAGTGATTGGCAAGGCCATATAACACACACACACCTTTTTTCCAATCAATAAGAATGCATTAAGGGGTTGTCAAACAACAGCCAACATATAAACAGTTTGACTATTTCACAGATAGTGGAATAATCCTTCAGATATCCTTTATTCCAGACCACAAAGATCCAGAACTGTTAGAATCAGCAATGTGAATTCGGATCAAACTGATGACCAGGAAAGATGGTGTCATATGCTCTGTGAGCTTTTCCCAGTTAGCACACTGGCCCAAGTATTCTGGACCAACCACAGTACTTTTCAAAGGCAGCCCCTCATTAGTGCATTATAGCACTCTAATCTTGATGCTGTAAGGTAGGCAGAGGATGCAGCCTCCCAGCAGCCACAGGAAATTAAACAGCCAATAACAATTTATGGATGAAAACAGGCCACAACTTTATTTATTACAGCAAGTAAGTAGGGTTGGCAAGGCAGTACAGCAAGGATCCACTTTCATTCCAATAGCCCTTGCTAAGGGAATGTGTGTCTCCCACCTAGGAGTGTTGCTTGGGTGTTGGCCAGCAATAGACCCCAGTGTGGCTCAAACCAAATGCACGTGGGATCCTACTGGGCAACCAGTTTGGGTGGGTGCATACTGGATGAGGCACAGCCCCCCCCAAGCTAGAGGCATGGCCCACATGTACCCCATTGGACCCCTTATGGGGATCCCCCTTATGTTTGATCCTACTCAATGACATTTCCAGCTTAAGTTATGACCAAAGCAATGTGCACCTAACAACCGAGGAAACAATCACTGAGGGATAGGCAAAAAAAATGCCCAACTGGGAGCCAATTTGACTGAGAAGAAAACTCCTATCTGGCCCCATCAACCAGTGATGGAAGAGCTCAGTGATCACTCAGTGATGCACTAAAACCAAGGGAGGGTTGGTGGGGAAGCTGGCACATGAAGAAAGAGGTTGACAGCAGCAGAATCAAGGCCTTTAAAGGCCCAAACCTAACCCCTTCCATGACATTCCTAGGATTTAATGTGGTCCTGTGAGAGCTGTAATATGATCAGGAGGATAATCCCCCCACCCATTGCTGACTGGGGCCACACACCACCCCATAACAACATTTTATTTGTATCCACAAAGGTAGAAAGTAGTCTTCCAAAGGAAAGACTGCAGTTCACAAATGATACCTAAGCTGGTAAAAACACTCCCAGCTACTACTCAAGAGGTGGTAGAGTTAGAAAAATTTAAACTCAGTGGTCTTGTGGAAACATCTCACTGCCTTTCGCTGGTAATGCATTTTCCTTCAAAGTATGGAAAGCCAGCCCTGCTCCTGAATCTGGGGAACACTACTGCTTATTCTACTTTGGTCTTCTGCCCCAAAGTCCTGACAATACTGACTTAAGGTAAACTTGGAGTACAGGGATTACAGCATGAATATATTCGTCCTTGGAATACCATGTGACTAAATTCTAAAGGATTAAGAACAGCCCCTTCTGTGAAATACTGTATGCTCTCTAAACAGTTCTTCCTATAATATATCAGTCTGGTAGACATAGGTGTCTAATAAGATGCCAGCTGCAATTGAATTATGTCTTAGTTCATATAATCTAATTCATGGGCACCTTGAACAGGAACAGTCCACACCACATTTTGTTGTGGGTTTCATACCACTTGCTTGCTTCTAAGGTCACTTCCAGATGACCTGTTCATTGAGTATTCATCTTGATTTGTTTGAGGATTTATTCTTATTTGTTTGTGGGGAGGCTATACAGCATCTATGATTTAATGAGCATTCATCCTGATTTGTTTGCATGGAGGTTTTATAACTTTCTGTCCATTGCTCATTATCCCACACTTTCTAGTGCATTTCTCCATCATTTTCCTTATGCAAAGTCCAGGGTTTTTTTAGACTAGGTTTGTTGTACTGGAGTGCCAGAGGGCTTTAATCTACTTTAACTGCACAAAACTAAATTTGCCAGTATGTAGTTGAAAATCCCCTACAAAATAATAACAATCTGGAGGAAATTTAAGTTTATTCTTGTGAAACACTGGAAGTTAATGATGAATGAGGTCTCACACCGGACAATAGTTAATAGATCCATAGGTAAGTAACAACTGTATCTTTAATAAGTTGAATTATTGTTTGCCAGTAGATTTTTATTTTTGGATATTGCCACTAGATATAAAATCTGCTAGAGATACACTAATCTCCAGTAGTTGGTCAGGTATATTTTACATTATTTTATGAACATAAAGGGTGTCAAGTACCACTGATGTACCATTTTATAAAAATTATCTTTCTAGCTTATGCATCTTTTTAATGGTACATTAGTCTAAATCATTTCCAATAATCTTATGGGATTCCAATATTCAGATTCCCTCTCTTATGTTAGGTTTGATTCCCTCCCCCCAGACTTATGTCTAGTGGTTCAGCATAAATATTCTACACAAGCATGTAAGAAGAGTCTGATGGATCAGGCCAATGGCTCATTTACTCCAGCATCTGGTAATCACAGTGGCTACCATGTGCCTAGGAGAAGCCCACAAGCAGGCTCTGAGGACAACAGCAGTCTCCCTTTCTGTGGTTTCCAGCAACTAGTATTCAGAAGCATGCTGTCCACGACTGTGGGGGCTAGTAGCCACTGATAGCCTTATCATCCTGCAAGCATTTTTTAAAAATATTTTTGTTAACAATTTTAACACTTTACAAGTAGAGCGACAACAGAAAAAACACTTACAGAGAAATAATCCCTTCCCCTCTCGCAGCACTTAATGCATAACTAGCATAACACCTGGAGCCACAGCTAAACCTAGTTCACTAAGAATTGAAAAGAATCCAGAGATCAGTGTGTGTTTGTGGTAGACATTACAGAGGGTCGTTGCTGTTAATGAAATTCACAAACGGAAACCAGACTGTCAAATTTGTCTTGCATCACCATGCCATATACTACTCACCTATGATAGGTGACACGTTCAGAAAGCACAATTTACTATACATGTGCCCACCAGTAAGAAGGTCCAGCTTCTCCTTTCCATTTACTGGCTACCTCTAAATGAGTCGCTGTCATGAGCAAAACCACCAGTTCTTTATAGCACACAGCTTTCAAGTGACAACAACGCTAACATAGGATCTGGCTATAAAAGCTGAGAAGAAATGCGAGAAATCAAGTCAAATACCCATGTCAAGAATTGCTTTATTTTTTCACAATCCCACCATAAACAGATCAGAGTCCTTCTGGTTTCACATTCCATTCAACAGAGTGGGGAGGTTGTGCGAAGTATATGGGACAGTCTTACAGTATGACTTTTAGAGGCCTCTTGAGTATGTGCTGACATAGCCTAGTTCACACAGCAGTTTAATTTGAGATCAAGCCTCCCTGCATACCTATGAAATTTGCAGCAATCACATGACGTAGGAGGCAAAGGGGAGGCATCCCACTGCTTTCCCCTTTAAATCTGAAGCAAACCACTTTAAATCCAAAAAGGGAAGGAACAGTGTGATGTGGCTGCAAAAAAGGCAAATGCTATATTAGGCTGCGTTAACAGAAGTATAGTTTCCAAATCACGTGAAGTACTGGTTCCCCTCGATTCAGCACTGGTTAGGCCTCATCTTGAATACTGCGTCCAGTTCTGGTCTCCACACTTCAAGAAGGATGCAGACAAACTGGAACAGATTCAGAGAAGGGCAACAAAGATGATCAGGGGACTGGAAACAAAACCCTATGAGGAGAGACTGAAATAACTGGGCATGTTTAGCCTGGAGAAGACTGAGAGGAGATATGATAACACTCTTCTAGTACATGAAAGGTTGTCACATAGAGGAGGGCCTGGATCTCTTCTCGATAGTCCCAGAGTGCAGGACACAGAATAATGGGCTCAAGTTGCAGGAAGCCAGATTTTGACTGGACATCAGGAAAAAGTTCCTAACTGTTAGACCCATACGACAATGGAACCAATTACCTAGAGAGGTAGTGGGCTCTCCGACACTGGAGGCATTCAAGAGGCAGCTGGACACCCATCTGTCAGGAATGCTTTGATTTGGATTCCTGCATTGAGCAGGGGGTTGGACTCGATGGCCTTATAGGCCCCTTCCAACTCTACTATTCTATGATTCAAATTCCATAGTTTAACTTCATGCTGTGTGAAGAACTACTTTCTTTTGTCTGTCCTGAATCTTCCAACATTCAGCTTCATTGGATGTCCACGAGTTCTAGTGTTATCAACCACTTCCTATTATCTAGAATCAATAGATCTTTCTAATTGTGAACCTTTCCCTGAAACCTCCAAAATGTCTACTTAAAGAACTAATATATATATATTGCAAGTACAAAAAAAGGTAGCCACACTCTAGACCAGCCTTTCCCAACCAGTGTGCCTCTAGATGTTGTTGGACCACAACTCCCATCAGCCTCAGCCAGCATTGCCAACGGTCAGGAAAGATGGGAATTGTGGTCCAACAACATCTGGAGGCACACTGGTTGGGAAAGGCTGCTCTAGACTGACATTTACATAATAATATGGTGATATGAAAGATGTACTGATGTGAAATAAATTATTTATTACACAAAAGATACTCCATTTTAGTTAAATTATGACTTCCCCAAACTTCTAGGTTTCCTGATAGCCCCCTCCCTCCAATCAAGTGTCTCCTGAGAGTATAGAATACATATTAATGGCTAGATATTCAGACTCTGTTTAGATTTATAAAAAATCCCAAAACTTCCAATATTGTCCAGAGAAATGATACCTGCTTTCCTTACCTATTCCTTAATTTTTTTATCATTTTAATAAGGTTATTTTATAAATTTAAGGACCCACATACACACACAAACACATGTCAATTATTCCATTGTATTCCATTAAGTAATGTCTGATTATTTTTTAACTGATTATTCATATTAAACACCATGCCTGCAAATTTAATTTTCCACTTAATCCCATAACTTCACTAAATGAGTACAAGAAGTTCTTGCAAATATATTTTTGGTTCCTTCAGTGCTAAAAAACCACATCATTAGTGTACAGGCTTATTTTATATGTAATCTTGAAACGGAACATCTTTAATGGTAACATATTGTCTTATTACTATAGCAAGTATTAGAGATGGTGCTTTAGTTTCCTTCTGCTCTGTGAACAGCTGCTACTAGCCTAAAAACTCCCCTCCATACTTATTTTTAATAGGTGACTCATTTGCCCTTGTCAGATTGTTTATTGAATCCTTAGCACACTTTGCTGTGCTTGCCAAATATCTGATATATATGAAAATAATAATATACATCAAAATACTGTTCTTAAAAGAGCTTGACTGTGTTCATTTTTATTTATGATCTTGCTTGCTGCTGACCTACTATTGTCCTCAAAACCATTTGAACTTTTGGGCCTATGTTTTTATAAAATATTTTAAAGTTTCTTCAAATTATAACATAGATAGGTAAAACCCTTTAACCTTCACCCAACACATATCCATATGTATTTATATATTATATGATCTTTGCTCCTTTGTTGACTGATAAATAGTGAAAAAAATATCCTGAAACAATTAAATCAGTGGCATTCGGAGAAACTGGATAAGGATACCTCCCAACAGTTGTTTTTCTCCAAAAGACAATATATCAGCCTGCTATTCAGACCAAAAATCTGTATTGTCATATTATCTGGTCCACTAAGGACAATTAGCACATGGACTCAGTCCCAGATGTGCAACAGATGCATAGAAAGATGTGCATCTGAATTGTGATGCTCATGTATAGACCACTGGATTGGCTTGATGTGTTTCATGATGTGGATGGAGAAGTATATTCCACACTGTTTTGCTTTGATCTTCTTTGTCATTGTACAAATGCTATTTTACAGGCGGGCCCCGCTTATATGGCAGGTTCTGTTCCGGACTGCCGCCGTAAAGCGGAAATTGCCGTAAAACAAAACCCATTGAAAATAACGGAGCAGGTCGCACAAAAATGTCGCAAAATGTCGCAAAAGTGCAAAAATGGCCTTGAAACAGGGAATTTCCCCTCATTGAAAGCCGCCGCATTAGCGGAACGCCGGAAAACGGAACGCCAGTAAGCGGGGCCCTACTGTGCTTAATTTTAGAGATGCAATACACAAGTGTGTCCTGTTTGTTTCAGATGGATTACATAGACTGAAAACCAGATATTTGTTTAGGATTGGACTCTTAATCTGCATTCTGTAAATCAGAGCTCTAATGAACTTATTCAAAAGTAAGTGGCTGGATTTTGCAGCCACTGGGATAAACAGCTACCAGCTGGAGATTAGAAATGAAAGTAATGTAAGCACTCCCCCACCTGAGGGGGCGGAATCTGCTGTTTTTCCTCTGGGAATTATCCAGTGTACTGAGAGCAGAACATAAATATGTCTGTCTAATTTGAGCAGGTATGTGTGAAAGCTGTTGTCTACCACAGGTGGAATGGACATACCCCCCTCAACTGGATGAAATACACATTTCTGAACAAAGAGGGAATGCCCCTGATGGCAAAGAATGGGGCTTCTGTTCTCTCCTTCAAGCTCTGAAGAATGAGACATGGGGCACCATCAGAGCAAATTTAATGTTCATCCTGTTGGGTTCTGACACATTAGGAGTCAAAATATAATTTCCCTTCAAAATCTCTTCTCCCAGGCATTTTAGCATGTTTTTTTAAAAATTTTAAGATGTGTTTTACATTTGTATATTTGCTTTTAATGTTTTTAGTTACTGTAAACCGCCCAGAGAGCTTCGGCTATGGGGTGGTATATAAATACCATAAATAAATAAAATCTGAATGACCAAATTCAGATCCCTCTTGCTTATCAGTTTTGTTTACAGCGCTGCTCCATTTCACTTGATAAAAATGTGTAATGTGAGAATACACAGTTCAGAGAAGCAGTTGTTTCAAATAGAGGGATTTCATTACATTCAGAAGAGAACATGAAGCAGAACATAAGAACACGACGAGCCTGCTCGATCAGGCCAGTGGCCCATCTAGTCCAAGTACTAACCAGGCCTGACCCTGCTTAGCTTCGGAGATCAGACAAGATCGGGAGTGTGCAGGATAGTATGGCCGTAGACGGCCCATCTAGTCCAGTATTCTGTTCTCACAGTGGCCAACCACATGTCTATGGAAAACCCATAAACAGGACCTGAGTGCAACAGCACTCTCCCCTTCTGTGCTTTCCAGCAGCTGGAATTCAGAAGCATGCTGCTTCTGAGTGTGGAGGCAGAGCATAGCCATCATGGTCAGTAGACATGGATAGCCTTATCATCCATGTATTTGTCTAACCCTCTTAAAGCTATCCAAGTTGGTGGCCATCACTGTGGCCCACTGTGGGATCAAATTCCACAGTTTAACTCTGCACTCCGTGAAGAAGTATTTTCTTTCGCCTGTCCTGAATCTTCCAACATTCAGCTTCATTGGGTGTGCACTAGTTCTAATGTTATGACAGAGGGATAAAAACTTTTTTCTATCCACTTTCTGCATGCCATGCATAATTCATGAAATCATCATCATTGTCCTAACAGCGGATCTGTGACTTGGTACATAAGGAAAAAAAATACAAGCCCTGTTTTCATGCATACAATTTAAGCAACTGTGCTTACAATGGAAGGGGAGCCGACAAAGAAGTAGACAAAGAAGTAGACAAAGAAGCTGGAGGACAGAAGAGGTGATTTTTGACTAATTGTTTAAACATATGTACAGAAGGAGGCAGACTGATGCCAGGAGACAAACAGTTCCAATAGGAGGAAGTAGTATCAAGAAAGGAAGGAGCTATCAAGGGAAAAAGACCAGAAGATGCAAGTGGGGATTGAGAGAAGACATCAGAATAGTGCTGAATACAAAAATGGAGCATGGTGAACAAGAAGAATAGACAGATAAATAGCATGGAAAGCATTACATACCAATTGATCACCAAATGAGGCATGTCCTTCATATTGCAAAAGGGCTAAACAAGATGTAATGTTAAGAACATAAGAAGAGCCTGCTGGATCAGGCCAGTGGCCCATCTAGTCCAGCATCCTGTTCTCACAGTGGCCAACCAGGTGCCTGGGGGAAGCCTGCAAGCAGGACCCGAGTGCAAGAACACTCTCCCCTCCTGAGGCTTCCGGCAACTGGTTTTCAGAAGCATGCTGCCTCTGACTAGGGTGGCACAGCACAGCCATCATGGCTAGTAGCCATTGATAGCCCTGTCCTCCATGAATTTGTCTAATCTTCTTTTAAAGCCATCCAAGCTGGTGGCCATTACTGCATCTTGTAGGAGCAAATTCCATAGTTTAACTATGCGCTGAGTAAAGAAGTACTTCCTTTTGTCTGTCCTGAATCTTCCAACATTCAGCTTCTTTGAATGTCCACGAGTTCTAGTATTATGAGAGAGGGAGAAAAACTTTTCTCTATCCACTTTCTCAATGCCATGCATAATTTTATACACTTCTATCATGTCTCCTCTGACCCGCCTTTTCTCTAAACTAAAAAGCCCCAAATGCTGCAACCTTTCCTCGTAAGGGAGTCGCTCCATCCCCTTGATCATTCTGGTTGCCCTCTTCTGAACCTTTTCCAACTCTATAGTATCCTTTTTGAGATGAGGCGACCAGAACTGTACACAGTATTCCAAATGCGGCCGCACCATAGATTTATACAATGGCATTATTATATCGGCTGTTTTATTTTCAATACCTTTCCTAATTATCCCTAGCATGGAATTTGCCTTTTTCACAGCTACCGCACACTGGGTCGACATTTTCATCGTGCTGTCCACTACAACCCCGAGGTCTCTCTCCTGGTCGGTCACTGCCAGTTCAGACCCCATGAGCGTATATGTGAAATTCAGATTTTTTGCTCCAATATGCATAATTTTACACTTGTTTATATTGAATTGCATTTGCCATTTTTCTGCCCATTCACTCAGTTTGGAGAGGTCTTTTTGGAGCTCTTCGCAATCCCTTTTTGTTTTAATAACCCTGAACAATTTAGTGTCATCAGCAAACTTGGCCACTTCACTGCTCACTCCTAATTCTAGGTCATTAATGAACAAGTTGAAAAGTACAGGTCCCAATACCGATCCTTGAGGGACTCCACTTTCTACAGCCCTCCATTGGGAGAACTGTCCGTTTATTCCTACTCTCTGCTTTCTGCTTCTTAACCAATTTCTTATCCACAAGAGGACCTCTCCTCTTATTCCATGACTGCTAAGCTTCCTCAGAAGCCTTTGGTGAGGTACCTTGTCAAACGCTTTTTGAAAGTCTAAGTACACTATGTCCACTGGATCACCTCTATCTATATGCTTGTTGAAACTGTCAAAGAATTCTAATAGGTTACTGAGACAGGACTTTCCCTTGCAGAAGCCATGCTGGCTCTGCTTCAGCAAGGCTTGTTCTTCTATGTGCTTAGTTAATCTAGCTTTAATAATACTTTCTACCAGTTTTCCAGGGACAGAAGTTAAGCTAACTGGCCTGTAATTTCCGGGATCCCCTCTGGATCCCTTTTTGAAGATTGGTGTTACATTTGCCACTTTCCAGTCCTCAGGCACGGAGGAGGACCCAAGGGACAAGTTACATATTTTAGTTAGCAGATCAGCAATTTCACCTTTGAGTTCTTTGAGAACTCTCGGGTGGATGCCATCCGGGCCCGGTGATTTGTCAGTTTTTATATTGTCCATTAAGCTTAGAACTTCCTCTCTCGTTACCACTATTTGTCTCAGTTCCTCAGAATCCCTTCCTGCAAATGTTAGTTCAGGTTCAGGGATCTGCCCTATATCTTCCACTGTGAAGACAGATGCAAAGAATTCATTTAGCTTCTCTGCAATCTCCTTATCGTTCTTTAGTACACCTTTGACTCCCTTATCATCCAAGGGTCCAATTGTCTCCCTAGATGGTCTCCTGCTTTGAATGTATTTATAGAATTTTTTGTTGTTGGTTTTTATGTTCTTAGCAATGTGCTCCTCAAATTCTTTTTTAGCATCCCTTATTGTCTTCTTGCATTTCTTTTGCCAGAGTTTTTGTTTTTTATTTTCTTCATTTGGACAAGACTTCCATTTTTTGAAGGAAGACTTTTTGCCTCTAAGAGCTTCCTTGACTTTGCTCGTTAACCATGCTGGCATCTTCTTGGCCCTGGCGGTACCTTTTCTGATCTGCGGTATGCACTCCAGTTGAGCTTCTAATATAGTGTTTTTAAACAACTTCCAAGCATTTTCGAGTGATGTGACCCTCTGGACTTTGTTTTTCAGCTTTCTTTTTATTTTTAAATGCTTTATTGCATTTAAAATGTAGTGTGCATATGTACAAAATAGCTGCTTCAGGGGCTGGTGATGTTATTATTTGCATTAGAAGGCAAGCTCCCATTAGCACCAATGGGGGCTTTCCTGCCAATGCAAATAGCAACATCATAGTAGGATTTTTGTTGGAATTATTTATTTATTTATTTATTGCACTTGTATACCGCCCCATAGCAGAAGCTCTCTGGGCAGTTTACAGCAATCAAAAACATTAAAACAAATACACAATTTAAAAACATATTTTAAAAACAATTTAAAACACAATTTTAAAATTCGAAACAATATAAAAACAATTTAAAAACACATGCTAAAATGCCTGGGAGAAGAGGAAAGTCTTGACCTGGCACCGAAAAGATAACAGAGTTGACGCCAGGCGCACCTCGTCAGACAGATCATTCCATAATTTGGGGGCCACCACTGAGAAGGCCCTTTTTCAGGGTTTCCCCCACCTTTTTATTCTACAGCAGGCACATGTAGCCTCCCACCCAAATTTAAATCAAAGCTGACCCTGGCCACATCCACACCAGACCTTTATTTCACTTTGGACAGACATGGCATCTCTCAAAGAATCATGGGAAATGTAGTTAGTGAAGCCTGCTGCGAGTTGCTAGAAGACTTTGTAGGATGCTGTTACTTGCTGAAGAAGTGTATCAAAGTACATTTTAAAATGTGTGCTCTCTGATAAAATGTTTAGAAATGTGTATTTTGTTTATTTAATTAAAAATGTATTCATTGCTTTATATATGAAAAAAATTGAAAGCTATGTACAACAAAGGGCTTTGCAAAATCGAAACATGTATAACAGTAATAAGAACATAAAACTATATAAAATATCCAGCTGTTTGTAAAACTGACAGCCTGCATGTTGTGTCACTCTGACACTACTTTGGCATAATATATACTGTTGGAATAATAAAGTGTGGCTTGTGAGGAACATAGAAAATTACCTTATAATGTGTCAGACTATTGGTCCATCTAACGGAGCACAGTTTACACTGACTGGCAGTAGCCCACTGGTTTTTCGCATAGGAACCTTTCCCAGCTCTACCAGTAGATGCCAGGGACTGAAATTGGAGTTTTCACATGCTAAGTTGCAATGACCTATCCCCTAATGAGATGTGTACCCAAGATGAAACTGCAGCAAGACATTCTAATATATAATAAACTGCTAGTATTTAGTGCTAGATTTTGTATAAAATATGGACATTTGTAGTATTTATTTTTACTTTGCCATTAAGATTCCCCAAATTCTTGAATTGGGTATTCCACCCAGTGGACTGTATTGAAGTTACTTTCTTCTGCCATTTACTGATGACCTCACTGTGAGGAACCACTATTTCACTTACTGAAGATGCAATGTTGTAGAATGTGTTATAGCAGGGATGGGGAACCTTTTTCAGCCTGAGGCCCACATTATCTACCTGTAAACCTTCTGGATGGTGCATGACAAGTGGTTGTTTTCAGTCCCAAACTGAGGTGGAGTAACAGATACAGAAGGGGCTGTGACCACTGGGACTGATAAGGCAATAGGCAGGGAGACCATCAGTAGGTGAAGCCAGAGGATAGAAACAAAGCCATCCCTTGACTGGTTGTAAGCAAGAAGGCAGATAGGAAGACAGGTGGGCCCTGGTTGAAATCAGATTAAGGTTGATGGAGCAGTGTCCCATTTGCCCTAATAGACCAGCCTCCACTGAATGGATGTGACTCTTACCTTGTCTAGTAATTTAATATTCTTTTATGCTGGGGTAGTCATGCTAGTAAAGTTTAGTAGTCATGCCCAGGATTTAAGATCATCTGCCTCGGGTCTCCTCTGCGTGCCTGGAGTGAAAGATGTTAGACTGACAGGCACATGGGAGAGAGCCTTTTCAGCTGTTGCCCCCAAGCTTTGGAATACCCTACCCCAAGAAGCCTGCTCTACTCCCTCTCTGATGGTTTTCCGGAGACTTCTGAAAACGATCTTCTTCCAGAGACCCTTTGGGAGGGACTGAAAGTAGAGCCTGACACTGATTCTATGCCTTCTATGTTAATTTTTACATCAGTAGTCCCTTCAGTACCACTCCCTATATATGCATATATGCATGTATATGTGTGTGTGTGTGTGTGTGTATAATTTTATGTATTTTAATTGCATTTTATGTATTTTAATTTATTTAATGTTTTTGTGATTTTTATTGTGTACTATTTTATTATGTACAGGCTCGATTTTATTGTAAGCCACCCTGAGTGCCCTATTATAGGGTAGAAGGGCGGGATAGAAATATTTTAAATAAAATAATAAATAAATAAAGTTATAACAGGGTAAATAATGATTGAATCATCCTTATAAGGCTGATATAGCATAGATTTATACATTATATGAGTGACATGGGAGCTGCCTCCACTTGGCTGGTTCCCAAGGTACTTCAGAAAAAAAGCCATCTGTAGGAAACAATCATAAGGACTAGGGTCAGGTTTCAGTAACTTTCATACTAAGGTCACCCAGGCTCCCTCTTGGTTCATGGGCAAGGGAGCTCATAAAATCATCCCTCGTTGATTTCTTAGGCTAGTAAAGTCCTCAAAAGGAGAGTTTACCACCTCAATTTCTTGGGGGGGGGATCACTTTTCCTACTGTGATAAAGTCATTGATTTCCTCCTAAGGGTAATTTCAGACAAACAGCCCTTTGGTATAAATGAAATGGTAAGGTCACTTCCTGAGGAATCTACTACCTCAAAAACAACTTGTGTAAATGAGCTCTTAAACTTCACATATGTGATTTTGAATAAGCTGGCTGAAGTGATGTCAGCATTACATTAGTGTAGTTCTTGTTCTAGACTTCACCAAGTAGTAGCTGACACATTGATCAAATTTAATTAAGCTCTTTCAATACGATCTGAAATAAGGTCAGGGTCTTCCTATCGTATCCCTGCTAGTTACAACAATTACAGCAGAAAAAATATGACTTGGGAACCATGGAGTTCTTTCTTGAGATTATTGAATTCCTTGAGGTGTAAACTGTTGTTATGAAAACTTCCCTTTGTTTCCTCCTTACTTGTGGTACTTTAGAGACAATCGGCCTACTTCTTGCCTCTCTTCTAGCTATGAAGCTGCCATTTGCCAGCTATCTCAAATTCTTCACTCAGGTTTTGACACCTTTCACTCCTTTCACATCCTCCCCTCCTCATTAGCTCCAGGCTTCTTACCCTTGCCTAAGACAGACCTTTCATAACCTTCCCCACCTCTGCTTTTCTCACTCTTGTCTCTTTCATGTTAATTCCACCAAGGTTGTCAGCCTTAACTTGCCATTTGCCCTTCTTCTCCAACAAATGTCTCCACAGGCTGAACTGGTAACCCTGTAATATCTTCAGATATAATAGTAAGGTTGTAGGGAAAGCAGAGCACTTCTGTAAGAACTGTAGGTGCTCATTCTGCTCTGCAAAAGCAAGTTTTTAAAAAAAGTATGTAAAAATGAGTTTTTGAAACCTAAGGGTTTAAGTTTAGTGAAAGTTCTGAACTCAAGCTTTGTTTGAGCAAGGTGTTCCCGAGAAACTGTGTCAGGAATGCTCAACTGCCTTGGACAATTGCTGTTCCTTAAAGTCACTTAAAGAAGTTGACTGAATAAGTGAAATATGATACCACGTAAGCATGGCTTTACCCCTTCACAGTACAGTAACTGATCAAATCTGTGAGATGTTCAGAAAAGCAGAGAAAAAGCACATTTTCTGAGTCTTGGGCCAGTCACTTCCTCTCTGCTTCAGAGGAAGGCAATGGTAAACCCCCTCTGAATACTGCTTACTATGAAAACCCTGTTCATAGGGTCGCCATAAGTCAGAATCAACTTGAAGGCAGACAATTCAATTTGTCTCTTTTTTGCCTCTATAATTCCTGGTCAATCACAACCCTGACTTCTTACTAGCTAAAAACCTGAAAGGGCAGGGGTTAGAACAGAATTTAGAGCAACTAAGAAGTTGTGGGGGGGTGGCTGACGTTTTGGTGTATATCCCTGTACCACCTAGAAACTTGCTTTTTTAAAAAATGAAAGCTGAAAGTCCAGAGATTAAGGTGAGTCACCCGGAGACCCGGAGGGAGCCCCCAAAACCTGAGTCTCTGGCTGAAAAATGGAGATCTAGTAACCCTATCCTACACATGTCTGAGGGAGTGAGATTATGGTACATGAAGGTATGAAAATCAAAACCCTTGATGGGTGATTAGATTATTCAGGACACAAAGTACTGTTTGAAAGAACCGAAATTTGCTATGCACCTTGACAGCCTAGAACCATGACGTTATCAGGAAAACAGAACACACAAAGTGCCAAAATGGACAGCTAAAAACAAAACAAAAACACTGATCTCAAAACTTCAATATCATATTTTCTAATTCACTATTCTTGTGCATGACAAATGATATTTCCTGAAGCCTCCCGCTTCAGTGATTCATAATTGTTTTTCCTTTCTCCCAAGGTGCTGGAGGACTCGCTTAAGTAGGAAAGCTGGTGGACTAATTGGGTTGAACCTCAGGGACCATGATTTGAGCTCAGAGTTTGGCAGCTTAACACCACTATGCTTTGAAAGGCTTGTTGCTGAAGCAAATCCCCATGAACTAAAATGAGGCTCAAGGATACTGCTGGAACATCTTGGTTTTGATTTGATGAATCAGAGATCTTCCAAAAATGAGGGCCGGGGGGAGGGACAGGGAAAATAGTTCGGAAATAGATTGTTTAATGAGTGTAAGAGGCAAGAAGATACTGTTACTAGTTTGAAAACTTGCTTTTGTAAGAAGGTGACTGTACTACAGAATGGGTAGTGTTGTTTTTTTAATCAGTTTTTTAAAAACTTTTTTTAACCTTCAGTGCCAGTTAATTACCTAGTGCAACCCAAACCCCTACTATAGAACCTTAGCACTGGATGAGACTTCAAGCATTACCAAAAGCCAACTCTGTTTCCCAGAGGCACTTTGGTCTGAACTATAGTGGTCCAGCATCCATCTCTGAACTAAAGTTGTCCAAATCTATCTCAAATCTGCCAAAGAAGATACATTGACAGCTTGATATGGAAACTTCTCCCATTCCACACACACACACCCCAGCTTTAACTATCCTCCTGTGTTCAAAAAAAAGTGTATCTAGTGTGTGGTGGCAGCAGAGATAGATTGTTATCCATCCTTTCTCTAGCAATTTTGAAACTGTGGTATTAAATAAGCCTGTCACATTCACTGAATGAGAGGAAGATCGACAAATACTTATATATTTTTTTTAAAAAATAAAGCTTTATATATATATATATATATATATATATATATATATATATATATATATATAAAATCCGGACAGTAAAAACAAACTTGAAATCTAACCTATAGATAAAGTATTGTTGTTGTTGTTATTTGATTTATATCCCGCCCTTCCTCCCGGCAGGAGCCCAGTAAGCATGAAATGTGTAAATGTGTACAAGTTGTGGATAATTGATGATTACAGCATGGCTTCTAGTTCCTTTCTGAGAGTACTGAGATAATAAACAACCTCCCCCCATAGCAAAGCCACAGGAGCAAGCAGGTCCACCACCAAACTCACATCCTGTACGTGAGCTATACAGGATGCTGCCATTGAATGAACAATTCCTAGTTGTGAGCTTGGTAGCATCACCATATGCTCCTGAAGTGCTTGTGACGAGGCTGGCAACTCTTTTGAACTTGCCCACAAGATCCATGTGTCTTGCAACCTAGGTCAATGACCTTCTTATGACTAGTGCAAAAACACAGTGAAATATCTTTACTTTCTTTTTATCAAATCTAAAGACTTGTTAAGAAAATCCAACAATATTGTGCTTTTGTCTGAGATCTACATTTCAACGTGGAAGTCAAACTACCCTCCAGCTGAGAGACTGTACTCCTGACACAGGACTTTGCAAAGAGAAACATCTATGTAGTTCAGATACATTTTATCACCAGCTTCATATCACCACTAACAGATTGGCTTTTGACAAGCACAAATCCTTAATATTATCATGGATGATTTCTTTTTCAAATAAAAGAAAAAATCAGTTATCCGATTTGCTTTAAAGTAGATAAACTAAAACCATAAAAGAAGAAAATAATTAAACAGATAACTCCACCATTCAGCTCTACACAATTTCACTGTACTATAACAGTGCAACAAGGCAATAAACACAGGAGAAAAACAAACAAACATTGGTTGGTTGGTTTGGTTGAAGGCCCTTGATACAAAAGTCTAGTTTTTAGCCTCATAAAATGCACTTTCTAGAGACTAGCTTATTATGGTTTAAGTTCTTCATTAGATAGTGTGAGAAAATGATGCATGAAAGAAAGATATAAAAGCCTTCTTAATAGTTCCTGTGCAGATAACGTAGGCCAAAGACAATCAATAGCCATGCCTCATTTACTTTATGTCTTTGAGCACTTAGAGGCAAAATGTTTGTGTTTTCTGTACTATTGGGTACCTCAGCCTGCCAGCAGTAATGAAAAAATGGATTTGCATATAATGGTGTAATTCAATACAAACTTCTGGTCGAGTGGCAGGCTATTATCAATAATAAATAGACAAAGGAACACCTACTCTATTGCTTCAAGTTCATTTATAAAATCATTTCACAAAAACATTACCCAATGTTCTCATCTACCAAGCCACCAAAAAGGCCCCCTGCAATCAGTATAAAAGTTGATAAGACAAAAGTATCAAATCACATTAAATGCAAGTTAAAGAATAAAAAAGACTGGCCATGCCAGCAAATAAATAAATAAAAAAGGTAGACAAAAAAAAAATTGGATTATTGCCAATGTGGAAAACAAAGAGTTACAAATATATTCTACAAATGGTTAGTTCATCACATACACAAAACACATTGTTGCCAGTCACAGATGTATAACTGCCATGCCTTGAAGACACCAGTTTCATTTCTGATGGCATTGAACGTCTAGTTGCCAGTGTTGTTTTTACTGCTTGTGACATTGATGATACACTGCTATGTATTCCCATGTTCTCATTTGGTTGACATATATGTCAGTCTACCTTTATCGTTTGCCTATGTCATGAGCAGGTTGCCAGGCCAGAAGCATCCCAAACCCTGAGATTTCAGGGGTGGCCCTAGTGATGTCACGGGGCAGGCCTGAATGATGTAATTAAGCATAATACATTTATTATTTATTTATTTATTGTATTTATATACCGTCCCGTAGCCGAAGCTCTCTGGGCGGTTTACAGTACCTAAAAACACTAAAAATGCATATACAAATTTAAAACACATCTTTTAAAAACAATTTAAAACATAATTTAAACATTTAAAACAATTTAAAAACACGTGCTAAAATGCCTGGGAGAAAAGGAAAGTCTTGATGTGGCGCCGAAAAGATAACAGTGATGGCGCCAGGTGCACCTCATCACGGAGATCATTCCATAATTTGGGGGCCACCACTGAGAAGACCCTCACCCTTGTTGCCATCCTCTGAGCTTCCCTTGGAGTAGGCACCTGGAGGAGGGCCTTAGATGTTGAGCGTAGTGTACGGATTGGTTCGTATCGGGAGAGGCGTTCCATCAGGTATTGTGGTCCCAAGCCGTGTAAGGCTTTATAGGTTAAAACCAGCACCTTGAATCGAGCTCGGAAACATACAGGCAGCCAATGCAAGCGGGCCAGAATCGCTTTTATATGTTCGGACCGTCTGGTCCCTGTTACCATTCTGGCCACTGCATTTTGCACAAGCTGCAGTTTCTGAACCATCTTCAAAGGCAGCCCCACATAGAGTGCATTGCAGTAATCTAATTTGGAGGTTACCAGAGCATGGACAACTGAAGCCAGGTTATCCCTGTCGAGATAGGGGTGCAGCTGGGCCACCAACCGAAGTTGGTAGAAGGCACTCCGTGCCCCCAAGGCTACCTGAGCCTCAAGTGACAGATATGGTTCTAGGAGAACCCCCAAGCTATGAACCTGCTCCTTCAGGGGGAGTGCAACCCCATCCAGGACAGGTTGGACATTCACCATCCAGTCAGAAGAACCACCCACTAGCAGCATCTGTCTTGTCTGGATTGAGCCTCAGTTTATTAGCCCTCATCCAGTCCACTGTCGCAGCCGGGCACTGGTTCAGCACATTGACAGCCTCACCTGAAGAAGATGAAAAGGAGTAGAGCTGCGTGCACATTAAACACCACAATTGCTTGGAGGATACAATTGAAACAAAAACATTTCACTGTTTGGAAATTATACAGCCACGTGTCTGTATACGTGTCTGTATACTATAGCCAGCATGGATTTTCCACATTCTGCAATGTTGAATTGAAAATGCCCCCCATGCCATTCTGAGCTCATTTCAAAACAAAACCTTACAAAACATATAGTCCTGAACTCAGAAACGCTTGCTTAACAACCCTCTCAATTTTCATGGCGATAAACAAAACAGTCAGAAAGAATCGAGAGTTCAAAGTCTAAAGAGAGAGAGAGAGAAACCCAGACCCCTTTTGGACTTTTTTCTCTAAGACTACTCATAATCTGTTGAAATTCATTAAAAATTACCCATGTTCAGAGAGGACCTGTAATCTTGTTACTGACCTTGCCCATACTCTGACCTTCATCTTCTGCAGTTTAAAAGTTAAAAAAAATATGCCTGGCTGATTTTCAATTAATTTAAGAATTTTTTCATTGAACTGAATGATAATGTTGGGCATGCGCAGTAAGAACCCACTGTCAGTGTTCTAAAAGCCAGGCTCACAGCTGCTGGGCTTGCCTAATCAGGGGGCCACACCCACACCAGACTTTGATTTCACTTGAGACAGTCATGGCTTCTGCCTGAGAATCCTGGGAACTGTAGTTTGTGAAGGGTGTTGACAGGAGAATGCTATTCTCCTGACAGAGGTCCAGTGGCCAAAGTGGTTTAACAGTCAGCCACTCTGATTGAAGCTCTGTGAGGGGAACAGGGCATCTCCTAGTAACTCTCAGCACCTTTCACTAACTACACTTCCCAGGATTCTTTGGGAGAAGCCATGACTGTCCAAAGTAAAATAAAAGTCTGGTGTGGATGTGGCCAGGGACAGCTTTGGTTTAAACTTGGGTGGGAGGCTACATGTGCCTGCTGTAGAATAAAAAGGTGGGGGAAACCCTGAAAAGCAATGATACTGTTCCCAGTGTTTTTCTTTTAGAAAGGAAAGGGGCTTCCCCTGTATCCAGTACCCACTCACCCAATCTCCTCCCCTCCCTGCCCCTTCCCCGGGTCACTGTTTGACTACGACTTGGGAGACCAGGGTTCAAATCCCCACACAGCCATGAAGCTCGCTGGGTGACCTTGGGCCAGTCACTGCCTCTCAGCCTCAGAAGAAGGCAATGGTAAACCCCCTCTGATTACCACTTACCATGAAAATCTTATTCATAGGGTTACCATAAGTAGGGATCGACTTGAAGGCAGTCCATTTCCATTTTCAAACATGATTGCACAGAAATAGATCCCATTGAACTCAAAAAGTATGCAACTGATCAAACCCACCCTTCCTTCTCCTCCCTCCTATCCCCTCTTGCCCCTTCCCTCTCCCTCCAATCCCCTCTTCCTCCAATCCCCTCCTTCCCCCCCTTCTCCCTCTACATGGTCAGTTTTACTTATCTTAAGCATGACTGCACGGGAGTCAATACCATTGAACTCAATAAGCATGCAAATAATCAAACCTGCCCTCCCCTGCCCCTCCCCCTCCAATCTAATCCTTTCCCCTCCCCCTCCTTCTCCTCCCCTCTCTTTCTCCTCCCCTCTCTTCTCCTCTTCCCCTGCTCCTCCCCCATGGTCAGTTTTACCTATCGTAACCATGATTACATAGGAGTAAATCCCACTGAAATCAATAAGCATGCAAATGGTCAGACCTGGCTTTCTCCTCCTTCTCCTCTCTTCTCCCTTCCTCCTCCCCTCCCCTCCCCTCTTACTTCTTTCTCCATCCCTGCCCACTCTAGCCATCCTTCCCTCCAGTCAGTTTTACCTATCCTAAGCATGATTGCACGGGAGTAAATCCCACTGAATTCAATAAACATGCAAATGATCAAACCTATCCTTCTCCTCCCCTCCCCTTCTTCCTGCTGCCATCCCCCTCCACACCTCTGCCGTTCATCCCCTCCCACCTCCCCTCCCCTCCTCATCCCCTGTGGTCAGTTTCACCTATCCTAAGCATGATTGCAGGGGAGTAAATCTCACTGAACTCAATAAGCATGCAAATGATCTATCCATTCTCAGCAAGCTTGCACAGGATCCCATTACTTACGTCCCGGATTAAAAAGCGGAGAAATTCACTAATAGGCAAAAAAACCTTGTGGTTTAAGAATGCACCTATAGCCCACAGCTATTTCTATCCAACTTTAAAAAGCAGGGAAATTGGGCAGCTATAGTGAATGCATCAGGGGAGCAGGAGACCTGAACTCCTCTCTGAGATATTGTACTGCTCTACAAATTGGTCAAAATGCAAACACCATTTGGGTTGGTCTTTCACAGTCCAATCCACTTCCTGTGTAGCTTGGAAGAATTTGGTAACATGTGCCTCTGAGCATATGGTGAGTGGTGGCAACACCTGCAATCAGCCCAAATAATAGAAGGAAGACATGTGCTGTGCTGATCTTGTTTTAGCAGGGAGGAAGCAACATTATTAAGTCAGTTGATATAGTTAAGATAGTCACTTTAAATATGTCTGATTTCCTTTTCAATTTTAGTGAAGTTTCCTATAGGAAATCATTTTCTTTGCTTCTATTTCTGTGAATATGTGAAGTACAGCAACACTTTGCAACACTAAAAAAAGCCTCCAAAAATAATTGTGGAATAATGGCACTGACTATTCTGCAGAATAGTCTCCAGTGGAGCTCAGGAGTGTCTTAGTTTGCACAAGATAAAATATATATTCTAGCAACGTTCTAGGTGTGCTCTATGTTTTTAATTGACCGCGTCTACCTTGCTTAAATGAAGTGGTTTAAACACAGCAGGCTGAAAATATGCATCTTGGGTAGGCTATGGTGGTTTTTTCCAACAGCTAGAGTAATTCCTGAAATAACAACATAATGTAATCAGTCTGATTTAAGTTTTGAGTAGTTACGGTTTGGATTATGCTGTTGGTAAGGCTTGACTAGGGATCCTCTTTGCAGATATTGATATTCAAGCAGGGTTAGCAACCCCCTGCCTGAAATGTCCACTATTGGGCAAGAAACAAATTATTATGCAACCAACAGGGTGCATCGTCACTGGGTTTAAGGGAGTGGAGCTGAGTGCATGGAAACACTGTTGTTCTTCTATGGATGTAAGGAAGTGAGGTTAATAATAATAAAATAATAACATTTTATTTGTTAGTCGCCCATCTGTCTGAATTAACAGACACTCTGGGCGACGTACAACAATATAAAATACAATATAAAACATATACAATCACCAATCACAATATTAACATCAATTCATCTAAAACCATCCTTCAATTAATACAGTATAAAAACCTAACCCGCCCCAGAAATCCCATAGGCCTGCCTGAATAGCCAGGTCTTTAAGGCTCGGCGAAAAGTCATCAGGGAGGAGGCATGTCGGAGGTCAAAAGGAAGCAAGTTCCAGAGGGTGGGGGCCACAATCGAAAACGCCCTCTCTCTGGTCCGCACCAGCCTAGCTGTTTTCACTGGTGGGACCGAGAGAAGGTCTTGTGAGGCTGATCTTGTTTGGCGGCATATTTGGTGATACTGGAGGCGGTCCTTCAGATAAACTGGGCCGAAACCGTATAGGGTTTTAAAGGTTAGTACCAACACCTTGAATTGGGCCCGGTATACAACTGGCAACCAGTGTAGCTCTATCAACACTGGGGTGACATGATCCCGGCGACGGCTCTGCTTTATCAAGCGTGCCGCCGCATTCTGTACCAGCTGCAGTTTCCGGACCGTCTTCAAGGGTAACCCCACGTAGAGCGCATTATAGTAGTCTAATCGACAGGAGACCAGGGCATGTATCACCCATGGAAGCAGATGAATAGGAAGGTAGGGTCAGAGCCTCTGTACTAGATGTAATTGGTACCAAGCTGCCCGGCTCACTGCCGCAACCTGAGCCTCCATAGACAGCTGGGAGTCCAAAATGACCCCTAGGCTGCGGACCTGGTCCTTTAGGGGTAATCTCACCCCATTAAGTACCAAGTCGAAATTTCCCAACCTTCTCTTGTCCCCCACTAGCAACATCTCGGTCTTGTCGGGATTAAGCTTCAGCCTGTTCTCTCCCATCCATCCACTTACGGACTCCAGGCAATTGGACAAGGTATCCACAGCCAACTCTGGTGAAGATTTAAATGAGAGATAGAGCTGCGTGTCATCCGCATATTGGTGACACTGCAGCCCAAAACTCCTGATGATGGCTCCCAGCGGTTTCATATAGATGTTGAATAGCATGGAGGAGAGGATAGAACCCTGTGGCACACCACAATTAAGAGGCCAAGGGTCTGAAACCTCATCCCCCAATGCCACCCGTTGATATCTGCTGGAGAGATAGGAACGGAACCACTGTAAAACAGTGCCTCCTATTCCCAATCCCTCCAGGCGATTTAAAAGGATACCGTGGTCAACGGTATCAAAAGCCGCTGAGAGATCCAGGAGGACGAGGAATGTATATACACCCCCAATCAAACGCCCTCCTCATATCATCCACCAGAGCGACCAAGGCTGTTTCAGTTCCATGTCCAGTCCTGAAGCCCGATTGGAAAGGATCTAAATAATCTGCTTCCTCCAAGTGTGTCTGTAACTGTTTAGCCACCACTCGCTCAATCACCTTGCCCAAGAATGGTAAATTAGAGACTGGGTGAAAGTTGTTTAACTCTTGGGGATCCAAGCAGGGCTTTTTCAAAATAGGTTTTATCACTCCCTCCTTGAGGGCTGATGGCATTACGCCCTCCTCCAAGGACGCATTTACCATTGCCTTGATCCCCTTGCCCAGTCTCTCTTTACAGCTCATAACGAGCCATGAAGGGCAAGGATCAAGCAAGCGAGTGATTGGTTTCACAGTAGAGAACACCTTGTCCACTTCATCAGAGAGAAGAGGTCAAAACCGATCCCAGCAGACTGGAATGCTACTGGCCGCCTCTGGACCACTACCTGTAACCACGACGTGCGGCATCATGCCCTTTAGGCGATCGATTTTATCCGCAAAGTGTTTTGCAAATGTGTCACAGGAGGCTTTTGAATGTTCCATAGGGTCCTGAGCAACTGGACCGACCAGGCTTTGGACCACTTGGAACAACCTGCTGGGACAACACTCTGCGGACGCAATAGAGGCAGCAAAGAATTGCCTCTTTGCTGCCTTTGTTGCCCGCTGGTAGGCCGCTATTGCCTCTCTAACCAGTGTTCGGTCGTCTTCAGCGTGAGATTTCCGCCATCGGCGTTCTAGCCGTCTCACCTCCTGTCTCAGACCGCGTAACCGTGGTGTATACCAAGTTAAAGGTAAATGAGATGTAAACAGGAAAAGAGAAACAAAAGACAGTGATGATTTCCTAAATGCAATGCGATACCAACTGCAACAAGATTCCTACGAGTAAGGCAGAAAACTCCGCATGCCACAGCCAGTAAGGATTCCTAACAAAAAACCAAACCTAAAGAAAATCCTGGCAGCCAGTCAGCCAAGGTCCCAAAAATCCCCATGCAGCACAACCTGACCCAGGGGCTGCAGTTAGTGCACAATGCTGTGGCACGACTGCTGACATGTGTGAGCCCCTATCAGCACATAATACCTCTGCTGTGAAATCTGCACTGGTTGCTGATACCAGGCCAAGTTCAAGGTGTGATTTCCATGTTACAGGTGCCACATAGTATTTGTTCTGCTCTTGTAAGAAATCAATCCTCAAGTGTGGCAGCACCTACACTTTGGAACTCCCTGCCTATTGACATTAGGCAGCTGGCTTCATTGTACTCTTGTCAGCACCTGCTAAAAACATTTTTGTTCAAGCAAGCCTACCAAGCATTTAGAAGCTATTATGTTTTTTTTATATGTTTTTAACTCATTGTTGGTTTTATTATTTTGAATGTTTTTAAATTCCTGTCTTTAACTCTTTTTGCCAATAATTTTATTGTTTTAATTCCTTCTGTAAACTGCTTTGAGGTTTTTTTACAATAGAGCAGTATATAAATGTTGTAAATAAAATACATAAATACATTTTGGAGTCACTGTAGCCCTTGGGTCTCTTCCCAGTGTTAGGAACAAAGGAATCTGCCTTATACCGACAGAGGCCATTTGGTATCATCTTGCTCAATACAGATGACATGGACTAGCATTGGCTCTCCAGGATTCCAGGCAATAGTCTTTTCCAGATTTGAATTCTGGACCTTTGCATGCAAACCATATGCCCTACCACTGAGCTACAACCCTTCCCCTGTTTAAAAAAGTATATTTTAAAATGGTTCTTTTCAATTCACTAATGAATGCACAGCATATCTAGGGCAGATCCACACCATTCATTTGAAGCCCATTTGACACACATTTGAAGTACATGAATCCCACCACAGAATAGTAGGAACTGTAGTTTGTTAAGGGTGATGGAAACTATAACTGTGAGGGGGAAACTACACTCCCTGGGATTCTTTCGGGGAAGTCATGCACTTTAAATGCGAGTTGGATGTGCTTTAAAGGTATTGTGTGGATCTACTTAATAAACTTTGCCTGTATGTAAATTGTTTTAATTAATTTTTGAAAATGGAAATAAGCTATAAAGTTTACTGGGTGACCATGGGATACTCACCATTTCTCAGCCTAATCTGCCTCTCAGGACGAAAACAACAGAAGGGAACCATGACCACTCCAAGGAAGAAGAGCACACTTAAAACGCAGTGGAAATAATTTACAGTCATAGTGTGAAATCAGATACTTATCGGGAAACAGTATGAAGTAATATTTATATAAAGCATGACTATCAAAGATGATTATTATTTACACAATCTGTAAATATATTTATAGTGCAACCCTATACATGCTTACTCAGAAGCAAGTCCCAATGTATTCAATGAGGTTTATTTAAACAGGGAAGTGTGGACAGAACTGCAACCTCCCCCAACCCAAAATTCAAAATCATGCAAGCTGCAAGCTGTTTTGCGACTATTTTATACTTGTTTCTATAGTTACTGGATTTTGAAGGGATTTATTTCTTGTTGTGGGTTGCATTGGTTTCCAATTGGCAACCCAACCTCACAGGGATGTTGGAAAGACTCCATATACATACACACTAGATATGTAAAATACATACACCCTATATAATAGTTTATTGTCAAAACCAGCTATTCATTGTAGAACATTTTTCTTAAAAAAAACCAGTATTAGTTTCCTATGTAATAAAAGCAGTGACACCTAAGCATGCCCTGCCTAATTGCTTTAAAAATAGGATTGGAGAGGGAGAGAAAGATTTACAACACAAACACAATCCTCCTTTGCTGTGTTCACTCAAAAGTCCCACTGATTTACAGCACAATCCTAACTATGTCTACTCAAAAGTCCTACTGAATTCAATGGGGTTTACTCCAGGTATGTGGGATTAGCATTGCAGCTTTACTCCCAGAAAAGTGAGTATAGGATTAAAGTTTCATATTGGGAAGGTTTTCAAAACACTGCCCTTTTCAACAGTCCAGGAAAATTTAAACTTGTTTGGTCCCTCATAATTAGAAAAGTATAACACATTGCAATGGCATTAAGATCTCCTGCACATAAGAGATATTTTTTTTTGCTACTGATGAAAGCTATAAACTTACTGAGATTTTCAGACAAGGAGGAAAAAAGTTTTCTGGTCTTGCAATGAGTTCTTGCTATTTTCAACAAATCCCTTGTCAATCACAACCCTGACTTCACTTATTGGCTACAAACCTGAAAGGGCAGCGTTAGAGTAGCCAGCTACAAGCTAATTTAACAGAAGTTGGGGGTAAACACATTTTGGTGTTTATCTCTTGAACCAGACCACCTAGAAACTTTTTTTTTTTTTAAATGAAAGCTGAAAGTCCGGAGATTGAGGTGACTCACCTGGAGACCCAAAGAAGACCCCCAAAATCTGGAGTCTCCAGGAAAAACTGGAAACCTGGTAACCCTATGTATAATGCTAAAGACTCTATTAAATAAAGTGCTAAGCTGAGAAAGACTATTTCAGGAGTTATCAACATGGTGTCTGCAGGCAGACCTTCACTGGTGGCCACAGGATCGCCTCCCTTCACTTAAATTACGTTTGAAAGAAGCTTTCTGTTGCAGCCAATAGAATAGGTTGCAGTGTGTGATTAGTTATGGTGTGCGTGTGTGGTCCCCATGATAGTTTCTCCATTGTACAAATGTACCCACAAGCCCCAAATGGTTGGCAACCTCTGATATACCTTGTAACAATAATCATGAGCAATGGCAGAGCCAGCCAAGGGCTATGGGTGGCAATACTCAAATCCAGACTTGGACTATCTCTTCCCAAGCCCTGAGTTTTGAATTCATAATTAGCTTGGAGTTCACAGTACAGAGGGGGGTGGTGGAGAGAATTGCAGCAGGCAGAAGATACGGTTGAACAGGCAATAAGAAAATGCCAGACTACTAGTATTAACCTATAAACTTTATGCTGCACATAAACTGCAGGGGTTGATGTTTAATTTTTATTAAAATATTGAATTCCTGCCTTCTAATGACAAACAGGATTGACAATGCAGCTAACAGCACCCCCCCAAAAAAAACCCTCTAGCAGTAATAATTAAAACACAGCATATAACACAATCAACAAAAAACTAACTAATTAGAATAACAGTGAGGTACATATATACATAGAAGCCAGCAACGAAACTGAATGATAGAAACTTAGCAAAACAGGCAGGAAGGAAAACCCTTCAAATTCAGATCCCTGAAGTGTGCAGCCTTAGCCACGCTTCAAAACATTGGCAAGGAGGGGGAAGAATTGGGGATGGGCAAATTTATCATCAATTTTGATTTCTTTCAGTTTCTCATGTTTCCAATCTTAAGTTTGGTTCACCACATTTATGTATACGCTGACATTAAAACAATACTCATTATCATGCACATTTCTCCTAATATACCCATATCTGTATGCAGTTTGCTTAGTATATGCACCCCCACCCACTGGAATGCATTTGTGTACTTTATATTCATTAATCTAATTTTTTTGTCATGCACCTTTCACTAATGTACACATTCTTTGGTTGGTGAACTGCATCACAAAATTCAGCGTGAACTGCAAAGGAAAATTTGCATTTTTGTTTTGGAAGTGAGAATTTGGTAGGTTTGCATTAAAATCTGTGCCAAATTCATTTCTCCGCATCCCTAGGTTGAATGTCCCACAGAAAGAATTTCAAAAGTGCCAAATAACCCCTAACTTATTTCAAACAGCAAGAGAAACCTGTAGCAGGGACACCAAGGTAGATCTTAAAATGCAGGTTGATTCATATGGTAGAGGGAAGTTTTTTAGGAATCCTAGTCCCAGACCATTTATAGGTTTAAAGCTTAACAACAGCTCTTTGAATTAGGCCTGGAAATCTATTGAAATCACAGACATGAAAGGTGATTTTGTCCAACCCCCTGCCAATTTAAGAAATCTGCTGCTAAAGCATCCCTGATGGGTGGCCATACCTCTAATGACCATCACCTTCCAGGAAAGTTTGTACCACTGTTGAGCAGCTCATATCGGCATAAAGTTCTTCCTAAAGTTTAGTCCAAATCCTGTTTCTTGATATTAGAACCTGCTGGTTTGGATCCTACAACAGAAAGCAAATTTGCTCCATCGTCTCTAGATATTTGAAGATGGATAGAAGGCAATTAAGTTTTTTAAGATGAGCATCCCTGTGGCCTATCCCAGTTAAAATCTGGCAGCTACATTTAAATCAGTGTCAAATAACTTTTCAATGTGTTTTCTGACCTCTTTAAAAAAAAACTAGTTTTTTGACCATTTTTTAACAGGCAATAAATTTGTGGACCCTTGGTCACCAGCTCATGTATGTATTGTTATTTATTCTTGGTCTACTATATATTTGCATATTTTATATAGTTTTATTGTTTTAAATTTTATATACCACTTTGGTATGTTTTGTGAAAAGTGGTATAGAAATCAATCAATCAATAAAGTCCATTGCAGTAATCTACTAGTGACTATAATGATTACTTGTATTATTTCTAATGGTGTTTTATTATTGTACACCACCCTGATATATTGTTGTACATCACCCTGATATTTTATGATATGGCGATACAATAAATACTTTCATAAATAAATAAATAATCTAGTATGAATTATATAACTAAAGCCTAAGCGTCCAGGGTTAGATATTACATGCTCCTGTCCCCTTCTGCACCTGATCAGAGAGCTTTGATAGTGTCAAAGTTCCATGCGAGGAGAAAGATTCCAAGAAACTCTTTTAAATATGGGTTTGTGATGGCACAGTGGACATTTTTGTACAATAGTTCAATCCAGATCAATGGTTCATTGCATGGTATGATGCTGTGGCCTGGGCACAATCTCCACACAGTGTAATTTAAAGAGATGTTAAATGGAGGCTGTTTATTTGTAGCAAACATAATTCCACTACAACAATTTATTTAGATTTATAAGCCTGTCCTTTGTCATACAGATCTCAGGGTGGGTTATAATGGAATACATCTACTATTAAACAGCTTTAAATCTAAAACAAACTCTTTAAAACACTTTATATACATGGCAATGCAGCATGTAAACCAACAGCAGCTCTTCAACTGGCATTTTAAAGAAGGCAACTACCCAGCACCACATCTATTCCAGTCACTTATATATAGTGCTATGTAGAACTCCATGTAAGGTGCTGAGACTCTTTGGGATCCTGCAGAGCAGGTAGGGGGTTGGGGATATTGCTGCAGCTGCTGGTATGTTGCTGTACTATAACTCTCATCATCCCCAATTGCTGTTCTTACTGGGGTTGATTAGAGTTAGGACCCAACAACATCTGAAGGGCTTCAGGTTCCCCACTCCTGTTGTAGATCTTAATTTATTATTTGCATGTTTAGCCCTCCCTTTATCAAATGGTCCCAATGCTTGTTACAAAAACACATATATTATAGTAAAATCACAAAACTAAACCAATAACAAAGTTAACGAAGCAACAGCACAGAACAGCAATGCAGCAGGAGAAAAGACATCTACTCAGTCAAAGGCCTGGGTAAAGAGGTGTGTCTTGGTTTATTGTTCAAAATCATACAATGATGGGGAATGGCATCTTACTATTGGATTCAACTCACATTAATTTCTTACAGGAAGATAGCAGTTTAATTACATGTGGGATAAATGCTACTAAGACAAAATGTCCCTAAGAATAAAGATATGCTGAGGAGAATACACATATTTATTTTTATTATATTTATATCCCACCTTTTTTCCACCATGGAACCCACGGTGGCATACAAATGGTTCCGTTAGTCACCCATCTAGCCACTGTCCAGACCCAGACATGCTTAGATTCACCAAGGTGCCTTCAGGCTATACCCTGAATCTCAACCAACCCTCTATGACTTGAAAACCTCTCATTTATTTTAACCAAGAAACGTACAACTGCGCCATGCCAAAGGTGTTTATTGAACAAGGAATGTGCTTAATAAAAACAAACAAGCTAAAGGAGAAGACAATAACTCTGAAAAGGTCACTTGAGGAGAAATCCTTGCTAAACCCCAAACCTGGCAACTAGCCAGGCCTCTTTCCCATGTAATAACTGTCACTCGAAGACCAACTGAAACTGAATTGGCATGGCAGCAGCTCCACATGGTAGTTCCCCATGCCTAGCAACAGCTCATCAAATGACAGTTGCCATATAATTTATCTCCACATTGACCCAAATCATTTCCTTTGGCAGCTTGTTATAGCACAGAAAAAGCTGAATGGTGGATTTTCAATACCTGGTCCAACCTTTGCAAAGGGATGTATAATCAGAAAGGTGAAGGGGAATAGTATTTGTGGCAATATATTTAATTACAGATATCTTAAATTCAGTCTGTTTAAAATATTGTATAATTGTATTGATTATGGTATAAAATATAAGCACCTTGCTTTCATCTGCATTATTTTTGTCATAGTAGAGAGGTACGAACATAAACATTTTCAAGATACAGTATTTGTTGTTATAGGGAGCTATATCATCATTCCATCAAAATATTGTTTGATGAAACGTGTGTGTGTGTGAACATATGGAAATACATAAAAAGGCACTGCAGAAGGAGTAAAAGTATTCACATTATAAATGCTTTTTAAAAGGTTTGACCTGACAAAGGTCCAACAAACAGTGCTGTCTTTTAAAGAACAGCCTCTTAGAAATCCAGAAACAAGGGATGGAGATAACAGTTATGCCCCAGGCTATGGTCTGAAGGCACATGAGGCCAGTACCCTGCTGAAGCTAAGCAGGGTCAGGTCTGGTCAGTGCCTGGATGGGAGACCGCCTGGGAACCATATGTAAGCCGCCTTGGGTTTCTGTCATGAAGGGAAAGATGGTGTATAATTGTAATAAATAAATAAGAAAAACTGAGCATTATCTGGCAGAAGAGATGAAAAATGCAGTGGTCCCATAGGTGACTGACCTGAAGCCTCCATGAAGCCACAAGTCACCGTTTGGGTGGCCTCTTTTCATCTGTGGAAACGTTTGGCAGGGAGGTGGTCTTGATGGCTGCTTTCCAAGAAGGCCTCTTCCAACCTCAAGTCAAAGGACTTCCACCAATACAGAATCATCTTAATCCAGGTCCTGTGCCATAACCAGACCCCCAGGCCTTCAGTTTATGAACGGTCCAAGGTCTCAAGAAACTTTTGAAACTGGGGTGAGTTTCAAAAGCAGTCTGTGATATTGCAGGAAGTGCAAAAGAAAATCCTACTATGCACAAATCCTATCAGATTGAGGCCTATACTGGTTATCATGGTTTAGCATAATGAGGTAGTTCAGGCTAAGTGATTAAAGTATCCAATGATGTGTGCAAACACTTCTCTGAAGTAGTTCTGTTTAAGTGATTATGAGCCCAGTGTCACTCAGTTAACTTCATGATGAAACAGAAATTTGAATCCAGTTATCCCTTGCTCACGTTCGTCATACCACCTCCCATGCCAGCAGTGGTTAACCTTTCTGGGATGAGGGCTGCGGTGATCCACACATGGCTAACCTTCCAGGAGCTACATGCCAAAGTGGGTATGGCCAAAGTATAAAAAAAATGGGTAAGAGCCGTTTGCAAGGCTGCTTTCCAAAATAATTTCCCATCAGCTATTTTACACTATTTTCAATTGTTTTTACTCATTCATTGCTCAGTATTCAATTCAATATATCAAAAATAAATTTGCAGGGGCTTTGGGAGAATAAAAACAAAACTAAACCAAAACAATTTTAAAAAATGGACAAATTCTGGAGAACCACAAAATATCTTTTGGCCTCACAGAATCACACTGGGAGACTTACTGGCAGGGCTGTGGAGTCAGAGTCATGGAGTTGAAAGCAATTTTGGGTGGAGTCAGATTGTTGTGGCCTTATTTTATTCCATATCTGTATCTGGTCTATTTTATTCTACTACCTTCACCTTTGGATGCATGTCACACCTGGGCCCACAAATGAAAGAAGTTACTCTTATCTGCATTGCAATGCCAACACTAGCCGTTCCCCCTTTTCCCCACTACTGCAGACTTCCAAGTTGCGCAGTGCCAGTGGTATATCATCTTTGCACAGTTTTCCTTATATGTCTGCTGCTGAAAAGGTAGATCCTCTGTGCGGTCCAAATATCTTCTGAGATTTTATCATTCATATCTTTGTCCCATTTTGTTTTAAACCTCACACTCTGTAAGTTCTTTATTTTAGACAGTACTCTATAAATTACTGAGAACAGTTTTAGTTTATTTTCTGAGTAGGATTTCAACGTCTGTTAACTCTCTGAATAAATTCCGGTTTCAGTTAAAGCTATTAATAAATGTCCTAATTAGTACAAACTGAAAAGAAGGGAGATTACATTGTTTTTTTATGTTGCCTCCTCTTATGTTATTACTTGTGCCCTTTCTTATACAATTCTATTTCTCCCCCTTCCAACTAGCATATTTCTTTCCCAAAGTGGTTTTCTTGCGGTATCATTAACACAAGAGTACCCATGTCCATGATTTTGGGTTGGTATGTAGGTGATAGCAAGTGACTAAGTGTTGATATATATTCTAACTAAAGTCTTTCAAATAAACTCAACTGAAACGACAATTATCCAACAAAACTGGCAACATTTTAAATCAAGAGTCATATACAGATTTTGCTTGGCATATGGGATGACTTGGATTACTGGACAGAATTAGTGATTTAGAAGAAAGTGTGCCTCACGCAAACTGAAAAAATGTGAGTATTTTGCAAAACTACAGTGAGCTAATATGAGTGCTGTACCATGTGCAACTATATGTAGTGAGCTAGGAACTAGGAGCTGAGGGGCAAGCCAGGGATGTAGGATGGACCAGGGATAAAGGACAAGCCAGGAGACAGGACTGAAGAATAACCAAGGATGCAGGGAAACACTAGAACTCAGGAAGACCTTGTTGCTCAAGTAAGGCTCAGCTGGAAGTCCTTCATCCTGCACAGAAGGATCTAATGGGCAGTCTGGGTAGGTAGTGTTAGTCCGGAAGGTACTTCACTGAGAAGGCAGCCAGCTATAGTTCAGTTATTCACCACATGGGACATCTGTATAAAGATCTAGCAGTTCCTGACAGTTAGGTTGTCCAATGGTGTACCACTGCATATGCCATCAATGTAGGGCTGTGTGTTCCTGTAGATAACATGCTCTGCTACGCATGTTTTTTGTGGGGATATGTTAAATCCATTTAAATAGATGCAGCTGCTGCTCAGGATTGTAAGATGGTAATGGTGAACAGAAAGACAGACAGATGGTCAGATCAAAGTGCTGACGCTTGTAAGCAGCATGCCCAATGAGCCAATTCCCCCAAATGTACTGGGATGGACTGCATTATTTTCAAGTTACTGGTGCCACTGGAGATGATGAACAGCAGCAAAGGGACAAGTTATGTTAATGGCTGTGCACTAACTGATGACAAAGCTGTCACTCATGGATGTCAGGTGTTTTTCTCATACTTTTGCATACTCTGACAGCCCTGCACACTCACAAAGGTGATCACATGGATCATCAGCTGTATAAACTGGTTTAATAAAGAATGGAAGAAAAAGCTTCCAGATACATAGCCAAATTCCTTGAAATGGAGGGCTCTGCAAATCCTTCCGATTATCCTTTTAATCTCAGATTCTATGGATATAATAGATCTATTACAGTTTGGTGAAACAAGAATTATTGCATGTGTATGTGAAACTGCCACAGATGGAATACTAGAAGTACACAGTTTTGTTTGTTTTTTAAAAGATTAAGATTTTTTTTCCTTACTGTTAAGGGAAAAAACATGATAGTAAGCACCAACATTTGGCCCTTATATGCATTTTATATTTTAGTAATAGCCTTTGGGGAACTTGGTTTAGTGGAATGTTTCCATCTGTTCTTGGAAACAATATTACTTTATGTCCTGCCAAAATACAGAAAATAGGAACCCTGGCCAAAAGCCACTCAACATCTTAGGAGCAGCAGCAGTTACAAAACTCAGATTTTGTTGCTTTTAGTCCATTTATCAGAGATCTTCCACACAATACAAATTTAACAGAATCCACATGATCCACAGATGTGTTAAATGTTTTACAAATCCAGAGCACATACTCACCTGTGTGCATCACATTGGTGACATCTTCATTAACTATAGTTTAGTATTATGTTCCAAGTCAGAATCTTTTAACAGTTAAAATGTTATTTTTTCTCTGTTAAGTGATCCTAAGTATTTTACCTTGCTTAAGAACATTAGAAATGCCTTGCTGGATCAGATCAAAATCCACCTAGCTCAAATCCTTTGCAAGAATTGCTGCAACCAGCAAGGATTAGGTGGACCATCAGAAACCCACTGTGGTATTAATGCTTGAAATAATCTACGTACATTTATCTTTATATTGTAAAATAATTTGAGAATATAATGATAATGTGACTGCCCACTCTAAACATCAAATTGTCAATACTTTCCAAAAACCACAAACAAAACCCTTTATTAGGCTTCCTGCAGTTTCCAGAGTAAACTAGAGTACTTTCCCCTAAAAAATATCAGAGCTTGGAAAAGTTACTTTTTTGAACTACAGCTCCCATCAGCCTCATCCAGTGGCCATGTTGCTTAGGGCTGATGGGAGTTGTAGTTCAAAAAAGTAACTTTTCCAAGCTCTGGTCTTTATTATTTAAGAAGAAAAAGTATCAATTATGTATTTCCATGCATTTTACTAAGTCCTTTTTGAGAGCTGGAATTATAAAATTACTCATATAGTGTAGCAGCCTGTGTGTGACAAGTTTTAATTCAGTTATGGATGCACAAGATCAGGAAATCAACTCTGTGTCTCAATTCCTCTTCCCACTTGCAATATGAGACTTGGGGAGCAATCTAAATAGTATTTGCATTGGGCTGGGGGAGTTCCATCGGCTCAGCCAGGGGTCCATCGGGGATGGCCAGTCTGGTGGATGGAGAGCCAGCATAAGTCGACAGAAGGCCTGAAAATGGGGCATTCCAGGGCATGGTGAAGAAGCCAAGGGGAAGACGTATGCATCCTCTTCCTTGCATTTGGAGCGCTCCCGCAGGTCCTGATCCAGGTTAAATTTCTGCCAGCCAATAGGCCAACCAAGTAAAATAAAGTCCATGGTGGTCAATGGGAGCGCTCACTCCCTTGTAGGGTTATTTGTGGGAGCCAGCTTTTGCTTTTCTGGTCCCTGAAGGTGGCTCCCAGCTGAGCTAGTCCAGTGGCTCCTGAACAGGGAGTGGATGCCACAGAGCTTTCCACCGGCTTCTCCTCCATGCCCTCCCCACCTGCTTCCCATGATTTGGATTGCTCTGCCCATGGTCTAACTCATAGATGCCTATTCATTCACACAAATGTCCAATAGAATAGTTTCTAATGAGATAATGACATAGAATTGTCTGTTCTCCAATGGCAGTGGGGAGGGGAGACATAGGGGAGCCCTTAATGAAATCCAGAAGCTAAACCTCTGAATCTCTCAAATTATAACAATTTTTTAGCCTCCTATAGACAGTAACTATGTGGAATAGGTTCCCTTTGGCCCTCCTGTAATTCAAATTTTGGAAAAAAAAAACAAATTCTTACTGTGAATTTATATTCCCAGGGGTTCCTGTAGGGCAGTCCTAACCCTTGTAGTCAGGGTCTACTTTTGAAGGACTCACTCAGGTGGAGAGCCCACCCCTGCACTCCAGACTGGATAGCAGAGCAAGGACAATACCTCAACCCCACAAAGACTCCATTGACATAGCAGAAAAACCAGACCCAACACAATCAACAGAGATCTATCTTTGGGGGAAAAAACAAAAAATATCCAAGAGAACAGACTAACAAATAACAAGAAGAACATTTATTAGCAAAACAAGCAAGAATATGGCAGGAAATCCCCAGGAGAACCTAACTACTTCCCCATAAGTAAGGCACTGACAGAAACCACTAACCCATGAATGGCCAAATGGTCCACAATGAAGAGGCAGGGTCCTGCCTTCCAGGAACCCCTGGGAATAGACATTCACAGTAAGAATTTCTGTTTTTCCCCAGAGGTTCCTAGAGGGAAGTCCTAACCCTTGGGATGTAACAGAGTAGAAAATACCAGGGTGGGATTGCATACAGATAGTCACATGTGTATTACTCTGCAGAACCTTCCATCCAGGGCGATGGTAAATGCATCCTTGAAGGAGGGTGTACTGCCACCGGCCCTCAAGGAGGCAATTATAAAACCCATTCTAAAAAAGTCCTCCTTGGATCCCCAAGTCTTGAACAACTTTTGCCCCATTTCGAATTTGCCATTTTTGGGCAAGATCATTGAGCGAGTGGTGGCTAGCCAGTTGTCAGCACACTTGGATGAAACGGATTATTTGGATCCATACCAATCGGGTTTCAGGACTGGACATGGTACTGAAACAGCCTTGGTCGCTCTGGTGGATGATATGAGGAGGGCATTAGACAGGGGAGAATTCACCTTTCCTGTCCTCCTGGATCTCTCAGCGGCTTTTGATACCGTTGACCACGGTATCCTGTTAGATCACCTGGAAGGACTGGGAATAGGAGGCACTGTTTTACAGTGGTTCCGTTCCTTTCTCTCTGACAGGCATCAACAGGTAGCATTGGGGGATGAGGTTTCAGACCCTTGGCCCCTCACTTGTGGAGTGCCACAGGGTTCTATCCTCTCTCCCATGCTATTTAACATCTATATAAAACCGTTGGGAGCTATCATCAGGAGTTTTGGGCTGCGGTGTCACCAATATGCTGATGACACGCAGCTCTACCTCTCTTTTAAATCCTCACCGCAGTTGGCTGTGGAGACCTTGTCCAAGTGCCTGGAATCCGTGAGTGGGTGGATGGGAAGGAACAGGCTGAAGCTCAATCCTGATAAGACCGAGGTGCTACTTGTGGGTGACAGGGGAAGGTTGGGTGTTGTTGACCTGAAGCTTAATGGGGTTAGTTTACCCCTGAAGGATCAGGTCCGCAGCTTGGGGGTTGTTCTTGATTCCAAGCTGTCCATGGAGGCTCAGATTTCGGCAGCAAGCCGGGCAGCCTGGTACCAACTACACCTCATATGCAGGCTGCAACCCTACCTCCCTGTTCATCAGCTCCCACTGGTAGTACATGCCCTGGTCACCTCTCGATTAGACTACTGCAATGCGCTCTACGTGGGGTTACCCCTGAAAACGGTCCGGAAACTTCAACTGGTACAGAATGCGGCGGCTCATTTACTCACAAACAGCCGTCGCCGTGATCATATTACACCAGTATTATTTAATCTACACTGGCTTCCAGTAGTTTTCCGGGCCCAATTCAAGGTGTTGGTGTTAACCTTTAAATCCCTATATGGTTTCGGCCCGGTTTATCTGAAGGAGCACCTCCAGCGTCACCAACTATGCTGCCCGACAAGATCCGCCATGCAGGGCCTTCTCTCAATCCCACCAACAAAAGTAGCTAGGTTGGTGGGGACTAGAGAGAGGGCTTCTTCGGTGGCGGCCCCCACTCTTTGGAATTCTCTCCCGTTCGATCTTCGACATGCCCCTTTTTGAAAGAGGACTAAATAGACCCTTGGCCTCTGAACTGTGGAGTACCACAGGGTTCTATCCTCTCCCCCATGCTATTCTACATCTATGTAAAGCCGCTGGGGGCCATCATCAGGAGATTTGGGCTGCAGTGTCACCAATATGCGGATGACACTCAGCTCTATCTCTCGTTTAAATCCTCACCAGAGTTGGCTGTGGATACCATGTCCAAGTGCCTGGACTCCATAAGTGAATGGATGGGAAGGAATAGGCTGAAGCTAAACCCCGACAAAACCGAAGTGTTGCTAGTGGGTGACAAGGGAAGATTGGGAGATATAGACCTGGTGTTCAATGGGGTAAGTTTGTCTCTGAAAGACCAGGTCCGTAGCCTTGGGGTCATTCTTGACTCCCAGCTGTCCATGGAGGCTCAGATTTCAGCTGTGAGCCGGGCAGCTTGGTATCAATTACATCTGATACGAAGGCTACAACCCTACCTTCCAGCCCATCTGCTCCCATGGGTGATACATGCTCTGGTCTCCTCTCGCTTAGACTACTGCAATGCGCTCTACGTGGGGTTACCCCTGAAAATGGTCCGGAAACTTCAACTGGTACAGAATGCGGCGGCTCGGTTGCTTACAAACAGCCGCCGCCGCGATCACATCACGCCGGTGTTATTTCATCTACATTGGCTTCTAGTTGTTTTCCGGGCCCAATTCAAGGTGTTGGTGTTAACCTTTAAATCCCTATATGGTTTCGGCCCGGTTTATCTGAAGGAGCACCTCCAGCGTCACCAACTATGCTGCCCGACAAGATCCGCCATGCAGGGCCTTCTCTCAATCCCACCAACAAAAGTAGCTAGGTTGGTGGGGACTAGAGAGAGGGCTTCTTCGGTGGCGGCCCCCACTCTTTGGAATTCTCTCCCGTTCGATCTTCGACATGCCCCTTTTTGAAAGAGGACTAAATAGACCCTTGGCCTCTGAACTGTGGAGTACCACAGGGTTCTATCCTCTCCCCCATGCTATTCTACATCTATGTAAAGCCGCTGGGGGCCATCATCAGGAGATTTGGGCTGCAGTGTCACCAATATGCGGATGACACTCAGCTCTATCTCTCGTTTAAATCCTCACCAGAGTTGGCTGTGGATACCATGTCCAAGTGCCTGGACTCCATAAGTGAATGGATGGGAAGGAATAGGCTGAAGCTAAACCCCGACAAAACCGAAGTGTTGCTAGTGGGTGACAAGGGAAGATTGGGAGATATAGACCTGGTGTTCAATGGGGTAAGTTTGTCTCTGAAAGACCAGGTCCGTAGCCTTGGGGTCATTCTTGACTCCCAGCTGTCCATGGAGGCTCAGATTTCAGCTGTGAGCCGGGCAGCTTGGTATCAATTACATCTGATACGAAGGCTACAACCCTACCTTCCAGCCCATCTGCTCCCATGGGTGATACATGCTCTGGTCTCCTCTCGCTTAGACTACTGCAATGCGCTCTACGTGGGGTTACCCCTGAAAATGGTCCGGAAACTTCAACTGGTACAGAATGCGGCGGCTCGGTTGCTTACAAACAGCCGCCGCCGCGATCACATCACGCCGGTGTTATTTCATCTACATTGGCTTCTAGTTGTTTTCCGGGCCCAATTCAAGGTGTTGGTGTTAACCTTTAAATCCCTATACAGTCTCGGCCCAGTTTACCTGAAGGAGCACCTCCAGTACCACCAATTAAGCCGCCCGACTAGATCAGCCACGCAGGGCCTTCTCTCAGTCCCACCAACGAAAACAGCTAGGTTGGTGGGGACTAGAGAGAGGGCATTTTCAGTGGTGGCCCCCACTCTCTGGAACTCCCTCCTGTTCGATCTTCACCATGCCCCCTGGGAGGGAGTGGTTCCAACCGCCTTGAAAGAGGCAGTGATCCGACCACTCCTGAAAAAGCCCACCCTGGACCCATTGGTTTGTGACAACTACCGACGGGTTACAAATACCCCCTTTTTAGGGAAGATGAATGAGAGGGTTGTGGCGCAGCAGTTGCAAGTACTCTTGGATGAAACAGATTGTCTTGACCCATCCCAGTCTGGGTTCAGGGCTGGTTATGGGACTGAATCGGCTTTGGTCGCCCTGATGGATGACCTTTATCAGGAGAAGGACAGGGGCAGTGCGACCCCTTTATTCTTATTTGATCTCTCAGCGGCTTTTGATACCATTGACCATAGTATCCTTCTGGACCGACTTGGTGAGATGGGTATTGGAGGCACTGTTTTACAGTGGTTCCAATCCTATCTCCTGGATCACTCTCAGAGAATAGCATTGGGTGATTGTCTTTTGGCCCCCTGGCAGTTGTGCTGTGGGGTGTCGAAGGGTACCATCTTGTCCCCCATGCTGTTTAACATCTATATGAAGCTCTTGGGAGCAGTCATAAGGAGCTTTGGAGCGATGTGTCAGCAGCATGTGGATGATACCCACCTTTATTTCTGCATAACATCTGAAACGGGAGAGGCTGTGCAAGCCCTTGACCGCTGCCTGGACTCGGTGGTGGGCTGGATGAGTGTCAATAAACTGAGCCTGACTCCTAGCAAGACAGAGACACCGTGGGTTGGTGGTTCCTGAGTTCGGATAATTGGTCAGTTGCCTGCTTTGGATGGGGTCATACTCCCTTTGAAAGAGCAGGTCTGTAATCTGGGGGTGCTCCTGGCTCCATCTTTGTTGCTAGAGGTCCAGGTGACCTCCGTGGCTAGGAGTGCCTTTTACCAGCTTCGGCTGGTAAGACAGCTGTGGCCATTTCTGGACCAAGATAGCCTGGCCACTGTTGTTCACACACTGGTAACCTCCAGGCTGGATTACTGTAATGCACACTATGTGGGGCTGTCCTTGAGGTTGGTCTGGAAGATGCAACTGGTGCAAAATGCAACAGTGAAACTACTCACTGGGGCAGGGTATCACCAACCTGTCACCCCGCTGCTGAAAGAATTGCACTGGCTGCCCATGTGCTACCGGGCCAAGTTCAAGGTTCTAGTTTTGGTGTACAAAGCCTTATACACCTTGGGACCAGGATACCTGAAAGACCGCCTTACCCCTTATATACCCAGTCGATCACTGCGCTCTGCAGGTGAGGGTCTCCTGCAGATACCATCTTATCAGGAGATCCATTCTGCACAACATAGGCAACAGACCTTTAGTGTGGTGGCACCTATCCTGTGGAATCCCTGTGGAGATCCTCCGTGGCGCAGAGTTGTAAGCGGCGGTAACGCAGCCGAAAGCTCTGCTCACGGCCAGAGTTCGATTCCAACGGAAGGAGGAAGTCGAATCTCCAGTAAAAGGGGTCGAGGTCCACTCAGCCTTCCATCCATCTGTGGTCGGTAAAATGAGTACCCGGAATATGCTGGGGGGTAAAGAAAGGCCGGGGAAGGAACTGGCAATCCCACGCCAGATATACGGTCTGCCTAGTAAACGTCGCAAGACGTCACCCTAAGAGTCAGAAACGACTCGCACTACAAGTGCGGGGACACTTTTACCTTTTTAAACATTAGGCAGGCTCCATCTCTGTTATCTTTTTGGTGCCTTTTGAAGACTTTCCTCTTTCAACAAGCCTTTTAAGTTGAGACCTATCCCAGTCTGCGTCTGTGTTGAAATTGCTTTTTAATTTTTTTTTTAAAAAGCAATGTTTTTTAAACCCTTTATTAAATATGTTTTTAAAGCTTTTAAAATGATTTTAAAGTTGTTTTGTTTTGGTGTATTTTAAGGTCTGTTTTATCATGTTTTGATGTGTTTTAATGCTTTTGTTTGCTGCTCTGGGTTTCTGCTGGGAGGAAGGGCAGGATATAAACCAAACAAACAAACAGACAAACAAACAAATGCAACCTGTTCCTGAAAAAGGAGCAATAACTGAAGAAATAGGTGCTAGTGGAAACACACCCAATACACCAAGTCTTGAAAAGAGACCAACATCCCCTGTAGTTTGGCTAGTTCCATCAGGTTCATGGCTTCCGAGTTTGCCACCTTCTTTGCCAAAGCCTGAATCTTGTCTATTTAGTCCCCTTTCAGAAGGCTCATTCAAAACTGATTTGAGTTCATTCACACTTCCAGATGTGTAATGTCCTGTGTGGGGTCAACAACACTATTCCCCACGTTCATGAGAAACCCATGGTTCCGCGGACACAATAAGGTGGTCTCCACATCCAACCTGCATTGCTCCTCACAAGGATGTCATTGAGGTATGGGTGCACCCACACCCCCAGGGTCCTAAGGTGAACAAGCAATGCCACCAGGACCTTGGTGAAAACCCTTGGGGTGGAGGTGAGACCAAAAAGGAGCCCTTTATGCCGATGCCTGTAACAGAAGTGAAGAAACTTCCTGTGTCTCCTGTTGGTTGGAATATGCAGACAGATGTACAACAAGTCTATGGAAGCCGTCCAGTTGTCCCAAGCAATGGCCTCCAAGATAAATTTGAATGTCTCTAACCTGAATCACTTGTAGGCCACCCTCCTGTTCAGCCACATAGGGTTGAGGATGGCCTGGATGACCCTGTTGTTCTTTGGAACAAGGAATAAAATGGAGAAAATTGAGTACACCCCACACCTCTGTTCCTGGGCTGCGAGTGGTTCAACTGCTCAGATGACCAAAAGATGACTGATGGCTTTGCAGAATGCTCAATGTTTGTCTGGTTTCTTGGATTGTGGCGTACCTATAAATGGCTTTTTTGGCTACCTGGAGAACTCCAAGGAGTAGTCTGAGGAAACCATTTTGTGAACCCACTTGTCTGTTGTGATCCCTGTTTATTCGTATGGAGAGTGTCTGAGTGTGCCCACTATGACTCCCAGAGCAGCTGGGCTCTGGCATTATTCTGACTGTCCTTTGTTTGGTCTCTTCTGAAACTTGGGAGTTAAAAGAGTAAGAAGATGACAGTTGTGTTCATGAGGAGGAGGTTACCCCTGACCTATCAGATCAACATGGCTTATAGCTCCCTGAAGAACTTTGCCTCTGGTAGGGCTTAAAGGACTGCCTCTGCTTAGGTCCGTCCTTCTCTGCTCCCAGGAGTGTCCGTTTCTCCTGTGTCTCAATCAGAATCTTTTCCAGTGGCTCTCCGAACAGCTTGTCCCCGCCCAAAGAGGTAGCTGGCCAGACAATATTGAGAACCCAAATCAAGGTCCCAATTGTGCAGGCACTGTGCTACCTACCATTGCCTTGGTATTAAATTGCATGGTGTCTCATGCTGCACCTGCCTGAAAGGTAACTGTGATGGTGAGCTTTATTAGACCATCCCTCACTTTCTTCAGAACATCTTTATTGGCGAGCCATGACTGAGGTCACTATTTGAGGCTCTGAATGCCGCTACCTCTGCTCCATAGTCCCTATGCCACACCACCTCCACACATTTGTCACAGGCATCTCTACCCCTCCTTTATGGTGGGATGGTGGTGAGGAAGACAATGCCGCCACAAGAGGATCCACTGTAGGGGTCTTCTGTTGCTCCATCACTCACTTTGTGAAGTAACAGTGTTTGTTGACCAGTTTGTGAGTGAGCTTGTGCTTGTTACGAGCAGCCCACTCTGCCTTCCACAGGTCCTGAAAAGAGTCAGGGAAACGGAGAGTAGCTGCCCTCTATTGATCTTCAGGAAAAGTTGTCTTGGTGCCTCTGGAAGTAGAGGCAGTTGCATCTTCCACATCCTGAACCCTCTTCTCTGGTAGCTCCAAGATCCTTCTGGCTTTGGCTATTAGAAGAATTCAGACTGAAGAAGTCTCTCCTGGGGGGGGGGTCCAGTTCCTCCCTCTTCCCTCTCCTCTGAGCAGAGGGAGCATTCTGAGTCAGAGATCAAACCTAAAACAGCCATCACCTTTCTGCTGTGTTTGCATTTTCTCCCCATTGGAGTGCATGTTGCAACAGCCCGTTTCGTAGGCATGGCCGAAAACCCTACACGTGTGCCTTGTACCTCCTGTGGATGGGGGCAACTGGGGCGAAGATGACTGGATTGGGGAGAAGGTGAATGAAGAGACGGAGAGTGTGGGGAGATGGTGACTTAGCATGCCTACATTTCTTATGGGGGGGGTCTTGCTGGCTTGCTTTCTCTTCTCTTTATGTTTGTCTGTCCCAGTCCTTTTTCCTGTCCCTTTATGGGAACTGGGTGTTGCAGGAGCTTTGGAAGTGCCTGCTGAGACCTTGGTTCCTTGCACCTTCCTCACCACAATGCCTTTAATCCATCTGAGGAACATGGGGAATTTCTACTCCCCAGGAAGGACAGATGCAGAGAAACCACTTTCATTTACCCCCCCATGTGCTTTTTCCATGCCTTTGTCTTCTGACCAGGAAGAGTGGGTAGAAACGCACCCCCCCTTGGTCTTCTGATGAGCTGGTCACCTGGGAGCCAGAAGCTCTGCCAGTCTGCATGATATCCATTGCCGTGGTCTCTGCTGTCCCTAAGGGGAGGGGAACCAATGAAGGCTGAAAACACTTGCAGTGCCACAGATAGGCCTTACCACTTTGCATTTGGGCAGTAAAAATATGTGGCACTCGCAGCTGCAGCCACCCACTGTTGGATGCAGCCGTGCCTCTCCTAGGCTGAGTAGGCATGCCCTTGCATCTCTGTATTCCATTGTGCCTGCCCAGGGCTGTAGCACAGCTGTGCCTCCACCTGCTCACTGCTCCACATAGTGACCTGGCCCACTCTGGCTGAGGCTCTGGGGGAGGGAAGAGAACAAAGAACAGACAAAAAAGGGTTTGAAGAAGAGAAAAAAAGGTGAGGCAAGAAAGGAAGGTTAGAACAAACAGAAGTGAATGAGCTCTTATTGAGCTTAGTCAGACCTGACCATCCTCAGCGTAAGGGAGGGCTGGCCTGGGAGAGCACCTCCCCTTCGGTGAGATCTTCAGAAGTAGAGCCTGCCTTCAGCCAGAGGAAGGTGCCATCCCGAGGGTTAAGACTGCCCTCCAGAAACCTCTGGGGAATTGTGCCTGTTTTGCTCCACCTGTTCGGCCTCACATCTATGCATATGGGAACTGGGCCAATACGCTAAGGCCCAGTCGACATAATTTTTACCCCTACCACATTTTGAAGGAAACAGATTGCACAGATTGGACTGAGGTAGGTTTACCTTATTCCAAAATGTTGCCCAATGTGTGGGCATAAGGTGGAATGGACAAGAGTTCCCACTGTGCACTGTACTCTCCACAGAGATGTGTGTTAATAGTACTAGAGATGAATTATAGAAGGATTGTAAAGAACTCTGTCTAGTTAAAGTGCTATATAATTTACTGACTGATTTATTTTATTCGCTGAGCTTACATAGCCACCCTGTAATATTAAGTTCTTTGGGCAGCTCAAAAACAAATGCATCAATTAAAATGCAATATAAAACAAAAAGAACTATTTAAAACTAAAAACACAATTATGACTGAACACTAAAAATGAAAAACACAGACTGATCTAACATATATTATGTACCCTCATAGAATATATGCTAATTAATGTTCTTGAATTGCTACACAATTTATTATTCAGCTGCAGGCACAGGGCAAACAGGACCTTATCATTTTATAATAAAATTATAAACACACAAGCTTAGACATTATATTTCCCAATAGCCTAGGGTGGATTTAACCTTGGATCATTCAACAGTGATTTCTTCTAATGCCTATTGTATAAAGTTGTGGGTTGTTGTTGTTTTTAATTATCACAACAAATTAAAAACAAACAATTGAAACTGGGTATTTTCTTCTCAAGAAAATAATTATAACAAGGTTTATTGAATACTCCTAACTTTTAAAGCCACAAGATGGCAGTACACAAGCTGGAATTCATTAACTGGCTCTTTTTATAAACATTCTTATAACATTATATATCTGACGAGGAGAAAAAGTTACATTATAGTTTAGGAGAGATCTGATTAAGAATACAATTAAAATAAATTACAGTGCACAACTGAAATAATTTACAATGCAGAAATAAGGGGCTTCTTTCGATACTTAATGTTTTAATATGTTAAATTTGAGAATTTTGATTACTTATTGAGCATTTTACATCCTACTGGTTTCAACAGGTGTCCTGACTCCCACCAGCAGACCCAGACCCAGGACTCTCAGCCCTAAACTTAATCCACAGGTTAGCACATGATTGGAGCATACATCAGATTACAATTCACACAGAGTTAAGATCACTGCAAGATACTACTAGGTATGGCTACACAAGCGAAGACATTGTCACAACACTTGAAATGTCCCCTGAGTCCCTCTAATGAAGGATGGGGTGGGCACAGCTACTTGCATGGGACTTGTCTCCTAGCTCAGAAATGGGCAAGCAAACGGGCACTCCTACGAGTAGGCTGGTTAATGGTCCCATTCTGTTCTGCCTGTACAGCTTCTGGTGTGTCTATGGAGACAGAGGCGGAGACAACTTGGCCAGATCATCCCATGGCTCCACCTCTAACATCACTGTGGTGCAGGCAGTTCAGCAACAGGAAGCTAGCTGGGAGGTGGAACAACCACTGGAGGGAGTGGTGAGGGGATGGACTGTCAACTCAACCTCTTCATCTGCATTGGCCAACACCTCGGGGGAGGAGCTTTCAACAGGCAGATCACTTGGCTCCTCCCTGGCGTCTTCATCCATCACTCCCAGACCACTGAGCCCCTATCCTGGATCCTAAATCTCTTCCTCCTCCTCCTTCTCAGACCAGTCCTGCCAAGAGTACTCCATGGGGGCTCATACCAACAGGAAAGATTCAGTGACCTGCTTAATTTTAGAGCAAAACATGTGCATGGTTTGGAAAAACCTAATCCCATTCTGGTATAGGGTAAGTACAAATCCTAAATATATTAATGAATGATAGTGGTTGGGACAACACTGCTGATATTAGTCACTCCATAAACGATCTGACAAAGCTCACAAGATACAGGCTAATCAGAACCTTCACTTCTCATACTTGTTTTTATTATGAATCAGGCACAACTGTTACCTGAAACTCTGTAATTAATGAGATGTATTTTGAGTTGATGTCCTACTTTTGTGCCTGCGTAATTGGCATTCAACCAAAGCTGATAGCTGCTGTTGGCAGATGCTCAGAGCTTGATTACTTTAACCCCTTACACAGTGAAAAACTGGCATTGCTTCCTGGTAGCTACATTTTAATCCAGTGTTAGAATCCCCTTTGCAATCTGTGTATTTAACTTTCCAGACCAAGTACTGCAGCCTGCCCTCACCCATTGCTTCAGCTGTTACCAGGAATCAACACTGTCACATACCAGCATTGGACATCACTTTCACATGGAAAGGTAGGATTGAGGAGAGAGAGAGATGATAATGTGCACCACTGGACCAGATGGCTGCTCTATGGCTGTAGCCAGACTGGCTGCTAAGACTGCTGCTGCAGAAGCCTCTTCCTCCACATCCTAAAATCCAATCATGGGTCATGACAGTGGGACCTGTAATGCACAGTGAACAAGAGCTGCTGGCTGTCCATCCCCATGCTATATTTCTCAAGTGGCACTCAAGGATGTACAAGTCCCAAACCCTTAGAAACCCCAAACACTGTTCGCAGAAAAAACTTATAATGTGGCCCAGATGCAATTCAAGAGGGATTTTGACCATTATCATTTGCCACAACGTCAAGCATTAACCAAACCAGGAAAAATAAAATAAAATATTACAATTTGAAACACAGTTTAGGAACAAACTAGAGAAAGATTAAACAGATTATTGCATTTTTACTGTCCTTGGGGATTTTTTGGAGTTTGGTTTCATTTATGATGAAATTAACTGCATACGGAGCAGTAACAGCCAGGAAATATGCCTTTTTTGATACCTCTAATTGGGTTACCTATCCACAGGTCAGGAGTTGGTGTACCATAAAGATACTGAGGTATAAATCAGAAGGCTGCTGAGTTTAATTTCTCTTGTGCTGGGAACTGACTACATGGCCTTAGGCAAGCTACTATTTCTTTCAGCCTCAGTTTCTCTATTTACAATATAGTTTATTCTCAGCTACTTTACAAGGCTGCTGTAACAAGCTAAATCATTAGTGATGCTGTTGAAACTCAAGATTAGTCAATTCAGAAGTCAAATCTAGTATTTTTGTAAATCTTGAATGTATAACAATTAGTTGTTCAATTGAACAAATTTTATTTTCATAAATCAAACCAAGATTGATTATATGCAGACTGCATAGACACAAAAAATATAAATTATATTTTGTGCTAGCATGAGTCTGCATGGGAGGGTCCTCATAAAGTTATAGTAATTGAAGGGCTTTTAAACAATTTTCTTCTTTGTTTCCACTAATTTCCTTAAAGATAAAAGCCTCTCTGAGAGATAAGGAAGAGCAGCTACTGCCACTTATTTCCAAGACGCAGCATCCGGGATATTGCTGCTAAATGACTGTACAATATTAGATGACTGCACTCATGGGCCAATGGGGGACAGCCATTCTTTTCATACATTACACTTAAAGTCCTGCTGTATGTCACTACAGAGCAGACCTCAGTGACATGCGGCATTACAAGAAGTGCCTTGCCTAGAGACTACAGTGACCACACTGGTATATAGAGGGTAAGGAAATCTCTTGGGTACCCTTGTTCCAAGTTATTCAGGGCTTCTGGCCCAATGCTAAAAACTTTCACCTGGTCCGGCAGCATAGAATTTTCATAGAATCATAGAGTTGGAAGGGGCCTTGTAGGCCATCGAGTCCAACCCCCTGCTCACAGCAGGAAATCCACAGCTAGAGCATCTCCCGCAGATAGCTGTCCAGCCTCCGCTTGAAGACATCCAGCGAAGGGGATCCCACCATCTCCCTAGGCAGTCGGTTCCATTGCCGAACTGCCCTTACTGTCAAGAAGTTCCTTCTAATGTCCAATCTGAATCTACGCTCCTGCAACTTAAAACCATTAGACCTAGTCCTACCCTCTGGGGCAGCAGAGAACAAATCTGTACCCTCCTCTATGTGACAGCCCTTCAGGTACTTAAAGAGTGCAATCATGTCACCCCTCAGCCTTCTCTTCACCAGACTGAACATGCCAAGTTCCTTCAACCTTTCCTCATAAGACTTGTTCTCCATACCGGCTATCATCCTCGTCGCCCTCTTCTGAATCCGCTCTAACTTGTCTATATCTTTCTTAAAATGAGGCACCCAGAACTGAACGCAGTATTCCAGATGAGGCCTGACTAATGCAGAATATAGTGGGACTATTACTTCCCTCGACCTGGAAACTATAGCTCTGTTTATGCAGCCCAAAACCGCGTTTGCCTTTTTTGCCGCGGCATCACACTGCTGGGTCATGTTCAACTTGCGATCCACTACAATTCCAAGGTCCTTCTCACACGCACTACTGCTAAGCCAGGTATTTCCCATCCTGTACCCGTGCATTTTGTTTTTGTGGCCTAAATGCAGAATCCTGCATTTGTCTTTATTGAATGTCATTTTATTAATTTCAGCCCAATTTTCTAGTCTATCCAGGTCCCTTTGGATTTTATTCCTGTCTTCCATTGTGTTAGCTATCCCTCCCAGTTTCGTATCATCCGCAAACTTCATAAGGCTTCCCTCCACCCCTTCATCTAAGTCACTGATAAAAATGTTGAAGAGTATCGGCCCCAGGACAGAACCCTGTGGCACTCCACTCGAAACCTCCTTCCAGTCTGAAGCAGAGCCACTGACGACCACTCTTTGAGTACGGTTTTCCAATCAGTTGTGAATCCACCTGACAGTATTTCCATGTAGTCCACATTTGACCAGTTTGCTAATCAAAAGGTCGTGGGGGACTTTGTCAAACGCTTTGCTGAAACCTAGATAGATGACATCTACAGCATTTCCACCATCTACTAGGCTAGTGACCCGATCAAAAAAAGAGATGAGATTAGTTTGACAGGATTTTTTCTTGACAAACCCATGCTGGCTCCTACTAATCACAGCATTGTCATCTAGATAGTTGCCAATGGACTCTTTTATTATCCGTTCTAATATCTTTCCCGGTATTGAAGTCAGACTGACCGGCCTGTAATTCCCCGGATCTTCTTTTTTACTCTTTTTAAAGAGCGGGACGACGTTTGCCCGTCTCCAATCCTCTGGCACCTCTCCCGTTCTCCAGAATTTCTCAAAGATGATGGCAAGAGGTTCCGAGAGTACATCCGCAAGTTCTTTCAATACTCTGGGATGCAGTTCATCAGGCCCTGGAGATTTGAACTCATTTAGGTTAACTAGGTATGTCCTGTCTATCTCCAATAGCATATTGGAAGTCAGTGCAGAGCACAGGTGTTATGTGCTGACAAAAGGTTGCTCCAGTTGGCAGCCTAGCCACTATGTTCTAAACTAGTTGCAGCTCCACATAGATTGCATTACTAATCAAGCCTCAAAGTTACCAATGCATGGTCAAGCTATGGTCAACTGTTCACAATAACTAAAGTTGTGACAAATTGACATTTGAGGAAACATATCCACAAAACACCCTATAAATTGTTGAATGAAGACCAAGACAATAACACTTTTTCACCTTATACCGGTATTTATGATTCACACCATGTATTTATGATGATGGCAAGATAGTCAATGGGAACTAGGTTTCCAAGTAACTCAAGCTTAGGGCAACATACCTGCCACCTTTTCATCCTCATAAAACCCTTAGAGATAGGTTAAAGGATGGAGGCTGGAACCTCAGTTTACCAGTCAAAGTCCAACATTCTAGCCCAGCCTACCCCAACCTGGTAGTTCAACAACATCTGGAATGAACAACAACTATCATGCCTAACCATTGGCCATACTGGCTGGGGCTGATAGGAATTGTAATCTAAAATATCTGGAAGGCATCAGTTTGGAAAAAGCTGTTCTAGCCACTATAATATACTGGTTCTCAACAGGAATTCAGGTGTTCGAAGTGTATAATGCACATGTCTTCAGTAATCCTTGTTAAAGCTGTGCAGTGTAGACCAGTATTATTTCCCCCATATTGCAGATGGGATGGGGTGAAACTAATACTAAATGATTTATGATTTGCCTAACCTTGCTTAATGACTTCATGGCTGACATAAGATTTGAACAGGAGTTTTCCAGTTCAAAGCCCAACCTCTTATGCTTGGTCAATGCAAAGAGCTGATTATGACAATTCAGACTGCAAGTAAAGAACTGTATATTTTAACACAGCCTCCTCACAATCCCTCACATAGAAAACTAGAGTGCTAGGGACATAGCTAGGCTAAAAGCACCTGATGCTTATAGGCAAGTTGTATGTGTGGGTAAAGATCTAAATAGGAGAGAGAACGTGAGAATGAATTCAGTCATGCAATCCACTCACTGGCAGTCTGAAGTGGTACAGTCCAGCAACCATTTCAGTGCATGATGTTTCAAATACATGATGCTTCAATAGACTGGCTCTTAGTCACTACACCAGCATATTCCCACTGCTGCTTCCTTACATGTTTAATACTAAATCCTAGTGCCTGAAGACGGCTAATGCTTATGTTACTTCCCCCAGAGATCACTGGAAAGAACGGGATTCAGTTTCAACTAAGATCATGTATAGCTGGAGCTCATTTAGTATAATAAGGTCCTTCCGGATAAACTTCCAAATTCAAATTAAATTTGTTGTAGTTCTTGTTGCATGGGTTCAGCTGGAAGATACCATGATAATAATTTCTGCTGAGGGCTGTATTTGGAAGACTGTAATTGTCAAGACCAAGGGATGGCTACCCCCAAATCTGGACCTGGAGAGCCCAGGGGTCAACTGCCTCAGTTAGAAGCCGGAGCCTGCAGTGAAGCAAGCAGAATGCCTCTGGCTGATGACCAAATCAGCAGAGGTCAAGCAGAAGCTTGGCATTTGTTATCAGGCCAGATCAATCCAGAGGCTGCATCTTGCATGCTCCCCTATTCCCTCTGTGCCTGAACTGGGCTCTGCTGTGACAGTTCACAGAAGCTTCCGAAGCCAAGCTGTAGCCCCCCAGTTCAAGCCCTGCTGCCTCTAACGTTAATCTAGTTTAAACTACCTCTGTGCTGGCTATGTATTTCATATTGAAATTTAAACAGCATATATGAAAAAAAGATATTAAATCACCGTAGTTAAGGGACATGATGGGATATCCATAAGGCAGTACATATCTGGAACGATGCTGACCTTTTAACACACCATGACTTTACTTTTCACAGTATCTCCAGATTAAACCATTCCTGCAGAGGGGGGAAGGCTGTAGCCAGGGGCAAACTTTCACAGCTCACCAGTGAAGGAAGTAATGCAATGTAAGGGCTAACAGATTTTCACAGAGAGTATAATTCAGTGAAGGTCATAGGTGGAAGGTAAAAATATAACAGAACCCGGGGTGGAAATTAAAGATAAAGAATAGGACTATTGAAATTAGTCTTTCATTTCAGCGTTTAAAATATTCTAAACAAAACATGCCATAATTTGTGTTCAGATGTCAGAATAGATGTGTTGTTTGACAAATGGATTCTTGAGATTTTCCAAGAAGGCAGCAGCACACATGAAAATCAAAAAATATCCAGCTGGTGTGCATCAAGAAACTCTTCCTCAAATAATATAATGTATATTAATTTAGGAATACTGTTGTGCTCATCAAGGACATATTTTGCATCATATTAAGTAAATTTAAGTCAAACCCAACCCCAACCCATCCCCCACATTTTATTTTCTCCTATACCAGTAAACAGTTTATATTCACTCCTAGGGGAAAAAGTTAAAAAAAAGCTTCATTTTGGAGACAGCCATGATGGCATCAAAACCTGCTCTCTGTATAAAAATAATGGAGGCAAGAATACAGATTTTCACTGATGGTAAGACACTGACAATACAACTTTTGCTTAATCTCCGAAAAGAGCGGGGGGAATCAATTGCTATAAATATTGGGTCAGGTTATAGCCAGCAAATGCATACTTTCAATCCATTTTATGTGTCTATACTGCAACTAGGCTTTTATTGCCAAAAAGTAATTATTATTTGCTTCAGGTAAAGAATGTATGTGGTAACTGTAGTGAAATAATAAAACCAGTATTTAGTTATTGACAATCCAGTAGAAACACTATCAACAATTAAGCAATAGAAATGCAAACTACATACAAATAGGTCATTCTCTTGTCAATAGCAAGACAAATACCTAATTTTAAAGGCATCCTCTCTCCTCTTGTCTTCTGGCTGCATTTCAAGTGATCTCACTTTTAGGGCAGTAACTTACAAAATGATAGGCTTTATGCCTGTGTGCCACTGAGGTGGCAAACCTGTAGGCTTTATCACGTGCAGAGTGGTAATGCTCACATGACTGTTTCCCTGTACAAAATAAAATAAAAATAAAAATATCCCTCATGAGTTGGATATGGAGAAGGCTTCTTCCTGACATCTCATCTATGCACATGTTTGTATGGAAGAACATTTAAACATGTGAGCCCCATCTGATTTCTGAAGAGTACAGCCCAGACACAACTAGACCAACTCTTGTAGCATTAAGGTATCAGTCGGGTCTGTCCCAAGCTTTTTTGCTGCCTGAGGCGAAGGCCAAGATAGAGCTTCCCCATTCCCCATCCCCATTCCATGTACAGAATCCGACTGGATTAACAGTTAAATATTACTTCAACACTCGTAATGGGACACCATTTTCCACTGTACCTGAGGGTAGTAGGATAGCTTAGGGGGTGCAGAAGATGCTAGCTTAGAAGGGGCACGAGGGATGGTGGGCAGCTGCTGCCACCTCTGGCATCTGAGGCAGCGGCCTCAGTCTGCCAAATGGTAGGGATGGCCCTGGTATAACTTAATTCCAAACATAATGCTAGCCAGCCATTTTAATGGTGGGGAATTGTGATTTTTCTTAAAAAACAACAGCCTAGCACTATATACCACAGCAAACTGATCATCCTACTGAACAGTAGCTAGGATTCCAACTACTATCCAAAACAGCATGCAGACTGACCATGGAAAAATCATATCCTTTACCTAACCTTCTGATTCCCTGCCCCATTATGTCTGGCTTTTAGAGGCTACTGGCAGGAATTTGTTTGGGGTTTCTTTTGTCTTAAATTTGTACAGCATCTAGCACAATTTAAAATGCCTTATAAACAAAAAACAACAACACCATGTAACACAGAAAATCACAAAACTGCTTTTATGGGTTGTGACCTGGGAAGGCAAACATTTTGTGGAAATAATTGAGAAGGTTTCACACATCCTGGACAAGGACAAGGTTGAGAGAGAGTTAACAGCTAACAAGAATAGAAAAACATGCTATTAAAAAAGGGCAGGTTTTTTGAAAACTATTTGCAATTTATAACAATAACAACAACAATAAAAGGTGTGTGCAGTCTCAAGGCTATCCTTCCAACGGCTGATTTTAATAGAAATGCTGGCTGTATGAGCAAAACAAACAAAATCAGGTGTCTTGTTTAGCTAAGTCCTTAATGCTAGGACAAGGTGATCTTCAAATTCTGTTTGCAATATGATTATGTTGCTGTCTCCTTCATATTCTTCAGCAGCATCTGAAGCATGCATTCTGAATTGCAAATTCATCTTGGTTGTAAAACTAGCACAAGTTCAGGAGAGATGGCAAGAGCAACAGGAAAACTGTAACAGAACTTAGTAGATTTATCAGTGCATTTGTACCTCAATGAGATCCCCGTCCCACCCCCTGCAAGCTCAAAAGCAGCTTCTTCTGTGACTTGTAATTTCATGCTGTCAACATTTGAGTTATTCCAGTGAAGAAACCATGGTGACTAGTGCATGGAAGGGAAGTTGCAGCATGCTGCTCTCTGGTCCTAAACATCCTCATCCAGGGAGATTAGGCTAAGGTGGTTATGTCCATCCATACCTCCCAAGTAGGAAGATGGGAGCTGCTATGGCCTCTGCCCATGTGTCATTCTCCCACAGCGAAGATGCTTACTCAGTGCAACAGATGGCTTCTCAAGCTGGAAGCTTGCTGTCCTAGATGTCCACAGGACCAGATGGTTTGGTGACATCTCCAAAACAGCATCCCTCCCTTTGAGGAGGGAAAGGTCTTTCATGCATTATTTGCCAGTATGTATTGGACATACTGGTGAAGAGCAGGGGGAAAAGAAGAGTTGCATCTGCTTTTGTGGTCCTGCCATTACAACATTAAAACAAAACGAAAAAACCTAACATGGGGAGAGATGGAGAGATGTTTCTGCATCTGGAACTTGATATGGACTCTGCCCTGAAAGTTCTTTTCCCAACATTACACTGGATGCATGGTAAGAAAGAAATGTAACTACCCTTCACTTCTTCTGGTAGAGCTTTATAAAATCCAGAGCTGCAAGAATAGGAAAATATGTTTATATTTGTGTATGTGTATGCCCACAAACACATGGATACAATGTGATGCAATGCATCCCCCAGGCCAGTGGGGGCACCTGGGACTTCACAGGACCAAGCTGGCTCCCAGGGAGGCAATATGTTTCTAGTCTGTTCAGTTTTTGGCAGTCCTCTGCACAGGGAACAGAAGAGAACTACATGAAAGACAGTCCTCATCCCAGGCAGGCAACAACAGTCATCAAGACCTTCCCCAACAGAATTACAGCAGCAATCACCAAACTCTTCCCTATCAACATTGCAGCAGCAGGTACAGAATATCTTCCACATGTCCTCAGTGAACACTTGGAAGGATAAAAATGATTTTAACTGACGTTGAAAGATGGTCATAGACGTCAGTAGTCATAATCAGGAGGGAGGGAGTTCCCTGTGATGGTGATGATATTGTGAATAGTGGTAAACAAAATAACATGAATTGCCACAGCACATCAGGTTAAATAGCCGAGTGGGCATATGAGAATGAAAAGGCAAAGAAGGCAAAAAAAAAGGGGTGGTAACACTCAGAGGCAGCAGGAGGAAGGAAAACAAGATGATGGCAAACACCAAAAACATCACAAATCTTCAGCAAGATGAGTATTTTTAGGCAATTTGTTCAACTGCATCACATGCGCTATTTTCAAAGCAAATATTGGAAATTCAGTAATGTTCAGCACAGCCGTGTTATTCAAAAGGTTCCATAATTGTAAGTTATCTACTTTTCCATTGAATCTGACAGATGCCACCATTGAAAATTATGAAACTGAGTTTCCTAAAGGCATAGCTAATCTCATGTCTACCACAAACTCGGGCCTGAACTAGATGTTGCCATATATGTGTGGCTGTTGTGCCACATCATTAGCTGCCAGTGGCAGGGTGCAGAGAATTATATAACACTGTGACATCACTCAAATTGTACTAGACATTACACAGGGATAGTTTTTGTAATAGCTGATCTTTTGTTTTTATTGTAGTTTTAATGTTTTTACTGTACAGTTTTTTTATTGCTTTTTAACTTGTAAACCGCTTAGATATTTTTAAATGAAATAGTGGTACACCAATGTATTTATACAAAAATTAACATATGGCTGCCACTTGGTGACAGCTGCATGTAGATTCTAATGTCTAGTTCTAGCCTCATTAGATGGCTAGCTACTTCCTCTCAGCCTTCATTAAACCTCAGTAAGGAGACAACCATACTAATGTACCTTACAAGGTGGTTGTACAGATTACTGATACAGCTTGGATTTAGAGATAGGCAAACAGAATGCCACTCATGCAATGGGACTTTCCTGACTCCTCCTCCACCCACTATAGCCGATGTGCCCTCTAAAAGCCAGTTCCGAGGGCCTTCTGAAATAGCATGTGATGGAGCATTGAGAGGCTGCAGTAGAAAGTTTGGAGAATTCAGTGGGCTTGTCTTGCACAAGCAGAATTGCCTTTTCACTTTTCACATCCCTGGATCCAAGCAATAATGTGTACAAACACTATATAAATGTTGTTAGTTATTATTTTTAAAAGCCACACGAAGCTACCTTTAAAAGGAATAATGCAAAGTCTAATAATGTAAAACACACTAGAAGGATACTGTGTTCTTCATAATGTCTGCATCTGGCAGAGTGTAAAAACCTCTTTGCCAATCATTTTACTGTTATCAAAAATTTTGCTGAGATCCTCCAATATACCCCCAAGTTGTCTGAACGTGATTTGATGTGTTAAACGCTTGACTGATGTATTTTCAGAGCAGAGGATCTTGGCTGACACTCCAAATTATGAATTGGGATTTAAGACTCTTTGTAGAAACTGATTTGGAATACAAGCAAACCTTTGCATCAGTTCCCAAAATAATATATGCATTTGATGCTTTGAGGCTGAGAAGTCAAATATTAGAATTCTTGCATTTAGCCCTGATAAAGTTGTCACACATTATTCTGTCATCCAAAAAGCAGCTCAGAGAGGAAGTGTTGTGCTTGATAGAGGCTAATTCACTTTCACTTTTTCTTACGGGATCAGCAGTTCTTTACAGGCTTGTGACTAAGTCTGTAGATGCAGTACAAAAAAAAAAAGAAGGAAAAAAGAAAGCAAACAAAAAACCCAACAACAACCCCAACCCCAGATAAGGTACTCAGAAGCCAATGGACCCCTATTGAATTGAAAAATAACAGCTGAATGCTGTATTACTTCTGTCCTTAAGACATAGACGGGTGGTTTGAAAATGCATTAATGCTCATGATATACTCAGTATTCTTTCACAGAGCGAATCATCATCATCATCATCATTTATATCTTGCCTTTTCTCCAAGGACTTCAAGGTGGTATATATGGTTTCCCTCCTCCTCATCTAATCCCCACAATAACCCTGTGAGGTAAGTTAGACTGTGAGCCAGTAACTGGCCCAAGATCATGCAGTGAGCTTCATGGCTGAGTGGGTATTTGAACCTTGCTCTCCTAGATCCTACACTTTAACCACTACCACCAGCCCTACTTTACTTTAGATTCAAAGTTAATTGGGGGGAGCATTTCATGAGCAGGTGATTCTGCCTGCCACACTCCTAATCAGTTTTAAACAAACAATCAAACTAGCCAGGCTTTGACCTGACCCTGATCTTTCAGCTCATTCACAACACATACTCCATGGGTTTTCTTCCTTTGTCTGACATATGACAAAGAAATATCTGTAAAAGTAAAATGAGACAGGGAGAAAGAAAATCAGTCATCCAGATCAGTATGGCTGTGTGTGCGAAAGCAAGCTGCTGTTAGGGATGGAGTTTGCTGCCTAGTTCTGATGTGCTTGTATTCCACCCTTTTTTTGTTCCCACTTGCTTTGGTGCTTGCTGATTCGATCCACTGGATGATTTTTTGGTTGCAAAAGAAAAAATGTGTAATTTTTAAAGTAAATGCCTATGTAAATGATCACGGTGTTCCACGTGGTTTATTTTTTCCTATTTATCACACCTACATACTGTTATGAATGCATCAACTTAGATGAAATTACAAGGTAATTATGTAAAACTGGGGGAAGGGGAATTAAAATCTGTGCTGATTACAGCTGCGGCTCGCCACAAAACATCTGTGCCGATGAGAGCCATGGCCCACCACAAAAGTCCCGTGCTGATTACAGCTGCAGCCTGCTTCCAGAAATCAGTGCCAGTCCAAAAAGATAGCAGACTGTCCAATTCAGTCAGAATCCGGTACTAATTCTGATTTAACGGATATTCTCCCCCATCCCTAGCTTCTGTTGACATATTCCTGGCTAGACAAGGAACTGTGCAATTTAATAGACACTGCACATGAAATTCCAAAACAAGACCCAGGAGGTGGAAGTGAACATATGTAAGCCTAGTTTCAGCTTTTGTGGTGGGGGAGTGAGTGGGAGAGGCTCTTATTGAACTGGTGCCGATTAATAACTTTTACATATTGGTTATCAATATTTGAATAAATGTTGTACAGAAAATGTATTTAAATTATGTGCACGAGAGTATTATGAATTGTTTTTGTTTCCATTATGATATAGGAGCTATAAAATAATATTGTGAATAAATATTAGACCGTTTATTGCTCGCCCAAACTAAACCTTAGACCTAAAGATCCTTCTAATTCACAGTAGTGGTGGCGGTGGTGGGGAGAGATTCATCAATTTCCTGTCTGCTGTTCTGCACACCCAAAAAGCTGTTCTGGAAAGTCACCTGACCTTCTGCTGGCTATTTTGGAGGGTGTGGGGGCTGCAGATAGGGAAAAATGATGGCTTCCCTGGCATAAGCAAAAATGCAGTCCACACAATTTTCAGCTTTAGGACTCAGGGCTAGAATATATGAAGCAGTCATACAGAAGTAGTGCAGGGAAGCAGCCCTACCATATCACCACTGTTTAACTGACACATACCTAGTGAAGGTTATGAAGCAGAATTTCCAGATTAGAAAGGCTTGAACCACTACTGGCACCCAGTTGCTGCTACTGCCCTCAGTGGGCTCTTTTCTGTCTCTCAGTGATCATCCAATTGCTCCCCCCTCTGGATTTAATCTCTACAATGGCCAAGAGAGAAAGGCTAGGCAATGGCAGCTGCTGGTCCTTATGCTCGCTTGCCATTGCTTGCTGGTGCTCTGTCTCTGAGCCAGAGGAAAAGAGCAGGGAAACAGGTATAAGAAGGATCTGGTGGTCAGCAAGGATGCTCTGATTAGGTGGGAACTTCAGCAGCTACCTGACGATACCAACCTGACACTGGCTCTAATGTAGACTGTGATATCTAGGATTGTTATTTGTTTAATTAATTAATTTATATCCAACCCTTCCCCCCAGTAGGAGGAATGAGCAAAGCTGTTGAATGTTTACCACTGGAACAGCAGATACAACAATGGCAGGTAGTAGAAATCAGAGGTACCAATTAGATATATCACAGAGTACAGCAGGGGTGGGGAACCTTTCTCAGCAAGAGGGCTCCATTCCATTGTGGGGGCTGCATGCCAGTGGTGGGTGGGACCACAGCCAAAAGTGGGCAGGGCCACAAATGTGAGTTTTACCTTTGTACAATAGGCTAGTACACACACACACACACTTTATCTTCCATCCAGGCAAGCAAGAAGCATTATCAGAATTCAAAAACATATCCTGCCAGGCAAAAACACTCAAGGAAGGTGCAAATTAAGCAGATGAGGAGTGCGGCCTGAGGAGGGAGTGCAGCCCGAGGAAAGTTGAGGGCCAGATAGGGAGGCCTGGTAATTGTTCCCCGAGCCTGAGGTTCTCCATCAATGAAGTATAAGAGACTAGGTAGTAGGGGAGGGGGGGAGCAGGGGAGCAACTGCACTAATCTATGAGCTGGCAATGTTTCTCTGTCATTTGGTATGAGACCTGAAAAAATACTCCTCCTCCTCCTCTTGGGACCCTTAATATCAAAATATGATGCTGACATACTAAATCAGATCACTGGTATATCCATCCCCTACATTGACTGGAAGTGCTTCTCCAGGGGTTTGACAAAGGCCTTTCCCTGCTACTTGAGGCTGTTTTGACAAGAGGTGCCAGGGGTTCAACCTTCTTTAGGCAAAGCACATGCTGTACACCTGAGTGAGGATCCCTCACAATAAGGCACATACACAACCATATGAGCAGTTGTCCATAGGATAATATCCAATTTATTAGAATCATCTTGACTCCATTGCATAATGTCCTGGGATTAAGCTCCATTGAATTAGATGGTGCTTATTTCTAACTGTATTGGTTCATCTCATAGAACACTGAGCTTTAACTAAAGATCTTCAGGCGTATGAAAGACAACCTTTATCTTTACATCAGAAGTACAAATCATCTTGCAAAGGTATGTTACCATTTAAACCCCATCAAAGAAAAGGGAAGAAGTATTCAGCCTCTCCTTGACTATTTTTCTCATTCTCTGATTTCCTCTATGCTTCCCTGTCACAAGCAAATCTGAAACCTTCACTATCATCTCATTCACTTGCCAAAGCAAATAAATAATATCAGTTACCCTGCTGTTTCAACAGATGATGTCACTGCTCTTACTGTGAAAAAAAAAATCCCACAGTTATGCTTCCCTGTATTTCCTGGCACAGCTGACAGATTTGAATATCCATGTGTTCTATGTCACATAGGCTAATTACATGCTGTTTGAATAATTTGAAATTATCAGAAAAAAACCTGATACTAAGAACTATGTGTGTGGCGGTTTTTTGTTATGTTTGTTTTTTAAAAAACAAATTGCACCAAAGAAAGCTTAATGCTGCAAAATGTACATTTATTTGTCCGGATAGTGTAATTTATTTTTCTTCAGCTAATTATGAAGGGGGCAAAGGGCTACACAAGTCAGTGGAGTCCTACCCCTGTTAGCCCCATTAATCTTCTCTTTATGTAACTGCTTTCAAATCTATCATCTCAGCTTCAAGGACTATTTTTAAGGACTATGGAATGCACATTTCCCTGACCAAAAGATTCTCAAGTTTGTGGAAGGATGAATGAGTAGCACTTTGATATGGCATAAAATCTTCTCAGTCTGCTTGTTGTGTGGGGGGGTATGTGAAAAATGCACAGGTTACAGAGTGAATTCAGACTGTATTACACAGAGTGAATTGCAGTTGGCCATGTGGCAAACCTGCCATCCTGCTGATTTATTTTCATTAAGAGCTAGGAGGCATCTTCTTTCTCTGTGGTGAAGAGCAATGCATATAGCATACAAATGGAGATTCTCAAAATATTCAGCAGTTAGACCAGCCCTATCCACAGTGAATCCATATAGGCCAACATACTGTATGGTATACATCACTTAGGTGTAACTTCATACAAAACATCTTATATTCTGGATACAAAACATATATACATGATTTGATAGCCATCATACAGAAGCCACTCATAAGCATTCTGGTGATGTTTTCTTAGTCTGGTATGGAATTATTTGATATAATATTTCTTACATTGGCAAGGGACAAACCTGCAAACAGGGGAATAACCTGAAAACCTGAACTATTAAAATGAAACAGGTTATAATGCTGCTGCTCTCCAGATGTTGTTGGACTATAAATCCCCAGACAATATGTGCAGTGGTCAGGAATGATGGGAGTTTTAGTCCAACAACGTCTGAAGGATACCCGGTTGTTGGGGAAGGCTATGATACAATATGAGCATCGTAGCTACAGATGACCCAATGAGCAAAAGAATGTCCGACTTGTAGGCTTTGCTGTAGGAAGCATGCAAGAAGGCAAATGTGTAACTGGGCTCTCTAGCAATGCTGGTTCCTCACATTCCTCAGAGCCTGTGAGCAGGTTTCCTATTGAAACTACTAACCACCTCTCCTCAGATATAGCAGGGAAACAAATGAATGTAAGCTATTTGCAGGGATAAGCCGATTTTTGCCTCCCCAACTAGCTTTCCACATTCAGCCCCCTGTCAGGCCAATTTTGCTGTGTTTGCAGCTCTGGAAATCCTGAAAGAAAATCACCTTCTGTTTGAATGACTTGAAATTACAGCTCAAAGGTTGGCACAAAAGACTGGTGAAAACTGCTGATGTGCCTGTTTCTCTCTCTCTCACTCACTCACTCACACACACACACCTTTTCAGACAATAAAAAACCCAATCTATACAATCGTTATCCCCAATTTTCTGTACATCTTCTTACTCTCGGGTAATCTATAAAAAAACAGTTTTTTAAAAGGATTTGATATAGGCTCTCCGACACTGGAGGCATTCAAGAGGCAGCTGGACAGCCATCTGTCGGGAATGCTTTGATTTGGATTCCTGCATTGAGCAGGGGGTTGGACACGATGGCCTTATAGGCCCCTTCCAACTCTACTATTCTATGATATACTTTCTCTCCTTTCTGATGTCCTCCTTTAAAAGAGGAAGATGAACACAAGGTGGCCTCCCATGTCAGCTGACTAAATTATAAACCGACATATGCCATTGCCATGCACAGTCTTCTAGTGTTTAATACAGAAGATAAGAACGCTTCCCATGCTCTCTAATAGGGACACCATACTAGCCTATGCAAATGTACCTTTTCTTGAAATGAAAAGAAGAAACTTTTTCCAGTTGCAATCACAGAATTATAGAAACTGGAGATGGAAAGAATCCAGGCGCTAAAGATCACCCAGACAACCCACTATAGAAGTTACGTAGATTCAGACATACAGTTTATTTGTGTTGTATCATTACTAGTGAAGACATTTTCTTCCACCAGACCTTCTCAGAAGGATAATTCTGGCTTAGTCACTGTTAATTTTGGAACAGTATCATGTTCTTTTAGCTGATTTCTATTTAATTATTAATATATTGTATTGATTTCTGTTTTGTACATCTCTTTGAGGTTCTTTTGAATATAAAATAAATAAGACATTTTCTAAATAAATAAATAAAATGGCAATGATAATGGATTAACCCTTTCACCCAATCCTCCCTGCCCTCAACTCATGCTATATAAGAGAGGTAGCCAACATGGTGCCCTCTAGAAGTTGTTGGGCTACAGCTCCCATCAACTCTTGGCAATGCTGGGATTTATTATTATTATTATTTAAAGAAAAGTGTAGATTAGAAAATTCCAAAGAGATACTGCGTAAGACAATAGTTTCAGAATTATGCTAACTACATTTCATTTTAATGAAGTCAAGCATTTCTTCTTTGGTTTTATGTTTCCATTAGAATGCTTATTAAAAAACAACCATACATAGAGGTGTTTTGTTTTTTAAAAAATAACACATTTGTTCTTAGAATTAACATTATTTATAGGTGTTAACTGCCGAAGGAAACAATTGCTAATGACAAAAATGTCAGAATCCAATAGGGATGTACTAACACAACAACATTTAGAAGTATTTTTTTGCTCCAGATTTCTTCACTGTCACAGTGCATTTGCTACACTGGAACCTAATGCCAACCTAATTTCATTTATCAACTTTTAAACAAACATTCAATTATTTGCATACTGAAAGAAAGAATACTGCTAATTGAGAGAACTAGGCATTGTTATTTCATACAGAAATGAGTGGCTGTCCAAAGATAGATGAGATTCGAAAGGACTCAAGAAGAGAATACAGAGTCAAGCATGTGGCTTCAGGTCAAAGCAGAGTCACAATAGCAGAAATTTGAGAAGAGCCCAAGGGACACGGGGGAACAACAAGCTACACATTGGGACCATGAGTAGCGGCTAAGGCCATCCACATATGAAGCTCCGCTCGCCGCGCAGCTGACGAGCGGGGCATAATTGCAGGTGGGGGTGAAGACGCTGCCCCCATCTGTTAATGAGGCAACGTCGCACATCGCGCCCGTGACATCAGCGCGACGTGCAGCATAAGGGGCGGGGTCTATAGGACTATTTGAGTCCAGCCGCCCCTTCCACCTTCCTCTTCTGCTGCTCGACACATGTGGGCCTCCGGAGGCTTTCTGAGGCCAGGCTGACTGTGCGGCGGAGAGCCCCCCCCCGTCTCATCGGGAGACAGGGAGGCAGCGGCGGTGAGGTGGCGCATAGCGAGGCTTGGTGGCTGGCACCAAGGCCTACGCGGCGAGGCTCCTGGCCTTGGGAGGCCCTGCGGCGGCAGCGGCAGCGCAGGATCGGAGCCAGCAGCGGCGAGGACCACAGGCGAGACGGCCTTTGGCGGGCAATTTTTAAATTTTAATTTTAATTAACATGGGGGTAGGTGGTGCACGACCCCAACCATCAATCCTTGCCGCGTGCAGGCCAATTAGGCTCCCCCCCTGGATAATTGGGTGCCGGGAAGGGGTATAGAATAAGCAGGTTTGCCCCTTCACAATGTTTTGAAATCACGTCGTTTTGTAAGCGGGGCCCCAATCTCCCTCTCTAGACAGGGTTGGGCCAGGGAGACCCAAATCAGCTAGATATGCCACCCAAGAAAGGACAAGGGGGGCCAAAAGGGAAAGGAAAGGCCTCCAAAGCGGGGGGGAAATGCCCACCCCCAGCGGCGGTGGGGGCAAGGAGCGGGGAGGGGCCACCATGGGCGGCCATAAGTAGAGAGTGGCAGAGGCGCCATCCAGGGCGACAGAATGGGTATAACAGGAGCCCTGCTGGATCAGGCCAGAGGTCTACCTAGTCCAGGGCTCTGTTCTCAAAATGGCCAACCAAATGTCCAGTATGGGAAGCTCGCAAGCAGGTCATGAGCCATGGGCGTCCCCAACGGAGAGGCCAAGGGGGCACTTGTTCCTTCCTGGGTGAATAATGCTCCCAGCTTTCATTTAAAAAATAAAAATAGTACGTTTCTAGCATTTGTAGAACCTGAGACAAAACGTACAAGGGAAAACAAGTGAACAGGCAGAGGCTGATCTCTGGCAGCAGCATAGGGCTTAGTCCTCAGCATGTGCTGTCTGGGGTTATACTCTTTTCCCCTGCCTCCTTTCTCTCTAGATGCCCCTTTGTTCCAAGTTCTCTTTGCCATGCCAACTAGGGGGGGGCAGAGGAAAGAGCAGTTGCCACCTCCTCTTCCTCATTTGCATTGTCTCCCGTGGCAGTTCAGTGCTCCTCATCCTTGCTGTTACACAGCCAGGCCTAGAGCAAGAGGGCAGGCGTGGCACTGGAGGCAGTGGCAACTGCTCCTTGCAACACTACTCACTTTCTGAGGCGCGAGAGCAGCAATTGCCCTGTGCCACCAGACTTCTGAGAAGGAGGTGTTGCTGTGCATGGCACAAAGTGGGGGGGAGGCATAGCAGACAACCACCCACCCACGCAATGGGGCTTGTAACTCCAAGGAGCTGCTGCTCCCAAGTAGTGTCTGTGAGTTTACCTGAGGCAGTGAGATCTTAGCAGCTGCCTTACAGTGCCAATCCCTGGAAAAAAGGGTTGATGCTAGCACCATAGAATCATAGAGTTGGAAGGGGCCTTATAGGCCATCGAGTCCAACCCCCTGCTCACAGCAGGAAATCCACAGCTGGAGCATCTCCCGCAGATAGCTGTCCAGCCTCTGCTTGAAGACATCCAGCGAGGGGGATCCCACCACCTCCCTAGGCAGTCGGTTCCATTGCCGAACTGCCCTTACTGTCAAGAAGCTCCTTCTACTGTCCAAGCTCCTGCAACTTAAAACCATTAGACCTAGCCCTACCCTCTGGGGCAGCAGAGAACAAATCTGTACCCTCCTCTGTGTGACAGCCCTTCGGGTACTTGGGGAGTGCAATCATGTCACCCCTCAGCCTTCTCTTCACCAGACTGAACATGCCAAGTTCCTTCAACCTTTCCTCATAAGACTTGTTCTCCATACCGGCTATCATCCTCGTTGCCCTCTTCTGAGCCTGCTCTAACTTGTCTATATCTTTCTTAAAGTGAGGCGCCCAGAGCTGAGCGCAGTATTCCAGATGAGGCCTGACTAATGCAGAATATAGTGGGACTATTACTTCCCTGGACCTGGAAACTATGGCTCTGTTTATGCAGCCCAAAACCGCATTTGCCCTTTTTGCTGCAGCATCACACTGCTGGGTCATGTTCAACGGATATGTGCAACAGGGAGATAGGAGGCAAGAGGCCTTCAAAAGGGTAAGAAGGAGCCACCGGCTGCTTAGGGACAGGTGTCCCTTCCCCAGTTAGACTCCGGGTACTATGAACTTGGTTAGCAGGCTACCCGGTTTAAGGGTAGGTTTGTTATGTTATGGTGTTTGCCTTTTGTTTCCCAGTCTCATACCCCAACTCCTGGCTGGCCTTCATGGCCTCCAACTCACAGCTGGCCCTCATGGCCTACAATCTTCACCCCGTTTAGTCATGGCAATAATGGCTGTGGTCAGAATGTACAGAAGTACACTTGGTCACGCCAGTCTTATTCAAAGGGGCAGGCAGTGAGGGGTCCACACTAGTTAGTCTAGGATCAGTGAGCTGCACTCCATCATCATAGTGCGCGCATATGCCTTATGCATTTGAAGTGGCAGAACATTACCTATGGGATGCTATAATTCTCGCATGGAGTGCTTCAGAGCCTTCCGTGAGGGGGCAGTCAGGAGACAAGTAGGCTCCTAAGCAGTGGGGCACTATCTGTCTGAGTGGATGTTCATAGGATGGCAGCTTGTGGGAGGCATGTTAGCACCTGAGGTTTCAGCTTATAGCATGAAGGATCCTGCCCCGGTGTTCACATTTCTGTAACAAGATTGACTCTTGCCCAGGGCTGAAATCTGCACAGGGGCAAGCTTGAACCGTCCCAGATGAGATCCTGGATTGGGACCATGAAGTGTTTCCTTTCGGCCCTCTTGATGTTAGGGGTCTTTTAATGGGGTTATTATGCTATGATGGGGATTGAACACCCATACTACGAATTCAGGGTTATGGCTGCCTTATGCACCGACCTGGCCGTGTGGTTCCCTTTCCTGCGGTTGCAAGCCTGGATTCGGGAAGGGGTTTTAACTATGAATGTTACCTTTCATTAACTCTTTTCCGGGGTTGGAAGGCGACTTTTGGACAGAAGAGCTCATGGCCTGGGGTCGGGTCTCATAACTCTCTTATAATTAGGAACACTAGAATTCATGACCCTTGCCTGTCCCGTTGTTCTGGGAGAAGTTTATGCAGGGAGTCAGAGAAGGCCATAAGCCTATCTATTGCCCTAGCATGACCACCAGCTATCAGAATGCAGAATAGGGCAGCAGGGGCAGTGTGAAGGGGGGCTAATCCCGTGAGCTGCGCGCTGGAATTCCCTTGGATTCAATGGGTTACATTGCCCCCAGCATGCTCGCCAGCTTCCAGAAACAGGTATTCAGGAATTCTGGGCCAGCAAGGGCTATATGCCAGAGTGGCCTTTCCGGTGACTCACCTGCTGATATTCCTGATAGACGGCACGGCAGGAGAAGGGGCATGGCAGTGAGAACACTTAGAGGTAAGCTTTCTTAGCCAGGCTGGCGGTTTTTTCCCTATCCCCATCGACCCTTCTCGCTGGACATTTTATGAGTGTAGTGGACCAGTGGGAAACGGTCTGTTCCTTCAGTGAAGACCCAAGGTATTCCAGGCAGTGGCTCATACACTGTTTTGAGGCTTTCAGGAGAAAAGAGGTGGTGGCTGGCTCTACGTGAGACCTCTCTCGACATGCCCTCCAGTTTTGATGTTTCCAGGGAGGGGGGGTTATGCTTGCTCAACGTGGAAGGTCTAGAACGGACCAGAGGTGTAAGGGAAGGCATGTACGGTTGACCTTGCCTCAGCGCCCAACCTCTGCCGAAGGATATTTATTCACCCAGGCTAATCTGGACCCCCTAGCTATAGGCCATATATGCCTGTCTGGGTCAACAATACCAGTTTTGGCGTTAACAAAACAAGCATTGCAGGGGCTGGGGTATGACCCCTTCCAGTCTGGAACCTATTCAATTAAAATGGGAGCTGCTTCTATGGCAGCAGGTTTTTGGTTTCCTCCCGGCACTGGTACAGGACGTGGGACTTTGGGCCTCTGATGCATATAATGGCTATATTCCCCCCTTTTAGAGGGCAGGGGGATGTGGCAGCCTCACAAACGAGCATTGTAGGGGCTGGGGTACGACACCTTACAGTTGGAACCTATTCATCTCGAATTGGGGCTGCTTTTACGGCAGCAGGTTTTAGTTTCCCACAGGCACTGGTACAGGGCGTGGGACTTTGGTCCTCTGATGCGTACAAGGGCTATATTCCCCACTTTTAGAGGGCAAGGGAATGTAGCGGCCTCACAATCTTCATTGTTTTGACAGGTTGCTGGACAGGGATGGAGCAGATACACATCCTAATATGCGGCCACAGCATGGTCTTCCGGGCACCCTGGAGGGCAGCGAATTCGAGCATGGGCTCACAGTTGGGCCTCAGTAGAGGGGCTGTTGTGCAGTGGCTGGACCGGCAAGGAATGCACGGGGAGTGGCTCCTACCCGCTCTGTTCCAGCAAGGTGTGGTGCAGATATTTTTGCAGGCAATGGTCATCCACCTCGGTGGTAATGACCGCGGCGTGAAGCAGGGCAAGGCCCTCAGCGTACAGGCATGTAAGGACATGCAAGTGATAAGGCAGTGTTGGCCTTTGGTGCGTCTGATGTGGTCAGACATGGCGCGGCATATGGGATCCAGCTGGAATTGATCATGCATGGAAGAAGGTCAACCGGCAAATTCGGTGGGCTCTTCTTGGGCAGGGGGGGTTGGCCATTCCGCATCCCCGCATTCAGCACTGGAAGGGTGAACTGTACAGGGCCGATGGCGTTCACCTGTCTCATGCAGGTAACGACTTATTTTGGGCGACCTGCAGGGGTGTCTGCGAGAGATGTTTCTCGGCAGTGGGGTAAAGGGGGACTAAATAGAGATTTGTCCCCCTTTTGTGGCGGGAAGGTGCGGGAAGGGAAATAGGTAAGGACAGCTAGGTGGCCCCCTTAGGCACCTTTGGAGGTGATTGGCGGTTCCAGAGGCCTGTCTCTCAGGGCTTTACGGCTCGAGGGCAGGATATGGGCTGCTTCTGAGGCCAACTTATCCTCATCTACCCAGGGGTTATATGGCCCTGGGTGGGGATGATGTGGGAAGGCCCCCCTACTCACCTGCAGGGTGTGGCTGGGGTAAAGGGTAAGCAGATGGGCTTGCCCTTGCCCCAGCAGGGGCTGGTCGCCCGAGAGCTGTATGGCAAGCTACTTGCTTATAGACAGTTCCCGCACCTAGGTTTCCCTCTGCAGGTCACTTTAAATTGGGTTTTGTTTACTATAATTTAAATAAAGTGGCCCTTGTTCAACCCAAGCTGACGTCTCTGTGTTTTATTTCACCCCTCAACTGCAAATGTATATCAATACATATGGTTTAATAAAGTTAACAGACTTTTGAGTCATACAGACATGTTTAAGAACAAAATATTTACCTTCCAGAATGAGATCAATGGTCCATCTAATCCAGCATTCTGTTTCTAACAGTAGCTAGTAAAGCTCACAAGCTGGACAAGAAGATGATAATAACTTCCCATCCGTCTTCCATGATTTTGTCTTATTCTTTTAAAAAGCCATCTAAGCTGCTAGCAAGTACCATATCTTGTAGCAGTGACTTTCTTCCTCTCCTTCTCCTTCTTCTTAATTATTATTAAATTTATTACCCACCCTTCACCAGCAGGCCCTAGGGCTGATCACAACAACATAAAATACATTATTAAAATCAGTTTAATACAAATTACATGCACAACTAGAAAGGGTCCTAAAATATACATAACTCAAAATATCAAAAGCCACAATGAAGCAGTGCATCTTCAGCATATGACAAAAGCGGTACAGTGAAAATGCCAGACACACGTCTGTGGGGGAGGGAATCCCACAACTTAGGGGCTGCCACAGAGAATGGCAGTCCACCACCATCCTGAGCCTCAGTGTAAGGAGGGCCTCTTCTGCCAATCCAACACCCAAGAGGGTCCGCAGGGAGGAGGCAGTCTTTCATTTGGGGCCTATAAGTAGCTTAAGGATTTAAACACTAGCATGAGCACCTTAACTTAAACCTGGAAATGAACTATCAACCAATGCTGTTGTTTTAAAACAGGAGTTATATGAGATCTAAAGGAAACTCCAGCCAGTAATCTCGCTTTTCATTTTGGACCAACTGAAGTGTCGAAGTAATCTTCAAGAGCAGCCCCATGTAAAGTACTGCAATTATCTAATCTGGAAGTTACCAGAGTATGGAGTACAGTGGCCAAATTATCTCTGTCCAAAAGGTGCCAAAGCTGGCAAACCAGCCGGAACTGGTTAAAAAGGCACTCCTATTTATTTATTTATTTGTTACATTTATACCCTGCCTTTCACCATGGAACCCAAGGCGGCATACATGTTCCCAGGTGGTCTCCCATCCAGGCACTGACCAAACCCAAACCTGCTTAGCTTCAGCAATGTGGTGGCCTCATGTGCCTTCAGACCAGAGCCCGGGGCACCTAGCCACCAAGGCCACTTGAGCCTCCAGTGACAAGGTTGAATCCAGGAGCACCCCCAAGTTACAGAGCTAATCGATCCAGAGGAGTGCAATACAACCCAGGACAAGCCATCTCCCCCCTCCTGGATTCGAAAACTCGAGATGCATAGCACCTCTGTCTTTTCAGGATTCAGCCTCAATTTAGTGGCCTATATCCAGCCCCTCAGTGCCTGCAAGCACTGGTCCAACCACCTTTCCCAATTCAGATGGAACAGAGAAATAGAGTTGGGTGTCATCCGCATATTGGTGACACCTCAATGCAAATCGTGAGGACAGCACCCAATAGTTTCACATCAGTTTTAAATAGAATAGGCAACACAAGGCAACCTTGAGAGACACCATGGAACAATTCCCATAGTGATGAAAAATAACCTCTGAGAACTACTTTCTGAAAATGGCCCTGGTGGTAGAAGCAGAACCACTGAAACATAGTGCCCCCAATCCCCACCTCCCTGAGATGCTCCAGAAGGATACTGTGGTCAACAGATTCAAAAGCCACCAAGAGATCAAGAAGAATGACCAGTGTCACAAAAAACCCCATCTCTCTCCTGACAAAGGTCATCAACCAGGACAACCAAGGCAGTTTCAGTGCCATGACTGGAATGTATCAGTTTCCTCCAAGCATGCTTGAAATTGGATTGCCACCACCCTCTCAAGCACCTTGCCCAAAAAAAGGATGTTCACCACTGGACAATAGTTGTTTAACACTTCTGGGTCCAAGGAGGTCTTGTTAAGGAGGGAACACACCCCTGCAAGGTGGTTGGTACTTCCTCCTTCTCCAGTGAAGCACTGAAAACAGCGAAGCAGTGAAACACTGAAGTCCACTCACTGGACTCACCCAGGCGATCCACTTCAGTTAGCTCTACGAAGCCAAGATAGGCAAGCATCAAGGGAGCAGTTGGTCCGCTGCACTTCTTGAAACACCTTGTCCACATCCTCAGGCTGCAACAATAGAAACTGAACCAGTACAGATGGATCAGACAATGTTCTGGATGTCTCCTTTGGACTTGCTCTAAGTGTGGCATCCAACTCTATCTGAAGATGAGCAACTTTGTCCCTAAAGTTGTTACAGCAGACTGCCACGGGTGTCAGAGTAAAATTCTCATGCCCAGATGATAAAGGCCCATTCACCTTTCGTGAATGGAAAAGCTCTACTGGACAGCTACTTGCAGGCACAATAGTGGCATAGAAATAAGTAAGAAATAAAAAGTCATTAATTTTGAATCATTTGCAGACTTTAAAAACAACAGCAGTGATGTAAACAAATACCAATCGTATTCACTGGAATTATTTCCATTCCTGATCACTGGCAAGCATACGAACTGCAACAATTTCTGCTTCCTTTTCCATCAGAATTCTCCAACATCCTTACTCCAGGCACCCCAAAACTACCCCACACGTAGAAAACAAGCACACCAGGGAAAGGTCTAGATAAAACTCTGCCCTATGACCTACCAGGCTTTTTTTACATGCAGGGCTTTTGTCGTATTTTGTTTTGGGGTGTGTGTTTCTTTTTTGGTATCAAAGACCACTGCATTCATTTGAATCCCAACCTGCAGCCTCTTATAGTATAGCTCAAAAACAGGTGTTCAAATTAGAATTGCTGACCTGCTCCCTCCATTGTGTTGTTGCCCAGCCCCATTGTCGTCTAGGCATTGGAGAATATCTGAAGCATTGAGCATACTCTACATGCATAGGCTCCCTGCACTATCAGGTTCTGTAAATAAACATTATTAGAATTTAGCCTTCTGGGTCTCTATCACCTGGAGTGTAGAAATACTGTTTGCCTCTCAAAATATCATGACCTTTCCTCATCAACAAAATTTGCCCATTAAAATGTATCATTTGGACCTACTGTGTACCCTTTTGTGTTTTTAAACAGTTGCCTGTGGCATTTATTAGGTGATTAAAGGCTCAAAGTGTAATCACACCTGGGATACTCAAGGTTTTTTTTATTACACAACATAGCTATTGTGCAATAATCTGCCCCATCTTCTAAGATGAGAAAATTATCTTTCTACAATGACTGTGTGAATATTTAATGTGGAATAAAAAGGTCACTCTCTCAATAACCTACAAGGTCAAGAAAATAGAGATGCACTGACAACAATGATGCAGGAATAATGCTTTTCCATTTGGCTGTATGTGGAGCATGATCTCTCTCCACAGGCTACAAAATGCCATAATCAGACTACCAAACACAACAGGACTATAAAAGGGCTTGGTCCTTATATCTAGGTGTTCCAGGCAGTGAGAATCACAGCTTGTTTTCTTGTGCTCTTCCTTCTCCACATGGTTCTGAGGAACCCCTGCTCAATTCTTCCATTACATTAAGGATGAGGAACCTGTGGCCCTCCAGATGTTGTTGGACTCCAACTCCTATAATTCCCATCCACTGACTTTGCTATCTGGAGGACCACAGGTTCCCCATTCCCGCCTTATAATGTTGAACTGGCCCCTTCACAGGATTCAAGTCTGCAGTAAATCTTAAAATGGTGGCCTAAGGGATGTCAAGAAATGATTCAGTCTGCCTCTGGCCAAAAGGGGAACTTCAGAAATCTCCTACCAACAGCCCAGACTGGTTCAGGTGCATAGAGGTGGTCACATGGAATAATGGGCTCAAGTTACAGGAAGCCAGATTTCAACTGAACATCAGGAAAAAAATACTGCTAGAGCGGTACTACAATGGAACCAATTCCCTAGGGAGGTGGTGGGCTCTCCAACACTGGATGTGTTCAAGAGGCTGCTGGACAGCCACCTGTCAGGTATGCTTTAATTTGGATTCCTTCATTGAGCACGGGGTTGGACTTGATGGCCTTATAGGACCCTTCCAACTCTATGATTCTATGATTCTTAGCAAACCCACTGACAACTGAGCATAACACTTATTCTCCCCCATTTGTTACCCATAGTGAGACATACATTTGAGATTGCATCATGTGCCATTTTAATTGACATTGTTTTCCAAAAAATGTGAACAATCTTCTAGTTTGGTGACACTCTATTCCAGCCTTTCCCAACCAGTGTGCCTCCAGATGTTGTTGGACCAGAACTCCCATCATCCTCAGCCAGCATTGCCAATGGTCAGGAAAGATGGGAATTGTGGTCCAACAACATCTGGAGGCACACTGGTTGGGAAAGGCTGCTCTATTCCTCTGCCTCTGTCCAATTATGTTTATTCTCCAAATCATTTTAATATATGTCAATTTCTTTTTGTTAACATGTGGTTTTATTTTATTTACTGTACGGCTGTGTTTTATCTTGTGTTTGTAAACTACCCTGGAAGCTGCATTGAAGGACAACATATCAATCTTTTAAAGAAAAACAAACAAACATAACATAGATCGTGTTAAGTCAGTATCTAAGGACATTAATACATTTGTGTGGTTAAAGGAGAATAGTTAGGAGTCAGGTTACATACTCTCTTGGGATAGATGAATCCCCTGAAGCTCTCTGTTTGGCTCATTTTCCCCCCTACAAGGTCCTAGTTATTTAGGATCTAGCTACACAATGTGGTTAGCAATCACGAACCTTTTCTTAATAAATAAATATTAAACACCAGACATGGGGGAGGTGACCACAGTGCACAGGGAGAAGATTTTAAGCCCTCCCTCCACCAACTTTGAACTTGGTGGGAAAAAAAATCCTTCCTTGTGGAAGTTAGCATGGCGGGGGGGATCCCATTGATAGCAAACGTTGTAATGTGTAGTTAGGCCCTGAGGCATGGTCCTAAATATACAGAAGCAGGTTTGGGGTTCTATATTCACAGAAACACACATTTATATATGAGTTTTCTTCAAGAAACCAGTGGCATTATTTAATAAATTTAGCAATGTGCAGAAAAACTCCAAAAGGTGCTCCAATGTAATGTTGTGTTGTTTTTTAAAAAAATATTCTGATTGCACCTTTTTTAGCAGTGTAAACACACACCATATATGGAGCAAAAGAAGAACAGCAGCAAACGCAAAGTATAATCACAAAGCATACAGAAAGCTGGAGAAGGCTAGCAGACAATAACTGTGCTCATTTCTAAGGTAACTGAGGAAAAGAAAAGGCATCATGAGGCAGAAGCTCAATGTTTTTGTTGTTGCTGCTGCTTTTGAATAAGAACCAGAAAAGATCCAATAGGATGGACTAGTCTCTCAGGACGCAGAGGGGAGTTTCTGCCAAGAGAGAGATTTTTCTCCTTCCTTATGCTGAGGATGTTAACAAGTATAATCCTATGCAATCTGCAATTTCTGTAGCTTCTTCAGATGTGGCAGTCTGGGAAATGAGGTATGTGTGAAAATCTTCAGCTTTTGGCACCAAAACGTTGGGGGTTTTTTTGTACAGGTTTGCTTTCCTTTTTACAGTTAGCTCTATGTGTGTGTGTACTCCAGGAATTCCAAACAATAGTCTTATGTTGTATTCCTGAGGACTCAAAATTAACTCCAGGGCAGAGGGATAGGATATGGAGAGTAAAAGCTATGATTAAATATTTAATCATAGCTGCAAATCTCAGAGGTATCCTGAGGTATTTCATAAGATAGCTGTTATGGGACATATGTTAACAGAATGGCAGCGGAAAAATATGAAGAAATCTGGGATACATTTTAAAAATGGCATCTGAACACTAAACATAGAAATAAGGATAGGAACACATTATAAAATAAGGATGAGACACGTGGCTTATAACTAGCAATCTTGGCAAAACTCTTATTTTTCATATAGCCAGCTTTTTTCATTTATGTAGGGAGTTAGTCAAAATACCATTCTTCATCAAATCAGTTTCCAGGGCAGTCTGCTTTGTAATGCTTGTCTCAAATATAATGAATCACCACCCTGAAACCTCTTCTCCAACTCCGGAGTAAATATTTATTATTAAGATAGTTATGTTACTCTTCTACTCTGGTATCACCCTATAAAAGCATAGTTCAGATGTGAAATTAACAAGTCACAGGCTTTCATGTTATCTCCATGCTCTGATTCTTTCCTGCACTTCCTGATTCTCAGCAAATCATTACTTGTGGTCCACTTGAACCAGCAATGTGGATGGACAAATCTGTTAGTTTTCATTTCTCAGTTTCTCATTTTTTCCAAGTCTCAAGTTCAGTTCACTACATTTCTGAATTGGTTTGCAATTTTTTAAAAAAAGTCCTCACACAATTGGACAGCATTTTAGTATGCATTTCTAATACATGCAATTTTCCCTGATACAATGGAATGTATATGTTATTTTCGCTAACAGGTGCAATGTAATGCACACATTTGTCTAATGTATACATTTGTCTACATATTATTTGGCTGCAGAACTGCATCAGAAAATTCAGAGAAGTGTGAATTTCAAAGGACAGCCTTGTTTCAGTTCACATATTGTTTCATTAAGTGTGAAACAGGTAGTCTCACATGATAATTCAAACTGAAACAATTTTCTGTCCCATCCCTAGTTTGCATAAACCAAAGTTCACCCATTTCAGATGAAACCAGCAACCAGAAAACTATGGTTTGGGGAGAATTGCATGAACAAATCAGAGGACCTGGTGGGAAAGGGGAAGGAACAGCAAGCAAGCAAGCATGAAAATAGTTCATATAATGGCAAACCATCATTTGGTGTTACATCTCAGTCGAAGCATCATGTAGATTTGATCTCCCAGCATTACTACATACTGCCTCAGTGCTCCTCCTTGTCTGAGCCTGAAATGGGCTAGGAAGTTTAAACACCACAACAGTGTCCTGGACCTGCACAGTCTACTTTGTCTTGCAGTACATAATGGTCCCACTCAACATCAAAATCTCTCAGGCACAGTCAGGAAAGACTGGAATCCAAGGACAAAAAAAAATCTAAGAAAATAGCATAACACAAAGGAAGAACAGGATGGATGGATGGATAAAACTGACAGTAAGCTAATCACTGTATATTAAGACCTTGCGCTTGGAGGGACTAGCAGGAAAAGTTCATTTCCTGTTCTCTCTTTTTTCCATTCCCCCCCATTCCCCATGATAATCAAAACTAGGATAGCCAGATCTCAGGGTTTGAGCCAAAGTTTCAGGACTTCTGCCTCTTATAATTGCAGTCTTTATAGGTCAGGGGCGGGGAACCTCTGGAATGCTGGCTAATCTTGGCCCACCAGCAGGTTCAACTTATCAACAAGGCCATTTTCTCCAAACCACAGCCACCTGTCAATCAGCTGATGTTATTGAGTTGTCAGCTGATGGGCAGGGTTCAATCTTGTTTGGTGCTGCTTCACCAGTGTGTTCTTTATGGGGAATGCACTGGCAAAGCAGACCCCTGCAGAGAGCAGGATTGAACCTTCCGGTCATCAACTGGTGAATGGAGAGTTCAATCCTGTTGGATGCTGCTGTGGAGAACGAGCTGCAGGTTGTCAGTGAGAAAGTAGAGGATGGGAAAGAGAGCATCACAGAGTGTGGGGTGGGGAAACAGAAAGAGCAAAGGACTAAGAAGAGTGGGGGTATTCTACATACATTGTTGTGTCCTCACAGCCGATCTGCAAAAAGCAGGTTTCTCTCCCTTGTAAAATACAGGCAGCCTTCTTCCTTTCTCCACCCTTTTTTCCTTTGCCCATCTCTGTGAGGAAACACTGCTTTGCCTTGCTCTCCACTCATACTGGAGGTAGTATAACCACTATGGCTGATAACCATTGGAAGCCTTACCCTCCATAAATTTGTCAAAACCTCATTAAAGCTATCCAAGTTGATGACTATCACTACATCTTCTGGTAGTGAATCCCATAATACAGTTTAACTACAGTTAAATGCTGCCAGTTGTGTCCTTTTTGAGGCCTACGGCAGAAGCTATATCATAGAGAAGCAATGTTATCATTTATAGATATCATATTCCTTATGAACCCATTAAGAATACTATCCTTAATCAAGGACATGAAAGCTAATGCTTCCTGATATAGCACAGCAAGTTGGCATCTGTAAAATCAATGCACCTATTTGTAATCATTTCAAGTTTTTTAACATATGCTGTTGTGAAGTTAACTATAATACTCTCTGTTTGCAGGGTAAATGGCACATTTGTCTTTCTATTGGTTTTACTTCGAAAAAGTGCCTCAAGTTTACTTTGTGCGGAACATAATATACATGCCTATTATTACAATCAAAGCCAACTATAGCTTGGTGATATTTGCCCTGGTAACGTGCAGGTTTTGGTGGCTGCTGCTGCTGTTCTGCTATGACGAATTTCATGCTGTACTACTGCACATACTCACCACCACTGAAAGTTTTTTCAGAATCTGATGTCTCCATTAAAAAGAGTGCACAATCGCAAATAGAAACAGAAATAGAAAATAGAGTGTTCAAGAACTGAATTTGGGATTGACACAAATAACATCAAAATATAACTGTGAATTAGGGAATTAGTTTGGTCTGCATTTTAAAGTGAAACAACCTCATCCACATCTCCTGGACTAATCAGAATGTAGTTACACTCTGGATTTAGCACACTTCCAAATTTCTGCTTACTTACAGTGTTACAAGGTGGTCCAAGGGTTACCTTTAAATCTTGCACATCTTTCCCCCCCCAGATTCTAGCCACTCCAAGTGGCTAAAATCCCCAGTAGCTGCCATGACCACTATATGTGTGTATGAGGGTGTGCTTTCTCTACTGCGGCCATTGCATGGGGAAAAAAAAGTTGTCTGTGTTCTATGAGTCCATGGAGGATACAGTGCACTGTGGAGTCCTTTGAAGGGTTGCATTAGCTCTTCGCAGTTGCATATCATGCTGCTATCAACTGTGATATTAAACTATGAAGATATTAAGGTGAATAAAGTCTTGCAGTGTATAAATTTGTTTGCTGATCTTCCTCTGTGTTTGTTTTCTCTTTCAAAGAGATCCATTGTCGAAACCTCAATTCTATCCACGACAATGTGCTGACAGACACATTTTGATTAAAATGCAAGCTAGTCCCTCAATGGGAAAGAATACAGAGTAGTTCAGTCTACAATACACACAGGGATGCCGCTCCATCTGTAACTTAGACATCCTTCTAACATCACAAAGTGAGCATTCAATGTGTTTGGAGGGGGAGAGGGAGAATACCCTCAAATGTAAACAAACAAACAAAAAACCTTCAGTCAACAACAGCAAAAAATCAAATGGCACTTGTAATAGTGCTGGTGGTCTTTGAATTGTTTATCTTTTAAGCTGGAGGGAGGAAGGAATGGGAAATGACTATAAGCCACAAGAAAACTACAAACTCTTCTGAGAACTGGAGTCTCTAACTCATTCTTCAAAGCAATGAAACTGGGTTGAACTGTGTCACAAACAATCTTGATTTTGGTTCTGTCACTTAAGAAGAAAAGGAAGGGGAAACCAGATATTCACATTCCTATTTTTTTTTGTCCTTAACTTTCTTTTATTTCTTGCCAATAACCTTTGCTTCTCCAACTACACCATTTTCAGCTGCCCCAAAGTCTCCCCTTTACTTGCACCTCCTCCTAGAAAACATAAATGATACCAATTCTCTCTTTTTCTCCCAACAAAAACTACTCATCTGATCCCGTGGCAAAAGAAACATCTGCAGCCAGCCAAGCGAGGACACATTTGTCAATCAGAAGAGAGTTCCACCTCTTTTTCTTTTAGACAACTGTTGTGACACAGTGACTATCAGAAAAATGTGGAAGGCAAGCAAGTCCAAAAAGTGTGCACGGCAATAATTTTTGTAAACTGATTTCACAAAAGGCTGACAGAAGTAGTTTCCATGTTCATCCTCAAGCTTGTGCACTGGTGAATCAGAGTAATTATACCAATGTGTAGAGTAACTGGTTTGCAGTATGACACAAAAAGTGCAAGGATAACCTCTAGACTGAATTACTGTAATGCGCTCTACATGTGGTTGTCCCTGAAAACGTTTCAGAGATAGCACGTGGTACAGAATGCAGCAGCTAGGGTGCTGATGGGCACCTCTAACTGGACTTGTATAACTTCAGTTTTGAAGGATCTGAACTGGTTGGTCATTTGTTTCTGAGTTCTTCATCGTCCTTATATTGACACATAAATCACGAAATGACTAGAATGAATGCCTCGTCTCAGAATGGCTTGCCTTTGTGTTAAGATTACGGAGGCACAGACAACAGTAAGCCAGATGTTGGTGTGATCCAGGTTAAATACCAAAATGAAGTTGCTCAGGAGCATAACTGGGGAAAGAAGTAAAACTGGGGAGACATCAGATATATGAGGAACACCAAAATCTCCCTATACAGACACGATTTCAGACTTTGTTCTTCAACATCAAGCAATGCCTTAACAGGAGAATGTTAGTCTTCTACCCCTGAAAAAGGCCTGTCATCAACCAAAACACACTGGGACTTCCGGGAAGGGTGACTTCGCTTGTGCCTGCTTTTGGGACGGGCTCCCGCCTCAAAAGAAGCTTATTCAGATATAAATCAGTCAGAACATTTTTTTTTTTGACTGATGAAATTTCTCCCGGGCAGGGAGAAACGTAGAGATCAACCTCAAAAGCCTGTTTTTGTTGGGAGGACTGGATTTCATTAATTTATGAGATAAGGTCCAGCCAACAATGCCGGACGGACTTCCGAACCAGCTCTATCTGTTTAAGCGATACGTTTATCTTTTCTTTAAAGAGAGAACGGACTAACAGGCAAGCACCCTTCTTTCTATTATTTTTTTTACTTGGTTTAAATTGTTGCAGCAAAAGGAGATTTGTCAGATTGATCGGCTTTGGACAACTTCTGGGTGAGCTATAACTCTTCTCTGTTATTCACGAAATTAACAGCTTATCTCTGTTTCTGTCGCAAAAAGCTGTCCTGGAAGTGCATTCTAAAGATATAAACAGAAGAGGGATTTCTATTCCTGATTTCTATTCTGAGGAATATTATATTGTCTGGGACTATTCTCTTTTTGGTCTATTTTATTTTGACGAATCTGCTTCTTCACGACGCCACTAACTGTTTTGATGCTGGGAACTAAATTTGTTTTGCATTCTTGAACATAGAGAGATAAGGCAGGCTGCTCTGTTTATACTGTGATGTCATCAAGCCTGGAATATTAACCCAATTGTTGCTGAAATAAGAAGTGGTTCTTCTTTATTTTTGTTTTGCTTTGTTTTCGTGGTTTTAAAAATGGCAATCAAGAAAGTGGCTGAGAATCTGGAAGCAACTATGTTTCAGAAAATAATGGATGAGATTGAGATAACGAAACAAACCCTGCGACAGGGTAGTAAGGAGCTGAAAATTGAACTGAGCAAAATGACGCAGGAGCTTAAAGAAATAGGGGATCCTGTGAGAGAGGAGAATGAGATCAGAGATGAGAAAAGAAAAAATAAAGGGAAGATACAAGCCCTGGAGATTGGAACAAATGTGGAATTGGAAAAAGATCTGGAGTTTATGGATTTTAGAAATAAAATCTACTGTTCGGAATTTAACGTTATCTCTGAAGAAATTAATGAAGATATTAGAGATAAAGTTATCAATGGCTTGGATAATCTTTTGGACTGGAATGACGTGATGGAGTTTGATATAGAGAAAATCTATGGAATTAACTGCAGCCATGTGACAATGGAAAAACTCTCAAGAGATGAGCCAGTGCATTTTGTAAAAAAGAACAGAGATATGACTTTACAACAGTATTTCAGCAACTTATTCAGAATCGATGGCAAGAAAATATTTGGGATAGAGGAAATTCCCATCAGACTCTTATTATATGACTATGGCTACGACAGCAAGATTATTATGGAATACTGATAATGGAAGATTGGACACTGAAATTACTGGACTTAACAGGACTATTGAAGATGGAAGATGGAACTAATAGGGATAATGGAATAATGGCTATTGAAATTATTGAACCTAACAGATTTTGATGAGATGGATTAATCGAAATGTCTATTTGGACTATGGTTATGACAATAAGATTATTATAATTATTAACGAGATGGATTAATCGATATGTTTATTTGGAGAAAAATTGATAGATATATTTCTTAAAGAATTGAAACCTCTCTTTGACTTTTTGTGGAAAGAATAAAGTAATGTTTATGAGATTTGATGATTAATTAAGATAACTACTGGAGGAAAGTGATTTTATAATATGATTTAAGAGACAGGATTGTTATATATTGTAGACCTATAACTGATTTGATCTGTGACAAATGGGAAGTCAATATTTTATTTTATTTTGTTTAATTATTTTTGTTTTGTTTTGTTTTTTGTCTTTGAATGTTTTATGATTTTGTTTTGTATGTTTTATGAAAATTTGAATAAAAATTATTGTAAAAAAAAAAAAAAAACCAAAACACACTGGGCTTATTTTTTTTTTTACTAAGCCTATTATTATTTGATACAGATATTTTCCACTACTATTTCTCTCTCTCTCTCTCTCTCTCTCTCTCTCTCTCTCACACACACACACACACACACACACACGCACACACACGAGAGAGAGAGAGAGAGAGAGAGAGAGAGAGAGTTTTAGCAATGGTTACAACCAATTTTAAGAGTTCAGCTGCACCACTAAAACACCAGGTCCTGCCTGCTTTCTTTCCTCATGGCACTGCCTGAAGTAGGTCACTTCTGCTGCTTGGCAAGGCCAGCCCTGACTCTTGACTGGCAACAGTTGACAATGATCTCAGGCTAGCCCTGCAGATAGCCTCCTGAGAATAGAGATGGGCGAGAATTTTGATTCTGTTAGCATTTCAAGCAGAATTTATCAAATTCACACTTTCCGAAACAATATGAGAACCGAAACACAGCCATCCTTCAAAATTCACATTTATTAGACTTTTGAGATGCAGTTCGCCAACTAAACAATATTTATAAAAATGCATATATTAGGGGAAAGTTGCATAAAATTGAGTGAAAATAACATGCAAAAAGGCATGATGTGATGAAAAATGGCTTGCAGAAATGTATACCTTTGTCAAAACTGCCTACAAAGATGTGTTTATTTGGAGAAATTTACACTAAAATGGTGGAGAATTTTCATGAGGATTTTTTTTTAATTTAGAGAACTGAATTTAAAATTAGAAAAGTGAGAAACTTAGAGAACCAAAATTGACAGATCTTTGCATCCCTACCTGAGATCCTTCTTCACTGGAGATACTGAGACTGAACCTGAAACCATATCCATACAAAGCAAACGTGTTCTACTGCTGAACTCTGATTCACTTTTTAATTGTAGTGAACTTGTGATTTGGCAAAATCTATCCTCCAGTTTCTCAAAGATTTTCTTCCACGGCTTCCATTTTTTTCTTCCTCATTGTCTGAAATTTCAGTGAAATTTAGAATTTCAGTGGGTATACATTTACCTTATTGTTGAGAGATAGCCAAAGGTGTTGTTTTTTTCCCTTTCCAGTAAAAGTTTATCCAGTGTCCTTCAGTCTCCCACAACTGTCTGTGCTTCCTGATTTGAAAAAGCCCCATGGGAGGAGTACCTCATGTTGTCTGGCTCTGAGCCTTTAATTAAAGCATTGGTACCTGGGAATGCTGGAGAGTACAGATCATGGTTAAGACAATTTGTAGAATTAAAGAAAGGGTATTTACAAACATCTCTCTAACACCTCAAAAGTACTGTAACCATGGCAAAAACCTGCACCCAACCCATGACACTTTTTCTCCCCCTTTGATAATTTTTGAATGCAATTTCTTTTTTCATTAATTGATGGAGAATGGTTAGGGGGGTAAAAGAAATGTTCGGCACAGCACTACAATGTACTTTATAAGTGGAAAACATTGTAGAAGTTGCAGATGGATGTGTGGAGGGAGAAATAAAGTGCCAATAGCAGTAATTGCAATGTTCACAGAAGATGAAACCTAGCTTATATTAGTAGTACCCTCTATGAGCAACTGGCACCATCAAGGCCCTTGATAAATGTACAAAACAGCACCCACTCCTGTTGTGTTTGGCTCACCAGCAAAATATTCCCATCTGTTCCAGCAGACCCACAATGTGTATCAGAAACTAACAATAGATTATACTCAGAGATGGTGGTTCTGGGTGACCGAGTGTTGCTTCCAATTTAAACCCTAATTTTCAGACACTTTTAAAATTCTCTTGGAGCATTACAACTTGGACTGCAATGTCTCCTTCTGGGTCAATGGGTCAAAGTTCAGTTATTTTGGCAAGCCTTTAGAAAATTGTTTCATCTTTTAGAGTCATTTGACAGTGTAGATAGTGGGTCTGGGTGGGAAAAAAGGGTTTTCTTTCTTCCAACTCCATTACAAACATTGTTCTAATGCTCTTTTCCATTCTGACAACTCTTAGTAGATTTGGGGTTTTTTAAAAGGGGGGATCACCATTATTGTTCCAATCATGGACATAATTTTTAATGCCTGATTTAAATGTGAGTTTGCTCTCAAAATTTCCTGGGTACATCATCATGTAAGAAGGGCTACAGCTCAGCAGTAGAGCACATGCTTTTCATACGAAAGGTCCCAGGTTCAACACCTGGCATCTCCAGGTATGACTGGGAGAGACTCCTATCTTAAACCCTGGAGAATGGCTGTCAGTCATTGTAGACAATGCTGAGCCAGTTGAGGGACCAATGGTCTGATTTGCTATAAGACAGCTTTCCTATGTTCCTAAGAAAAATAAAATGTCTTATTTTTCTGCATGTGCATGCTTACAAATGTCTAGTGCTCGGTACTGAGGATGTACATGCACCTGAAGGGCAGGCAGCAAGCATCAGGTAGAATTAGGCAGGCAGTAGGTAAGTGAAGGCAGAGGATTGTTAGTCTGGCAGTGCAGAGAAGAAGCTGATGGTCTCTACTGGCAGTGCTGGGGGCTGAGGGGGGCAAGTATAGTCAGGGTTGATCTCATTTAAATTAAATTTATTTAATTCATGGTTTAAATCACTTCTCCAAAGGACTCAATTTTAATGATTTAAATCACTAGTGAGGAAGATTCCATTTAATCATTATTTTTAGTAGAAGTACATTATTGTTTAATATAACCTTAATACATATTCAGAGATGTAGGTTTCATAAAAAAGTAGGTACACACTAAGCAATTATTCTGAATTGTTTTCAGATTAATTTTCATCAAAAACTGGGATAATTTGGTAATTTTAGTACTAAAGCAGAATGAACTTGTGAAGTCATTCAGGAGATGAACCACCTCCAGCTGTTCATTTAATCATGATATTTTTGTCATGATGTGCCAGAATCACCACCACCAGGCTTTTAAATTGTACTAAAAAGATAGTTTATTTTTCTGGCTGGTTTTTTTCTTCAACAAACATTAACAAAACATGCGCATGCATTTTTGAATAGTTAAGTATTTCTGGTTTTAGATAAATGTAAAGTTCTTTACAAATAAAATTTAGGCAATTTCAACCAAGTCAACATTAGAGACTTAAAATATTGGGTGTTACAGTTAACCCAGTCTTCTTCACCTTTGTCTTCCTTGTTCATTGTCTGGAAAAGAAGTACAAACTTTCCTGCTTTTTCAGTTCTCAACATATTTTTCAATTTAAAATTAATAACTCCAAAGGAAGAAAAAAAAATCTCTACACCAAAGAGGCTACTGCTGTTAAGAGCTAGATTACCACTTCAGTGGTCTCCTCCTTGTTCAGATCTACTCCATCTCTCTAACTTCTCGATTCAATGACCTTCTTTATCTTTGCACTGAGAGAGAAAGAGAGCACTTCATGTACACCACCTGCAGAATAGGACTTATCAGGTTATCTCCCATTTCCATAAACTGCTGTTAACATATTCATAGAATATAATTAGAAGTTGTATAATTAATATTCATGATGATATCTTTGACCTGGGCTCTTTTCTTTTACTAATTGTTTTAAGAAAATTTTGAAATCTGATTTAAATTAAAAAAATCCATTCGTTTATTTATTTATTTATTTTAAAATCATTGATTTTTATCAACCCTGAGCATGGCACAGTATATCAGACTCTGAAACAGTAGCAAGAGTGGTGTGTATGATGTTAAAATCAGTTCTAGTTTGTTCTGTCCAATATATGGAAAATGTCAACTGTGAAACTGTACTAAGTACAAATTCTTACTGTACATTTTTTTTTAGCAAATACAACATGCAGTTTTAAGCAAATTTGATTTATTGTAGCCTCTCCTGTAAATATACAGAGATTGGCAACAAGGCAGCTTTGTCATAAATCCAACACAGAGGCCTAGCATATATAGTGACCATGCAAAGGCCATGCAGCATAGTTGTTTGTAAAAGTTTCGCAGCAATCTCTTTCTAGCTTTGATTTATTATCAAACAGGGGATGGGAAGTGAGGAGAACAGAACAGAACAAGGAATTGGTCAGCATAAGTTTGTCTAGACACAAGTGAAAGAACTCTAAAAGGGGAGGAGAATGCATGCAATTTTGTAAAGATCAGAGTTTTCAAATCTTTTTCTGTGGAATATTTTTGAATCAATGATTTACAAAATGAAATCTTTGAGAATTCTACTGAACAAACAAAGCAAGAGACTGTGAGTTTCTCATTAAAACTTAGTCCTGTTGTTTAATTTTTATTTTTTTGTAAATCCAAGTGCTTAGCAGCAAAGTTTCAGTTTAGACATTTCAGCATTCAGTGGGTGGGACAACAAACACAATTCATTAAAGAGGGCCAGTAGTCACAAGATGGATGAAGAGCTACTTTGAAGAAAGACTAGTTTCAAGATCAAATGGGAAAACCCCAAGTTTGTTTAAGAGTATTTGCTGTAGTTACTTCTTATATTTTGTATTAACCATAGATATGGATGATTCTGATGAATAATATAATTTGAGCGACCATCCCACTTGTCACAAATGATGTCCATGGGCACATGTGTGACTTGTGCATTTGCTTTGTGTGTTTCCCATCTAACAGCTAATGGGAGAAACAGGGCCGGTTCTAAAGGGTGGCCAGGTGGGGCACTGGCCTGAGGGCCCCTGGAGCTACAGGGGCCCCTCCGCGATCTGTGGCAGCAGCCGCAGATCACAGGGCAGGAGCTTCCACCTGCCCGCCATTCCCTTGCCCCACCTACCTGTCTCCTGCCTTTTAGCATTGCCCTTAATGAAGATGGCGGCCAAGGTTTCCCTAAGGTGCTGAAGCCCCTGTCACCATCTTCATTGATGGTAGAGATGTGAGTGTGTAGCACACACTCGTGCCATCAACAAAGATGGCGGCGGAGGCTTCATCTCCTTAGGGAAACCATGGCCGCCATCTTGGTTAATGGCAATGCTAAAAGACAGGTGACAGGTAGGTGGGGACAGGGGGCGCATGCGTGCACGTGCACACACACACATCAGGGCCCGGGGGAAGCTGATGCCCAAAGGCCCCGACATGCCTGGGGCCAGCCCTGGGGAGAAAGCAAACATCTCACTAATGATGTGTGAGCACAAGTGGCAGATATAGCTCAACACACTGGAGGTGTGGAAATTCCCTTTTGATGTTATGCAGAAAGTGTGAAACAAAGATGCATGAGTTCTTGCACATCCCTTGCTTGTGTAACACTCCCCAAAATATGACGGACAACATTCTAATTAGATGAGTCATACCTATTAATGTCTGTTATTAGACTAATATTATTAAATACATTCCTGAAAGCCAGTTTGGGCTCCATTCCCTTTCCAAAGCAGACAAGGTGTCATATTTAGCCATATTCAGGTGTACGGTTTACTCACATTAAAAGAATGTATGGAAGGGGAGAGAAGCCATGCACCCCCCCCATCCCCACTTTTGACTTTCACACATTTGGTTTTAAAAGTCTGTTTGCAACCATAGAATACACTCTCATGCTACTCATATCTAATCAGAAGCACAAGCTGATACCTTTTAAGAAAACTGGAAAAGGCAACTCTTTGAATGATTCTACCTTTACCAGCCTGAAGAGTCAAACCTTCCTGTCAGAGCTCCAACAGAGTAAAGCAGCAAGGATAGCTCTGGGCACAAGCTTCACAGACTGCAGATGAGAAAAGTAACATTTGAGAAAGTCAATTTCCATTTCAAAATGTTGACCATCTAATGACTGAAAGATAAGTCTCAAGATCTGAACAAAGTGAGTCGTGCGGGCTCAACAGAAACAAGCCTTCAGCCATACAAACTAGCGCAAAGCCACTTACAGAAAAAAACAAAGTGTTCCCTCCTGGCAACTTTCTGCTCAGCCTATCCATTCTCTCCAACTCTACACTCCAAGTATGAAGAGACCAACAAATATGTCAAAAAAGTACTGAATTAGGACATAACATACGTAGCACATTCTCAAGTCTCTGAGGACATTGGAGAGGTTTTTCAGCAATCCAAAAATCACTCAAAGGTGATGTACTATCAATATTCTGTTGCTGAGATCTTCACCCTGAGAAGTTCATAGAATCATTGAACTGTAGTGTTGGAAGGGGCCTATAAGGCCATGGAGTCCAACCCCCTAGTCAATGTAGGAATCCACCTTACAGAATACCCGACAGTTGGCTGTCCAGCTACCCCTTGAATGCCTCCAGTGTTGGACAGCCCACCACACCCTAGGTAATCGGTTCCATTGTCATACTGCGCAAACAGTGGGGAAGTTTTTTCCTGATGTTCAGTTGAAATCTGGCTTCCTGCAACTTGAGCCCATTATTTCATGTCCTGCACTCTGGGATGATCGAGAAGCAATCCTGGCCTTGCTCTGTGTGGCAACCTTTCAAGTATTTGAAAAGTGATATCATATCTCCCCTCAGTCTTCTCTTCTCAAGGCCCAGTTTCTTTCAGTCTCTCTTCAGAGGGCTTTTTTTTAGTCCTCTGATCATCCTCTTTGCCCTCCTCTGAACCCGTTCAAATTTGTCTGCATCCTTCTTAAAGTGAGGTGTCCAGAACTGGACACAGTACTCAAGATGAAACCTAGCAGTGCTGAATAGAGGGGAACTAATACTTCACATGTTTTGGAAACTACACTTCTGTTAATGCAGCCTAAAATAGCAATTGTATTTTTTTGCAGCCACATCACACTGTTGGCTCATATTAGCTTGTGATCAGCAACAATATCAAGATCCTTCTCGCATGTAGTGTTTCTGAGCCAAGTATCCCACATCTTATAACTGTGTATTTGGTTTTTTCCCCCTAAGTGTAGAACTTGGTGGTTATCCCTATTAAATGTCATTCTGTTGTTTCAGCCCAATGCAACAGTCAATCAAGATCCCTTTGGACTTTGTTTCTGTCGTCCAAGGTATTAGCTATCCCTCCCAATTTTATATCATCTGCAAATTTGATAAGCATTCCCTACACCTCCTCATCCAAGTCATTAATAAAAATGTTGAACAGCACAGGGCCCAGGACCAAGCCCTGTGGTCAGGGCCAGTACCAGAGGGCAGCCAGGTTGGGACCTGGCTGAGGGTCCCTGAAGGGCCCCTCCTTAGGGTGGGTGGGTAGTCCTCTCATTCTGCGATCTGCAGCAGTGTCGGCTCCCAACCATGGAGCAAATTGCAGAGAGGGAACACCTAGGCACCCCCCCAACTGTGCAGGCCTGCAGTGCCCACCTGCATGGCCTACCTACCTCTCCTGTTGAGGTGAATGCTGGCCACGCTGCACACATGCCTGTCATCAACCAAGATGGCGGCCAAAGCTTCCCTAAGGGGCTGATGCCCCTGTCACCATCTTGGTTGATGCCAGGCATGGACACACGTAGTACACATGTGTGCAATCAACCAAGATGGTAGAAGAGATTTCAGCCCCCTAGGGAACCATCTTGGTTGTTGGCAGGCATGCACACACAGCGCTGCCAGCATTTACCACAGCAGGAGAGGTAGGTGTGGACAGGTGCCGTGGGGCTGGGGCAGGCTGGTGCCCAAGGGCCCAATCATGCCTGGCACCAGCCCTTCCTACAGTACCCCACTCAATACCTCCCCCCAGTCTGAGAAGGAACGATTGATAAGCACTCTTTGAGTATGATTCTGGAGGCAACTGTGGATCCACCTGATAGTTGTTCCATCCAGCCCACATTTAGCTGTCCTATTAATCAGAATCTCATGGGCACTTTGTCAAAACCCTTGCTGACGTCGATATATATTGAGCCCACAGCATCCCCACAGTCTACCAGGGAGGTTACCCGATCAAACAAAAAAGATAAGATTAGTATGGCAGGATTTGTCCTTGATAAATCCATGTTGGCTTCTAGTAATCACTGTATTGTTCTCAAGGTGCTTACAGACTAACAACTTTATAATCTGCTCCAGAATTTTCTCAGGGATTGATGTCAGGCTGACTGTTTTGTAGTTCCCAGGTTCTTCCTTTTTGCCCTTTTTTAAGACAGGGACAACATTAGCCCTCCTCCAGTCATCCGGCACTTCATCCATCCTCCACGATTTCACAGAGATAATAGACAGTGTGTCTGGGAGCTCTTCAGGCAGTCCCTTCAATACTCTAGAAGTCCATCAGGCCCTGGAGATTTGAACTCCATCAAAGTGATTTAGTATTCCTAACCATTTGTCTATCGACCTAAAGCTGCAATCCTGCCCATTCAACTTGTATTTAATGGTTACCAGGAGGGTCATAAAACCTCTTTTGGGAGAACACTGAGCCAAAGTAGGAACTGAGCACTTCTGCCTTTTCTTTATCATCTGCTATCATTTTGCCATCCTCATTGAGTAGATGTACCACCATTTCTTTTCTCTGTTTTTTACTATGGATGTACTAGAAAAAAAGCTTTTTTGTTGTTTTTGGCATCTCTCGCTATCCTCAGCTTTGGCTTTCCTGATGCCATCCCTGCAATTCTGTGCTACCTGTCTGTACTCTTCCTTCCACTTTCTGTTTGTGTCCTTTTTTGTTTTCAGGTCATCTCTAAGCCTTCTGTGAAAGCACTGGCTTCTTCTGCTATCTTCCCCCTTTTTTCCTTGATGGAATTGTTTGCCGTTGTGCCTTCAGAATTTCCCTTTAGAAACTCACACCCATCTTGGACTCTTTTTCTCATTAGGGCTGCTTGCCATGGAACCTTACTTATCATTGTTCTGAGTTTATTAAAATCGGCTTTCCTGAAGTCCAGGGTACTGGTATGGCTACTCTGCTTTTGCTTCCTTTAAAATCAATTCAAGTGTAGCGTGATCATTTTCCAGCAGTGTTCTCTTAATTGCCACTTCATCCACCATGTTATCTCTATTGGTTAGAATCAAGTCAAGGATACCTGATCCACTAGTTGCTTCCTCCACTTTCTGTAGGAGAAAGTTATCTCCAACAGAAGTCAAGAATTTCTTGGAGGGGCCGTGTTTGGCAGAATTTGTCTCCCAACAGTTATCAGGGTAATTGAAGTCCCCCATTACTGCTACATCATGCCTCCTTGAAACATTGGTAATTTGCTTTGCATAAATTTCATCCTCAATTTCTCCTTGATTTGGTGGTTGGTAGTAGATTCCAACCATGTTCCTTTTATTCTTTGCCCCATTAATTTTAATCCAGATAAGTGCGGTGGAGCTACCAAGCTCATCCTACTGTATTTCTGTGGAGGGATATATATATATTTAAAATATAGTGCGACTCCACCTCCCTTTCTATTCCTTCTGTTCTTTTTTTTTTTTTACAATAATTTTTATTCAAATTTTCATAAAACAAACAAAACAAAATCATAAAACATTCAAAGACAAAAAACAAAACAAAACAAAAATGATTAAACAAAAAAATAAAATGTTGACTTCCCATTTGTCGCAGATCAGTTATAGGTCTACAATATATAACAGTCCTGTCTCCTAAATTATATTATAAAATCACTTTCCTCCAGTAGTTATCTTAATTAATCATCAAATCTCATAAACATTACTTTATTCTTTCCACAAAAAGTCAAAGAGAGGTTTCAATTCATTAAGAAATATATCTATCAATTTTTCTCCAAATAAACATGTCGATTAATCCATCTCGTTAATAATAATAATAATCTTATTGTCATAACCATAGTCCAAATAAACATATCGATTAATCCATCTCATCAAATCTGTTAAGTCCAATAATTTCAATAGCCATTATTCCATTATCCATATTAATTCCATCTTCCATCTTCAATTGTCCTGTTAAGTCCAGTAATTTCAGTGTCCAATCTTCCATTATCAGTATTCCATAATAATCTTGCTGTCATAACCATAGTCATATAATAAGAGTCTGATGGGAATTTCCTCTATCCCAAATATTTTCTTGCCATCGATTCTGAATAAGTTGCTGAAATATTGTTGTAAAGTCATATCTCTGTTCTTCTTTTTTACAAAATGCACTGGCTCATCTCTTGAGAGTTTTTCCATTGTCACATGGCTGCAGTTGATATAGATTTTCTCTATATCAAGCTCCATCACGTCATTCCAGTCCAGAAAATTATCCAAGCCATTGATAACTTAATCTCTAGTATCTTCATCTTCAGAGATAACGTTAAATTCCAAACAGTAGATTTTATTTCTAATATCCATAAACTCCAGATCTTTTTCCAATTCCACATTTGTTCCAATCTCCAGGGCTTGTATCTTCCCTTTATTTTTTCTTTTCTCATCTCTGATCTCATTCTCCTCTCTCACAGGATCCCCTATTTCTTTAAGCTCCTGCGTCATTTTGCTCAGTTCAATTTTCAGCTCCTTACTGCCCTGTCGCAGGGTTTGTTTCGTTATCTCAATCTCATCCATTATTTTCTGAAACATAATTACTTCCAGATTCTCAGCCACTTTCTTGATTGCCATTTTTAAAACCACGAAAACAAAACAAAACAAAAATAAAGATGAGCCACTTCTTATTTCAGCAACAATTGGGTTAATATTCCAGGCTTGATGACATCACAGTATAAACAGAGCAGCCTGCCTTATCTCTCTATGTTCAAGAATACAAAACAAATTTAGTTCCCAGCATCGAAACAGTTAGTGGCGTCGTGAAGAAGCAGATTCGTCAAAATAAAATAGACCAAAAAGAGAATAGTCCCAGACAATATAATGTTCCAAAGTTCATATTTTTTATTTTTTTCTCGGAATAGAAATCCCTCTTCTGTTTATATCTTTAGAATGCACTTCCAGGACAGCTTTTTGCAATAGAAACAGAGATAAGCTGTTAATTTCGTGAATAACAGAGAAGAGTTATAGCTCACCCAGAAGTTCTTTAAAGCTGATTCATTTGACAAATCTCTTTTTGCTGCAACAATTTAAACCAAGTAAAAAAAAATAATAGAAAAAAGGGTGCTTGCCTGTTAGTCCGTTTTCTCTTTGAAGAAAAGATAAACGTATCGCATTAATCAGATAGAGCTTGTTCGGAAGTCTGTCCAGCATTGCTGGCTGGACCTTTTCTCATAAATTAATGAAATCCAGTCCTCCCAACAAAAACAGGCTTTTGAGGTTGATCTCTATGTTTCTCCCTGCCCGGGAGAAATTTCATCAGTCAAAAAAAAAAATGTTCTGACTGATTTATATCTGAATAAGCTTCTTCTGAGGCGGGAGCCCGTCTCAAAAGCAGGCACAAGCGAAGTCACCCTTCCCGGAAGTCTCTATTCCTTCTGTTCTTAACAAGTTATATCCTTCAATTCCTGTATCCCACTCATGGATGTCATCCCACCAAATTTCAGTTATACCTATCAAATTGTATTTACTCTCCTGTATTAAGAGTCCAAGTTCTTCCTTTTTGTTAGAATGTTCATGAACACTTCCATGGCAGCTCAGCCAATGTCACTTCAGAAAAAAAGAGAAGAGGAATCATAAAAGATAGACATTTTTTGTTGGGTTTTGTGATGTGTGTCATGCCCTTTCAATTTTAAGAAAAGAGGTAAGACATTTTAAAGATTTTCAGGAGTAGGGTATTCTGTCTTAGGTAGATATTCCATAGGCATCTTCCAACTATAAACTGTTATGAACCATATTTATTAAAAGTAGGGAAGGGGGTGAACAGAATTCTTCACCACATCATCACCAGACATCACACTTTTGAATGGAGTAATTATTGATTGGACAATGAACAAGGGTGAGGGCTCAGTGGTAGAACCAATTCTTTGCATTTAGAAGGTTCCAGGTTCAACCTCTGACATTTCCTGTTAACAAACCTCAAGGGTCTCATTAAAAAAAAATCTAGAGAGCCACTACCAGTCTGAGTACACAATGCTGGGCAAGACAGACCAGCTTGACTCAGTCGAAGGCAGCTTAAGATGTTCAATAATCTCGTTCAGCTCTGCTTTTAATGTGCATCTCTTGTCCAGGCTGCTGACATGGTAGCACCTTCTTCTTGGATCCCTACTGGATCTTAGAGAGAGAAATAGTTGTCAGCATTAAAGAGTCAACAGGGATATATGGACAAAGATGAAAACAATGGAGGGAATGTCCTGGGGGCAGTGTGGGCAGGACCTTTGGGATGGATCCAGAGGGTGGAACTGAAAGTTCTTACCTTCCAACTATTTATTTATTTATTTATTTATGAGATTTATATCCCACCCTTTCTCCCAGTAAGAGCCGAGGGCGGCAAGCAAAAGGACTAAAAACACTTAACACATCATAAAAACAGACTTTAGAATATATTAAAACAAAACAACCACTAAAAACACATTAAAACAAAACATCTTTAAAAACATTTTTAAAAGGTTTAAAAACATATTAAAAAGCAATTCCAACACAGACACAGACTTTTTAGATGCTGGTAGGCATGCAATAATTGGAATTTGAACATTTCACAAGTATTTTATCCTCAATCTGCAAAACAAATGTATGTTCTTTCTTCTTTTCAGAGATTCTCTCCTTTCCGCCTCCTCTTCCTACCACAGACACCCCATGCTGTTCCACTTTGCCTGAGTACCAGCTAGCTTGGCCTCTCTGCCACATTGTAAGCAGCATGTTTCATGTTGCCTCTGAAAGGGAAGGTCACAGCAGCTCAGCTGCCTAAAAAAGCATAGAGGAGGGCAGCAACCACACTGGAGGAGAAGCAGAGTGTTTTCCATTTGAAGTCAATACTGCCTGAGACGTGCTAGCAGTGGCACCACATTTTTTTAAAAGAAAGAAAACTGCTATGTTCCTCCTATGTCCATCTGTCACACATAGCGAGGAGCTAGGTCTCAACCCCCTTCATTTGCACAAATGTCATTTTGGGTGCACCAGAACAGCAGTGAAAAATGATACAATTACATTTGAGCACTGAGAGCCTGGCTGGGAATGGGGTGGGGGAAACCAATGTTAAACAGAGCCCTAGACAAAATGGGAGGAAATGTCTTCTCTAATGCTTCTGACTGCTTTCTCAAGAAAAATAACTTAACACTGACTGGATTCCTTTCCCCAGCACACTGGCTGCTCAGATGAACTGACAGCCTAAATTGGTTTTGGATTAGGAGCACAGTCTGCAACCAGTGCACAGCATGTGTGCACTTTGAAAAAGCATTCAATATTGCATGCAAAGTTTGTTCATTTAGGATGACCGGCAGAGGCCTAACCTTCTGGAGCAGACTTCTCTTCAAATAATCAGGATCACTGGAGCATGGGGTGGGTGACTGCCCCCCTGAAGTCCTCATTTGTAAGACTTACATAACTGTACAGTGGGAGCAGAATACCTATTTCAAAAGCAGGGCAGCTGTTGGGTAAGAGGGGTTTCCTTTTCATTTCATCTTGCAGTATATTATTACTGATAATAGCAATAAATCATAAACGATCATTTCACAATTAAAGTGTTGATTCCTATTTCCATTCTACCTGGCATGATTAACAAAGGAAGTTACAGAAATGCATATTAGCACAGAGTCTATCAATCAACAAGTACTGAAAGCCACAGAATAATCTATGAACAATGATGCACAAGAAAATTTACATGGGCCATGAGTAGGGTTGCCAGGTCTCCGGTTTTCTGCCGGAGTCTCCGGCAAAAGGGGGCCGTCTCCAGCCTCCGGCAATACTTTGTTTAAACTGGATGATCTCCGGCTTTTCATTGGCCCCCTCAGCCACGCATGCGTGTTCATTCATGCATACAATGAAGGCTCTGGCCGCCCGCCATTTCCCACTCAGCCAACATCCGCTTGCTGCTTGTTGCATCCCCTCCCTCCTTCCTTCCTGCCTGGGTGGTGCCAAGGACCAGCACCACCACCAGTTGCTGCCACCAGGGCCGGCATAACACGGTAAGTATGGCAGGAGGGCGCAACGCTTGAGGGGCGCCTGAGGTGCCCCTAAGCAGGCCCGGAGCCAGACTTAGCCTTGGGGCAGTGTGGGTCTCTCTACGGAGAGCCCCAGGAGCCCGCCCACCTGCCTGCTATGGACTCCGGCGGGGCGGTGCTGCTGCTGCTGCCCCTCTCCCTTTGGCTGGGGGTAAGTTGCTCTCTCTAACCCGCCACTGCTCTTCCCCACGGAACATGTGGCCTGCAGGTGGAGAGGCTTGCGCCGCGAGTTCTGCTGGGCGCACCTCATGCAAAGCGGTGAGGGAAGCCTCCCCGCATCTTCCTGCTTGGGCCGGGGGCCCTTCCTTCTTTTCCCAATGAGACCGTGCCCTCCCGTGGGGTGGGGTGGGGGACCTGACTCGAGAGGGAGCCCCGAAGGCGGCCACAGCCACAGGTGGCTTTTGGCGAGCGAGCAATGTGCCTGCGGTGGCCAGGCAGCTCGTGGCCGCCCTGCAGGGAGTTGCAAGCCACCGTCTCGGCCCTCGAAGAAACGGACTTTAGTTGCCTGCCCCAACTTTGCCAGGCCACTGACTAGCTGGGCGCGCAGGTTCGTAGCCAGTGAAAAGTTTTGGTTTCGGGGTGGGGGGAAAGAAAGAGAAGCTTCTGCACTCCCTTCACTCTGCTGGAAGCTGAAGAGTGCTAGGCCCCTGTGTAGTAGTGCATAGAATCTAGCTTTTTCCTTCTTTCTCTGTATATTGGGCTCAGAGATTATACTGTGTCTCTATGTGAATATGGACAGTTAGCATTTACCAACATGTATCTGTCTACTTCTCTTGTTCAAAAAAAACAGAAAAAAGCTAAAACAAAATGGGAGGGGTTATAGACAGGGTACGCAAGGGGTGGGTTTCAGATGTTGGGGTGGGTTAAATGGGCATTTTGACAAAACAAGGCTTCTCCTTTGGCATGTTTAATCATGATGTTTAATAAACATCCTTGAAGTTTAAGTTAAAGTGATGACACTTTTAAAGGAAAAAAATTAAATTCTCTCCTAATGATTACAGTTGAGCCCTGCCACTTGATGGAGAATCAGCAGAACCTGTAGGATCTTATTTGGAATTTACATTCTCTATTGTAATTTTGTTCTTTGTTTTGTTTTGTTTTTCATTTTTTTTGGTTCACTGGAAAAGAAAGATGCTCAGTTTTAAACGTTAAAAAGTGTACAAGTTGCTTTGTTACAATACAACTTAATGTGTACACAAGGGGGCTGATAGTCTTCACTGGAAAAAAAAAAAGCACGCTTCAGACCCAACTCAGTTAGTTCGGTTTCTCCACATGGAAATTAGAACTGTTAGGACTAATACTATTTCGAAAGGAAGAAAACAAAAAAGTCAGTTGTACATTTTTAAAAACACACATTGCAGTCTTCCCTTCACTAAAACTAGCCTCTCATCCAGACTATCTCTTGAAAGTGTAATGTTTTGAGGATTCAGGTGTAAACAGAAGAGGCATTTGTCTATGTGCTATCCCAGCTTTCTGAAAGGTCGCTTAGTGCCTGCTCGCTTCTTCCTGTCAATGTGGAAGAGTTGGCGGTTTGCATATCAACTGGTAACCAAACTTAAGGAGAGCTGACCTCACTGGCTTAATTTGATCAAGACTCCCAGTCAGTTTGGGGGCCAGGTAGAGAAGAGACTGCTTTAACACCAAGGGCCTACTGTGAGATTGATAGGAGTGATGCTTTGAGAAATATATTCAATGTAGGTGGAATTATGTAACTACATCTATTGGTATCAATAAAGATCATCACTGGATTGGCATGTGCTAGTGGGGTCTGGTCCTTCAGAGTTGCTTGAATTAAAAGCTTTTATTTTGCTTGGGGGGTGGGTTATGGGTGAATTTGGATTAATACTTTTGTAATGCATAGCAGCATTTTCACTGCTCGATCATGACTTATTATAATAAATAATAATAAAATCTTATTTCTAGAACGCCTATCTGGCCGAATTAACGGCCACTCTAGGCGGCGTACATAGACTAAAATATAACATGGAGTAAAATATAACATATAATACTAAACAAACCCCCAGTACTCTATAGACATCCCGAGCAGCAGGTTCACGCACACATACACACACACGGTCTCTGGCCCCTTCAGCAGTTGCTGCTTTTGTAGCTGGAGAGACACAGGGCCCCGCCCTTCCAGGCCAGGTGGAAATCAGCCAGAAATGCAGGGAGCAGGTCTTGCAGAAACTCACACAGGTAGATGGTCTCTGGCCCCTTCAGCAGTTGCTGCTTTTGTAGCTGGAGAGAGACAGGGCCCCGCCCTTCCAGGCCAGGTGGAAATCAGCCAGAAATGCAGGGAGCAGGTCTTGCAGAAACTCACACAGGTAGATGGTCTCTGGCCCCTTCAGCAGTTGCTGCTTTTGTAGCTGGAGAGAGACAGGGCCCCGCCCTTCCAGGCCAGGTGGAAATCAGCCAGAAATGCAGGGAGCAGGTCTTGCAGAAACTCACACAGGTAGAGGGTCTCTGGCCCCTTCAGCAGTTGCTGCTTTTGTAGCTGGAGAGAGACAGGGCCCCGCCCTTCCAGGCCAGGTGGAAATCAGCCAGAAATGCAGGGAGCAGGTCTTGCAGAAACTCACACAGGTAGATGGTCTCTGGCCCCTTCAGCAGTTGCTGCTTTTGTAGCTGGAGAGAGACAGGGCCCCGCCCTTCCAGGCCAGGTGGAAATCAGCCAGAAATGCAGGGAGCAGGTCTTGCAGAAACTCACACAGGTAGATGGTCTCTGGCCCCTTCAGCAGTTGCTGCTTTTGTAGCTGGAGAGAGACAGGGCCCCGCCCTTCCAGGCCAGGTGGAAATCAGCCAGAAATGCAGGGAGCAGGTCTTGCAGAAACTCACACAGGTAGATGGTCTCTGGCCCCTTCAGCAGTTGCTGCTTTTGTAGCTGGAGAGAGACAGGGCCCCGCCCTTCCAGGCCAGGTGGAAATCAGCCAGAAATGCAGGGAGCAGGTCTTGCAGAAACTCACACAGGTAGATGGTCTCTGGCCCCTTCAGCAGTTGCTGCTTTTGTAGCTGGAGAGAGACAGGGCCCCGCCCTTCCAGGCCAGGTGGAAATCAGCCAGAAATGCAGGGAGCAGGTCTTGCAGAAACTCACACAGGTAGATGGTCTCTGGCCCCTTCAGCAGTTGCTGCTTTTGTAGCTGGAGAGAGACAGGGCCCCGCCCTTCCAGGCCAGGTGGAAATCAGCCAGAAATGCAGGGAGCAGGTCTTGCAGAAACTCACACAGGTAGATGGTCTCTGGCCCCTTCAGCAGTTGCTGCTTTTGTAGCTGGAGAGACACAGGGCCCCGCACTTCCAGGCCAGGTGGAAATCAGCCAGAAATGCAGGGAGCAGGTCTTGCAGAAACTCACACAGGTAGATGGTCTCTGGCCCCTTCAACAGTTGCTGCTTTTGTAGCTGGAGAGAGACAGGGCCCCGCCCTTCCAGGCCAGGTGGAAATCAGCCAGAAATGCAGGGAGCAGGTCTTGCAGAAACTCACACAGGTAGATGGTCTCTGGCCCCTTCAGCAGTTGCTGCTTTTGTAGCTGGAGAGACACAGGGCCCCGCCCTTCCAGGCCAGGTGGAAATCAGCCAGAAATGCAGGGAGCAGGTCTTGCAGAAACTCACACAGGTAGATGGTCTCTGGCCCCTTCAGCAGTTGCTGCTTTTGTAGCTGGAGAGAGACAGGGCCCCGCCCTTCCAGGCCAGGTGGAAATCAGCCAGAAATGCAGGGAGCAGGTCTTGCAGAAACTCACACAGGTAGATGGTCTCTGGCCGCTTCAGCAGTTGCTGCTTTTGTAGCTGGAGAGAGACAGGGCCCTGCCCTTCCAGGCCAGGTGGAAATCAGCCAGAAATGCAGGGAGCAGGTCTTGCAGAAACTCACACAGGTAGATGGTCTCTGGCCCCTTCAGCAGTTGCTGCTTTTGTAGCTGGAGAGAGACAGGGCCCCGCCCTTCCAGGCCAGGTGGAAATCAGCCAGAAATGCAGGGAGTAGGTCTTGCAGAAACTCACACAGGTAGATAGATGGTCTCTGGCCCCTTCAGCAGTTGCTGCTTTTGTAGCTGGAGAGACACAGGGCCCCGCCCTTCCAGGCCAGGTGGAAATCAGCCAGAAATGCAGGGAGCAGGTCTTGCAGAAACTCACACAGGTAGATGGTCTCTGGCCCCTTCAGCAGTTGCTGCTTTTGTAGCTGGAGAGAGACAGGGCCCCGCCCTTCCAGGCCAGGTGGAAATCAGCCAGAAATGCAGGGAGCAGGTCTTGCAGAAACTCACACAGGTAGATGGCGACCCTATGAATCAGTGACCTCCAAGAGCATCTGTCATGAACCACCCTGTTCAGATCTTGTAAGTTCAGGTCTGTGGCTTCCTTTATGGAATCAATCCATCTCTTGTTTGGCCTTCCTCTTTTTCTACTTCCTTCTGTTTTTCCCAGCATTATTATCTTTTCTAGTGAATCCTGTCTTCTCATGATGTCTCCAACGTATGATAACCTCAGTTTCATCATTTTAGCTTCTAGTGACAGTTCTGGTTTAATTTGTTCTGACACCCAATTATTTGTCTGTTTTGCAGACCACGGTATCCGCAAAACTCTCCTCCAACACCACATTTCAAATGAGTTGATTTTTCTCAGGGGGGGGGAGGGCAGAGAGGTGCCGGGGCTGAAGCGGCCCAGAGATCACCAAGGGTGCCTGGCCCAGAAGGCCCTGGCGTCGAGGCTGGGTGGGGCGGCTTCGGGGGGAAACGGAGGCAGGCGCTCTGCACAGTGCACATGCTTATTGCTTAGGAGGAGGCGCTCTCTTCCTTTATTTTTATTTTTGTTCTTTTTCTTTTTCTAGTCCTCCCCTCTCTCCTGCTGCCTGTCGGTCCTATATAAGGCCTCATAAAGTAGAAAGGCAATTGCTGCCTACACTCACCCTGCTTGTATGGCCATAATATTAGGGGACACCCACTGCAGTAGCCAGCCGACACATAAAGTTGCAGTGCCTTATGGATAACTTTGTGGATGATCCCCAGTCAAGTCTTAGCAACAGCACAATGCTGACAGGCAGTTGCCAACTGCTTGCCTAGAATGCCCTCCCTTGTCCTTAACATGGCTGCAACCATATCTACTCAGAAGTAAGTCCTATTGAGTTCTATGGGGCTTAGTTCCTTAATAAGCATGTTTACAGTTGCTGCCTTCAGGGGCATCCATCTGTGCTCCCATCTAACATCTCTGCAACACTGAGCTTCTTTCTTCCAATAATGGCCTGGCCTGAGGGCACATAAACCCTTCTTGCCAGAAGCAAGTAAGCTAGATTAAATGTTCCCTAAAGGCGTTGAACTGTGACCTGGCAGACCAGGGTTCGAATCCCAACACAGCCATGAAGCTCACTGGGTGATCTTGGGCCAGTCACTGCCTCTCAGACTCAGAGGAAGGCAATAGTAAACCACCTCTGTCTGAATACTGCTTACCATGAAGACCCTATCTGGGATCAACTTGAAGGCAGTCCATTTCCATTTTGCATCACCCTAAGTTTGTGAGAAAGAATGACGTCGTCACTTCAGATGGACCTAGGAACACCCTATTTTAGAAGATTTCTATTTTAATCTCCAGAGAATTTTTTTTGAATGGTATGCTCCAAGCAACTGTGGTTGATACAATGTATCATGTTTAATGACATCACTAGGGCCCGCCCCATGATGTCACTAGGGCCCACCTCATGACGTCACTAGGGCCCGCCCCCATTTTCTCAGGTTTTTGAATGGTTCCGACCTGGCAACCCTAGCCATGAGTAATAAAAACTCCTTGCAGACATCAGTGTGTTGTAAGTTCATTGCTATCCTACCAAAGAGAGAGTTAAGAGGTACCTCATCAGAGATGTCTCATCAATGTGCCATGATTGTCAGTAAAATTGTAATTAATTTTAATCAATCTAAAGAATTAACAAATTTAAATAAAATGTGCACAATTCAAATCTAGCAAGATATTAGTCACTCCCAAGATATTTCCATACCCTCTACTTCATTTGCAACATATTACCCACCCTTTCCCAACTGGGTGCCTTCCAGATGTTTTTGACTACAACCCCTATCATCCCTGCCCATTGGCCATACTTTCTGTGGCTGATGTGAGTTGTACTCCAGCATCTAGAGGGCATCCAGTTGGGGAAGAGTGATATAAACTATGTGCCATGTTAATTTAAGTGGCTTCTTGAAATTCTCCAAGCGTAAATTTGGTTAAATCCAGATTGGTTTTGCAGAACAAACTAATGGCCAGAAATTTTGGTTTTGGTGGACAGAAAAAAAGAGATGGAACTGGTAATGCAAGAAGAGTGATACAACATAAATGTTGTCAAAGTTAAATGGTAACAGCAAAACAAAAATATAAATAGGCCAATGCTTCTAGATATATTACTCCAAACAATAACTATAGTACCCTATGGTACTCAGAATGGTTCATACATATTATCTCAACAATCTTCATAAAAACCATGCAAGATAAGCTAGTATTATTTATTCATTTACAAATCACACTTGTACACTGTTATTTGGTGGAAATGCATTAGCAAGGATCATTCAGTGTGGAAGGGGGGCTGAAGATGGGGGATGAAGTTTGGAAAAAAATTAAAGGGGAGTAGGTCAGCACTTGCATTAACCTTACAAGGTGGCCATGGAGTGTTCTTCTTTTAAACTTTTGTTTAAAGTCTCACACCACTCTTTGGCAACTTCACAGGCTCCTGGACAGCCACATTTCTTGCAATACCCAAAGGAGATAATGTGCATTTTAGGAGGCTTTTTTTTTTAAGTTTAAGGAAATAACATCCTTCAGCAATTTCATAAAATTAAGATAAGCAGCCAGCACCAACCCCCGAAATTGTTTTCCCATAATCCTCCACTCATCCTCAACTATGGAAGAGAATCACCCCGTTAGAGAGATTTTCATAAATGCACTACTTTTATAGAGAATAAGTAATTTTGGTATCTGTTCCTGTTTATCATTATTAATAACAATTTAGTTTGCTAGCCACCTAATACAGGAGAGTCTAGGTGACTTACAACCAAGATAAAATATAGAAAATTTAAAACATATTCAACCATAAATAAGAAACAATAAAACCAATAACATCCACCAAAAAAGAAAAAAAGAAGAAAAAAGACATGCACACACACAAAAACAGCAATAATAATAAATCACCAGTATATGGTAGGGGTATACATCAACTCTGTGATGTGAATGGGGTGAATTGGGGGTCTTCCCCCTCCTGAGTTGAAGCAGAACATCAAATTAACACCTCCCTCAGCTTTGCAAGAAGTAAGGCTATCCAAAATGTTGCCTGTGGACCACTGAAGAGCTCATGATTTTTGTTGTTGTGGTTGTTAAAGAACAGCAGCAGAGTTTAAAAAAAACATTAAAAGTTTATGTTTTTTAAACTTAATATACTCTGAGGAACCATAGTCTTGTTTAGACTGAGCCTCATTTTATTGGCCCTCATCCAATTCATTATCATTACTATGTGGAAAGTTTGGGGTACCAAAATTGCATAGGAGATAGACCATCAAATCTAGGCAAAGCTATTCTGTCATTTGATTTGACTAACTGATCTTGTCTGTCTAATTATGAAGCAAGTCAGTTTTTTAATAAGAAATTTCTAACCCATAGGACATGTTCCTATATGCTGGCACTTACCAATTCAGAGCTTGGAAAAGTTACTTTTTTGAACTACAACTCCCATCAGCCCAATCCAGTGGCCATGCTGGCTGGGGCTGATGGGAGTTGTAGTTCAAAAAAGTAACTTTTCCAACCTCTGCCAATGTTATTCATTAAAAAACATGGGGGGGGGGGTTAAAAGCTTCATTGCCTACCTTCCAGAGACAATTCTTACCACAATTGGCCAGGCAAGCAGCTATTTACAAAGTTAGGGTATATTTAGGGGGACCAAGTATCCTGTTTTACAGATGACAGTCCTTTATTTAAGGGGCTTTCAAAGGACAATCCTCTAATTCAGTGGTTCCCAACCTTTTTTCCTATGAACCACTTGAAAATTTATAAGGGTCTTGGTGGACCACTTAATGATTTTTCTGTCAGTCTGTTGTTGTTATATACCTTCAAGTCGACTATGACTTATGGCGACCCTATGAATCAGGGACTTCCAATAGCATTTGTCGTGAACCACCCTGTTCAGATCTTGTAAGTTCAGGTCTGTGGCTTCCTTTATGGAATTAATCCATCTCTTGTTTGGCCTTCCTCTTTTTCTACTCCCTTCTGTTTTTCCCAGCATTACTGTCTTTTTAGTGAATCCAGTCTTCTCGTTAAATATCCAAAGTATGATAACATCAGTTTCATCATTTTAGCTTCTAATGATAGTTCTGGTTTAATTTCTTCTATGACCCAATTATTTGTCTTTTTCACAGTCTATGGTATGAACAAAATTCTCCTCCAACACTACCTTTTAAAATTGTATTTTATTGCTTCTTTTATTTCTTTTACATATATTGTACTCTGTATTTCTCATATATTGTATCTATTCCACAGAATTCAAACTGTAATACAACACAATACAATACAAGAAATAAAAGAAGCAATTAAAATCAGTATGTGTATTTAATAGATGTTCTGTCTTCCATGTGCTCTATTTGAAGAGCAGTCTGGTAGAAGTCCAGTTTAAGGGAGTGTATCCCTGTTATCCTTGATCTCTCAGCGTATGATCATGGTATTCTTCTGGAGTGGCTGTCTAAGTTGGGGGTAGGCAGTACTGTTTTGCAGTGGTTCTAGTCCTATTTGGATAGTTGCCTTCAGATGCTAGGGGAATGTCATTTGGCCCAGTGGAACCTTCAATGTGGGGTCTGCATGGTTTAATTCTATCCCTCATGCTATTTAATATCTGCATGAAACCACTGAGTGAGGCCATTTGGAGTTTTGGAGTACATTGCCAGCAATATACTGATGACACACAGTGCTACTTCTCCTCTACACCAGCAAGAGTGGGACGGGATGCAATAAATCAGTGTCTTGCCTGGGTAATGGACTGGATGACAGCCAATAAACTGAAGCTTAATCCAGGCAAGGCTGAGGCACTGTTAGCATGTGGTTCTCCAGACTGGATGGATGGGTTGGTGGCCCTTCTGCATGGGATTACACTTCCTCTGAAAGAGCTGGTTCATAGCTTGGGGGTGCTCCTGGATCCATTACTATCACTTGAGGCTCAAGTGGCTATGGTGGCAGAGAGTGCCTTCCATCAGCTTTGACTGGTGGCACAGCTGCACCCCTATCTGGACAGGGATAGCCTAACTTCTGTTGCCTGTGATCTGATAAACTCTAGGCTAGACTACTTCAATGCATTATATGTGGTGCTGCTTTTGAAGACCATTCACAAACTGCAGCTGGTGCAGAATTTGATGGTCAGATTACTGACCAGACTAAGCTGATTTGCACATATACCACCAATTCAGGCATAGCTGCATTGTCTACCAATTAATTTCCAGAATCAATTAAAAATGCTGGTTTTAACCTATAAAACCCTATGTAGCTAAGGCCTTGAATACCTCAAGGACCACCTGTCCCTGTATGAAACAACTTGGAATCTGCATGTGTCATGAGAGACCCTTCTTCATGTGCCCTCTCTACAGGATGCTCAGAGGGTGACAACACGAGAACAGGCCTTTTCACTGGCCTACAGTTATCAGTGGATAACTGCATTCCAACTTGCATGTTAATCAGGGAGGTGCAGATCGGATTGGTTGGTATCTGAATCTGGAAAGACGGAATGCCTCAAGCATCCTCCTATTAGTTCCTAATACCAAGGCTGCTATTTATTGCTGGTTTACTTCTTTTTTATGATCTCATCTGATTGTGCTTTAATTTAGATACTGATTTTAAACTGATAATTGTGATTATTTTTCACTGCAAGCTGCCTTTATGTTGTTTTTAGTGGAAGGTTCCTTGGCGGGCTTCTGAGCTATGTGGCAGGTAGATATTTAAATTAGAACGAACAAATAAACCAAAAAATGCATTTATCCTCTCTGGTTTTCTATTTTAGTCATCCTAGTATATGGTGTCCTTACACCCAAACATAAGGTGGCAATCTGATTTGACATTGCATCTTTCTCCAACCTGGTGCCCTCAGAAGTTTTTGACTAGAACTCACATCAGACCCAGCCAGCACAGCCAATGGTCAGGGATTATGGGAATTATAGTTCAAAGCATCTGGAGGGGGTACTAGGTTGGGGAAGGCTGCTCCATTGGATAGCTTCTGTTCTATTGATACCTCTTCATGTTACCATGTTTGCATTTTTGCTTTCTCTAAGCATTAGGCCCTATTGAAATGGAAGTATGTCAAATTACAGGTGCACTCTCTCTTTACAGCCTCGGTGTGCAACTTGTTCCAATTTTACATTAAAATAATTATAACCCCATGATAACTGCTGACATGCTGGGACCCTACAATGGGTAGAGGCAATTTTGATTCTATTTCAGAAATATCTTTAGGCATGCAATACGTTTTGACTATTAAATAATTCCCCAGGTATTCCATAAAATGTATTTTGCAGGGATAACTCATGAGCTTGCATAAACAGAGCTGGTGGGCTCTATTAATCTGGATGCTTTTGCCATATACCTATTAACTACAGCAAAGCCAATTAGAAGAAAAAACGCTCCACTAATTTACACATACTTTTCATGTTTGTTTCGTATCTAAAAGGGTTTTTGTTGACAAAGGCTAACAAAGTATTGTGGACAAAACATTTTGCATTAAAATGCACATTGAGCCAAGTTGCTATATATAAAGCATGTTCTTGAAAATGCAATATTGCCTATTTCAAATGTATGAGAATGTAATGCTGTTATTTGTGCAGTTAAACCAATTTACAGATTACCCCCACAGAGCCTAGCTACAAGATTTTTAAAAAGCAATCCACTCCCTAAGTAGAGGAGCACCAAGGTTCAAAGGCCCACTCCTGGATACATTCAATATCAAACTGAAAGAAAAGCAGTGTTAAGAGCATTTGTTGCACTTTCTTTATTATACTTCATGATAACCTGATATATACGTGTTGCAGAGCTATAACTGCACAAGGGCTGAAACTTGGACTGGCTAAGTACACCCCTGCTTGCCGTTCAACCCACCCAATTGTCTTATTTTGATATTGTCCAGTCCTGGAGTTACTTGGTACCCACTTAGGTTATCTACCATTGTGTGTGTGCGCCTTTACATGAGGAATGCAAAATACACAATAAATCGTTAAAAACAACAATAAGTGATACCTAACTATGTGATTCTGTGGGTATAACCTTTGAAATCAATGGGTTCAAGTCTACTGATTTCAGCGGGTATACTCAGTAAACCAATCCAGCGGCCTCTCTGAAATCAGTAAACTATGTTTATATTGTGGTTTGCTTTCAGCCAAATCAAGTTAGAATATGTTTTCTTCTCATATTTAAAAAGTGATGCTAGGTTCTGGTTGCTGACTTTTTAAATTATTTAAATTATTATTGCTTGGTAATTTAAATCTTTTCTGAACTTGATGATTAAATCAGTTTTCGGTTATCATAGTCAATTCCTGTGTGTTGTAACACTGGGTGACTTCTTTGCTATAATAAATTATCCCACCAGTAGCAAACTTGAGGTTTTGTTATTGGTATATGAAAATCTCAAGTAAACTTTGGACTGATCTTTATTTTGGACAAATGTACTTAGAAGCAGGGCTAAAATTGAGTAATTGAGACACACTTGAACCTTGTATGTTGGAAGCCCAAAGGATCTGTATAAGGAAACACCATGCCAGCGTGATGGAAATATGTGGTAGCATATGATACAACACACACTTTCATTAGTACACAGCTGTGGATACTTTTAGGTATCATGTCTTTGTGTGTAACTGGAAATGTTCCCATTTGCCTCTGTGTGTGGTGGGAGATACAAAACCAAGGGGGGGAAAGAAACATTCCAAGTAAAGATGCATATCCACCCCAAGAAGCAGATACTTTTTTCTTGGGTGATTTAAGCTCATCTTTGAGCTGCATGAAAGAAAAAAAGCAAAATTGTTCCCACAATGTAAGAATGGATTTGTAACAATAGAACTTAGAGAACAGGTGACAGCAAATTATAGTAAAATAGCAGAGTAGTTTTCCATTGTTCAAATCTATGTTCTATTTGTTAAAGAGATAAGAAGAAAGTACACTTGGTAAATTCATTCTGTACTTACTGTCTACATGTGTTTTGCAAAGAAGGGGGATGGAGAACACACCAATTTAAAAGGGGATATGTCATTTTTTTTCTTCCTTAGTAACTAGGCCACTCAAAATAATAATGCTATGATTAATTTTGAAGGGTCTTACTCTTGGTTCCACCCCATCTAATGAAAAACATTGTACTTTAGAATAACAAACCTCGTGGGAGGCCAATTATAAATACAACTCACAGTACCTCTGCTGCTACATTTGCATTTTGGCAATATCAAAGGTTGTGCACCTTTATGTCTCATACCAAACACTGCACCCCAAAGAGATTTAAAAATGTAGCAAGTTCAGACTTCTTTTGTTTCTGAAACTTCCACTGGTACAATATTTCTACGTGGATTATGTGCTTGACTTAACACATGCAGGCCTCAGAATGGGAGTTCATACTGTCTCACACACATTCCGATCCAGCAATGTGTGATGCTAAAGAACTTTCCACTCACAGTAACAGGCAGGCATATTACAGGGTACTGAAGAGTGCCTGGCTGAGAACTGGTAGGGGAGATGAATGATTTAATATACTCCCTATGTTTGGCAGCTCCCATACACAGATCCACCATATGTACAAACATCTTCATTTCTTTTAATATAGAAGCAGTTCTACACATGCATGCCAACGTTTCTCCATCCATTTAAGTTAATGTGAAATCCAGATGTGCAGAGCATATTGTTATGTGCACCCCAATCTCTAACCAGTGAAAAACTTCCAATTGTTCCTGCATTTACCTAGGGTTCGGTTTCTTGGAATGATGGTCAGGAAAGACTGTGATGTCTTTATTATAGTTTTATTTGCACATATGCAACCTGAGCATAAGATAAGAGAATCTCAGCATAAACTCTCCAACAGATCTTGCTTCCCCGTTAGATTTTAGGCTTCCAGCTTCACACCAGACTAGCACACAGAGAGAGATGGTCCCAGAATTTTTTTTGGGGGGGGGAATCACTCTCCTGCAATAGTACCTATAGCAACAGGACTGTGCTGGACCACATCTCTAGACATGTAGATCAGCCTTTCAATAGGCCCATTAAGAACATAAGAAGAGCCTGCTGGATCAGGCCAGTGGCCCATCTAGTCCAGCATCCTGTTCTCAGGGGCCAACCAGGTGCCTGGGGGAAGCCCGCAAGCAGGACCCGAGTGCAAGAACACTCTCCCCTCCTGAGGCTTCCGGCAACTGGTTTTCAGAAGCATGCTGCCTCTGACTAGGGTGGCAGAGCACAGCCATCACGGCTAGTAGCCATTGATAGCCCTGTCCTCCATGAATTTGTCTAATCTTCTTTTAAAGCCATCCAAGCTGGTGGCCATTACTGCATCTTGTGGGAGCAAATTCCATAGTTTAACTATGCGCTGAGTAAAGAAGTACTTCCTTTTGTCTGTCCTGAATCTTCCAACATTCAGCTTCTTTGAATGTCCACGAGTTCTAGTATTATGAGAGAGGGAGAAAAACTTTTCTCTATCCACTTTCTCAATACCATGCATAATTTTATACACTTCTATCATGTCTCCTCTGACCCGCCTTTTCTCTAAACTAAAAAGCCCCAAATGCTGCAACCTTTCCTCGTAAGGGAGTCTCTCCATCCTCTTGATCATTCTGGTTGCCCTCTTCTGAACCTTTATTATTGATTGCCCCTCAGCAAGGAGCCATCTACTCCCAGAGGACAAGAAATAAAACAAAATATTTTAAATCATTGTCTGCGTGTGAACAACAAATAATTAGCAAGACATGTCCTATTGGGGGGGAAGGTAAAAGGATTTGTAAAGCTTACTTTATTTAATCTTCCGGGGGGGGGGATCACTTTGGCCATTGCTGCATGGAATAATACTATTATATCAAAAAGTTAATTGGAAATTAAACATAAAAAGGAAATGAAATCAATAAATCATTTAACAAATACATTTTTATAATAAAAATAAAACAAAATGTAAATAATTAAATTTATTAACATAAATAGGCAACATTAAAATAAATTAATGAAAAACATGATATTAATTTATAATGAACTGATGATGAGACTGAAAACTTGTGTACTTCAGAATGACCTCAGTTTTGTACAGCAGTGTATGAGACTGACTCTGAGAAGCTCAGAGAATCATGTTTTCTTTTAAAATCTACAGTAGGGCCCCGCTTATATGGCGGGTTAGGGACCAGGCCCCCGCCGTAAAGCGGAAATCGCCGTAAAGCAGAACCCATTGACTATAATGGGTTGCACTGCGTGAAAAAGATGTCAAAATGCCGCAAAAGCGCAAAATTGGCTTTAAACGGGGAATTTCCCCTAATTGAAAGCCGCCGCATCAGCAGAACGCTGGAAAACGGAACGCCGTAAAGCGGGGCACTACTGTATTTATAAAGCTACTAGTACCATTAGTCATTACTACCTTATTGCCCCCTCCCTACACACACACACACACACACACACACACACACACACACACACGTAATGGAAAGCTATACAGCTAGCGAGACAGGATAAGAATATTAATGAATATTAAAGGCTACCATCATCACCTCAATCAGCAGTGTAACTCAAAAACAATGACAACAGAGTAATGTTAGTATAATAAATCATTGTTAACTATGTGTTGAGTTTGAAAATAGTGTTGTCAACTGGTCTTCTTTCCTCCCATGCACTATACTTGATGTATCCCCCCCCCATTCAATATTATCAGGGCTTTGCAAAAATGTTCAGGAAAAAGGGGAGGAGAAAAAGCAACAGAAATAGCAGATAATATAGACCAGTAATAAGCAAAGCTCTGAAAGAGACATGCTCCACTCTATGTTCTGAAGATCAGAATAAAATATTAAATAATTTTTCCTCATGCTGAGGAAGGGGTCCCACAAAGTTCTGGGTCACTGCAGAAGGTAATAGATGGATTTTCTCTTCCTGTGATAAAACTAAAAGAATCATTTGATTCATAAATACTGATATCTAAAGATTATAAACTTGAAGAGGGTATTTCAGAGGAGAATATAATTAAAGATCCCATCTCCTGGAGTTTTAGCTCCCTTACAGAAAAGCTTTTATTGGATTATTAGCAGTTCTTGGATTATTCTAAACAGTAACCTTTCAGATACAGAACATTTTGAGTGCTGATTTTTAATTACGGATAGTTGTGCCACAGAACAGCTCTATCAAAATTGGAAGAGAGTTAAAAAAGACTATTGGTCTTTCATTGTGGTAACTTTCATGACATTTCTTTTCAACAATCATAGATTACTGCTAGTACAGGCAAACTCTTTTCTGTCCCCATTAAACGCTCATTCTTATGCTACCTTTATGGGGCAGTTGCAGTGCTAGTGTAGAAAATAGCTGTAACTTATAAGAGGGAAGAGGAACCAGTGATACTCCAAATCAGGGGTTTCCAACCTTTTTAACTCCAGGGATACATTTAGGGTTTTGAGTGAGTGTCGTGAGCAGCATCACCCTTCCCTGCATCACCCTCCCTAAAAAAGACACAGAAAAAGGAACCACATGCACACACTTCACTTTCAGAAGTGATCTGCTTGAATGTTAGTTCTACTAGGATCTGAGCCTTGAAAAGCACATAGAAATGGGAAAAATTGTCACACTTCTTTCTCCTTCAGTTCTATATACCTTTCAAAGCAGAAAAAGGTAATCATCCTTGCCACTTAATGACCAACAGGGCAGTGAGAAGGGGGGCTCAGGGGAGAACATTAATCCAGATACTACATCATGTATTCAGATACTACAGCTCACATCAGCTCTATCCAGCATGGTCAATGGTCAGAAGTTATGAGAGTTGAATGTGTTTATTTTTAGTCCGCACTTTCAGAAGAATCTATCAAAGTGGAGTACAACATACAGTAAATCCAATGGTATCTGGAGGGCCGCAAGTCCTGCATCCCTGCTTTATAGTGGACCAATTTTAAAACATTACTGCTTTTTGTAATGGGAAGAAAGGTCTCATTGGCAACCCTTGGACCTTTCCTCCATTGATTACAAATTACGATTGGGACCACAGCAGGAGTAAAACACTAAAGTCCCCTTCTTCCATGCCATGGTGCCAATTGGCCCCCATTATGGTTTCTTTTTTAAAAAAAAATCTGCTACAAAAGAGTGAACTGCATAACAATGCCACATCTAGTTTGCCCTTAATCAAACTTCTTTAGAAAACATCTCAAAGCATCTGAATAACACATCAAAGACATACCTGTCCCCTGTCCCAATATTATTTTCAGGGAGAGAGAGAACCACCATTTTTAAACATTTCTAATTTTTAAGCTTTAAGGAAACTCCAGAATTCAAATTTAAAAGTAAAATTCAGACTAGAAGACAAAGAAGACTCATTCTAGATTCCACATCCTGTAAAAATCATACAACAAGGCATTCCCAAAACATACAAACTAAATTCATGAAGCACCAACAAGCACTGCACTCATAACAGGGTGCTGGTAGATAAGTTGGAGATGTAAATCTACAGTAGTTAGTTTAGTTATAGATGGCAGAACATCTTGATATTGAGTTTTCTGAATTGCGGCACCTCACTCCAAATTCCATCTGATGTAAATAAGTACTGCAGATAAAAATGGCTGAAACGTCTTTGTAAAATTCTCTTTTTGAGCAGAGACTCTGGGGGTAACCCTGCTTGTACTGCAGATACTGCTGCAGCATTTAATTAACTTTTCTTTTTATTTCTTCTACTATACTTCTTTGTTATCTGTTACTATGGGTGCTTTCACACTGCACTTTATTCTGTTATTCTGATGATTTATTTCCTATTAATTTGCGCATAAAAATTGAGCTTTCACATGACATACCGGGTAGCTCTGGAATTCTGGTGGAATGTAGTGGAAGTTTAGCGCTAAATTCTGCAATAAATGATACCTCAAAAATTCCAATAGCAAGGCCAGGGACACGGAAGATCGCGGGAGTTTTGCGCTAGCTGCCGCTGCTCACGTGACAGCCATCCCAGCATGCAGTGCGTTCCCGCCCTTACCAACAGCCCTCCCAGCATGCAGTGCGTTCCCACCCTTACCAACGGCCCTCGTCATGTCTCCCGGACGATCCCAGCTGCTCCTGAGAGAGGAGCCTGTGCTGCAGAGCCTCTGCTGCTGCGCTGCCGCGCCTCTCAGCTGATCGCGTTTGGGACTCTTTCAACCCCCCCACGCGCCGAAAGAACAGGCCTCAAACCAGCTCATCCAGTGTCACATGAGGCCGAATGAAGGGGGGGGGAGAAAAACTGTGCTCTGTGTGAACAACTGTTGCGCAAAATGTCGGTATAACAGGTACTGCAGTGTGAAAGGGATTTTTTAAATATGGAGCGAAGCGCTACCTTTTTAATTCGGAAAACTAGCGCTATTAGCCCCATGTGTGAAAGCACCCTCTATCTAGCTGACATATCTTGATAGGCTACTGCTTTTAAATGTGTCACTATTTTTGTCTGTTGAGGAGTCTGGCTCCCCATATATTGTTGGACTACAACTCATCATCCCAACATCCCCAGCCAGTTTTCCAATAGACAAGGATGGTGGGAGTTGTAGTCCAACAACTTCTAGAAATCCAAGGTTGATGAACTCTTGTCTAAGATGAAGAAGGAGGTAATAGATGGTCCATCTTTTATTTGAATCTGTTTCTCTTATAATGCAAATATATATAGTGAAAACTAATTATATCTCTGGATGGGGGCAAATAATATACTCATGTTATAGGACCTCCGTGTTGTAATGAAAACTGCACTGAAAGGATTAAAGAAGTGAGTACTGGTTCCTAGAAAGTAAAAAATCCTGCTGCGGCTGAGGAACAGTGTGGAAAGGAAGGAGCACGAAGGGTAACAGAGAGGGAAAAACAGGTTAACAAAATAAATATAAAGCTCCACAGACAGTAACGAAAGAACCTGGAAGAGGCTTGAGAGATAAGCTGCTCTTAGGGAAAAAAATACCAGGAAAGAAAACAGAGGAAGGGAGACGTCAGGAAAGAGATTTTTAAGAAGAACACTGAGAGGAAAAAACTCAGAAACACCCATGGGAAGCAGAGGACTCACCAGGGACAAGGAACACAGAGGATGAAAAAAAACACCAAGGTATAACAGAAAAATAGGGTATACAGTATTTTCCTTGGGGACATGGTCAAACCCGCAATATAGCCAAATCCACAGTACAATGAGATACATTATAGTGAGCTTCCATTGTAATTCAAAAAGAAGGGACCACTTAGGAGTGCATAAAGAGAAGAAGTTGGGTAACAACTGCAGCATAAGAATCTGATTCATGGACACTTACCGTAATATATTTCCACAGAATTCAGTGACCTCATGCATGTCTAAGTGGCTTAGTTAATGCTTATGTTGCACCAGTGTAACTAAAGTTGTAAAATTAGTACTGAAAAAAAGTCTCACTTTCCCCTTCTAACTTCCCACATTTATGAACACAAAATAAACAGAAGGAATAGCTGGAGTAAAGAAACAAAACCCAAAGACACCCCCCCATTCACATATTTTTATCATATGTACCCTTTACCGTTCTTTGTTTACACTGCTTTACAACTTTAAAGAGTTTGCATTCCAAAATACCTTTTATCTTCTTAAGCTATAATGTACTGCACATTTGCTAGGAAGTAAATTCCACTGAAATCAGTGCAATTTATTTAAAATATGTCTATATCCTGAAATCTCAGGGTGAGGAGCAATAATATGTATGACACGCATCTAACACACAGTCTATCCCAAAAAAGCAGATAAACCCCAATAATTAAAACTGCAGAATAGTCAAAATTACAGGCTGTCATAAAATTTTAGCCCCAAACTTGGCTAAATAACCACATTTTAAGTGGGTTTCATGGTACCAGCAAGATTTCAGAGGGGCAAAGTTCCACAATTGGGTTACCACCATCACAGAAAAGGTCCTTTCACATATTGTGACATAGAGAATAACACTTGGTGGTAGGTCACTCTCCCTGGTAGAACTTAACATCCGGGGAGGATTATATTTTTTCAGCTGATTTTAATATTCTAAAAACCCTTCCTGGGATCTTATAGTAAGGGACAGGTAAGAAATAACAAGGCAGAGGTGCACCATCAAGAACAACAACAACAAGGTAGAGATGCACAATGTAGAAGTGCACCATGTTGGAGAATTCAGCAAAAACAGAAATATGAACAGAAATGGACAATGTTCACTTATTCATCCCATGTCCAGAACAGGAATCAATCCAACAATTATGATCAGTATTCCCTGTTGTTATTGCTTTCAGTCCACAAATCATACATAACTGATTATTCCTCCCCCCATTTGTATTGTGTTTCCTTCGTATTGAAATTAATGGAGTGGAATAATGTAATGACGAAACTTATGTACTTTGCGTAATTAATTTAGTAAATTACATAAGTCATGTAATTTTGCTACAGCAGACAGCAGGACAACAAACTGCAGTGGAAAGAAAACACAGCAGCTCTACATAGATCACATTGCACTTCTGAGTAAGCATGCATGCTGTGAGACTGTATGATCTCTTTCCAACTCATAATTTTGGAAGTTGGAGCTTTTCTTTGTAGTAGAATATACTAAATCATTTTCTCATTACTTGCTTCAAGATCTGTCAACTCTTTCCAGTCATCAAATGCCAACAATTGCAGAATTTGTCAAGTTATATAAATCTGCAGAGTGTCTACTTCGCAGAGTATATACTTCAGATAGAGAATTAGAATTTTTTCCTCTTTGATGAGAATTTCCCAGCAGGTAAATAATTATGGGAAGGGCTGTTTAAAAAATGGCACCTCTGATTAAAGTTGAAGAAAAGTATTCCCAATCCATTGAAAAATAAAATCAATATGTAGTGCAGCCTTCCCCAACCTGGAGCCCTCCAGATGCTGTGGGACTATTACTGCAATCATCTCTGACCATTAGCTATGCTGCCTGGGGCTGATGAGAGCTGCAGTCCAAAAGTATGTGGAGGGCACCGGGTTGGGGGAGGCAGGTTTAGAGTTTCCTTTCTGTGCCCATAAATCTTTGAAGAAAGTTTTTATCATTATATTACTATAGTACTTGAAAGGAGTGTATTTAGTGATCCAGAAAGTCTGCCACTGTACACAGTTCCCCTAAATGTTATCTATCTACCTGCTGTTGCTCACAAAAAGTGTATTTTGCTGACTGTAGCAATGATAAATATTTCATCGTATTTTATTCCTGCACAATAAATTCCCTCTCAGTGAAATTAGTTCCTATAATTAAGTCTTTGAACAAAGCTGAGGTGTACTGGAATGCAGTAAGATGATGCTGGGATATAAGCAAAAGAAAGACTCCATGCACAATAAAAAAGTGAGCATGGTGTAAGTAATCCTTCCAGCTGAGAGACTAAGCTTAGAAATTAAAACAGTAGCTATGGCTGAGTAGGCGAAAAGACTCTGTTTAGATGGAACTAGTTCATTAATTAGTATAATATAAATGTTCTTTCAAAAAAATTGGGTGCACCACACTCACGTGGCAATTGCTTTTCCTATGTAGCTGAATGCAGGCTTTGGTCACAGCTCAGTGATAGAGCATCCACTTTGCATGCAAAGTATTAAATTCCTAGCATCTTCAGGTAGGGCTGGGGAAAGCCCCTGCCTGAAATCCTGGAGAGCTGCTTCAGTTGGTGTAAACAACACTGACCTAGACATACCAATGGTCTGACTCAATATAAACAGCTTCCTATGTATCTTTGGCAAATCTTTTCACATTTCAGAACATATTTACACAATTGTCAGATATGTTTGCGTTGTCTATAGCAATTTTAGGTAGGGGTGCTTGAAGAATTCTTTTGAGAATTCCCATGCAAACCATACTGATCCACACCTCTCAGATCAATGTGCAGATTGAAACTTAGCTACTCATTGGACTTGGCATTTTTTCAAATGTTGTGACACAGTTCTCTGCAGTTTGAGATAAAATACATTTCATAGGGTCCAGAAGACTTTTGGGAAAACAAAGATGGTATTGGTGGCTGCAACCACTTACCTGGTGACTTCCTTCTAAAGGGGGGATGGAATGCTGGTGCCAGACATTAACTTCAGTGGGGCCTCTGGGCATGACCCAGGCATTTGACCCAGGCATTTGCTCGGCTGTGCTGGCAGCTCATGACAGGCCTGACATCAATCACATTCTTGAGATTCCCCCCCCTCGGGTTTTATGGGCAAAATACTTTTGTTCCAAGTTTTTTCTTTTCTCATTTCATTTGTTCTTTGTGAATAACTCAATACTATAGTTGTTAAACAATTTAATGCAATTAGTACTTGATGAAGATGAACCATTATCAAAGAGAGTGCTGTTGTAACTCTGGTGAAAATGGAGAGGGCCATAAAGACGTCAGCAAGATGACAAAAGCATGGTGTACGTACAGTGTATTTTGTTGTGAGTGAGATATGAGGGAAAGTCAAAGACAGACTTCATTATTGCAGTAAGTCACAAAATCTAAAATATGCCACTATTTGTGACAGCAAATTGAAGTGCTGTGACAATGTTCTGAAAAGGAGAGATGACAGAATCAGAAAGTTGCATTCATATCTAATGTAAAAAGCCAAACTACAGAGAGATCATTAAAATGAGACTCTTCATGTAGCTGCATAATAGATGTAAAACACAGTTTTCCAGAGGCCAGGTTCCTGTCTCATTTGAAATTTAAATGTAAGAAATGACAAAGCAATGACAATTACTTTTGTATAATAGCCATCTGCACTGCAGAGTCAAAATGGACATTTGCTGTGGCCTTTGCATTCAAGGAGCTCCTATGATTCATTTCAACATGGATTTGATTACTAAATTAATACAATTCATCATAATTTATCAAATTTAGGGAGTATACTGCATCCCGATAAATGGTTGTTTCTGATTACACAAACTGTCTTTGTTCCAAAAGGTTATGTCTTTTATACAGAGCTACATGGAGGAGATTACAATATATTCAGATTAAAAGGGCTCCCAGATAATATCAAAGTTTAGATACTTTGGGGTGCTGCCATTTTCATGAATGTGAAAACGTCTCTCAGTGTCATCAATACATATCGTGTCTTGCAATAAAGATTTAAATCTTGGTCAAATCATATCCTCCAGTATCTTAGAAGAACTTGGTTGTTTTTGTGGTTTTATTTTATTATTTTAATTGTATGTTGCACTTATTATAATTGTAATCCACTAAGGGACCATTTAGTGAAGAGCAGAAAATAAGTACAAATAATAAAAATAAGGACATTAACAGCAGTTCATTAATGCACATTCCAAAGTATTCAAAATATTTCATACATGTCATCTCAGTAGACATGCCATTTATTTTTACTGTGCATCTATCTGCCAAGTTTTCATTAGTACCGAGAACCTCACGCCCATGCTAGAGCCAGACAGAATTTTACCTAATAATGTTACTCTTTGTGACCCAAGCCATTTCTTAATTTCTACTATAGCCTGATAGTTAATTGGTTTCAATGTATACCACACACCACACCTGTGGATTTTCTCCTTCAGGTAAACTGGGTCTTTTCCAGGCATAAATGTAATCTAGCCCTCAGTGCTTTTAAACTATAAACCAGACAGAGGCACTGTAAACAGCATAAGCTGGGGAAAAGCCAGGAAATAATTAGCATGCTTTCACATACTGTTTCAAAAAGGTGTTATTGATGTAGCTCTGATGAGCGCCGCCTAAGAAATGAGGAGACAGTATTCAAATATAGTTCATCATTTAGTGAAGGTCAACTGAAAACCTTTTAAAAGACTTCACTTTCTAAGGACATCCAAGCCCTGCTGAGGTGTTCCTGTTCTGAGCCTGTGGGCCTGAGACACACTTTGTCAGACTCAACCTCTCTCTTTAATCAGGAACTCTTTTATTAACCCAAATCTACAACTGGTATACAGAATCTCCAAGAAACCTTACAGTCTCTGCGGACAGTGAACTGAGGATGGTGGTGGTGGTGAATTTTGATGGCAGAGAGAGACAGTTCTGGCAGAGAGACAGCTTCTGAGAGAGAGAGAGGTAAGAAAAGGAGTGTTGTCCTCTGGAGCTAGAAGTAGGGTTGCCAGGTCAGAAGCATCCCAAAACCTGAGATTTTAGGGGCGGGCCCAAGTGATGTCATGGGGCGGGCCCAAGTGATGTCATGGGGCGGGCCCGAGTGATGTCACGGGGCAGGCCCGAGTGATGACATTAAGCATGATACATTAAGCATCAATCACAGTTGCTTGGAGCATACAATTAAAAAAAAAATCTGACTGGAAATTAAGCTAGACATCTTAGCTAAAAGATGGAGCCTGGGTAGGGAACATTTAATCTAGCCTACTTGCTTTCAGCAAGAAGGGTTTAAGTGCCTTCAGGCCAGGCCAGTTACCAGAAGGTCACTGTAGGAAGAAAGGAGCCTAGTGTTGTGGAGATGTTAGATGGGAGCATTCGGGAGTAAAGATGGATGCCCCTGAAGGCTGCAATTCTAAACACATACCAAGGGACTAAGCCCTCATAGAACTCAACAGGACTTACTTCTGAGTAGATATAGTTTGGATTGTGCTGTTGGTAAAGCTTGACTAGGGATCCTCTGCAAAGACATCTATCTCCAAGCTTGACTAGGGATCCTCTGCAAAGACATCTATCTCCAAGCAGAGTTGGCAACCCCCTGCCTGGAATGCCCTGCCCTTATCTTTTAATGTGGCTGCTCCAAACTTCTTTACAGATTTGACCCTTCACTTCAGAAAGAGGTCTGAGAAATGAGTAAGAGTAAGAAGATTCTCTACCCTTTCTGTCTGCATAGATGCCCTCATCCTTCCCCTGCACCCAGCAGAAGCTCTGGGCTGGAGGGGATGCACTGGCATCTCATAGAGGACACCCTCCCCTTTCATGGGGTGTATGATTTGTCCTGGCCCAGAGCAGATTTTGGGGTGGGCACCCCCAATTACTTATTTTTCCTGTATGTCTTTTTCTGCTTTCATTTTGTATAGACACCTTCTTCTGTGTCCTGCACCCAGCAGAAGCTCTGGGCCAGGTGGGATGCAGTGGCATCTCATAGAGGACACCCTCCCCTTTCCTGGGGTATATGATTTGTGCTGTCCTAGAGCAGAGTTTGGGGTGGGTACCCCAGTTACTCATTTTTTCTATGTGTTTTTGTCCATTTTGATTTTGCATTGATGCACCCGTGCATGCTCGGTGCCCAGCAGAAGCTCTGGGCCGAATGGGATGCACTGGCATCTCATAGAGGACATCCTCCCCTTTCCTGGGGTATATGATTTGTCCTGGCCCAGAGCAGAGTTTGGGGTGGGCACCCCAAGTTACTTATTTTTCCTGTATGTTTTGGTCTGCTTTGATTTTGTATAGATGCCCTCTTCTGTGCCCTGTGGCCAGCAGAAGCTCTGGGCCAGGCGGGACGCAGTGGCATCTCGTAGAGGACACCCTCCCCTTTCCTGGGGTATATGATTTGTCCTGGCCCAAAGCAGATTTTGGGGTGGACACCCCCAGTTACTTATTTTTTCCTGTATGTTTTGGTCTGCTTTGACTTTGCATAGATGCCCTCCTCTGTGTCCTGTTCCATTTGTCCTGTCCCAGAGCAGTTTGGGGTGGGCACCCCCAGTTACTTATTTTTTATGATTTTATGACATCATTATGTATTTATGATAATATCAGAAGCCTGATGATTTTGATTGCGTAAATGTATTGTTATTATTGATGGGGAGAGTCCCCCGATCACAGTGATATATCATACAGGGTACCCCAACATATATTTTGGGGTCCAGAGACATGTTAATTTTGGTTTGAAGTTGCTGTAGTTGTCAACTCTTCTTTTTTTAGTGTTTTGAACTTTCAAGCCAATAAGGAACTTGGAACTAGGAACCAACTTCAGCGTCGTATCAGTTAAATAGATTAAACGGTCACGGGGGGCGGCTGAGGTTTTGGTGTATATCTCGGGAACCAGACCACCTAGAAAGTTTTTATTTTTTTTAAATTGAAGCCGAGAGTCCGGAGATCAAGGGGTGCTAGCCGGAGGGCCCCCCAAAAAATCAGAGACTCCGGCTGAAAACCAGAGACCTGATAACTCTTGCTACAAGGCCTGCTACCAGCTTTGCCAATGGCTGAAACAAACTGAGACAAGCTTTGGAGGGAAAAACTAACTGCAGAAAACTAGAACTGACTAATAATAGAAAGGGGTGGTATCACCTGACAGGAAGCTGCATTATAGCTAAGGGAGCACAGAGCTAGGTCCCCAGAGTATCATTAATTCAACCTAATAAATACACTGTTTAACACAACAGAGGGAATCTCCCTTTATGCAATTTTAACTCTCACACTCTGCATCTGGAATTCTATGGATTCCACCACCTGTATACTAGAAAATCAATGTTACCAACAAACATATTATGCAGCTTCAATACTGACTAAAGATCTTGTATAATCATGTTTGAGCTTCTTCCTTGACTACAATGAGTACTACTTTAGTGATTTTGGGCATCATGCTTGACAATTCTGGTCTTGACCTTGCATCTGTGCTGGGGATTACCCTATTGCTTCCAGGTGTTAGCAAGAATCTGCACTTGTCTCTACTGTCTTTTATATAAGTCTTTAGTTTCAGCAGACATCATTCTCAAAAGGTGCTTTCACTGGGTGGTCACAGGAGCAGTAAAACCCAGGGGGTCAAATAAGCTGTTCACTGTTGATAGGACACCACGTTTGGTGAACTGTTTCTCTTGAGATGACAATGAAAATGTAAAAGTGTGACCTTTAAGGTCCCAACTCAGCCCTAGGCTGCATTGGTTTGGTGAGGTGTGAGAACCCAAGTCTAAATCTCTCAGGCCTTTAGCGTGAACTTCAGGAACAAATGCTTCTATCACCTGAGGGCTGTTGGAGGCTATTTTGTGGAGCTACAAGTTGGCAGCAGCTATCATCTGCTGTGTGCTCTTCATCAGGTCAATAGCCTCTTCTGTGGTGGGCAAGGGCTTTAGGCCATTGTCCACATAAAAGTCTTTTTCTACAAACTGCCTGCCATGGCAGCCATACTTCTCTTCACCTAGTTGTGCAATACAGTGCAGTCCATAGCTAGCTATCACAGGGGAGGATCCATTTCTGAGGACATGGACTCCCATGCAGTATTCAGTCACTTTTTTGTTGTGATGCTCGTCACTGTACCATAGCTACAACAAGTAGTTGTGGTGATCCTCTCTGGCAATGAAGGAGTAGAACATTTGTTGGATGTCTGCGGTGATTGCGATGGCTTCTTTCCTGAAGAGGATAAGAACACCTAGCAAACTGTTGGTCAGATCTGATCCGGGAAGGAGAGCCTTGTTCAGGGAAAACCCTTGGAGCTGTGCACTAGAGTCAAATACCACCCAGATCTGGCCTGGCTTCTGTGGGTGGTACATACCAAAGGACGGGAGGTACCAGTACTCTTCACCTTCTCTCAGAGGTGGTGAAAGTTATGCATTCTTGTTCTTCAACATGTTGTACATGAACTCCGCAAAGTTGGCTTTCATTTCAGATTTTCTCTCCAGGATGCACAGCAAGGTGATGAGCCATGAAAGGGCCTGCTCATGGTTGTTGGGCAGGCAGTGTCTGAGTGTGTGGAATGGGAGCAGTGCAACCGTACTGTTGAATTCATTCTGAGTGAATTCTTTGTCCATTATTTTCAGGAATGGCTTGTCTTCTATAGACAGGGCAGGTGAGCTGTCATCCTTGGTTGTCTGGAACATTGTGGCTCCTAAAGGAATGTCTCTCCTTGGGGATTGATGAGGCCCTCTAAAGAAGAGGTCTTCCTTCATGGTTAGGTGTCCTGGACATGGCTCTAAGAACGAAGGGTGTCTGTTCTCCAGAACACTTCTAGTGAAGACACTCGTGTAGTCTTGCTTAAGTCTTGACTACATAGATGTTGTCCACAATGACCCAGGACACCATTGGCTTATGGCATAGGGGGCACCATAAGCTCCAGCAAGTTGTTCATGGGACACATGTACTTCTGGTATGTGTGTCCCCAGCTGGAGCAGAATCTGGGCATCTGGATCTAGAGGGGGTATGTGGCTGGCAATCGGCTTAAGATGTGGCTGGCTGAAGGCAACTTCTGGTGTGGGGATTTGGTCACACCTATTCAGTTGGGCATCACATTCTAGCTGTGAAGGTAAGGGGTTCTGCACCTCACCTTGGATGATTCAATCAGGAAACCAGTGGCCCTTCTCCCTGCGTAACACCTATACACGTCTCAAGGATGTATGGGTCTCATTCCCATGGAGACTGAACAATTTAAAGAATTTAGTCTTGCCAATAACTGATTGCTCTGATCATCTAGCATGACGTACATTTTTACAGCTATTTCTGGATGCCCTTCAGGGTACACTCTGGCTAGGCATATGCTGTAGCAGGGCCTTCCTTTGTGCCCTGGATCACACACCTTGGTATACTGGCCTGTGGAGATGTCAGGCTCAGTCTTCTTGCTAGTTCCCTCCCTGCCGTGGTTGGTGGCAGGGCAAACAGATGAGGACTGGATTGCTTTGCTGGAGTCAGGATGCAGTGGAGTAACATGTTTAGTACTGCTACACTCAGTGCACTTAATGATGACCTTACAATCTTTAGCAAAGTGTTCAGTGGAGGTGCAGCACCTGAAGCAAATCTTGTAGTCCATCAGTAGGGCCCTGCATTCTTCAAGTGGCTTCTCTCTGAAGGCTCTGCACCTCTTTAGACCATGGGGCCTCCTGTGTAATGGGCAGACATGGTCTGGGCTTTCCTGTTTCTTGGGCATAGTTGTGAGATCTGTAACCTATGTTCTGTGGACAGTTGCAACTGCTCTAGGTCTGGTGCCATGTACAGATGTCTTCCCGTGAGTAGGATCTTTGGATCTTGATGCAGAACTGACACAGTAGGGATCATTCATCTGTTTGGAGACTCTTTGGATGAAGTTGACAAGGAGAAGGGAGGATAGATGCCTTGGTACCATTCCCTGTAGTTGGCGAGTGCCAAGTTCCATTTCTCTTGTATCAGGTGCGGCAGCTTCATTATGATGCACTTTTGGGACAGTTAGCGGTCGAGGCACAAGAGTCCTGAGAGATGCGGGTTTGCCTTGGCAGCTGCAAGCTCCTCTAGGAGATCAGCTAGGTCCCACAGCCTACAATAGTCTATACTGACTACCATGGGGAAGTTTTCTAGTTTTGCCATAAGGGCACTTTCAATCTCTGCAGGAGCACCATAGCATGTGTACAGTCTGTCCCAAACTTGACACAACACTTCCTCAGGTTTGTCTATGCATGCTGCCCTGATGTGCTGTACTTTGGCTGCAGAATCAGGTCCCAGCCAGGCTGTCATGAGCTTAAACCCTTCAGCAGCTGACAGCTCTAGACCTTGGGTGGTGGTTAGGAACATGCCTTTCCAGGGTCTGGAATCTTCTGGTCTGTCGCTAAACTTTGTAAGCCCTCTGGATAACAGATCCCATCTAGACAGCTGGGCAGCCAAGTTGGAGTAGTTGAGGTGTGCTCTGGGGTATCCCATAGCCCCCAATGGCCTTTGTGGGGGGCAATGTAAGTTTCTGGAGGGGTTACCTGTGAGGCTTCCCAGAGCACATGGAAGTTGGGCCTGTTTGGTAGAACCGTCAGCAGGGGGTCCTCACTGGGAAAAGGTTGGATGTCATCTATCTTGGGGCAGCATGACTGAATGGCTCCTGGACTCCAGCTCTCTTGCCCAATGGATCGCTCCCAGTGCGTGCATCTGCTGTACGGACCCAATAAGAAGCTTCTGTGTATTAAGTCCTACATGAATCAGGCTGGCAGGCATGTTCGGGCTGTGGCTAGGATCACACCTTATGGACTCAAACTGTGAAGCTGCCTGGTCTGATATGTATGCTTATAGGAGTTGAGCATGGTCCACCTCTTCTAGCTCCTCAGGGTGGAAATCTGTCTCTCCCCCTTTCATCACTATTTTTAGGACCTTGCCTCATGCAATGGCCCAGGTAGCTGTTTTTTTCTTCTTCAAGCACAGCCAATTTCCCATCCATCTTTGTCTTCTCCCAAGCAGCTGCTACTCATAGGATGGACTCTCTCCTGGCAAACTGCATGTTCTCAAATCAAGTGCAGCTTCAGCATCTGCCTCCGCTGCAGCTAGAGTTAGGGCAGTTATAATAATAATAACATAATAATAATAGTTTATTTGTATGCCGCCTTTCCATAACAATTTATGCACAAGGAGGCTCACAACATGAACAGAAAAAAATTACACAACTCACTGTAAGAAATTAATTCAAATGGTCAATACGTTAACAAAAACATCATAAAAACATACAATAAAATGATATAGCCTTACAATTCCTAATAAAATCCAACAATAAAATACAAAAGCATAATCCCAATAACAGCAAAACAAAAAAACCAACCATCAGAAATTAAACTTTTACCCAAACAGAAGCCTCTCAACAACACCCCACAGTCAAGGTGGTTGTTATTTATTTATGTCTCCCTAGTCCTCCACAGTGTCAAGCAGACATAATGCATCCATCCCATAAAAAGAGCTGAGAAAGGGGGGGCAATATTCAATGAAACATTTTATTCATCATGCTAAAATAAAACATTCCATAATCCATTTTTCTTCATTTTTTCCCAATTTTTCCATTTAAAAAACAACAACAACAACATTTTTTTCTGATCTCCCCCCTGTTTTTTCCCCAGGCCTTCACATTTCTACTCAGGCTTGTTTCTGAGTTCAGTCTGTCTAGGCCCGGTGTGATAGAGATTTTGTGTCTGGCCAAACCAGGTTATGTAGTGCTTTGCCAGGTCTGTGCTGACTTTCTGCATGTCTTCCAGGATGGTGGCTGTTCTGGATACTTCCAGGCCACTCTCCACTTTTTCCCAGCTCTGCTGCACTTCATGGAGAGTTCAGCCTCTTGAGCTTCTAAAGACTTCCTCATTTTAGAATTTAGCTTTACTGTTCTTTTGTTTGATTGGGATGCAGTGCTTTCAGACCCATCCTGACTGCTTCCATTGCAATTTGCTCCATTGGGAAATGGTACAGTATTGTTTTGCACAGTCTGCAGAAGCTTTCAAAAATGGCTGCAATTTCTAATGTGGGCAGCACAACTGCAATTATGCTTGGAGTCCAGCAGGTGTCACTGTGGCACTCACTCAAGGGTGAGAAGCAACAGGGCTGGCTCCTTGTAGGCCAAACTGGATTTCACACCCAGAACTTGAGTTTGGAGCTGAGTACAAGGTGGTCAGAGGGCTTGCCTTGAGCAGTCAGGCTTCATGAATAGCTGGTGGGCTACTGCCTTCAGCATGGCTAGAATAGTCATATGCTTTGTTCTGTCTGCTGCTGGCAGGGGGTGGGGTTGGAGAACTCTATGTATGAGTTTCCAGACTGCTTCTGGAGTAATGTGCAGCCGAACAGTCTTTCGATTGCTCTGAGTGGGCCTTAGCTCTTTTGTGAGACAAACAGGCCAGAAACGTGTAAGAAAAGCCAAGTGGATTTTTTTTTAGCAGGGAGCTTAAATTCTACTTCGCTTGCTTGCAAGACTTCAGAAGGAAGTACAACGCACCCTTTTTTACTGTTCTGAGCCCATGGTTCTGAAACACACTTTGTCCGTCAACTCAATCTCTCTTTTTAATCAGGAACTCTTTTATTAAACCAAATAAACAAATGGCATACAGAATGTCCAAAAAAAGGTTACAGTCTCTGGGGATAGTGAACTGAGGATGATGATGGTGGTGGAGAAGTTTGATGGCAGAGAGACAGTTCTGGCAGAGAGACAGCTTCTGAGACAGAAAAAGACAGGTAAGAAAAGGAGTGTTGTCATCTGAAACTATAAGGCTTGCTACCAGCTTTGCCAATGACTGAAACAAACCGAGACAAGCTTTGGAGGGAAAAACTAACTGCAGGAAACTAGAACTGACCAATAATAGAAAGGGGTGGTATCACCTGACAGGAAGCTACATTATACCTAAGGGAGCACACAACTAGGCCTCTAGACTAGAGTACCATAACTCCAGCCTAATAAATACATTGTTTAACACCACAGAGGGAATCTCCTTATATAAAATTCTAAACCCTGTGGAGTGTGGAGGCAGCAGTTTCCCCTCATGCATTTCCCATTGCATGGGGGAGAAGAGCGAGGGTGTGTGCTTGCAGCCCTGTCTGCTCAGTCACCTTTCCGCAAAGCCTGACAACAGCAAATATTAAAGTAGTAGGGTTAATGTTCCCCCTGACCCAACAGAGGTCTCCAAATCAGGCTTCCCTGCAACTAGAAATGATGTGCTCGCTGTTTCTTGCTTTACAGACTACCTTGCTTTAGCACAGCCTTACGTACCTAGAAACTTGAGAAACATCAGGTCTGACACCTTCAGGGAATGAAAAAGAAACAAAATTATGAAGACCAACTATGCAGCACAGAGAATAAAGTAAGGAGGAGTAGGAAATGGCTGTAGGAATTATGATAAGTAATAAGGGAGTCTTCCAGCAGACTTAGTGACTTTGCCCACTCAAGTTACCGAATGAGGATATAAACCAGCTATGTCCACCTCAAGGCTCTGGAACTACATTTAAGAGAATTGTCCAAATACATTATTTGATTGCACTGTTACAATAAGAAAAAATGCATCTTATTTATTTATTTATTTATTATGAGATTTGTTAGTCACCCATCTGGCCAGTGGCCACTCTGGGCGACGTACACAATAAAACAGTATATAAAACAGTTAAAAGTTTAAAACACAGTAAAATTAGCTCGTTCCAAACGCCTGCCTAAAAAACCAGGTCTTCAGGGTCCGGCAGAAGCTCATTATAGACGGGGCATGGCGTAAATCACCTGGGAGAGAATTCCACAGGGTGGGGGCCACAATTGGGAAGGCCCTCTCTCGAGTCCTCACCAGTCTAGCTGTTTTGACTGGTGGGATCCAGAGAAGGCCTTCTGAGGCTGATCTTGTTGAGCGGCATCCCCGTCGATGCTAGAGGCGCTCCTTCAGATAAGCTGGGCCACAACCGTATAGGGTTTTAAAGGTTAAAACCAACACCTTGAATTGGGCTCGGTACACAACCGGCAACCAATGCAACTCCTTCAACACAGGAGTGATGTGATCTCTACGGTGGCCGCCTGTAATCAGACATGCCGCTGCATTTTGTACCAGCTATAACTTCCGAACCGTTTTCAAGGGTAACCCCACGTTGAGCGCATTACAGTAGTCTAGGCGAGTGGTGATCAGGGCATGTACCACCAGTGGGAGCAGATGATTGGGAAGGTAGGGGCGTAGCCTCCGTATCAGATGGAGTTGATACAGAGCTGCCCGGCTCACAGCTGAAACTTGAGCCTCCATGGACAGCTGGGAGTCAAGGATGACCCCCAGGCTATGGACCTGGTCTTTCAGGGGCAGTCGTACCCCGTTAAGCACCAGGTCTATATCTCCCAGCCTTCCCTTGTCTCCCACAAACAGCACCTCGGTTTTGTCAGGATTCAGCTTCAGCTTATTCCTTCCCATCCAGCCACTCACCGTCTCCAGACATTTGGACAGGGTTTCCACAGCCAACCTTGGTGAAGATTTAAATGAGAGATAGAGCTGCGTGTCATCCACATACTGATGACACTGCAGCCCAAATCTCCTGATGATTGCTCCCAGCGGCTTTATATAGATGTTAAAAAGCATTGGAGAAAGGATAGACCCCTGTGGTACCCCACAAATGAGGGGCCAGGGATCTGAAACCTCCTCCTCCAGTGCTACTCTTTGGTACCTCCCAGAGAGGAAGGAATGGAACAACTGCAATACAGTGCCCCCAATACCTAACCTCTGCAGGCGGTCCAAGAGGATACCGTGGTCAACGGTATCAAAAGCCGCTGAGAGATCAAGAAGGACAAGGAAGGTGCATTCGCTTCTATCCCACGCCCTTCTCATATCATCTACCAAGGCGACCAAGGCTGTTTCAGTCCCATGTCCCGGTCTGAAGCCCGACTGAAATGGATCTAGATAATCCGTTTCTTCCAAGTGTGCTTACAGCTGTTTAGCCACCACCCGCTCAACTGCCTTGCCTAAGAATGGCACATTTGAGACTGGGTGAAAGTTGTTCAGATCTTGAGGGTTCAAGGAGGGCTTTTTTAAAATTGGTTTTATTATCGCCTCCTTGAGCACTGATGACATTACTCCAAGCGATGCATTTACCATCAGCTTGATTCTCTCTCCCAGTCTATCTTTGCAGCTCATGATGAGCCACGAAGGGCAAGGATCAAGTAGGCAGGTGGTCGGCTTTAGAGTTGAAAGCACCTTGTCCACTTCCTCAGAGGGAAGAAGCTGAAACCGATCCCATGCCACCGAAGCAACACTGATCACCTCTGGCTCACTCCCTGTATCCACAGTGTACGGAATATCGCTTTTAATACGATCGATTTTATCCGCAAAGTGTTTAGCAAACTTGTCACAGGAGACCTTATCATGTTCCAGCAGTTCCGGAGCAACTGGACCGACCAGGCTCCGGACCACTTGGAACAGTCTCCTGGGACAGCACTTCACAGATGCAATAGAGGCAGCATAAAAATCATTTTTTGTTGCCCTTATTGCCACATGATAGGCTCTAACCAGTGTTCGGTCGTCCTCAGAGTGAGACTTTTGCCACCGGCGCTCTAGCCGTCTCACCTCCCGCCTCAGCGTTCGCAACCGTGGGGTAAACCACGGTGCCGTCTGAGTTCTGTTCAGGGGGAGAGGGTGTTTTGGGGCCACTCGGTTCAGCACCCCGGTGATCGCGGCATTCCAGCCCTCCACCAGGTCCTCAGCCGAGTGGCCGTTTGCTTGTTCCAAAGTATCCCCAAGCGCATTCAAGAACCCATCTGGCTCCATCAGACGCCTGGGGCGGACCATCTTAATGGGCCCTTCAACCCCACAGAGGGTTTGCGGCAGTGAAAGGTCCATCCTCACCAGGTAGCGATCTGACCATGACAAGGGAGTGATGGATGTATCCCCAATATTCAGACCACTCCCCTCCTCTCCCAAGACAAACACAAGGTCGAGTGCATGACCAGCTACATGGGTGGGTCCCATTGAAATAAGGTGCAGCTCCCAGGAAGCCATGGTTTCCAAGAAGTCCCGAGGTGCTCCAGTGAGACTGGCCTCCGAGTGCACGTTGAAGTCCCCCAATACCAAAAGGTTTGGGGACTGCACCCGTACATCCGAGACCAGCCCCAGCACCTCGGCTAGGGAGTCCGTTGTGCAGCAGGGTGGGCGGTACACAAGCAGAATCGCCAGACTGCCCTTTGCTCCCAACCTCCAGTACATGCAATCTGCCACCTTGGTCTCATAGAGTGGGGGTCTGGTGAGAACCAAGGACCTTCGATAAATAACCGCCACTCCCCCTCCCCTACTACCAGCCCTCAGCTGCTGTGCATACGAAAACCCAGCCGGGCACATGGCAGCCAGAGTAGGAGCAGAAGCTTTATCCAGCCAGGTTTCCGTAATGCATGCCAGGTCCGTGCCCTCATCCAGTATCATATCATGGATGAGGGATTTTTTTGGGCGACAGACCTGGCATTGCACAGCAGTACTCGAAGGCCGGAGCATGGAACCAAGTACCCCCCAGCTATCTGTTGGTTCCGGGCAGGCCTGGAACGAGGGACAGATATTACGCATCTCTCTCTGGTTCCTCTTACCTGACATGACCTGCCCCTAGCTCCCCACCAGCGTCTGCCGCTCAGCCTCGGTATACATTGGCCTCCCACCCTTTCCCCCTCTCCCCCCAGTGAGTAGCACATGACCCAATATTAGCTTCCACCGCCTTTAAACCGCCCTCCCAAAGCGTGGCAAAATTAAGTGGCGCCACAAGGTCTCTTCAAAAGGCCCTCCAACAAAAGGGAGGCGATGCTGTTCCGCACAGAGTAGACCCACTGGGTTAAAGCCAGTGCCACGGGCTGCCGCAGTGTAGATCCGCCGCCAGTCTCCTCTTCCTCTTCCTCTTCTGACTTAACGAGGGCTCGGTGGCGGCAGCGGCAAAAGTTCTCCCTCTTTGGCTAAGGTGGACAGAGGGGCCGGCAGCCGTATGGTAGGCGTTATAGGCTAGTTGGAGCTCCGCAGTCAAGAGGAGGGCAGCAAAACAGCGAGGCAACCGCCCACCTCCTCCTCCTCCTCCTTTGGCTTTGAAAGAGCCCGGCAGCGGCGGCGGCGAGGGTTTTCCAACGTCTGAGCCTTGCTAGCTGGCTGGGCTGGGTGGATGGAGGAGCCGGCAGCTGTGGTGGGCGGTGCAGGCCAGTTAGACTTCGCGGGCAAAGGGAGAGCGGCAATAGCGGCGTTTCTCAGCCCAGCGAGAAGCTGCGGTCCAAAAGAGAAAACGCAACAGCCGCAGCTCCTATTCCTCTGCACCGGCCCTTCATCCCGCTCCCCACTGACGAAAGCTCGACTCAACCGCAGCCCGAAAGGAGTACAACTCAACGCCGCCCGGTTGCCCTCCAGCATTCCGCAAGCCTTTCTCTGTTCCCTTCAAACTTCGCCCGAGCACGTTTAACCCTATCCTGGATAACCTCTCGACTAATAGACGCATTAAATGGTCAATAAATATTGAGGCGTCGGTAAAGCAATCACTAGATTCGAGCCCTCTAATATCCCTCCATTCCAGGGTGATTTCCAACCCTGAAGATATCCTGACCATATACGATCAAGTAGTAACATCTCTTAAAAATTATGTATCATCGACTATCCCCCCAAAAAAGATCAGGGAGGCAAAATCATGGTACGATGGAGAATGCAGAGCTAAAAGGAAAGAAATGTCGGCACAAATTAAAATTATACGTAAATCTCCATCAAATGAAGTTGTTCAGGACTTACTCGTTCTAAAGAGAGCATATAAAACCCTTCTAAAAGAAAATTAAAGTTTTATGCTGATAATTGGAGAGAACTCGAACAGGCCACTATACATCGAAAGGATACAGATTTCTGGAACCTGGTACAGAGAGGGTTTGCACAGGACAAAGGAATATCCATTCCACCGATTTTGCCAGAAACCTGGGTTGCCCATTTTAGTTTCATATTTGGCGCGTCATCCTTAATTATGTCCGGGCGGGTAGAACCTTGTATAGATATACCTCAATGGCCGCCGGTCACAAGTGCTGAAATTGAAGACCTGATTATGACTCTCCAATCGAATAAAGCTCCAGGGGAGGATATGCTACCTCCTGAGCTTTTTATGATAGATAGGACATGGTGGAGCCCGATATTAGCCGCCCTTTTTACACACATTAATAATACGGGTGACTTCCCACAAGGGTGGCGCACCAGTATAATAGTCCCCGTGTTTAAGAAAGGAGATCCAACTGATCCCAGTAATTATAGGCCTATCAGCCTAATTGATATTACTGCGAAATTATATGGGAGATTTTTATTAAACAAACTGGTAGAATGGGAAATAAAACATTCAATTATACAACAAGAACAAGCGGGATTCAGAAAAGGAAGAAGTACGATGGAACAAATATATATTCTACACCATCTTATAAATAATGCTGTAAAGAGAGTAATACTATCGCTATATATAGCATTTATTGACTTTGCAGCGGCTTTTGATTCGGTAGACAGGGAGCTGCTATGGGATAAACTAGAAAAATCAAATATTGATAGGCGTTTGATTTGGCTTATCAAATCCTTACATCACTCTAACACGGTAAGGGTACCGTTAGGGAGAAATGGTGCCCTGTCAGCAAATATTTTCACTGGGAAAGGGGTGAAACAAGGGTGCTTATTGGCTCCTTTTCTTTTTAATTATTTCATTAATGATATAGTTCCGGCTCTTTCTTCTTTAAATTTTTTTTCCCCCTCTATAAAGGGGAAAAAAAATTCAGTTTTATTATATGTGGACGACTTAGTACTTTTCCCCCTAAATAAAATAGGACTAAAAAGAATGTTAGCCAGGCTAGAAGATTTCTGCTGTAGTCACCATCTCAACATAAATCACGCAAAATCGAAAATCATGATTTGCGGAAAATACAGGAAGTCTAAAAGTTCATGGACATTGGATGGAATCCGTTTGGAACAAGCCCAGTCCTTTAAATATCTTGGGATAACTTTTTTGTCAACTCTCTCCTGGAGACCACAATTAGAAGAAATAAAACTAGCTAGTGCTAGAATATTAGGTCAATTAAAAAAATTCTTCTACACCAGAGGAGGTCAGCAAATTGCTCCAATGATAAAAATCTATAAAGCTAAAGCATTGACGAAATTACTTTATGGAGCAGAAATATTTGTTAAAGCCCTTTATAGAACCCCTCCAAAATGTATTCCTGAAACAAATTTTGGGTCTCCCAAAAGGTACGCCCTCAGCTCATGTAAGGATGGAAATGGGAATCCATTCCTTGAGAGCTAAAATTGATTTAGCAATTTTGCGATTCTGGAGGAAAATACTACTTTTAAAAGACCACTCAATTGTTAAAGACTGTTGGCATGTACAATTACAAAAAGGGGGATGGGCAGAAGCAACAAAAACACTAATTGATTATTATAAGCTTTCCTGGTATGATCTTAAAATTTTTACGCCAACGGAACTTCACAATTGGGTTTTTAACTTTGATGAGATTCAAGACAGGTTATACATTGTGTCATCCCCGTATTCAAGATGGTTTTCCCTTTTTAAACCTAATTTTCAAACAACTGCTTATTTTACTACCCTACTAAATCCAGTGAAGCGTAAGGCTTTTACGGAAATTAGGTTTCAATCAATGCCTACATCTGTCCTAGAGGGCAGATATAAGGGGATCCCGAGGGGGCCACGTCTCTGTATTTGTGGTTGTAAGGAGGTTGAAGATCTTGTTCATTATATATTAAATTGTCCATTTTATTCAAATCCAAGAAGGAAATTTTTAGAGGTTTTTATAAAGCCCAGAGAGGGCCTTTTACCAGATATTTTAATTACAGAATTGCTGGCAGACACCCACAAAGAGACTACAATAGTGGTTACTAATTTTGCCCTTGCAGCAAAACATATTAGAGCTCAGTATGTTAAAACTATAAAACAAACACTTGATTCTGATAATTTAAATTGTTGACACCTGACATGCTATTGTAATGGTTGTTATATTTTGTATGCTATGCAATGGCCTATGGCTACAGTGCAATAAACGTTTGTTACTTACTGTTCCCTTCAACGTTCTCACCAACGCCGTCACAGTCACCAGGTTTCGTTGGTGCTTATCGGCAGTACAGGTAGGAGCGTTTTCTTCTCCATATGGGCTCCAAGAAAAGATGTTAAAAACAACTGCGGAGCTCTAAACGCGGAGCTCTAAATGCAGTGTCCTCCTCCTACGCCGCTTAGAAAGTATTTAAAACATAATTTATCTGGTATTCTGCAATATTTATTTATTATCTGACCAACAATTAAAAAAAACAAGACTGGAAGGAATTATTTTAATATGCTGGCAGCATTTTAAAATGTTTTTTTTTATCCTGACTCTCCAATTGTCATTTCAGTATGATGCATTATAAGCTGCATTTATTGAGGAATCAGGTGTTTTTATTGAGAAACTGCAGATCAGTCAGATTTTGTGGCTATGATTTGAATGTTCATGTCTGATGCAAACTTTATGTGTTATGTGTCTGTCCAGAAAAGAAAAAGAAAGGTCTATCTCTCTACTAAGGGGAACAGCAGGCTATATTTTTCTGCACAAGGCCAAAAATAGAAAACAAAGGTATAATACCAGACTATATGGACCTACTTTGGTGAAAATAGGAAGGCTTGAGTGAGGATCCCACTCCCAACGCGATTTCCTTGCCACAAGATGTGGTGATGACTGGAAGATTCTTTAGGGACACAGGAAAATTCACTTGTAGGCAAAAAAGTTTTCATGGTGATATACAAAACATTCAGAGAGAATCTAGAGTTCAAAGTCGAAACCAAGAATAAAATAATCGAGACCCCTGCTAGATTTTTTTTTCTATTAGTGGTTTCATAATTTGCTGAAATTAATTAAAAATCAGCCATTTTCATAGAGTACGCATAATCCTATTACTGACCTTAAAACATAACTCCTAAGCAGTGGTGACTGTTGGGGGTGCAGAGGCAGTAGCATCTTTGGCAGTGGGGGCACTGTGCAAATGGGATGGGGTGAAGGGGCAGTGTAAAATAGAGGTAGCTACGGGTTGCTCACATCTTTGGAGCCACCACTGACCTGGACATTTTCCAGTTCAGAGTTTAAGCAGTTTGCAGAGGACTGGAACTTCTGCCACAGTACATCCAGTCCCCATTATCCCCAGTCCAATGGCCTTGTGGAAAAGTCAATCCAAACAGTTAAAAACCTGATGAAAAAAGGCAGCTGTGATTTATATAAGGCATTATTGGCTTACCGCAGTTACTCATAGGAAGAAGGATACACTCTATACTACCCATAACTGAGGAATTACTTGTGGAGGAACATGACCATATAGAAGTGCGAAAAAACAAACAAGTTCTGAAACAAAACCAAAAACAATATTTTGGCAAAGGAGATCCCTGGACTGAAACCAGGTGACAAAGCGATCTCTGGGATCAGAGTGGCACAGTCCAACAGCTAGTGCACCCATGATCATATTTAGTTCAGACAGCTCAAGGAGAGACTTCTTGACTTAATCGTTAGTATCTCCAAGCACTCCCAAAGAGTGAACCAGATGCTCCAGCAGGTGGAAATGGAACAGACTCCACATAGCCACCTCTTGTATGTTCACAGGGGCAGAAAGAAAAACAAGTTGTTTCCCAGAATGACATTATGGAAGATAAGGTGAAGGAATATGTCCACATAGACTTACAGAAACTTGCTGAAACGCCTGTAATAAAGCCAGGAAGTGAGTGGTAAAGATTCACTCTAGAGTGATGTGCTAGTAACCTCCCCTCTACATAATTTAGTTCTTGTTTGACTCTTGGTGTTTGTTACTTTGGTTGACAAAATGGGATATGTAGTGATTGTAGTAATTTAGAGACACTTCCTTACAAGAAACATTGGGATGGGAATTTAGAGATGATCCCTGAATAATGAGGTGAGGGGGTGGAGCCTGGCTGACTGAAGGAGATCCAGGAGAAACACAGGGTTGTTGTAACAACTACTTAATAAAACTACCTTGTTAACTGTTGGGTCCATATATTGAACCAAACATCTTACACTTGTTACACAGAAAAGTATAGTCCCCAATGGGGAATAGAGAAAGGAAAATCAAAATCACTGTCTGTATCTTCTGAGTCTCATTCTCTCTCTAGACAGTGCAGAGAGGACCACTGTAGGCCATTTTCTATTAACAGAATCAATTGCAGAGCTGCAGATGGGGAAGAAAGTCTCACTTCAGGACTACAACCAACAGAGTCCCTTATAGAGATTTCAGATAGATAGAGGCCCCTTTCACACTGCACTATATTCCATTATTCTGATGATTTATTTCCTGTTAATTTGCACATAAAATTTGAGCTTTCACATGACATAACGGGTAGCTCCGGAATTCTGGTGGAATGTATTGAAAGTTTAGCACTAACTTCCATAATAAATGATACCTCAAAAATTCCGATAGCAGGCTGGGAAACCAGAAGATTGCGGGAGTTTTGCGTTAGCTGCCGCTGCTCACGTGGCAGCCCTCCCAGCATGCAGTGCGTTCCCGCCCTTACCAACAGCCCTCCCAGCATGCAGCCTTCGCGCACTGCTGCACTGCCACCACCACGCCTCCCAGCTGCTCCTGAGAAAGCAGCCTGTGTGCTGCTGCTGCTTGTGCTCAACCAGAGCCTCTGCTGCTGCGCTGCCGCGCCTCTCAGCTGATTGCGATCACAATTGCACCTCTTTCAACCCCCCCATGCACCGAAAGAACAGGCCTCAAACCAGCTCATCCGGTGTCGCATGAGGCCGAATGAAGGGGGGGGGGGAGAAAAACTCTGCTGTGTGTGTGAAAGACTGTTGTGCAAAATTCCGGTATAACAGGTACTGCAGTGTGAAAGGGATTTTTGAAATATGGAACGAAGCGCTACCTTTTTAATCCAATAAACTAGCGCTATTAGCCCCATGTGTGAAAGCAGCCTGACTGACCACACTTCCCACTAGGGCAAAGGAAATTAAGACGACACTGATTTCTCAGCAGGGGAAAATGAAAGGAATGCAAGGAACCATTGAACATTTATCTTGTTTGGAAAGGTGCCACTCCCCCCACCAAAAGCAGATGCTAAATACTATCAGATACTAGCAGGCAGGCAGCTTTTCTCCAGCTTTAAAACAGAGGCTACATCTTAACATGGCTGAACAGTGATTCAGAAAGATCACATATTAATAACATCCTAACCCTTTCTGCCCCATCCCATTTAACACAGCTACCCACAATCGCTGGTAGCATTTTCATCCAAAATATTTATTTATTTATTCGACTTATTAGTCGCTTACCTGGCTGAATTGTCAGCCACTCTAAGCGACGTACAAAGCAGAACATGCAAACATCAAAACATTAAGAGACTAACAATAAAAACTAACAAGAACGGAAAAGCTAAAAAAACAGGAACAGCAAACCAAAAACATTCATCTTCCTGGTAAAGGACAGTCCCCAAACAAATGTCACTAAGAGCAGGGGTGGGGGGCAAGGCAGGTGGAAACGCTTGCCCCTTGATGGTCCCAGCACAGTCTCATCCCTGCAGCAGCACGACTCAGCCTGCAGCTCCTCCTGATAAGGCCCAGGCAGAGGGGTGGGGCAAGGCAGGTGGAAATGCTTGCTCCTTGATGGTCCCAGCACAGTCTCATCCCTGCAGAAGCTGATTCACTCTCCCTTCTTATTAATGAACTAATGTTGTAGCATATGTCATGCAATGTGCAGAGCAGAGGCTGATTCTACTTCTTAAAAGGAATACACAGCAACTGGAGACTCCCTCTTCTACCATGAAAGCTAGAAGCCTTTGCTAATCCTACTTCTCAATGTACCTACTTCCACTTGAAAGAGCCTGCTCACTTAGCAGTACTTTCGCCAGGAGGGAAAGTGCTTCTCTTCCATGGAATTCATTTAGATTGTGACTGGTGAGCAAGACTGATCTTATTGATCAGTCTTTTCTAATGGATGCTAAAAGCCTAAAACACCCCAAAACACCATGAGTAAAAATGATTCAGAAGCAATATATTGAGGAACAGAATATCATCTATATAAAAGCAAAAGACGTAAAAAAAAAAAAAAAATCTTGTCAAGCCATTCTCTGAATGTAGCCTCATAACAATTGAAAATGAAGAGTTATGAGGTGTTTTACAGGGGAGATACCTTTCTTTCCCTAAATCTACAAAAATTAAGACAAGGAAAACTCTGAAGTATTACATCAAACAATAATCTAGTCCAGCATCTCATTACCAATACTTGCTAGCCAGATACTTCTGGGAAGCCTACAAGCAGATCATGAAGCCAGCTGACCCCCCAGCAATTTCTATTTAAAGGTACACTGACTTTGAATATGGAGGTTCTATTTAATTATCATGGATAGCCCTGCTTCCTGCAAATGTGTGTAATTGCATCTATGACAGTGGCTGTCATGACAACCTGTGGCAGCACACTTGATAAAATAATTGTACATTATGTTTGTCCTGAATCTGCTACCCATTCATTTCACTGAGTGACCCCAGCTTCTTGAATTAAAGGAGAAAGATTTATTGCTATTCACTTTTTCCATGTTATTCATGAATGCACTTCCCACCCCCCAGTGTTCCTTTCTTATTAACACTACACTACACTTGACTGCCTTCAAGTCGATCCCAACTTATGGTGACCCTATGAATAGGGTTTTCATGGTAAGCAGTAATCAGAGGTGGTTTACTATTGCCTTCCTCTGAGGTTGAGAGGCAGTGACTTGCCCAAGGTCACGCAGTGAGCTTCATGGCTATGTGGGGATTCGAACCCAGCTCATAGTCCAGCACTCTAGCCACTATGCCACACTGGTTCTCTTTCTTATTAAAAAAAGTTCTAAATATTTGCCTTTTTAAAAAAATCAAGCAGTGCTATGATCCTTTGGGAATTTTGGTTGTCTTTTCCTGTACTGTGTCAAGTCTACAATGTCCTTTCTGAAATACTGGGACGAAACAATGTACAGCATTCCAAATGTGGCCACACTGTCAGTTTATTGTATAAAGACATTACACTGTTTTTATATTATTTCTCTTTCGAAAAATTCCTAACACAGAATTTGTATTCTTCACTGCTGTTGACATTTGCCTTGAGCAATTCACCACAAACCCATAGCTAGATCAGATTCCATCAGCATATTTCTGAAGAAGATGGTTTGACCCAACATGAAACGCTTTACACTTACAGTGAATTTCACTGGCCATTTTGTTGCCTATTCACCCAGTTTGGAGAAGTGGTATTGCTCACAGCACGCCTGGGTTTGCAACATCCTGAGTAATTCGGTGCCATCTCCATTAGGGATGGTAGGCTATGTCTAATGCAGTTCACTCTGTTTCTCATTTTTGCAATCTTAAATTCAGTTCCCATGTTTCTGCTACTGTATTTTTTTTTTTAAAAAAACATTTTAGTGCCAATTTCTCCTAATAAACATGTCTTTGTAGGCAGTTTTTACTAATGTAAACATTTTTGCAAGCAATTTCTCCCAATATAGCACATTTGTGTATGTTATTTTCACTAATATATTCATTTTTATGTACACTTTCTAACATATGTGTTTTTTGTAAATATCGTTTGGCTGGAGAACTGTACTGCAAAATTCTGATAAGTACGAATTTTGAAGAATGGCTTTGTTTCAATTATATTGTTTTGGAAAGTGTGGATTTCATCATTTCAGATTTAAATAATAATAATAATAATAATAATAATAAATTTAATTTATGTGTCGCCTATCTGGCCAGTGGCCACTCTAGGCAACGTACATACAATAAATATGGCAGAATACAATATAAAAATACAGTGAAATATATAAATTATAAGAGCAAACAATACATAATAGGAGGCATTTAAAACAGAAGAATATTAAGCCTCCCCAGAAGTCCCGAAAGCCTGCTGAAAAAGCCAGGTCTTTAAGGCCTTGCGGAACATATTCAGGGAAGAGATGTGCCGAAGATCTTGTGGGAGGGAGTTCCAGAGGGTGGGGGCCGCCACTGAAAAGGCCTTCTCTCTAGTGCCCGCCAACCTAGCTGCTTTGGTTGGCGGGACTGAGAGAAGGCCTTGTGTGGCCGATCTTGTCAGGCGGCATGATTGGTGGCGTTGTAGGCGCTCCTTTAGATAAACTGGGCCGAGACCGTGTAGGGATTTAAAGGTTAAAACCAACACCTTGAATTGGGCCTGGAAAACAACTGGAAGCCAGTGTAGATCGAACAACACTGGCGTGATGTGGTCCCGGCGACGACTGTTTGTGAGTAATCGAGCCGCCGCATTTTGAATAAGTTGTAGTTTCCGGACCGTTTTCAAGGGTAACCCCACGCAGAGCGCATTACAGTAATCTAATTGAGAGGTGACCAGGGCATGTACTACCAGTGAGAGCTGATGAACAGGAAGGTAGGGTTGCAGCCTACGTATAAGGTGTAGCTGGTACCAAGCTGCCCGGCTCACAGCCGAAATCTGAGCCTCCATGGACAGCTTGGAATCAAGTACAACCCCGAGGCTGCGGACCTGGTCCTTTAGGGGTAAACTCACCCCATTGAACTTCAGGTCAACGGTTCCCAACCTTCTCTTGTCCCCCACGAGCAGCACCTCGGTCTTGTCGGGGTTCAGTTTCAGCCTATTCCTTCCCATCCATCCACTCACGGATTCCAGGCACTTGGACACGGTCTCCACAGCCAACTCTGGTGAGGATTTAAATGAGAGATAGAGCTGAGTGTCATCTGCATATTGGTGACACTGCAGCCCAAATCTCCTGATGATTGCCCCCAGCGGCTTCATATAGATGTTAAATAGCATGGGAGAGAGGATAGAACTCTGTGGCACACCACAATTGAGAGGCCAAGGGTCTGAAACCTCCTCCCCCAATGCCACCTGTTGGTATCTATCAGAGAGAAAGGAGCGGAACCACCGTAATACAGTGCCTCCTATTCCCAATCCCTCTAGGCGATATAAAAGGATACTGTGGTCGACAGTATCAAAAGCCGCTGAGAGATCGAGGAGGACAAGGAAGGTAAATTCTCCCCTATCTAATGCCCTCCTCATATCATCTACCAGAGCGACCAAGGCTGTTTCAGTTCCGTGACCAGTCCTTTTAAATGTGAACTTAATCAAATTTCTCCCTCATCCCTAGTCTACATACATAGCTATCATACTGCTCACCCTTAATGTCACATCATTTATAAATAAGATGAATAACATCATACAGACCAGTAGAATATTCCACTGTTTATTTTCCACCATTGCCCATTTATTCCTGCCTCTGCCTTATTTTTAGTAAAAAGTAAAAGTTCCATATGAGGACCTGTCCTCTTATCCTATAACTACTAAATTTACTCAGAACCTGCTAGTGTGGGGTTTTGTCAAAGCTTTTTGAAAGTCCAAGTGTACCTGCCTATGACCATCTCTAGCTGACCATCTCTAGCTACATATCTCAAAGAAACTTGCTAGATGGGCGAGACAGGATTTTTTAATTTCATTTTATAGCTTGCCTTACTGTACGGCTAGAATTGTCACTCCTTTTTTGTTTTCTTCAATTAAAATAGCTATTTTAATTGTTTGATCCACAGTTTGTAAGAGCACAGTTACATACAAGAGACAAATGTTTACCTACTTTAAAGTATTAACAATAAGTAGATCCACACAATACATTTAAAGCATGTTCAACTTGCATTTAAAGTGTATGATTTCCACCAAAGAATCCTGGGAAGTGTAGTTACCCCCTCACAGTTATAGTTCCCATCACCCTTAAACTACAGTTCTCAAAATTCTGTGGTGGGAATCACGTGCTTTAAATGTGTGTTGAATACGCTTTAAATAAATGGTGTGGATCTGCTCTAGGTGTGCTGTGATTCATTAGTGAACTGAAATGGACAATTTTAAAATATACTTTTTTAAACAGGGGAAGGGCTATAGCTCCGTGGGAGGGCACATGCTTTGTACGCAAAGATCCAAAATCCAATCTCTGGAAAAGACTATTGCCTGGAATCCTGGAGAACTAATGCTAGTCCATGTCACCAGTACTGAACCAAATGGCACCAAATGGCCTGAGCGGTAAAAGGCAGATTCCTTTGTTCCTAAAGAGGAAAGAGACCCAAGGGCCACAGTCACTCTGAAATTTATTTATGTATTTTATTTACAACATGTAAACACCACTTTATGGTAAAAAACACAACTCAATGCGGTTTACAAAAGGAATTAAAGCAACAAAATTATAGGCCAAACCAGTTAAAGGCAAGTATTTAAAATAATAAAACAAAAAACGAGTTAAAAACAGATTAAAAAATAGCTTCTACATGTCTGAGTAGACGTGCCTAAACAAAAATGTGTTTAGCAGGTGCCGAAAATAGTACAATGGTGTCTGCCTAATGTCAGTAGGCAGTGAGTTCCAAAGCGTAGTTGCTGCCACACTAAAGGATCAATTTCTTACAAGAGTACTATGTGGCACCCATAACATCGAAAACACACCTTGAACTTGGCCTGGTAGCAAAGCAGCAACCAGTGCAGATTTCAGAGCAGAGGCATTATGTGCTGATAGGGTCTCACTCATGTCAGCAGTCGTGCCACAGCATTGTGCACTGACTGCAGCCCCTGGGTCAGTTTGTGCTGTATGGGGATTTCTGTGACCTTGGCTGACTGGCTGCTAGTAGTTTTTTTTAGTTTTGGTTAGGAAACCTGACTGGTTGTGAGATGCTGAGTTTTCTGCGTTACTCATAGGAATCTTGTGGTTGGTATGGTATTGCATTTAGTAAATAATCACTGTCTTCACTGTCTTTGGTTTTTTTTTTTTCTATTTGCATTTCATTTACCTCTGATGTCACTCCCTTACATCCATAGAAGCAACAACAGTGGTTCCATGTGCTTAGCTCAACCCCCTTAAATCCACTGATGATACACCTTGTTGGATGCATGATGGTTTCTTTCTTGCCCAATAGTGGTAAAAGAGAATTCACATACTGGAAAGTGTGCCTGCAATTATTGTTGTTCCCAAACTACTGCCTATGAAGGTAGACCAAACCATGTGTGTTTCCTCTCTGTCAATTATTACTCACTGGAATTGTGTTGGCTGTCAAAGTGAGTTTAGAGCAGCCCACAGGGTAGACAGAAAAGGGTAGAGAATCTTTATAACTCTTACTCATTTCTGAAACCTCTCTCTGCAGTGAAGGGTCAAGTCTATAAGGAAGTTTGGAGCAGCCACTTTAAAAGGCAGGCAGAGCATTCCAAGCAGAGGGTTGCAAATCCTGCTTGGATATTTATTTATTTATTTATTAAATTTATATACCGCCCCATAGCCGAAGCTCCCTGGGCGGGTCACAACAGACAGGATATGGATATGTTTGCAGAGGATCCCTAGTCAAGCCTCACTAACAGCACAATACTCAGAAGTAAGACCTGTTGAGTTCCATGGGGCTCAGTCCCTTAATAAGTGTGCTTTGAATTGCAGCCTTCAGGAGCATCCATCTTTACTCCTGAGTGTTCCCATCTAACATCTCCACAACACTAGGCTCCATTTTCCCTACAATGGCCTTCTAGTGACTGTCCTTGGCTGAGGGCACTTAAACCCTTCTTGCCATAAACAAGTAGGCTAGATTAAATGTTCCCTACCCAGGCTCCCTAAGCAGGTGAGAAGGAATGATCTTGTCACTTCAGCTGAATGTGGGAACACCCTCACTTAGCTAAGATTTCTAACTTAATTTTCAATCAGAGATTTTGTTTGTTTGTTTGAGTGGTATATTCCAGCAACTGTGGTTGATGCTTAATGTATCTTATCTAATAACATCACTAGGGCCCACTCCTGTGACATCACTAGGGCCTACCCCTGAAATCTCAAGGTTTGGAATGCTTAGCAACCCTATTTGCATACCTCTCTACAAAAAATCAGAATGGATGCTCAATAAACATCGAATATAGTGAAACCTCTGTATAAACCTTGTGCAAGCAAATCAGGATGAATGTTCAATGAACAGGTTGTCCAGAGAAGCCCCAACTGAGTCCAAACACATTTAACTAAATACATTCAAAACTGAAGCACTGAAAAATAGGCCATTCTTCCCTCTCCTTCTTTTACTAAACACAGCTTAACAAACTATACAGGCCAACTACACAGTATTTTGTATTTCTAAGAATACAATTATATAAGAGAAACACTGACTGAAAAGAGCACATATGGTATCGTTTTAAGTTAACAAAACCACAAATAATTAATTGGATTTCAAGACATATACAAGCAATACATAACTGCACACATCATAGAATTCTCCCTTTTCCCTTTTAATGTAATCAACTGAAAAGAGAGAAAAAACCAACAAACCCAGAACTCTTACCTTGTAGGACCGGAATCCATTGATAAAAGGAAAGAAGCAGTCACAGCCAAGTATTTCAGCTCGAGTGCTCACTTGCTAAAAGAAATTAAAACAAAAAGTCAATCATGATTAAAATTGTCATTCTTGTATCCAGATGCTCAACATGGAAATATTTTCTTAATGTACACTTGCCACAACACAGCTATGTCATAGGGCCTCTTTTTACTGTGTTTTGATTACTGATTCCTACAATGATCTATGTAAAGTACAAGTGACAAAACTCTCCAAAATCCAATCAAAAACAAATTTACAATGGGTGGGTATGAGCTGGATTCTTGCGTCTGAAATAAAGATAATATATTGGGTATTGGCAACAGGTCTTCCTGCATAAGAAAAAACACTGGTTAACTGTTAGACAAATATATTTTAAAAAGACACCACTTTTTTTCTTTTTTACAGACAATGATCTTTTTGATTCACACACACACAAGCCATCTACACAAAAAATTTAATTCAAAATGGAAGCAGCAATTGTGGAGGCAGCAGTAGATACAGAACAAAGAGTCTTGTCAAGAGCTCCTGCATCTGAAAACACTCAAACACAATGACTACACCCTGCATCTGTAAGATAAACTCTTTACAGGAAGGATGGCAGACAGAACCCTTTATTTTGAAAAAAATCAAATAGAAATTAAGTATGGGAAATGCCCACCACAAGCCTGTCTCTTCAGCAGCTCCAGGGCCTAGGCTCCAGAGCTTTCTGTAAACCCTGGACTAGAAATACTCCAGACTCTGGTAAACTGGAACTCATAAAATATGGAATGGTGACTCTGGTGAATTGGAACTCAGTAGCTATGAGGCAGACAGGTCATGAAGATGTCTTGCATTAAGATATGTAGAGAGCATCTGCAAAGAAGGAAAGATCAGCACATTAGGCATGAAATTACAGAAGCATCTTTGGCCACAAGTGCTCCTTAAACGGATCATTCAGAAAGACAGTAAATATCCCGTGGTGCATTGGTCAAGGGCTGTTCCTGCACCCAGGTGAGCTGGGCTCAGCCTGACCCTTGAAACAACGTGTGTGCCTTTGTATCTCATACTAACCCTCATCTCACAGGGTTGCTGTAAAAGGGGAAACCACGTTGCTCCCATGTAAGCCATCTTGACCTCCTTGGAAGAGGAGCACAATGGCATACTTATTTTTTTTTTACATTTATAGCCCACTGTTCCTCCAAGGCACAGTTCCTCACCCATCATTTTATCCTCATGACAATCCTCTGATGTAGGTTTGGTTGAGAGAGAGTGACTGGGCTCAGTATCACTTAGTGAATTTCATAGCTGAATGGGAATATGAATCTGTGGCTCCCCAGTTATAGATTGACTGCAATCCAATACATGTCTACTCAGATGTAAGCTCCATTGAGTTGAGTGAGACCTACTTCCAGGTAAGTGTGTATTGGATTGCAACCTAATTTTGTAAATACTCTCTACATCACATTTGCCGTATAGACTGGGGAGAAGTGAAACTGGCCCCAAATTTCCAAAATTCTCCATGTTATATGTGGCAGGCACATAGAAAGATAAAATGATCTAAATTCTCATCTGAGAAATGATGTTGTTATTATGTGCCTTCAAGTCAATTACAACTTATGGCAACCCTATGAATCAGCGACTTCCAATAGCATCTGTTATAAACCAACCTGTTCAGATCTTGTAAGTTCAGGTCTGTGGCATCCTTTATGGAATTAATCAATCTCTTGACCTGGGGGACCAGGGTTCAAATCCCCACACAGCCATGAAGCTCACTGGGTGACCTTGGGCCAGTCACTGCCTCTCAGCCTCAGAGGAAGGCAATGGTAAACCACCTCTGAATACCGTTTACCATGAAAACCCTATTCATAGGGTCGCCATAAGTCAGGATCGACTTGAAGGCAGTCCATTTCCATTTTGGTTTTTAGGTTAAACCAAATACTTGCAAGCTACACAGGAAGTGGATTGGACTGTGAAAGACCAACCCAAATTGTCTTTGAATTTTTACAAATTTGTAGGGCAGTACAATGTCTCAGAGAGAAGGTCAGGTCTCCTGCTCCCCCGGTGCATTCACTATAGTTGCCCAATTTTCCTGCTTTTGAAAGTTTGATAGAAATATCTGTTGGCTATAGGCACATTCCTAAACTGTAAGACTTTTTACCTATTAGTGAATTTCTCTGCTTTTTCATCGGGGAGATAAGAAATGGGATCCTGTTCAAGTTTGCTGAGAATGGATTGATCATTTGAATGGTTATTGAGTTCAGTGGAATTCACTGTCTTGCAATCATGTCTAGGATAGATGAAATTAGCCACGGGATGGGGAGGTGAGGAGGAGGGAGGGGAGAGGAAGGGCTGAGGGGAAGAAGAGGGCAGGTTTGATCATTTCCATGCTTACTGAGTTCAAAGGGGCAAAGGCAAAGAAGGAGATGGGGTGGGCAGGCACTGGTCAGGGGGGAAGCCCCTTTCTTTTCCAAAAGGAAAACTTTGTAAACAGTATCACTGTTGTTTAGCGTTTCCCCCACCTTTATATTCTACAGCAAGCACATGTAGTCTCCCACCCAAATTTAAACTGTCCCTGGTGACATCCGCACCAGACCTTTATTCCACTTTAGACAGTCATGGCTTCTCCCAAAGAATCCTGGGAAGTGTAGTTAGTGAAGGGTGCTGTGAGTTGCTAGGAGACGCCCTGTTCCCCTCACAGAGCTTCAATCAGAGTGGCAGACTGTTAAACCTCTCTGGCCACTGGAGGTCGGTCAGGGGAATAGAAGTCTCCTCTCAGCACTCTTTACAAATGACACTTCCCAGGATTCTTTGGGAGAAGCCCTGACTGCCTATAGTGAAATCAAAGTCTGGTGTGGGTGTGGCCCCCCTGATTAGCCAAGCCAAGCCAAGCCAAGCAGCTGTGAGTCTGACTTTTAGAGCATGGACAGTTGGTTCTTACTGAGCAAGTCCGGGCTTATCATTGACTCCAGTACTAAATTTCTTAAATTAATAAAAAATCAGCCAGAAATTTTTTAACTTTTAAACTACAGAAGATGAAGGTCAGAGTATAGGGCAAGGTCAGTGATAGAATTACAGGTACTCTGTGAACATGGCTGATTTTTAATTAATTTTAATTAATTTCAACAGATTATGAGACCTCTGACAGAAGAAAGTCCAAAAAGGGTCTGGTTCCCCCCCTTCCTTTTTTCACTTTGAACTCTGGATTCTCTCTGACTGCTTTGTGTATTCCCATGAAAATTTAGAGAGCTGTTAAGCAAGCAAGTGTTTCTGAGTTCAGGACTACAATTATGTTTTTGTAAAGTTTTGTTTTGAAATGAGCTTATGGGAAGCATCAGAATGGCAGGGGGGATATTTTCCATTTAACACTGCGGAATGCAAAAAATCCATGCTGACTATACTATACAGCCATGGAAGCATATCTAAACATATTCTAAACACACCCAACTTATCATTAAGACTGCAAATGCCAGGTAGATAAATAATACTGCTTACATGTATAATGCCACTAATTTAGGATTGTAGAATGGCACAATTTCAGAAATATACAGTATTTATTATTCCACAAACCAATGATCACTTAGTTCACAATGTGGAAAGTAATCCATAACAACAGGCGGTGAAGGCTGGTCCACGGGGGTACTAGGGCAGAGGCCTCAGTGTAAGAATGTCAGGTAATGTTTCAAAAATCCCCCAAAAATCTCAATACCACACACTCTTGTTCTGCACACTTGTTATACTTCTATTTGAACTCACAGAAGGTCTCCAAACTTGTCTGTCAATCTACTGCTCTCTGGCCAAGCAGCTCTGTGCAGCCCTCAGCTAATCCTAATCCAAAAGTGTATCTATGGCAAAGAAGTTCCTCCCCTCATAATCTGTTGTCGTTCATTAAAACTCAGAGATGACTGTAAGGTATCTCTAATCAAATCCCTGAGATTGTCCCAAACACAGACCTTCATCTTCAGCAGGTTTAAAGTAAAAAAACTGCATTGTTTGTTTTTAATTGATTAAAAAAATGCATTACCGTGGGTTTCATCACGCAGGCACAGTAGAAACCAGGAGTTCTTTCGTTTCACTCCCCTCCCCCCTCCCCTTCCAGTTACTTGGAGGAAGCAGGGGAAGTCTTCTGCTCCTGTGATTGGTGGGCAACAGACATGTGACTCACACTGGCCTTCTGCTGAGCTTGCTCTTCCCTCGTGCTCTGTGTGAGGAAGCACGAGAGAGAGAAAAACTGGCTGGTGGAGGGAGAAGCTAGAGGGTAAGGCTGACAGAGAAGGCAGCAACAGAATGGAGGTGAGTGACAGTGATGTGTGTGTGTGTGTGTGTGTATGTTCCCACCCCCGGTGTCTCCCGCAGCCTGCTCTTTCTGCTGGCTCAATTGCCCTGCCACCCCACCCCCTATCCTTAAATGGGTTTATAAATGACAAAAGCTCAAATACTTTTTGTTTGCAGTGTGTGTGGCTGTTTGACCTGTGCTCATAACATTGTTGTAGTTATTTTGAGATTTGTATGAGACTCTTTGTTTGTAACACTTTAATCCTGAATTTAGCTCTTGGTTCTTAAATCTCTCTCTCTCTCTCTCTCTCTCTCACACACACACACACACACATTAGTATATGCATAGTGCAGCAGTGGGGAGGGGTGGATATAGTGCTGGGTAAGTTACAGCAGCCCTGCAAAGTAGTCTAATGTGGCCATACAGATATTGGGGGGGGCTGAGAGGGAGTTGTGTATGACAACCCTGAAGTGTAGTCCAGTGTTGTTCAGTCTCTTGGTTTTGTGTTTTTCCTTTTTATTTTTTGAAAAGAACTTTTAAATTGACTGTAGCAGCAGCATTTATTTCTTTAATTTATTAAATTTATATCCCACCATTCCGCCCAGAAGGAGGCCAGGGCGGCAATGGGTGGAGGGATCATTGCTTTCCCACTCATGGGAGAAAAATAGAGGCTTCTTGTGTTTGGCTTGATGCTGGTGGCATAAATCCTTAAATGGGTTTATAAATGACAAACGCTCAAATACTTCTTGTTTGAAGTGTGTGTGGCTGTTTGACCTGTGCTCATAACATTGCTGTGGTTATTTTGAGATTTGATGCGACTCTTTGTTTTTAACACTTTAATCTTGAATTTAGCTCTTGGTTGTTTAATCTTAAATCTCTTTCACTCTCACTCACTCACTATCTGAAATTAGTCCTGTGTTGAAGCCCCCATCTGAAATTAGTGCTGTGTCAGTCACTGCCTCCCACTTTTGTGAAAGCCTTTGCTGTATAGGGAAGAGTCATTTTCCTCTTCATCTTTTGCAGAGAACAGAAAGTCTTCATCAAACATTTGCATGTTGGCATGAGGCCTAGTAGTTTTCCATCAAGTCTGAAAGTTAAGAGGAGTTATGTCTTTGCTAGTCTGGGAACGGACAGTGAAGGCCGTTGTTATGGTAACCATCAAGATATAGACTGGGAAAGTTCTAACAGAGTCTGTGAGTTGTTTTCCTTCTGCATCAAGCCTCTGACCTGAGAGGCTGTCTTACTTTTGCTTTCTGAGAGAAATGTGCTATAGAGCTAGAGGGGGGGTGAAACTGCTGAAAAGCCTTAATGTCTTAATAAAGACTCTTAACATGCTCTAATGCTCTGAAGAAGTTTCTTGCTCAACTTAACTCCAACGTAATGTATGCTGTTTCACGTAACAACGCACACACGCCAACAGGGGTTCTGGGCCCAGATCCACAGCGCATTACACGGGAGTAAGTTGCTGGTCTGAACGGCAGACGGAGTTCCAGAGAGGGCAGCTTGATTGATTGAACCAGACGGAGGTGAGCAACATGGCTGTAAACCTGTCTGGGGGAGGCTTGCCGATGGAACGGCTTAATGAAAAGAATTATGGCAGCTGGAAGCCGAGGATGCGGGCTTTGCTGATAAAAGAGGATTTATGGGACACAATAGATGGACCCACTCCGGCGGTACTGACTGCGGCCTGGACGCGTAGAGATCAGAAGGCGCAGGCTTTTATACTTCTGGCTCTATCTGACTCTCAACTGCTACACGTGAGGGATGTTACAAACGCCAAAGAGATGTGGGACCAGTTGGAAGGCATTCATGTGCAACAGACTGCGGGATCTAGATTGTGTTTGGCACGGAAGCTTTATCAAATGCGCTTCACGGGTGAGTGCGACATGTGTGAGCATCTCACGGAATTCAGACGCCTGTTTGCTGAGTTGACGGACCGAGGCGTCGAACACTCTGAACTTCAGAAGACCTATCTGATCCTGGCTTCACTTGATGGGACTTGGAATAATATGGTAATGGCTTTCGAAGCCATGCCTGACGGAGGTTTGAACGTTGCGTTTATTGAGGAAAAGCTGACCCAAGAATGGCAGCGGAGACAAGAGGCGAAAAGAGCTGAGTCTATGGAAGCTGTCAGGAGGCAAGAGGTGAAAAATGCCGTGCCGAAGGATAATAAACAGGAGCAGCAACAGAGGCTGAAGGCTTGTTTTGTTTGCGGAGATCGACGGCATCTACAGCGGCAATGTCCAGTCAAGCGAAACTCCAGGGACGAAGGCTTGAAGCAAGGCAGTGTGAACTTTGTTTGTAAACAGAAGTCTCAAGATTTATGACCTGTGAACTGGTTGCTTGACAGCGGAGCAAGCCAAATATTAATCAATGACAGACGTTTGTTCTACGTTTCAGAAGAAGTGAAAGACTTTGTTTTACTTGCAGATGGATCGCGTAAGAACGTAAAAGCTCGTGGTCTGGTGAGATTTGACAAGCTTGGAATAATGTCAGACTGTTTGTTTGTTCCGCAATTGGCTCATAACATATTGTCAGTGAGCAAACTGGTGAGTTGTAATTATTCAATTTTGTTTCACAAAGATCAGTGTTTTATAATGAGGTGACATCAAGTGTGTTTGCAGGGAAGCCTGAATGATTCACAGTATGTAATAAAGAGCAGTCAAGCAGGGTGTGCTGTGTTAAATGCTGAGGCACAGGTACATCAGGGCTGCGTCCATGAATGGCATCAAAGGCTGGGGCATGCAAACCTTGACACGATTAAGAAAACCCCTTTGCATAGTGAAGACATGCGTTTAAGAGACTGTGGACAGATAATGGATTGTGATTCTTGTAATCAAGCTAAAATGACTATTGCACCAATAAACCGGGAGGCTGAGAGAACCACAACAGCTCCCTACCAGCTAGTTCATGTTGATTTAGCAGGGCCAATAAATGCTTCACGAGGAGGTGCGAAATTCTACATGGTACTGGTAGATGATTTTTCAAGATTTTGTCATGTTTTTCTGTTAAAGCATAAAAGTGAAGCTGAGCAGAAGCTGAAACTGTTCATTAAGAGAATTGAAACTCAACATGGCACCACAGTGGGGGCTATACTCTCGGACCAGGGAGGGGAATTCACGAGTAAGGCATTGAGTGACTTTCTGGAGAGTAAGGGAACAAACCAGAATTTCACTGCTCCATACAGCCCGTTTTCCAATGGAACTGCAGAGAGAAAACATAGGGTGCTTGGGGAAGCAATGAGAGCCATGCTGCTGGATTGCAGTTTAGGGAATTCTTTCTGGGCAGAAGCAATTCTTTATGCGAATTACATTCACAACAGGGTGTTACACAGTGCTATTGGAATGTCTCCTTATGAGAAACTTACTGGCAGAAAGCCTAAAATACAACACATTCAAAAATTCGGGGCAAGGTGCTGGATCCACATTCCACAGGGAAAAAGGAGGGGCAAGCTTGCGCCCAGAGCACAGCAAGGTTTTGTTTTGGGACTTCAGAATGCATATTACAGAGTTTGGTGTCCAGAAACACAGCAGTTAATTCTGAGCAGAAGCATTAAAGTCTCAGAAAAGCCTTGGGATCAAAGGGAGACAGTCCTTCTTACAGGAACAAATGACACACAAACACAAACACGAACACAATCACAGAAATTTAAGCCAGATGTTGACATTAAAGTGGAAGGTACACAAATTCCTCTCAGAGATGCTTTGAATGAGCTCATTTGTGGGAAACGCAGATCAAAGAAACGAAAAGCTGAGGAAATGGAAGCTCCTGCTCAGGCTGTGCCGAGCACAAGCACAAATGGGGGGGCAGAGAGAGCCGAAGCTCTGGTTCCTTTAAGATGCTCTACGAGAGCGAATTTAGGCAAACCGCCTGAAAGATTTACTGTGGGATTAATAACAAGTCCTGGAATGAATAAAGTTGTAGACATGGATCCTGAGACACTTTATTTGACATGTGTTGAACCAAAGGGGCATCAAACATTTACAGTTAGTGTAATACCATATTACACTAATGAGGTGGCCAAGTGGTTTTTCTGTTTGTGACCAGAAGTGCAGTAGCAAATTAAAAAGTGCAGGGTCTCTTCATGATAGTCACAGCCATGCCCCTCCCTCTTTTTTTTGCTGCTGCATTGAGAATAAGATCCTTTTTAATACCTTATCCTATAACAATAGACGTCCCTAGCTCAGTACTGACTGACAAGGTTTCGGATAAGGATCTCTCCCAGCCCTAATTGGAGATGCTGGGTATTGAATGCGGGGACTTTTGCATGCAAAGCATGTTCTCTGCCACTAAGCCATGACCCTCTTGTAAAAGTAAAGGCATTTTTGATGGTAATATAACATTTAAAATATACTGCTGAACTATATCTGTTACTGCTGGTGCTAACTTGCACAGGATCCCATCTCTTACCTCCCAGATTAAAAAGCAGGGAAATTCACTAATAGGAAAAAAACCTTGCGGTTTAAAAATGTACCTATAGCCCACATATATTTCTATCAAACTTTAAAAAGCAGGGAAATTGGGCAGCTATAGTGAATACACCAGGGGAGCAGGAGACCTGAACTACTCTCTGAGATATTGTACTGCCCTACAGATTGGTCAAAATGCAAACACCATTTGAGTTGGTCTTTCACAGCCCAATCCACTTCCTGTGTAGCTTGGAAGAATTTGGTAACATGTGCCTCTGAGCATATGGTGAGTGGTGGCAACACCTGCAATCAGCCCAACGAATAGAAACAAGACATGTGTTGTGCTGATCTTGTTTTGCAGGGAGGAAGCAACATTATTAAGACAGTTGATATAGTTCAGATGGTCACTTTGAGTATGTCTGATTTCCTTTGCAATTTTAGTGAAGTTTCCTATAGGAAATCATTTTCTTTTGTTTCTATTTCTGTGAATATGTGAAGTACAGCAACACTTTGCAAAATGTACACTAAAAACAATCCAAACATAATAATGGCACTGACTTCTGCAGAATAGTCTCCAGTGGACCTCAGGAGTGTGTCAATTTGCACAACATAAAACAGTGGGAGGTGAAATATATTCTAGCAAAATGCTAGGTGTGCTCTATGTTTTTATTGACCGTGCCCACCCTGCCTTAAATGAAGTGGTTTAAACATAGCAGGATGAAAATATGCATCCTCTTTTTCCCATTTCTGAAGGAGCAACATATTGTAATCAGCCTGATTTTACATCAAACTACAGTTTCAGATTCCACTGTTAATGCACCCAAAATAGAAATAGAACATAACCTCCAATTTGAAACACAAAAGGCTGTCTTCACCATCATATGACACTGACCAATAAAAAGGCTTTGAAATTAATAAAAATAAAGTTAACACAGATTTCTGGGATGAATAATGAGGAAAATAAAATTTTCTAGTTTAGATCCTCTGTAGAAACAGTAGTAAGACAGGAAAGAAGCAAAGTAAGGAGAACACCAACAAACATACAAAAATATAATTCTCTATCTTTGGAGATGGCAGGTGTTGCCACCACTCACCATATGCTCTGAGGCACATGTTACCCAATTCTTCCACGCTACACAGGAAGTGGATTGGGCTGTGAAAGACCAACCCAAATGGTGTTTGCATTTTGACCAATTTGTAGAGCAGTCCAGTATGTCAGAGAGGAGTCCAGGTCTCCTGCTCCCCTGGTGCATTCACTATAGCTGCCCAATTTCCCTGATTTTTAAAGTTTGATAGAAATAGCTGTGGGCTATAGGTACATTCTTAAACCGCAAGTTTTTTTGCCTATTGGTGAATATATATAAGATAAGGCTGAAGGTAACTTGCCCAAGGCAGGAAGTGAGCAAAAATAATGAGTTAAGTGAGTTTAAAATGTTAAAACTACACATGCTCAGAGTATGTTTTGTATCCCATGAAAGCTTATACCATAATAAATTTGTTAGTCTTGAAGATAGCACAAGACTTATTTTGTGGTACATTATATCATGTGTTCCTTTCTAGTAAAAAGGGGCTCTGTTTTGAAAATTGCACCAGGGCTTGATTTTTTAGATTTGGATTTCACATGGTTTCAAACCTTCAACCCTATCCCAGTTCAAAATCAGGAACAAGCAGGCTGGAAATAATAATAATTATTATAATAATTATAACTATATTATCATAATTATAACTATTATCATTATTTATACCCACTCTACCTTTCTTCCAAGGAGAATTCATAGATCTCCTTTTCTCCATGTTATCCTCACAACAACCCTATGAGGTAGGTTAGCCTGACAGTGATTGGCCCTAGGTGACATAGCTGAGTGGTGATTTTAACCCTGGCCCCCCCCGATCAGCGGGGGGGAAGGGATATTTTCCCATAGATCTGGAAATCTATAGGGTCCCTTGTCCACAGTCTTAGGTGGCACCAGTTCAGGCTGCAATCATATACATACTTACATGGATTCAGTGGGGGCTTATCTCTGAGTAATGTACAGTTATTGTGGCATGAATTCACACTAGAACGTATGATAGCATGGACCCCCTTCTCAACCAAGATAAGACTCTCAGGTGCTAAATATTAATAAAATGGCAATAGGGTCCACTTCCAATGACTTCACCCTGGGGGAGAGGCCATCCTGCTCTCTCCAGACCGGCTGGACAAGCAAGATCACCCCTTCGCCCCCCCAGATCACCTGACTCGAGTGTCGGAGTCCATCCTTCCAACATTTCCTGACTTTAACAGAAACTGAAGAGAGGAGTAGAAATTGCCAGGAAATCCCTGGGTGGCCCCAACTACCACCCCACATGTAGGGCGCTGGCAGAAGCCACTAATCCACGACCTGCGTAGACCGAAAACCCTGGAATGAAGTGTCAGGGACTGTTCTCCAGGAACCCCCGGGAATAGAAATTCACGGTAAGAATGTCCGTTTTCCCCCGGAGGTTCCTGGAGGCCAGTCATTGGCCTTGAGACATACCAGAGCCCTTAAACAGGGTGGGATTCCAGTAATGCAGGTCACATCTTAACCACCCTCTACAAGACTCTCTGCCCAAAGGCTGCATCAGCAGAGGCCCACGAATCGACTTTACAAATGCCCTACAATTGTCTAGTATGGAAAAGCTACCCTTGTATGCTGCTGATGTAGAAGCCCCCCTCAAAGAATGTGCCAGGGGAGATTTTCCCAAAGACTGGTAGGCTTGAACTATCGCCTCCGTAAGCCAGCAGGAAATTGAGGAGGGGGAAGCCTTATCTCCTTGGGAGGCCCCTCCAAAAGATACAAACAGTGCTTCTGATTTTCTAAACCCTGACGTCCTGTCCAGGTAGAAACGCAGAGCCCTATGCACATCCAGAATGTGCCATGCCTTCTCCTTAGGGAAAGAAGGATTTGGGCAAAATGACAGCAAAACCATCTCCTGAGCCCAGTGAAAGAGTGAGTTGTTTTTAGGAATGAAGGAGGGGTCTGTCCTCAAGACCACCCTATCTGTGTGAAAGATACACATCAGAAGAGAGAGCCCCGAGCTCTGACACCCGCTGAGCAGAGGCAATTGCCACCAAGAACACTGTCTTCAGGGCTGGTAACTTTAAACTGCACGTGGCTAGTGGTTCAAAAGGAGGATCCATGAGCGCTGTAAGGACCCAGTTGAGGTTCCATGAGCAGAAACGATGGACCATGGGGAGATTCCTCAGGCCCACCCCCCTGATAAACCATTTAAAGAGCGGATGTGAAGAAACTGAAAAATCTCCCCTGCATCCTAAAACACTGCTAATGGCTGCTGCCTGTCGTTTAACTGTGATGGTGCTAAGACCCTTGTCCAAACCTGACTGCAGAAACCCCAGGATATCTGCAATGTTCCTGGAAGATGGGTCCCTCCCTCTTGCCTAACACCAGATAAGGAAGATCCACCATGCAGAACAGTATGCCAGGTTAGCTGAAGCCTTTCTGGTGGCTAGTAAAGTATCCAACACAGCCCCTGAAAAACCCAGCTCCTTCAACCAGAGCCGCTCAACTGCCATGCTGTCAGTCGAAAGAGTTCTGGCCTGGGTTGAACCACTGGGCCCAGCCTCAACACGTCCTCCCTGTGAGGCAGCATCCAGGGTCTCCTTCAGGCCAGGTGCATTATTTCTGGGAACCATGGCCTTCTTGGCCAAAAGGATGCTATCAGAATCACCTCTGCCCTCAACATTCTGATTCTCCTGACAGTTTGTAGTAAGAGATTGAAGGGGGGAAAGGCATACAGTAGGCCCTCCAGCCAATCCACCACTAAGGCATCCACTTCCTGTCTCCCTTGGGTCTGACTGAATCTCTCCCTTGGTTGTTTGGAGAACTCCAAGGAGTATCCGTAAGAAACAGTTTTGAGAACCCATCTGTCTGTTGTTGTTGCTGCCCACACGTGTGCAAACTGCAGAAGCCTGCCCCCAATGACTCCCTGTGGGACTGGAGACGTGGCGTCATGCTGACTGGTCCTTCTTTGCTCCTTTCTGGAATTTGTTTCCCGAAGAGTAGGTGGAGGTGTGTCAAGCGTGTGAAATGGATGCTCCTGAAGGTTTGTCCAACTTTCCCCAGCGTGACTTGTAGCCTCCAGAGGAACACTGTTTGCTATAAGGTCTGAAGTTTTGAAAGGATTGTTGCTGTCTGTACTTGCGGTTGTCCTTGGCATTCGGGAGGGCTTTCCGTTTGTCTCTCGTTTCCACCAGCACCTTATCCAGAGAGTCCCCAAATAACCTGGACCCGCTAAAGGGGTAACTTGCCAGACGTCTCTGGGAGCCCAGATCCACCTCCCAGCTTCATAGCCAGATGTTGAGACATGCTACTGTGCTGGCTGCCATTGCTCTAGCATTGAACTACAGGGCGTCCCTGGAAGCATCTGCTTGAAAGGCTGATGCTATAGAGATTTTCTTCAGCCCATCCTGAATGTCTTTGGGAACATCCTCTCTGGATGCGAGCTCCTCTGCCCAAAGCATGCAAGCCCTTGCCATCACCGATGTAGCTGCAGAAGCCCGGAATGCAGCTGCCTCTGCTTCAAAGTCCCTTCTCAGTGCCACTTCCACACGCTTGTCGCAAGAGTCTCTGGGGCCCCCTTCTCCCTCCAACAGGATGACCGATGATGAAGATAAGGCAGCCACAGGTCAGTCCACAGCTGGAGTTCTCAACTGGGAACTTTGACTGGGAAGAAGTAGTGCTTGACAACAAGCCTATGTGTTGGTTTATGTTTTGTGGGATTCGCCCATTCCTATTTCCACAAAACATGAAAGGAATCCGGAAAGGGAAGGCTGGCCATTCGTGGTTGACCCTCTGGAAAAGCTGTTCTGGAACCTTTTGAAGTAGAGGGTGTTTCCAGGTTCTTCTCATTTTCTTCAGGGAGTTCCAGGATCCGCCTAGCTTTAGCTACTAAGGGTGGAAAAAATTGGCCTGGAAAAGCCTGCCCTTGGAAGGCAGAGCTTCCAACTCTTCCTCTGAAAGCTCCCCTTCCTCCCTGTCCTCCAAAGAATACTGCCCCTCTGAATCTGAAAGTAGCTCCAAAGCAGTCACCACTGCCTTACTATGTCTCCTTTTCCTAACCCTTCCCCCCTTGTTTTTGTGTTTAGACTCAGAAGAGCATTTGTGGTCCTTGCCATAGCTCTTCTTCGGCTCTGGGGATGACTGGGAAGATGAGGGGGGGAATGGTGGGAGGAGGGGGGGGGGAGGAAGAGGAGGAGGAAACTGGAGGGGATCTAGCTTGCCTCCTCTTTGCCTGAGCCCTCTTTTAGGAAGGCTTCCTCTTTTTCTTTTCACAAGGGGGGGTATTGGGCCGTAAGGAACTTCCTTGGCCACTATGCCCTTCACCCAATGCAGGAATTTAGGGAACTCCTGTTCCCCTGGGAAAAGCAAAAAATCAGCACTCACCCCCTCCATTTGCTGGTTGCACGTGTTTGGCACCAAAACCTGGCCACGCCCCTCCTCAATAAGGCTGTGGCTGGAGGCCTCAGGCTCCTCCAAGAGGCAGCCTAGATCCGCCTCCTCCATGGCACCTCCATGCATTGCGACCATACCCGATCCTATGGTGAGGGTTGGGGGGGCGATAAAGCTGTTCTTCCTTCTGTGGCTGAGAAATTGAGCAGTGGGGGAAGAAGTCTCGTTGGCACAGCAGCAGCCGCTTGCCCGGGTAGCGGTCACGCCTCTGCAAGGGAGAGATGTGTCCTGCTGCAAAAACCCTCCCTCCTTGCGCCAACACACCTAAGTAAATCCCTGCCCCCATGCTAAGCTAAGGACGGCTAGTGGGGGGGGGGAGGGAGGGTAGAAGAAGAAAGAAAGAGAAAGAAATGATAAAAGGGTGATGTTTTATAACAAACTGCTGAGCTCTTATGGAGCTCAGCAGGACCCAACCGAATGTTGCAGCAGGCAGGGCCAGTCTGGGGAGAGCAGGATGGCCCCTCCCCCAGGGTGAAGTCATCGGAAATGGACCCTGCCTGCTGACCCAGAGGGAGGTGCCATTCCCAAGGCCAGTGACTGGCCTCCAGGAACCTCTGGTGAAAGGGTGGGATATAAATTTAATACATAAATAAAATAAAATAAATTGAATTTCTCCTCCATCTCTACCTCAGGCTCACTTTTATAGACCACCATTAATCTATAGCCAGTACACTGCTTTATGAGAACAAACTGAGCCAGAATGTCATCCTTGAAAAGCCCTCTTCAGGCATTATTATTGCATGTTAACTTGATATGTGTGGGGGCTGTGGAGATGAGTGTGTTAGCTCCGCCTGTCATCACCCTCCACAACTTGAAGGGTGAACCTCTAAAGGGAGGAACCCTCTGTACTCTTAAAGACCCCCATGAACATGCTTACATTCCTCCCATGCTAAATCTCAACCAAAAGACTAGAAGAGGGCTTTACAGCATCTTGGAACTTGATAGGACCATTGTATGGGAACACCAGATTTAAAATGACCCTTATGGAAAACCAGCCTTTTCATTTCAAGACCAGCATTATGATTTGGATATCAAATCATACATTTATTTAGTTTTATTTTATATATTTACTGTATTTCTATTCTTTAAATTGTTACTAAGTTTCTTATGATTACAACATACAGAAAGACACAACCCTTTAAATGTCCCCACCGACATATCCATACATGTTTATGTATTACGGCCTGTACCCAACAAAGTCACTACAGAACTTCCCCTCCCTCTCAAACGTGATATAGGTTCCCCTGACACTTCATTACAGATTGGGGAGGAGAAGCTATTTCTGTATGTGTCTATAAAATGCATTAAAAACAAAACATCTTTTAAAACATAAAAACAAGGCATCTTTTTTTCCAACACAGATGCAGCTTGGGACAAGGTCTCTATTTAAAAGGCTTGTTGAAAGAGGAAGGTCTTCAGTAGGCGCTGAAAAGACAACAGAGATGGTACCTGTCTGATATTTAAGGGGAGGGAATTCCCAAGGGTAGGTGCTGCGTCACTAAAGGTCTGCTTCCTATGTTGTGCGGAACAGACCTCCTGATAAGATGGTATCTGCAGGAGGCCCTCACCTCAGAGCGCAGTGATTGACTGTGTATATAAGGGATAAGACGATATCTCAGTTATCCTGGTCCCAAGATATATAGGGCTTATGCACCCAAATCAACATCTTGAACTTAGCCTGGGAGCTAACGAGTAGCCAGTGATATTGTACCTAATGGACAGCCAGTAATATTAAGAGAGGTATGGATGAAGGCCATGAGCAATGTAGCCTGGGAAGAGGGGATGTGGCCTTAGGAGATGATGGCTAGGGGAGAATGCCAAGGGCCAGAGAGGCCTGAAGGGCTGCATTTGCCCCCTGGGGCTAAGGTTTCCCACCCCTGATGTAATGTATTAATCCCTCAAATCATTTTGCACATTTTGGTAGGTTTCCGCCGAGAATTGAAAACCTGGCTGTTTAGGCGGGCCTACGGGACTTTTGGGTAATCTAGTTTTATTCTGTAAAGATGTGGGCGGGTTTAGATTCAGTAGAGTTTGATGTTGTATTTGTATTTATATGTTATATTTTAATTTTCTGTACGTCACCTAGAGTGGCTGTTAATTCGGCCAGATAGGCACTTAGAAATAAAATTTTATTATTTATTATTATAAAAAAAATCCTCTTCAAATGTTGAATGATTTCACAACTCGCATATCTAGGACAAAAGCTATGCACCTTTGAATTAGCTGTGGCTGATATGACAACCTTTTCAGGTTCAGTTACCATTACAAATTGTGATTTCAGTTAAAGCTGGGCCTGACATTCAGCGTTACTTTGGCTGTAGGATAATTAATAAAAAACAAACATCAATTGACAGAAAATAGCAGTTACCAACAGAATTACATAACATTATGGCCTACTAAACTCTTACAATCCTCCCTTTCAGAATATCGAGTCATTAAGTATACAAATAGGATTTCTTATGACAAAAACTAAAGAGGGGAAAGTAGGGGAGGAATTGCCTCATTCAGACAGCATGTAGTTTCCATCACATCCACAGAGAGTCAACAACAAAAACACCAGAAAATAAATTAAACACAAGCATTCCCTCTACTGAGCAGATACTTAAGGGTCATGGCTCAGAGGCAGAGCACTTGCTTTGCATGAAAAAGATCTTAGGTTCAATCCCTGGCATCTCAGGATAGGACTGGAGGTGTCACCTGTCTGAAATTCTGGAAAGTGCTGCCAATCAGCATAAACAATACTGAACTACTAAATGCAGGTTCAGCTCCAGTCGTGGGTGAGGTGGAGTACTGGCCAAGTGCCCAGGAGCTCAGAGGGGGCCCTCACTGGCCCCAGCCCAACCAAACCAATCAATCCAGCTTATGGATGTTGCTATAATTTATACATATAATACAAAATGTGTTACGCTGTACAGTTCACAGTGCCCCAGGCAGGTGGTGGTGTGAATTGCCGCGTGAACACTTCCACTCCCCTCACCTGCATGCTGCTTGCTTCACCCGCAAGCAGGGAAGGTGGCAGTGGCAGCCTTGGCAGGTGAGCTGATGGGCAGGGAGGCACTTACACAGTGGAGGCCAGTGTGTGACCTAAGCGTGCTGCACAGCAGCAGAATTTGTCAAGTAGAAACAGCGGGAGTCAGCTGTCCTGCCTGAAGTTGAAAGACTCAGTCACAGTCGTGTCTGTGATTTTCTCTCTCTTTATTAATGTTATAGATACATCAAAAGCTTTGCAGCTCATTAATTTCTCTACGCTTTCTAAGAACTTTTGCCCTGAGCTAATACTGAATAAGCATGTCTTCACAGCTCTCAGATGTTGACTCAGCAACTGACCCCTCTCCTGAGTCCACTTAAGTAGGCTTGGCTTAAACGAAAGCTCCTCCTCAAGCCCTTCTGTTGAATTTCCCACCATTGACGCCTCCAAGTGCAGGGCAATGGGGATTGGATCTCTGCTTCCCCCTCAGACTGGTGGAGGCTGTCTGCCTGCTCGAGCATGGGAAGCTGTGCGGTGCCTGGCTGGGAAATGTCAGGTGAACAAGGCGGCGCCTCCAGCACGGTCGAGGAGGGTGTGCTTATGTAGCAGTCTCTAACGGGGCAGTCTCCGACAGTTTAGGATGCACTGCAGCAGGGGAGCCAGGGTCAGAGGGCGTTAAGCTCTTGGTGACAGGAGTCTAGGTGTGCTGTGAACTCTCCTCGCTGCTAGTCCCTTCCCCCAGTTCATCCCCCCAGTCCTCAACATTGGTGTCTCCCTCGTCGATGCCTCCCCTCCCAACCTGGGCTCACAACAGCAGTGGAACAAGCAAGGCAAGCGGCCAAGGTGTGTGAGCTGACATGTGCCAATACCTTTGGGCACTGGGGGCATTGTGAGAGGTTTTGGTGAGGGGAGTGGGGTGCCTGGGGGGTTGGGAGTGAAGCCCCTAGTCAGCCAATATTTATTTCATTTTAAAGGTGTGGGTCCAAAAGGGAGGAAGTGTGTGGTTTCAGGTGAAAGGTAAGGAGAAAAAGGGCCCACTGATAACCTGTCCCCAAGGGCCCCCAGAAACCTGGACTAGGTGGACCAGTGGTGGTCTGACTCACAATGAAGCAGCTTACTATGATCTTATATCTGTACTAGGCTACATTCTTAGTACTTCAGGCTTTCATCTTGTCCACCTGCTAGATCAGATCTGTAGCCCATGTACTATTGCTTTCAGTGACTTCTTAGGCTTGACTCATAATTAATGGAGATGGGTAGGAGCCATTCCCTCTGGCAGGATCAGGTTGCTAATGTCTGTTTAGGGTAAGCCAGCTGGACAGGGTGAACGGTGAGATTCCTTCCTAGTCCAGTGTGGGCAAGCAACGTTGAAGCACAAAGAAAACAACAAGTCAACTGCTCCACCCTCTTTGGCAAAGTCTGTAAGGTAGAGCCATATGGATGGAGCAAATGGCATGGCTTCTTTCCACTTCCTCTGGGCTGGCCATGGTAGGCAGGAAGAAACAACTGTGGTTCCTCCTTACCGAAATAGTATAAGATACAGTCACTAGAAGCAGCTCTCTTGCTGCTCCAAGATCTTTTGCCCCTCAGTGTCCTATGGACACAAGGACTAGATTACTTAGAAACCCAAGTTGTTCCCAGTCAGCACAGGAATGTGCCAACTCTGTCCAGCATGAAGGACATTCATTGCTCTGGACATAAAAATATGTTCTGGCTTACTAGCCTCCACTCTACCACTTAGTTATTTGCATTCATATCAGTCCAGAAGGATAAGGAGATTCTTTCCTTTCAAGTATGTTCTCTTTTCAGTCTGCTGTTTTGACCTGAAATGCATCTGTTACTTCAGGAGTTCTACCTCAGGGACGGGGCACCTGGCACCCTCCATATCTTCTTAGATTCCAGCTCCCATCTGCCACAGCCAGCATGGCCAATGGTCAACGCTGAGTGAGTGCAATAACATTTGGAGGGCACCAGGTATCCCAACTCTGCCCTATGGTGTGTCTGAGAGCTATATAGAATAATGGTTAACAGCCAGAACTATTAATGGGGAAGTTCCCAGTTCTAGTGTCACCGCTGCAATGAGGTGGCCTTATGCAAGCTACACTCTCTCTTAACCTTTAGTCCCTCCCATTCCTCATCTACCATACGGATGATAATAATACTGACTTACCTTACAGGGCTGTTGTAAGGATTACAATTATATAGGAACATAGAAAGCTGCCTTATACTGAGGTTGGGCAAACACCATGTCTTTAAAGCACATTCAAAGCATCCCCCCCCAAAAAAAACCCACTGGGAACTGTAGTTTACTCACAGAGAGAGAGAGTGCTACTCAGAATTCTTGGGGGGGGGGGATGTACTCTGAATGTGCTTTAAAGGTATGATGTGCACACAGTCTGAGTCAGACCACTGGCCCATCTAGCTCAGTACTGTGTACACCAACTGGCTGAGGCACTCCAGGGTTTCAGCTTTTCCACTCCAACCAGGAGACACCAGAAACTGAACCTGGGTCTTTCTGCATGCAAGGCAGGTGCTCTGCCACCAAGCTACACATCTTCCCCTGCTTTGAACTCTTGTTAGCACTATACAAATGTTTAGTATTGTTAAGTAAGGGTTGGAAGAAAATAATCAGCAATGTAGGTACCACTTGTTTAGTAGTAGCTCTTACTTTGTTCGGGAATTTCAAATAATACTGCCTCTAGTACACAGTAATCAACCTTAGTAAATCTGGCTACCCATGCAGAGAATACCAAGATATCTTTACTTAAAAAAAAAATCAATATGCAGCAGATCATTGATTTTTGAGAAGTGAAGGAAAGCAAGTATTTGAACAATCTAATTCTCAATATATGTTAAATACAGATGCATGAACAAGGAGCACTGATTCCAAACAATGCACATCTTCCTTTCTTTTTCTTGAGACAACTGAGCGAATCTCACTTGCTAACTGGATTAAAAACAGCCATATTAGTGACTTGACTACCTTTCTGCTTCATTCTGAACAGCTGCAAAGAAAGCCACTCTTTCAGGGCTGGTGAACCGAAGACCCATTACTGCTCTCCAAGCCATTCTATCTGGTCCTCAGAACTCTCCCCAGCCCACAGCCTCACTAGGCCAACTCACTCCACAAGCTGCTGTTTTGTGTGGCTGCAATGTGTCCTTGAACTCTGACAATGCCTCTTGGTTATCTGGAAAGAGGATAAAGAGGGGTATATGTATGTAAACTAGCTCCCTGTAGAAAGGTAAAATCTACATTAATTGTTCCACTCATATTTATCTCTGGCCCTGCTCACCACTGGCATGTGGCCCCAGGAATATTGTCCAGAAGGGAATGTAGTCTTTAGGCTGAAAACGATCCCCCCTTCGGCACTATTTAATATGAATCAAACTTTCTCATTGGTGTCTCTTAGGTCTGGCTTGAGCACTCAGTAACATGAATCAATGACTATCTGATTGTTTTCAGTTTTTTGTTTGTTTGTTTGTTTGAATCATATTGGCAGGCACTGGGTCAAGCCAGGTGATCAGCATCTTAACAAAAAAGGGGAGAGCTTGCAGCAGTGCAAGGGGTTTAGGTGCCTGATCATAAACAGAATCAGCCAGTCCACTCCAGCCACTTTCACACATATCTCTAGCACAGAGGTGGGGAACATTTTTCCAGCCCGAGGATCACATTCCCTTTTGAGCAATGTTCCAGGGGTGATGTGTCAGTGGTGTGCCAGGCCAGAGGAAAAAGTAGATGGAGCAAGGGATGTGACTCTTACCTTCCAGCTAATCAAAAGTAAGAGGTGTCTAAACACACACACTTCCATGCTCAGGGGCACATCTCAATCAGGCATAGAACAGGGCTGGTGATACAAGTGGCCTGGGGAGGGGGGATGGCTCTGGGAGAGTCCGTATGATTGGACAGAGTGCCCTGGAGAGCCACATTTGGCTTCCAGGCCTGAGGTTGTTGTCTTCCCACTCTAGCATAACAGAAACAATTCCTGAATTGGTTGTAGTGGTTAAGATGTTGGACTACGACCTGGGAGACCAGGGTTCGAATCCCCACACAGCCATGAAGCTCACTGGGTGACCTTGGGCCAGTCACTGCCTCTTAGCCTCAGAGGGAGGCAATGGTAAACCACCTCTGAATACCGCTTACCATGAAAACCCTATTCATAGGGTCGCCCATAAGTCGGAATCGACTTGAAGGCAGTCCATTCATTCCACTCCATTGTAACAATGTGTGTGTGAATACTAGAGCCCCCGGCAGCAGGGCTAATTGTATAATTCACATGGTAAAAGTCACCATGTGATGGCCCTGCCTATAGGAGTCCATTGTTCACACACATGCTGCAGTGCCATGGGATCAGACCTTTGGAGGACCATCACTACAAAATACACCAAATGGGAAGAGCCTTGGCTATTCAAAATGTAGAGGCTTTTGATAGGCAGAAAATCTGGAGGTCAAGGGACAGGAACACAGGGCACAGAAATGGAGAGGATCAAAACTGTCAGAACTTCTAGGAAGCAGGACAACAAAGAACACAAGGGGCCACTGAAGCAACAGCGATCAGGGTCTGCCTGGCAAACAAGAAGCCTCCACTGATTAGACCATTTTACAGTACAGTGTGGCTGTTAAATGCTAGCTAGGATTGCTATAAATCAAAGAGCAACAGCTGACTCTTGTTTTCTTCAGAGAAATAGCCTTGAAGACAGCTCTGCTCTCATGCAATTCATGTGCTTGAATAAATAAATGAATTAAGCATTGCTGATTTAAGGATGGTATTCCCCTCCCCAAACTTCACAAAGCAAACAAATGATAGTCATATTGAATACATTTGGCCCTACCCAATGAACTTAAAGAGGGCTGCACACGCACACCGCTGTCTTAATTTAGTATTATGAATTATTTTAAATGGTTGCTTTGAAATTTCAATTGTTTTACAGTATATATTAGAGATTATGCTTTAACCGAGTATGGGATCTCCCAGAGAATGTTCTCTCCAGGGAAACTCCTCTGGCACCATCATTGTAAGTTTTTAAGCACCAGGCTAAGATATTTGTATTTACCCAGGCTTTTGGTGGTTAAGTTAGCCTCTATTGTGCTGCTCATCTTTTAGCAGGGTGTTGGATTAGCATTTTAGGAATGCTGTACTGTACATTGGTTTTAATTTGCCTTTTAATTGATTTTACCTGTTTGTATTTTATCCTGCTGTTAAATCACTTTAAGACTTTTTTTAAGGCAAGCAATTAACAAATGCAATAAAAAATAAATAAATGAAGAACATCAATAATCCTATACAGGGCTACTCAGAACTCAAACTGAGTTCAATGCGACTCAGTCCCAGTTAGTATGTATAGAGATACAGCCTAAGCATGATGCTCTCAAGCCTGCCAGTGAGGGTAGCCAGAGTGGTATAGTGGCTAGAATGTTGGACTAGGACCTGGGAGGCCCCACTCAGCCATGGTTGTCTGCAAGGGGGGCACTTCTTCCCCAAACTATAATCTCCAGATTTCTTTTCTTTCTTTCTTTCTTTCTTTCTTTCTTTTTCTTTTTCTTTTTCTTTCTTTCTTTCTTTCTTTCTTTCTTTCTAAGTTTCTAGAATTTGTAAAACCTGAGATATGAGGCAAAATGTATAGGCACAATTCTTCTCTGGGTTACTTTGCCCCTGCCCTTCCCCCCAAAATCCTGACGACACCTATTCACTCAGTGTCCTGCCAATCCCGTTGGATTTGGACTCAGACTCACTGGTGGGTTAAACATAATGTAGAATTTCACCTTAGAGCATTTCATCAGTTAGCTTACAGGTTACACAGGATTCTGCATCTCTACACTGCAGTACAGAGCATGACAACTCAAGCTAAGACATTGTTGCAGCAACCAGACACACCCCTTGAGACTCTTTAAGAAGGCTCAGGATGGGCTTTCTATTTGTGTGGGGATGGCGTCTCTGCACGGAACTGGGTTAGCAAGCAAGTGTTCCTACCAACAGGCAAAGAGTGGGCACAACTTTGGCGGTGGAGGCAGGTCAGGCGGACCTTCCTCAGACACTGTCTCCGCTCCAGCCTGCAGTCCCACGCCCTCAAGCGGAGATGGCAGAGGTGGCTGGGGTGAATTTGTAGGGCAGTACAATATCTCGGAGAGGAGGCTTGCTTTTTAAAGTTGGATAGAAATATCTGTGGGCTATAGGTATGTTCTTAAACCGCAAGGTATTTTTTGCCTATTAGTGAATTTCTCTGCTTTTTAATCTGGGAGGTAAGAAATGGGATCCTGTGCAAGTTTGCTGGGAATGGATTGATATTTTGCATGCCTATTGAGTTCAATGGGATTTACTCCCCTGCATCATGCTTAGGATAGGTGAAACTGACCACAGGGCATGGGGAGCAGGAGGAGAGGAAGGGCAGAGGGGAGGAGGAGGATGGGAGCAGGCGGGAGGGGGAGGGGATAAGGACAGGTTTAATCATTTGCATGTTTATTGAGTTCAGTGGGATTTACTCCCGTGCAATAATGCTTAGGATAGGTAAAACTGACCAGGGGGGGGAGGAGGGAGGGCTGGAGTGGGCAGTGGAGGAGGAAGAGGGGAGGGGAGGAGGAAGGGAGAGGAGAAGGGAAGGAGGGGAAAGGCAGGTCTGATCATTTGCATGCTTATTGAGTTCAATGGGATTTACTCCTATGCAATCATGGTTAGGATAGGTAAAACTGGTCATGGGGGGAGGAGGGGAAGGAGAGAGGTGGATTGGAGAGGGGCAAAGGAAGGGGGAGGGCAGTATTGATCATTTGCATCCCTATAGAGTTCAATGGCATTGACTCCCATGCAATCATGCTTAAGATGGGTAAAACTGAAAATGGGGAGGGGGAGGAAGGGAAGAAGGGGAGGGGGAGGGAGGGGCAAAGGAAGGGGGAGAAAAGGGGCAAGAGGGAAGGGATAGGAGGGAGGAGAAGGGAGGGTGGGTTTGATCAGTTGCATATTTTTTGAGTTCAATGGGATTTATTTCTGTGCAATCATGTTTGAAAGGGTTTTTAAAGAGGGGGCAGGGACCGAAGAAAGAATTTGAGGAATATAACGCTAATAACATTAAAACCAGAAATAATAATAATATCTTTTTTAAAACAACATTTAAATACATCAGAAACAGAAAACTGGGCAGGTGTTTGGACTGTTGGGAATTAAAGCTGTGTGAAAGGAGAATAACGAAATGACAGACAACCTGAATAAATTCTGTGTTTATCTTCACTGCAGAAGGTGTAGGGCTAACACCCATGCTCACACTGGCATTTCAAGAAGAAAATCTGAAGAACTAAGGTCAATGTTCTTGGCCAGGGATACCTAACCTGTGGCCCTCCAAATGTTGTTGGAATTCAACTCTCATCATCCCAGGTCATTGCTGACTGGGACTAAATGTAGTTGGAGCATAACAACATTTGGTGGGCCACCAGTTATCCAACCCTCCTCTAAACCCTAATGACAAATTAAAAAAAATATCAAATCACTCGAGCCTGTATGTTATCCACCAAAGAGTTTTTAAAATAACTCAAATGTAAAATTGCTGATCTTCTAACAATCTATCATGTCCCTAAGATCAGTTTCAGCATCTGAGAGCTGGAAAGCAACCAGTTTAACACCAGCTTTACTAATGATGTCCCAAACCTTTCACCCTCATCTTTTTTGGCAATTTAAAGGGATAGAAACAACAACAACAAAATGGTTTGCAAAAAGACTTGGGGAGGGAGAGAAATCAGATGGGTGTGTGTCTGCTTATCATATTAAATGTACAAAGGTGGCTTTGTAGTGTTTATTTTTCTCCTTATATGGTATTCAATGCTAGTTCTACTCAGAGTAGACCCACTGACGTTAATAAACATGACTAACCTAGGTTCATTAATTTCAACAGGTTAACTCCGAGGAGGACTTGGTTGAATATAACCCTGTTTTTACGGAGCAAAGTGTTCTTCTCATCAGGGGTTGTATTATGGTACCACTTCCCATAAATGACCATGTGACATTACATGGTCACATGGTCATTGCGGGAAGTGCTGGTAACATGACATAATTGCAAGAAGAGCTCCATGCCACAGCACAGCAGGAGCATGGGTGGGAGGTACCACAGTGTGGATGCCACAGCCTAGGAAGAAAGGTCACAAAGAGTACGACTAAAAAGGAAATAATTTAATTGATGGCAGAACTCAAACAAAAGGGAAGATGACCTCACCTCTTGGGGAAGAGAGTTCCACACCTGGAGGGCCATCACAGAAAAAAAACCTTCTAGGGTTGCCTCCAGACTGTCAGTAGGAGGGATTCAAGTGCATACTGGGATTTTAGATTTGCTCATTTATAAACTGGTCTGCCACCCTGGCACAAAAAAATTAATTTCAAAAAGAGACTGATTTTTTGTGGTTAGGAAAGTAATGGGGAAATGCCCTGGAAGGTGTAGAATGTCCCAATGATTGGTGGTAGAATTTATAAAACACCCTGCAAGCAAATCAGAAGAATGCTCATTGTTGTATAACCACTCTGCAAACAGATCAGAAAGAATGCTCAATAAAGACCAGACATAGTCTAACTTCCACTTAAGCTTTATACAAGCAAATCATGAAGAATTCTCAATAAACAGATTATCTGAAGGAAAACCTAAATGATTTAAGTGAAGCATAAACATTCATATATATATATATATATATATAAACATGCAGAAAGCACTAAGAACCATTAACAAATAGAATGCAGGTGTAACTAGAGTAATGTAATTTTAATGAAAAACAAAAAACAAAATGCTAACTGTAGAGAATAAATGCTTATTGATTGATCGATCTATTGATTAATTGATTGATTGATCAATTTATTTATATCCCGCCCTTCCTCCCAGCAGGAGCCCAGGGTGGCAAACAAAAGTGCTAAAAACACATCAAAACATTATAAAAGCACACCATAAAATACATTAAAACAAAACAACATTAAAAACATTTTTTTTAAAAAAAAACCTTTTAAAACTTCTTTACACAAAGGTTAAAAACATATTGTTTAAAATAAAAATAAACATATTAAAAGCAATTCCAACACAGATGCAGACTGGGAGAGGTCTCAACTTGAAAGGCTTGTTGAAAGAGAAAAGTTTTCAAAAGGCGCCAAAAAGATAACAAAGGTAGAGCCTGCCTAATATTTAAGGGGAGGGAATTCCACAAGGTAGGTACTGCCACACTAAAGGTCCATTTCCTATGTTGTTCAGAACGGACCTCCTGATAAGATGGTACCTGCAGGAGGCCCTCACCTGCAGAGCGCAGTGATCAACTGGAATATAAGGGATAAGACTTTTTTTCAGGTATCCTGGTCCCAAGCTGTATAGGGCTTTGTACACCAAAACTAAAACCTTGAACTTGGCCAGGTAGCAAATGGGCAGCCAGTGCAATTCTTTCAGCAGCTGGGTGACACGTTGGCGATACCCTGCCCCAGTGAGCAGTCTCGCCGCTGCATTTTGCACCAGCTGCAGCTTCTGGACCAACCTCAAGGGCAGCCCCACATGGAGCGCATTACAGTAATCCAGCCCAAAGGTTACCAGTGCGTGAACAACAGTGGTGAGGCTATCGCGGTCCAGAAACTGCTGCAGCTGCCTTACTAGCCGAAGATGGTAAAAGGCACTCCTAGCCATGGAGGTCACCTGGGCCCCTAGCAACAAAGATGGATCCAGGAGGCCCCCCAGACTATGGACCTGTTCTTTCAGAGGGAGTACGACCCCATCCAAAGCAGGCAACTGACCAATTATCCGAACTCAGGAATCACCAACCCACAGTGCCTCCGTCTTGCTAGGATTCAGACTCAGCTTATTGGCCCTCATCCAGCCCACCACCAAATCCAGGCAGCAGTCAAGGGTTTGCACAGCCTCTCCCGATTCAGATGTTACGGAGAAATAGAGCTGGGTATCGTCAGCATACTTCTGACACCTCCCCGAAGCTCCTGATGACTGCTCTGAAGGGCTTCATATAGATCTTAAACAGCATAGGGGACAAGATGGTACCCTGCGACACCCCACAGCACAACTGCCAGGGGGCCGAAAGACAATCACCCAATGCTATTCTCTGACAGCGACCTTGGAGATAGGATTTGAACTGCTGTACCATCCAATACCCATCTCACCAAGTTGGCCAAGAAGGATACCATGGTCAATGGTATCAAAAGCCGCTGAGAGATCAAGTAAGAATAAAAGGGTTGCACTCCCCCTGTCCTTCTCCCGATAAAGGTTATCCATCAGGACGACCAAGGCTGATTCAGTGCCATAACCAGCCCTGAACCCAGACTGAGATGGGTCAAGATAATCTGTTTCATCCAAGAGTACTTGCAATTGCTGCACCACAACCCTCTCAATCACCTTCCCTAAAAAGGGGGTATTTGCAACCGGTCGGTAGTTGTCACAAAGCAATGGGTCCAGGGTGGGCTTTTTCAGGAGCGGTTGGATCACCACCTCTTTCAAGGCGGCTGGAACCACTCCCTCCCGCAATGATGCATTGACCACACCCTGGATCCACTCGGTCAAACCCCCTCAGCAAGCTTTAATAAGCCAAAAAGGGAAAGGGTCGAGAGAACACGTTGTTGGCTGCATCATCGCAAGCACCATGTCTACGTTATCAGGCCGCACCAACTGAAACTGTTCCCAAGAAGTTGCAACAGATATTGCACTGGACACCTCATTGGGGACCACAGTAGCTGCAGATGGGGCATCAAGACTGCTATGGAGGCAAGCAACTTTACCCTCAGTGCCTTGCAAACAATTCACAGTGGGCCTCCGAAGGGTCTAAAACTCCATTTCCTGGAGTTGATGTCAACAGACCCTGACGATATAGAAAAGCTCCACTGGACTTGAGGATGCAATGGAGGCAGAGAAGTGGACCTTCTTCACCACCCTCACCGCCACACAGTAGGCACAGTTATGGTGTTTTACTCGTGCTCGATCAGCCTCACAGCACATCTTTTACCACTTGCGCTCTAGCTGTCATCCAGCCTCTTTCATTGCCCTTAGCTCACTGATGTACCAAGGTGCAAACTGGGCTCCACAATGCTGGAGAGGGCGCTCTGGGGCAACCGTGTCAAGAGCCCGGCACGTCTCACTGTTCTACAGTGTGACAAGGGCTTCAACAGGGTCACCTGCTCTATCTACTGGGAACTCCCCCAGGACATTCAAGAATCCTATGGATTCCATTGGGCCCCGGAGACGGACCATTTTAATCTGTCCACCACTCCTGCAGGAGAACATCGGAGCCGTAACGAGTAGTTTCAGGCCAGCTCCATACACTGTTGGATGAGACCGATTATCTGGATCCATTTCAGTCAGGTTTCAGGCCTGGTTTTGGCACAGAAACAGCCTTGGTTGCCCTGTATGATGACCTTTGTCGGGAGAGAGACAGGAGGAGTGTGACTCTATTGATTCTCCTTGATCTCTCAGCGGCTTTCGATACCATTGACCAAGGTATCCTTCTGGGGAGACTGGCTGAGTTTTGAGTGGGAGGTACTGCATTGCAGTGGTTCCGCTCCTACTTGGCAGGTCGCCTCCAGAAGGTGGTGCTTGGGGAACATTACTCGGCACCCTGGACTCTCCAGTATGGGGTTCCGCAGGGGTCAGTTCTGTCCCCCATGCTGTTCAACATCTACATGAAACCGTTGGGTGCGGTCATCCGGAGCTTTGGAGTGCGTTGCCATCAGTATGCTGATGACACGCAGCTCTATTTCTCCTTTTCATCTTCTTCAGATGAGGCTGTCAATGTGCTGAACCAGTGTCTGGCTGCAACAATGGACTGGATGAGGGCTAATAAACTGAGGCTCATTCCAGACAAGACTGAGATGCTGCTAGTGGGTGATTCTTCTGACCAAATGGTGGATGTCCAACCTGTCCTGGATGGGGTTGCACTCCCCTGAAGGAGCAGGTTCATAGCTTGGGGGCTCTCCTAGAACCATCTCTGTCACTTGAGGCTCAGGTAGCCTCAGTGGCACAGAGTGCCTTCTACCAACTTCGGTTGGTGGTTCAACTATGTCCCTATCTGGACAGGGATAAACTGGCTTCAGTTGTCCACGCTCTGGTAACCTCCAAATTAGATTGCTGCAATGCACTCTACGTGGGGCTGCCTTTGAAGACAGTTCGGAAACTGCAGCTTGTGGAAAATGCAGTGGCCAGACTGGTAACAGGGACCAGACAGTCCGAACATATAAAACCACTTCTGGCCCGCTTGCATTGGCTGCCTTTTTTTTCCCCGAGCTCGATTCAAGGTGCTGGTTTTGACCTATAAAGCCTTACACGGCTTGGGACCACAATACCTGATGGAACACCTCTCCCAATATGAACCCACCCGTACACTACGTTCAAGATCAAAGGCCCTCCTCCGGGTGCCTACTCCAAGGGAAGCTCGGAGCGTGCCAACAAGGGAGAGGGCCTTCTCAGTGGTGGCCCCCAAATTATGGAATGATCCTACTGATGAGGTGCGCCTGGCACCAACACTGTTATCTTTTCAGCGCCAGGTCAAGACTTTCCTCTTCTCCCAGGCATTTTAGCATGTGTTTTAAATTGTTTTGAATTTTAAAATTGTGTTTTAAATTGTTTTTAAAATATGTGTTTTAAATTGTATATTTGTTTTAATGTTTTTGGTTGCTGTAAACCGCCCAGAGAGCTTCGGCTATGGGGCGGTATACAAGTGCAATCAATCAATCAATCAATCAATCAGTTAAACTTCACCAGGAAGTGATCTGACCATGACAGTGGGGTGATATCCACCCTCCCCCTATCTCCAGACCACCCCTTCCTCCATCTGGAGCAAAAACCAAGTTAAGGGTGTGCCCTGCCCTATGCGCCGCACAGCAGCCCCATGGTCATCATGGAGGCCATGAAGTCCCAAACCAGAACACTACAGGCAGCCTCAGCATGGACATTGAAATCACCCAGCACTATCCTTCTGAGCTCCTCCAACACCACAGCCAGGATGGCCTCCGCCAGCTCGGTTAGAGAAGCTGCCAGGCAGCAGGGTGGACGGTACACCAGCAGCAACCCTAGTTCACTGTCTCCTCAGCCCGACACCGGTTGCAGGCCCTCACAGCCAGCTCTAAGACAGAGTGGTTTCCTGGTGACAGAGATGGAAGTTCTGTAGACCACAGCAACTCCTCCCCCCCATCCCTGCAGCCTGTGCTGGTGTTGCACCGAGTATCCCGATGGGCAAAGCTGGGTCAGATCAACTCCTCCAATTTTACACTTGTTGAAAATGCCAGCAGCTACTGCCACAAAGCTAATAATTTTTACTTGTCCGTTCTTAAAGAGACTACAAAGGTTGAATACTCTTTACTCGCATATATTGTTCAGATGAGTATTAATAAATGTATGCTTTTTCCCTTGGCTACTGGCTATGCTATTTTTTTGGGCAAGATATTTAGTATCATCATTCAAAACAAAACAATCCCAAACCATTACATAGCTTGTAGCTGTGGCAGCCAGCAAAGTAAGTAAAAATGCTCCTTAAACTTCGGATGCTTCATTTCATAAACTCACCCCAAACCACAGACAAAACTCTCTGAGCATAAGAAACAGAAGGGTAAGAAACACTTAAGCCAATCTTTGTTTGATACTGGCTGTATGAAGTGGAGAACCCATTCTAGTGTTATCTGACACCTATACCCATTACATGCAATTTCTGATTTAACTCAGAATTGACTTATAGTGGGTGAACACTCTATCCAATAAGTGAATGTCATTGGTAGCTTTTCTCAAGTGGGCACCCAGCAAATTGGCAACATTTTCTACTCAAAAGTTATTTTCTGGGATTTCAAGATGCTGTGATTGAATTCTAGCACACTTTCAATTTTACTGATAAATGCTTCAAAAATGTCAACTCACTTTAACCTATCCTCGCTAAAAACACTTGGAATGATAGCTTTCTCTCTCCAACTCCCACCCTGCTGCCATTATTAAACATAATTTATATCTCTAGAAAATACAATGAAATCACTGACAGCATTATTCTAGAAGATAAACAGAACGTATCTCTGGATCCACTTTCTTGTGAAGTATGACTTTATTTGCGAACTATTCCTTATGAAACTAGGACATCCACAGGGGCCCTGTGGGCTTTTTAAGCCAGTGATTGTTTCACACAATGAGTGCACAGTTACTATTTATTTGTTGTGTGAGGCTGTAGATGACTTCCTTCAAGGAAACACTTGTGCGGTAAACAAAACTGAAGATCAGAATATTTTGCTACTGAGGAAATGATATTATACACCTTGTTAATGCATCCATTGCTACTTTAAATGGTGCATAGAATTATGATAATACAAATTATTATTTAACAATTATCACAGTACCATCAATGCACAGCACAATCCTAGATATGTCCAACTAGAAGCGAGTCAAGTTCCCAAGCTGTGTATCAGTGGAGGCCCCTCATGAAGGGCAGGTGGGGAACTGCCCACCCTAACCACCCGACACCTCCAAACCTATAGCCCAGTGCCCTTTCTCTGTTCCTTACGTTCATTTTCAATACAATGACTCACATTTAGAGATACTCTGGACGTTTTTCTGTCCATTTCTCTTCTGGCCAATTGCAATCATTGTTATGGTCCAACCCCTGTCTCGAGGTGTAATATTCTAGTGGGAGGGCAGGGGTCCCTTCAGTACCTCTAGGACCTTCATTTTGATTTTATTATCCACAGAATAAGTGCTAACCAAGCAAGAGGAATCCCTCAGAAATGAATTGAAAGTTCCATAGCATTGGGGCAGGACTATGAAGAGCCTCTCTGACCCAATCAGATGCATGCATTTGCAATCTGCATCAACTCCTCTCTGAATTTGTCTTCCTATTCCCTCGCTTTTTCAAGTAGCAGGCTAAAGCAGCAGGAAACACAATTCTTTCTCTGCAGCCAACCTTTGAAAGTGGCAACAATTTTTCTAGTGAGTTCAGTTCAGTATTTAATTTGTGCAGAGTAGGTGCATTATGTGGGTGTATGTTGCTGCAGGGAGAGCAAGGGAAAAAACCACTGACTGGCACGGAAGGGTATGCTTTGATCCCGATGGGCCTTCTGCTGACTGTTGGAGGGGGAGGGGGATGACCATGGGGATAGGCCTTGGTTCAGAGGCACATATTACCAAATTATTCCAAGCTACACAGCAAGTGGATTGGACTGTGAAAGACCAACCCAGATTGTGTTTGCATTTTTAGAAATTTGTAGGGCAGTACAATTTCTCAGAGAGGAGGTCAGGTCTCCTGCTCCCCTGGTGCATTAACTAGAGCTGCCCAATTTCCCTACTTTTAAGTTGGATAGAAATATCTGTTGGCTATAGGTATGTTCTTAAACCACAAGGTATTTTTTGCCTATTAGTGAATTTCTCTGTTTTTTAATTTGGGAGGTAAGAAATGGGATCCTGTGCAAGTTTGCTGAGAATAGATTGATCATTTACATGCTACTGATTTCAGTGGGATTTGCTTCCATGCAATCATGCTTAGGATAGGTGAAACTGACCACATGGGAAGGAGAGGGGAGGAGGGGAAGGGGAGCAGGCAGAGGGAGAAGAGGAGGGCAGAAACAAGAGTGGGAGAGAGGAAGAGGGGTGGGTTGGTTTGATCATTTGCATGCTTACTGAGTTCAGTGAGATTTACACCCGTGCAATCATGCTTAGGATACGTACAACTGACCATGGAGGGGAGGAGAAGGAGGAGGAAGGGCTGGAGTGGGCAGGAGAGGAGGAAGGAAGAGGGGTGGGGAGGAAGAAGGGACAGGAGAGGGGAAGGAGGGGGAGGCAGGTCTGATCATTTGCATGCTTATTGAGCTCAATGGGATTTACTCCCATGCAATCATGGTTAGGACAGGTAAAACTGACCATGGGGTGGAGGGGAAAGGAGGGGATTGGAAGAGGAGGGGAGAGAGGTTTGATCATTGCTTATTGACTTCAATAGGATTTTCTTCTGTGCAATCATGCTTAAGATAGGTAAAACTGATCTTGGGGGAGTAGGAGGGGTGGGGGAGGGGAGGACGGGATTGGGAGGGAAGTGGAGGGAGGGGGAGGGACAAAGGAGGATATGGGGTAGGTGGGCACTGGGCAGAGGGGAAGCCCCTTTCTTTTCCAAAAGGAAAACATTGTGAACAGTATCATTGGTTTTCAGTGTTTCCCCCACCTTTTTATTTTACAGCAGGCACATATAGTCTCCCACCCAAATTTAAATCAAAGCTGTCCCAGATCACATCCACAGCAGACCTTTATTCCACTTTAGACAGCCATGGCTTCTCCCAAAGAATCCTGGGAAGTGTAGTTAGTGAAAGGTGCTTTGAGTTGCTGGAGACACCCTGTTCCCCTCACAAAACTTCAATCAGTGGCTGACTGTTAAATCACTGTGGCCACTGGAACTCGGTCAGGGGAATAGGAGCCTCCTCTCAGCACCCTTCAGAAACTACACTTCCCAGGATTCTTTGGGGGAAGCCCTCCCTGTCTATAGTGATATAAAGGTTTGGTGTGGGTGTGGCCCCGAGTAGGCAAGTCAAGCAGCTGTGAGTCTGGCTTTTAGAACATCAACAGTTGGTTCTTACTGAGCATGCCCGGGCTTATCATCTTACTCTTGTGGCTGTATAATTACAATTTGCATTCCATAGAATTCAGTTTGTAATATAATATAGTATAAGGAATAAAAGAAGCAATACTTTATTAATTGATTGATTGATTGATTGATTGATTGATTGATTGATTGATTGATTGATTGATTGATTGATATCCTGCCCTTCCTCCCAGCAGGAGCCCAGGGCAGCAAACAGAAACACTAAAAACACTTTACGACATCATAAAAATACCTTAAAATACATTAAAACAAAACAACGTTAACGTTAAAAACATTTTTTAAAAAAGGTTTAAAAATATCTTTTTTTAAAAGGGTTAAAAACATATTATTTGAATCTATCAAATTTGCACTTTCCAAAACAATATGAGAACCAAATTACAGCCATCTGTCAAAATTTGCACGTATTCAAATTTTACAATGCAGTTCATCAACCCAACAATGTTTACAAAAATTCATATATTAAGGGAAAATGTGCATAAAAATGAATATATGAGTAAACATAACATACAAAAATGCATTATATGATGAGAAATGGCTCGCAAAACTGTTTATTAGTCAAAACTGCCTACAAAATGTGTTTATTAGGAGAAAATTGCAATGACCCTTACTTCCAGATTACTGGGTATAGGATTTCAGCCCCCAAACAAAACAAAACATATTTCAGGGCTAGGGCACAATATTGCATCTTATAATAAGACTTGGGAACCTTCCAGATATTATGGGCCCATCAATTCCCATCATCCCTGACCATTGGCAATGCTGCCTGGGGCTGATGGGAGCTGGAGTCCAACAGCATATGGAGGGCTAAAGGTTCCCTATCCTGTGATAGGATTATGGTGTTTAGGGACTGGCATGAGGAACCTGTGACCTTCCAGATGTTGCTGGACTCCAACTCCCATCGACTCCAACCAGCATGGATCATAGTCTAGGTATGTAAAAGGGGGGAAAGGACCTGTACCACCTTCAGTTTTAGCTACTAGAGAAACATGGCATATATTGGCTCAGCAGTTACGGTTTGATCCATATGCTCATGCCAAATTGACTTTATGGGATAACCTAGATTTGAAGATAGAGAGGCAATACTTTTTATGGAAGAAATTGGTAGAATGTGGGGTTTACACACTAGATCAGCTGATACGAACAGATGATTTTTTGTAGTTTTCTACATTGCAGTTTAGAGCTCACTTACCAGTGAGAGGACTGCAATATTTACAATTACAACACCTGTTGGTGTCTGTCTATGGCCTGTCTGCTTTGAGTGCCTCAGCATCCCCTAAATTATTGGAAGGAATAATTGGATCTTCATGGAAAACCAAACCCATAAATATTGTTTGTAAATATCTATTGGAAGTATGTAAAGTGAAAGTCCAAGAACGCAGGGAAGAATGGGAGCTAGAATATGCTATACAACCTAAACAATGGAAAATTGCTTTAGAATCTATACAAAATGTTTCTATAGATTTAAAATTGAGAATGATTAAGCAAAAATTGGTATTTCAGGTGTACTGGACTCCATAACATCTTCATAGACTTCATAGCACTGTCTACTTCAGATAGATGCTGGAGATGCAATGCTGGAAATGGTTCATTTAGGAATATGATATGGGCATATTCAATTTTTTTGTGGAGGAGGGTCTAAATTTGTTGGCAAAATCCTTGAAATTTATAGATGTTCATGCACTTTTAAATTATATTACTGTTACATGAGGATTAATGGCCAGGCAACAAGAATGGACTTTACATGCTCTAATTGTTGTTAAGAGACATATTTCGAGCCTGGAAGGACCAATACCCACCAACTATTACGCAGTAGTCTGGTGACCCAAATGCCCTTGTTACATTTGAACATACATTTTATAAACACCAACTTTGCCTGGATATATATTTGGATGGCACATATTGATTTATATGTATAAACTAAAATGAATGTTTTGAATGTGTTAATATGAGCTGTCGGGGGGGTCTCCTTTTTCTTTCCTTGTTTTACCCTTTTCTTTTTTTTCCTTAATGTATTTGAAATTTTAAAAAAATGGGGGGAAAGGTATCAGTTACATTTTTGTTAGTGTCATTATCATTTCAGGCATATACCCCCCCTTGCAAAAAAGCCCCCAAAGGGAGGGCAGCTTTGTAAAGATCTGTACTTACTGGGGGCTCAAAGTTAATAAGCTCCATTGAGAAAACAAGTCAGTAACAGTTAACTGTCACGGCTTTGTAAGCAACCCCTGAAATACATGTTTCCAAAGTGTTGCTCTCCACTGCAACACTTCTCCAAGAGGAGTGATTTAATAAGATAGATTTGTCAAAAGGAAATTTCAAATTGGATGGAGAAAAAGAATGAGATCAACACTGGGTGCAGCAGAATCACTATTGCTAAGAGGCTCAAACAGCAACATAGTTCTGATTTTGCAGCTGATATGAGTGTGCTTCTGAGAAGGTATCCAAGGCATCACATCCTACCTAATTTCTCTCTGCTTGAGAAAAGCTGAGTAGGTCTTCTTTTTTCTTGCTGAACATTTGACTCAGATTAAATTACAGCTATAAAGCACTTCACTGTGCCATTCTGACTTCCTTATAAGATCATAAACCTGAACACCAGGTATCTATTCTTTTCACTTTTTTGGGGGGGTGGGAGGTTGAAATCAGATTTTGGAACATTTAAAATATATGATACTTTTTGTAAAAAGATAGCTATAAGCTGAAGAAGCAAGCCATTCCAGTCCACTGAGCAAACTGCTGATTGAAGACCAGAAAGCTGCTGCTAATCATCTGATATCATTATGTAATTATATAATTGACCATAATTGTAGACCTTTGGAATATGCACTCATTACTTTAAAATGGTCTCAGAAGAGTAGTTATAGATAGTGTAATCAAAGTGTTAGAAACTTTCCCCTTCCCCTGAGCTTTTGTACTGTGGAAAATCAAAAAATAAAAAAAATCAAAGATTTTGCAAATACAAAAAAAATGGACTTTAAACCGCTATTTAGACTGCTTGAATCTTCAAATGAGGCAAAAGCGACAGGATTACCCAAGCCCCCGAGTTCTCATCCAAACGTGGGCAAAGAAATCAAGATCCCTATAGTTACTGTGGAAAACTTCTGAAATGATTTGGACTGCACTGTTTTGGGGAAACAGAATTTAGATTTTGTTGCTTTCTCTCTTTTGTTTTATAAGTTAATGTCATCAATCATAGGTTGAAACTAGTGGCACAAGGGAAGTACCTGAAAGCAAATGGATATGTTGATTACAGTGCCACTTCTTCATTCCCAGAAGCTGTGCCATTATCATTTCTAGGCTTTAAACAGAGACTGTTTATGAATTTTATTTGGTTTGTCTCCTTAAACACTGAGGACTAGAAACTTATATTTTAAATGATATATCTGGGTTTTTTAGGACACCAAACTCGATTCCACTTTATGTTACAGATCAGGTGCCATGCTAAGTTTGATTGCAGCAGAGTACATTTTTAGAACACCCCTCATCCCCCATGGCCAGAATGAAGATACAACACCTAAATATGGGTGAAGGATCACAACTAGGGACAGGCTAATATGCCAATTTGTGGTTTCTCATAACTTCTCATTCTTCTAATCTTAAATTTAGTTCTTCACATTTCCACATCAGTGGTGGAGGCTGCTGGTGGTAATAAGTGTATATTTGTGTCTTGGGTGAAGGCAGCATTCGGAAGCGGCGGGGGGGACTGGGCCAGCTCAGACCTGTAAACGGATGACCTGTTGTCTGCAGGTCTTGCTTTCTTTGAAATCTGGGGGATCCCTACTCAACCATGCAGCTTGTTGGGTGATCCTGGGCCAGTTGCTGCCCTTCTGCCTAACCTGTCACAGGGTTGTTGGAACAATTAAATGAGAAGGAATAGAACTGTGTACTCTACCTTGAGCTCTTTGGAGAAAATGTGGGATTTAAATGTTGTTGCTGCTACTGCTAATAATAATAATAATTTCCCAAGTAACACCTTCCTCCTCAGAAAACAAAAGCACACTTTGTTTTTGTTTTGAATTACCTGTTGTCTGTGTCTTGGTTAAGGTGTGTATCCAACCTTGATGTGCTTATGGAACGGGTGTGCAAGTAGTGCCCCCCCCAAGTGTGAAGGCTTGGCCAAACACTGTGTTATGGAAAACCAAAGTCTGTGTGAAAGTACATATTTGGAATGCAATTGGTGCAATCCTAAGCACATTTACTAAATGATGTCATATAGAACTTGAACATCACAAAATATTTTACGGTCACGTCCATAAACACCTATGCAACCTTGTGTCTGGGGACTTACAGCAGATAACATATTATTAAGAATCACTTTCCATAACTGTAAAGAGGTACGTCCACATGTGTGCATCTCAGGGGTGACAGCAGCATAGGAACATAGGCAGATGCCTTACACTAGGGGTTCCCAAACTTTTTGTGAAAAGTTACACTTTTTATTGTTTTTATTACATTTGTAAGTCCCTGAGCTCTGTTTCTAACAGTAGAAGGGTAGGATATAAATCTTCTTGATACATAAATACATATTCTATAGTGTTGCAAACTAGAGCCTAGGCATTTAAGGCTGAAAATGTACATTTAAAAAAAAAAGATTTCTCACATATTCCTTCAGTTTTTGTTGGTAATTACTAGGTACAAAAACAAAACAACTAGATAATGTGCTTAATTTGCATAATTAGCAAATTTAGCCTGCCCGGATTTGTGGTCTGGAATATGGCAACCCTAGTTATAGTCCCTACTCAGCCATGAAGCTCACTGGGTGACTTTGGGCTAGTCACTGACTCTTATTCTAACCAACCTCACAGGTTGTTGCTACTATTAGCCCTGCCTGTGGCTGCAACCATCTTGCTCATACAGCCATGACAGAAGTCCATTACCACCAGTAGAGTTTGTTTTGTGATTTGTTTTTCCCATTAGTTTATAGTGCTCAAGATAATAGGATTCTGAAAGAAAAGAGTTGGCAACAATGCAGCAATGTCAATGTTCATGTGGCTCCCTCATATACAAGGCCTGGGGCAATTGCTCTCTGTGACCCTCCCCCAAGGCCCTGGTTAATGATGTTTATTTTCATTTATGAACCACCATATTTATTATAATTATAATTCATATCCCCTGTTTACACGCACGGGAATTGAAATAACGACAGATTCAATTAACCATTCTGCTTGCAAGAGCCATTGCAAGGATTCCCACCAGCAGAACTTGGCTTCCCCCCTCTCCTCCCCTTGTGCACCCCCAAATTGGCCCCACACGGCACAGGGGGAGGAGAGGGGAGATTGCTCCCTCAAGCAAGCAGAAATGTTTGTTCTGAAAGAGCAATCTTATTAGTGCTACATAGACGTGAAATGATATTTTTGTTATTTTATTTGTATTTTGTTTTGTATTTTCTCCTCAAATTTGGCACCCCCCTTAACTTGGCACCCTAGGCAACCATCTAGTTTGCCTATATGAACAGGCCATCCCTGTCCACAACCACACCCATCTCTTTCCATCAAGGCAAGCAACAGGTATTATCACAGTTGAAGGGCACATTCCATCTAAGCAAAAGCTGTCAAGGAGGGCACAGAGGGGTGTAGCCTGGGGATGGGTTGTGGACTGAGAAGGGGTGTAGCCTAGAAAGAATCCCATGGGCCAGATCCCATGGGCATTTGGCCCCCAGGCCAGTGACAGCTGGTGTCCATTGCAACTGATAGGGCAGTAGGCAGAGTGAGAGCCAATGACAGGCGGAGCCAACTAATTCCAATTTTGTCCCCATTCTTCTCGAGACTGAATTGTGTAAGGGCAAGCCTGAGGCTGCATTCAAACATGGGTTTTATTGCATTAATTTTACTGATTATAATGGTAGTGCTTCTGTCCCAATTAGGGATGGGATTAGTTCCCCACCGATCTGATCCATCCCACTCTGCCCTGCTCACCCTTGGCACCAGAGAGGCAGGAGAGAAGCGGCTTCCCCCTCGTGGAAGGATAGAGCTGCTGTTGCTCTATCCTCTCACAGCAGGGCCAGACCACGGAGGTGGAACAGGAAAAGGAAGTGCCACAATGTGGGGCAAGCAACAGGCTGCAGGCTAGGCTAGGCAAAAATTTGGGGTCAGAATTAAGAGGATATTAAGCCTGCAGCTTGCTCCACGATGCAGTACCTCCTGTTCCTGTTCTTCCTCCTCCATGGTCTGGTCCTGTTGGGGAGGCTTTTGCTGCAGCTGTTGCTCTGTCCTTCCACCTGGGGAGAGCACCTTCTCTCCTGCCTCCTCCTTCTCCGTGATGCCAAGGGTGAGCAAGGCAGAGCTGATTGGTGGCGGTGGTGAATCCCATCACTAGTCCTGATTTCTAATTGCAGTGTCCTGATTTCACACTGCGACACCTGTTTCATTATGGAACTGTGGCTTTTTGACCGATATACCACCATGTCATACTAAATTTCATTCATGCCAGTGGGCATGATGTGACACTACAGTGAACAACACTGTGCATGTCACTACTACCCCACTCTTTCTGCACATGCACACTTCTGTTCCTTCATCATTCCCCCATGAAAACAGCAGACAAGAACTCTGTGATAGTATACCACCCAAATGTTGTCAGTTTACTCCTGCGATTTTCTGGGTTAATGGGGTTCCAAACTGATTTTTCTTTGGAAGCAATTAACATGAAAATGAGTGCTACACTTCCACTATATTCCCTTAGATTTGCAGAAGCAGCTTTTATGTTGTGTGAAAGGTCTCATAAAATGCACAGGAATTGTCAGGTAAGGAAACGTCGGCAAAACGGAATAAACTGCTTTCTGAATGCAGCCTGAGACTAAGGAAGAGGAAATTGACAGCCAGTGCCACCCCCTGGACTGGATGTAAGAAAGAAAGCAGGCAGACCAAAATTGGTGGGGCAGTGTCCCATTTGCCGTAATCGACCAGCCTCCACTGTCCCAGGCCTGAGGTTCTCTAGCCCTGATCTAGGTTCTGGGATCCCAGGTATGGTGCTCCCTCCCTCTCCCAACAGCCACCACAGGGCTATGCAAGGACTATCATATCCTGAAAGGAGGAGGGAAGAGACAGGATATCCTGGTGATCCAGCAGGGGTACTCCTTCCCGTCACCAATTACCACAATAATGCTACTTAAATGCCATCTTGCCCTGAGGAACGAAAGAGAGAAGGCTTTCAAAAAGCCTCCCCTCCTCCCAATATCTTGCCCTGTCCTTACTGCAGGCAGCAGTTATCTCTAGTATATTGACATAGATAAAACAGGTGCCCCTAGAATTTTGGCACATCAGGAGGTTGCTCATCAATAATATATAAAAGTACTAAGCATGTATCTGGCTACATCTGCTTACTTCCTGAGACACCATCTTCAGGTCCAATGAAGATGTGGCACTGGCATAAGTAGCAACCATGACCCCCCAGGCAACCCCCTTATTTGGCACAGGACTCTAAATCTGATGTCGAGCAGGACCATGACATCATGCTGCATTGTCAACATTTTAACTGGGCCTGGGATATTTGCCTCTTGTTCTGGAGAAAACAGTATCAGAAAAGTGGGTTTTTCCTATTAAAATCATGTATCAGTTGCCGTGGGCAGAACACTTTATTACATGAACACATTATCTATCTGTAAGAGCAAGCTTACTAAGTGATGAGATTATCAAAAATCAACATTGCCTATTAAGAAACAGAACACTGGGCCCAAATAAATTATTTTCCAGAAACTGAGTCACTTACTGTATTTTAATGTGCATTTTAAAAAGGTCCTTGTGTTAGAATAATCACCTATAAATGATTGGGTTCCTATGTTCTGTGAGTTATTTCCACCAACCATGCCCACCCATGGCAGATCAAGCTCATAAATTTGCATGTTCATGACAACATGCACTTTGTTTTCATAATTTTAATGTGCTGCATAGTCAAACTGAAGCCTATCAAATGCTTCAAAAGAAAGGTATTGATTAGCTGGATAACTTTCTTGGAAGAAGTAAATGGACTCCATAGACACTGAAAAGAATCGGGGGGGGGGAACAGTGGCTGGGCATTGTTAACAGCAAGTTACACAAAGGAAGGTGTTAAGATGCCACTGTCTCTCACAAAACTCAAGATAAATTCACACACATCTGCAAAACTAAGTCAATGAACTCTACTACTTCAGCACATGGTTTTGGTTTTGGTTTGTTTTAGGTAGGCTGGGTAAATGTACTGTGACTTTCTATTTGATGTTGCCGTTATAGTCCTGCGATTGGTTCTAGTGCAGCCTCCCGCAACTCGGGGTCCTCCAGATGTTGCTGGATGATAACTTCTATCCCATGCTGTCTGGGGCTGAAGGGAGTTGGAGGACATCAGGTTGGGCAAAGCTGTTCTAGTGTGACGAACTGTTAGCAACTGGTATTTTATGGATTATTGAAATAGCTCTCAGAATGTTTTGATGGTTTTTTTTTTCAGTGAGCTTGATTGTTATGTTGTACCCAAAGTGAACCCACTTTGAGTGCAGTAATTGCAGAAAAGGGGTATATAAATATTTGACTTGTGGTGGCCACTGTTGGTACATACATCTCTTGAACACCACAGAAGTTTAAGAGATGTTACTGTGAACATCTGATAGCAGTAAGTGCTCTCACCTTTCATGAAATGTCTGTGGTCACACAGAACAGCTTCTCTGGATTGATAATTGCATCAGCATTAATTTGGACTTCTTCAGAATATGTGGATGCATATTGCAAAACCTCTGCAAAGTACAAATTGTCAATCATACCTATATTCCAATCTCCAAACTGCTTTAGAAGCATTTTACTATTAATTTTATAAATAAAGCACAGTCAAGCACAATGTTCTGAGATCAGACTATCAACACCTTGGCATTACACTAATTTATTCTACTTTGCTGTTGTTTCCTTACCCGATCATTTCTGCATTTTATTTGATCTTTCACACAATGTAAAAACCACTTCTGGAAATCTACCTGAATATAGTGGAAGTTTAGTGCTCATTTCTATGTTAATTGCTTCGAGAGAAAAATCTGTTTGCAACCCAATTAACCCAGAATATTGCAGGATATATAGCACCATGTCACAGTAAATTTCATTCACACCACAATGACAAACAGTCTTGTTGCTATTGCCACCCATTATTTTATTTATTTTTTATTTATTGCACTTGTATACCGCCCCATAGCCGAAGCTCTCTGGGCGGTTTGCACATGGGCAGCGCAGTTCCCTGTATGCCAAAATAAAGTCACAATTTTCATCAAGTGAACTGACACTTGCCTACAAGGCAGGAACACATTACATCTGGGATACTACATTACGACCTGTCACGTGAGTGGCTGCAGAATGTAAAACTCCCAACTCTGGGTTTCAAAGCTTGCAAACATTATTTCTGGAATCATTTATCCTGGAAATGAGTGCTACCTTCCATTATATTCTGCTAGGTTTCTGGATCTGGCTTTTATGTTGAGTGAAAGATCAAAAATGTAGAAATTATGAGGTAAAGAACTGTCGGGAAAACAGAATAAAGTGCAGTGTGAATGCAGCCTTAGTGGGACATGGCGATATATTGGTTAAAAAACCACAGTTCCATATTGCAACAGGTACCGTAGTGTGAAAGGAATATTAGAAATCGGCACAGAAGCACTACCATTATCATCACTAAAACCAACACAATAAACTCCACGTCTGAATGCAGCCCTAATGGCTGTTTGAAAGCTTATAGGTACTTGCCTCTTAGTTCCACATATGGCACAACTCAGAAACTACTGAAGCAATTTGTTTCTATCTTTGATTTCCAGGCTTAGTTGGAGTCTGCCTAGTTTAAAACTGCTTGCCCATATTTTGCCATCTGGCAATGACAATTGAGCTCACTCCATTTGTGCTCACTTCCCTTGTGCCTGAAGTTTTCATTATAAGAATTGTCTCAACAATCCTAACCATGTAGTAAGAAGTAACTACTGTGAAATTAATGGGGCTTACTCCCAGGTAAATATCTAAGAACTAATGACTGGGTTTGCTTTGTTCCTCTTCCTTCTTTACCTCTTTTTCCTTTTGTGTCATGTCTTTTCAGTTGTTAGATTTCAGGAAGGAACTATACATATATATATAAGTAGATGTGGATGGGGCATCAATATATATATTGATGCCCCATCCACATCTACTGAAGTCCCCAATGAGGTGTCCAGTGTAATGTCTGCTGCAACTTCTTGAGATCAGTTTCAGTTGATGAGGCCTGATGATGTGGACAAGGTGCTTGAGACATCATTGCCAGCAATATGGCTTCTCAACCATTGCCCTTCTTGGCTTATTAAAGCTTGCTGGGACGGGGGTATCACTGAGTAAATCCAGGGTGTGGTCAACACACCTTTGTGAGGGGAAGTGGTTCCAGCCACCGTGAAAGAGGTGATAATCAGACCAGTCCTGAAAAAGCCCACCCTGGACCCATTGGTTTGTGACAACTATCACCCGGTTGCAAATGCCCCATTTTAGGGAAGGTGATTGAGAGGGTTATGGTACTCATGAATGAAACAGATTTATCTTGACCCATTCCAATCTATGTTCAGGCCTGGTTATGGGACTGACTCTGCCTTGGTCACCCTCATGGATGACCTTTATGGGAGAAGGACAGGGGGAGTGTGACCCTGTTATTCTTACTTGATCTCTCAGCGACTTTTGATACCATTGACCATGGTATCCTTCTGGGCCAACTTGGTGAGATGGGTATGAGAGAAACACTATTTTACAGTGGTTCCAATCTTATCTCCAGGGTATTTTTCAGAGAAGCATTGGGTGATTGTCTTTCGACCCCCTGGCAGTTGCGCTGTGGGGTGCTGCAGGGTACCAATGCTGTTTAACATTGATATGAAGCCTTTGTAAGCAGTCATCAGAAGATATGGGACAAGCTGTCAGCAGTACACTGATAATACCCAGCTCTATTTCTCTGTAACATCTAAATTGGAAGACACCATGCATGCATTGGACCAGTACCTGGACTCCTTAGTGGTCCGGATGAGGGTCAATAAATTGAGTCTGAATCCTAGCAAGATGGAGCACTGTCGGTTGGTGGTTGCTGAGTTTGGTTAATTGGTCAATTGCCAGCTTTGGATGGGTTTGTACTCTCTTTGAAAGAGCAGGTTCATAGACTTGGATCCAACTTTGTTGCTAGAGGCCCAGGTGACCTCAGTGGCTTGGAATGCCTTTTACCAGCTTTAGCTGGTAAGACAGCTGTGACCGTTTCTGGACCACGATAGCCTGAACACTGTTCTCCATGCACTGGTAACCTCCAGGCTGGATTACTGTAATGTGTTCTATGTGGGGCTGCCCTTGAGGTTGGTCTGGAAAGTGAAGCTGGTGCAAAATGTGGTGGCACACCTGTTCACTGGGGCAGGGTATCAGCAACATGTTACCCCACTGCTGAAAGAATTTCATTGGCTGCCCATTAGTTACCAGGCCAAGTTCAAGGGTTCTGGTTTTACTGTACACGCCCTATGCAACTCTGGTTGCCCAATGCAACCAGAAAACCTGAAATATCATCTTACCCTTTATATAACCAGTCAATCACTGTGCTCTGCAGGTGAGGACCTCCTGCAGATACCATCTTATCAGGAGGAAGGAAGTAGGAAGTGGAACTTCAGTGTTGTGGCAAGACACTTTTGAATTGGCTTCCCTTAAATGTAAGAGAGGCACCATCTCTGTTATCTTTTGGGCACCTATTAAGACCGTCCTCTTTCAACAAGACTTTTAAATAGAAACCTTATCCCAGTCTGTGTCTGTGCTTGAATTGCTTTTAAAGATGCTTCTGGATTTTTTTTTTCTTTTAAAAAAGAACATGTTTTAAAGTTGTTTTTTAAAGATGTGTTTGATGTTTTGTTTTAATATGTTTTAAAAGATACCTTGTTTTAATAAGTTTTAAAGTCTTTTGTTTTTAAGATGTTTTAAAGTGTTTTTCGTGTTTTTGCTTGCCGCCCTGGGCTATTTCTGGGAGAAGGGTGGGATGTAAATTAATTAAATAAATAATCTGTGCACAGTACTTACCAACTTTTACATGCTTTAAAATGTTTAATAGTAAGTGACGGGGTGGGGGGGAGGACCAGAATTTACTAGAGTTCTTAATATCTAAACTTGTATTTTAATGGCTCTTCTTTTAATTAGGATAGCTGCTTAATTAGGATGTCATCTGGGGTGTTCCAATTAACAGGATCCAACATTCACTGTTGGCATATCTGCCATCTGTGTAGACACTCTTGTTTAAGGTTCTTACAGAACTTTTAAAATACGTATTCATCACCTTTGTGTAACAGGAGCTATGTTTTGCATCACACAAACTTGTTGCAAATTGCCAAATGCTGTATCTAAAGCTATTCACAATGATGTCATTTATCTTGAAAATAGCAGCTATATTTTACAGAGTGGCTGTATACTACAGCCAGCATGGGTTTTTCACATTCCACAATGTTCACTTGAAAATACCTCCCATGCCACCTATTCCCCTGACAGCGCTTCAGTGGCCAGAGTGGTTTAACAGTCAGCCCCTCTTCCCAGAAGATTCTGGGAACTGGAGCTCTGTGAGGAGAATAGGCAGGCCATCTCCTAGCAACTCTCAGCATCCTTCACAAACTGCACTTACCATGATTCTTTGGGGGGAAGCCATGACTGTAGAATAAATGTCTGGTGTGGATGTAGCCAGAGACAGGTTTCATTTAAATTTGGGTGGGAGACTACATGTGCCTGCTGTAGAATAAAAAGGTGGGGGAAACCCTGAAAAATAATGATATTGTTAACAATGTTTTTCTTTTGAAAAGGAGCTTTTCCTCTGCCCAGTGCCCACCCATCCAATCTCCTCCCCTTCTTCACTCTCCTCATCCCCTTACTCCTCCACCTTCCTCAGTACTCCTGTTTCCTCCCCTCCCCTTCTCCCTGCCTGCTCTTCCCCCAGATCAGTTTCACCTATCCTAAGGATGATTGCACAGGAGTAAATAAATACCACTGAACTCAACAAGTATGCAAATGATCAAACCTGCCCTCCTCATCCCCCTTACCCCTTCCTCTCTTCCCCATCTCCCTTCCTCTCTCCCCCCTTCCCCTCACCTCTTGTTCCCACATGTTAACAAATTCTTCCAAGCTACACAGGAAGTAGATTGGACTGTGAAAGACTAACCCAAATTGTGTTTTCATTTTTACAAATTTGTAGGGCAGTACAATATCTCAGAGAGGTGGTCAGGTGTCCTGCTCCCCTGGTGCATTTCCTATAGCTGCCGAATTTCCCCACTTTTTAAAGATTGATAGAAATATTTGTTAGGTATAGGTACGTTCTTTGCCTATTAGTGAGTAATTGTTTTGACTGGTTTCACATATTAGGTTTCTTCCACATCCTCTTAAGCCACATTTATGGCATAGATGTGTACTGGTAAGGGCCATAGGTCAGTGGTAAATCATCTACTTTGTTATACAAAATGTCCTAGGTTAGATCCCTAGCATCTACAGGTAGCACTGGAAGAGAACCCTGCCTAAAACCTTGGAGAATTGCTGCCAGTCAGTGTAGACATTACTGTTTAGATGGAACAAGGGTCTAAGGCAGCTTCCTATGTTCTTAGGTACAAGCAAGTTGTGGTGGATTGGGGCCAAGAGCCTAGAATTTTACAAAAACAAGAACAGCAACAGTAATTCATGGAACAGTGATCTTCCCTAAGATGGAAAGTAAATTCAGCATTTATGATTGTATAACAATAAGAATCCATTTTGAATTGCCTTACCTTTTTATAAGGGATGTTTACACACACACCACACACAGACATATATATACAAATCAAAATCAAATTTAAAATCCGCTTTGATTTTTTTAAAAAAACAAGTTTGTATTTTATTTAAAATATTTTTAGACTACATTTAAGGATAAAAGCTACTGTAATGAGCTTAAAATAAAATGAAGCACAATACAAATATAGACCCAAAATTATCAATAAAACCCAGCAATAATAGTACATCATCATCCAACTCAAAAAACCCCAACAACCTAAAACACAGTGCCTGACTACAAACAAAACCATTTAGTTGCAGAAGAAAAAAACAAGGCAACAAAAAGCAAGTAAAAAAAGAACCAAGAGTGAGTGTTTAGGCAGCAGTGGGGACCTTCTGCCCTGCAGGCCTAACAAGGTAGGGCAAGAGTTCGAATTTGGCCCGCAAGGCTGTTTTCCCCAAACCACATCCAACCTACCCTGCACCTGTTGTTCAATTGAATTAGTGAGTGCTATAGTTAAAATGCAACTTGGTAATGATTATGGCTCAGAAAAATCAAATCTGGACCACCTGGCTTGTAAATGCTACACTGTACTCATCCACTTCCTGTTCAAGTTTTGCTAGGTACATAGGCCAGGATCCAAAGAGCTATACATATTCTTCACACACTCAAAGGAGGTTGGACACATTTCAAAACAAAATGATCTTGTAATAGAAGGCAGTTTCAAAAGCAATTTGCAATATGGGAGAAACCTTTTTTTAAAAACACAGCATGGCCAATAGTCAAGAGATGATGGGAGATGGAGTCCAACAACATCTGGAGGACCACAAGTTCCTCAGCCCTGCCTTACAGGTTACCACTGAACACAACTACACAGGTACATTGATTAAAATGTTGACATCTTGATGAAATCATGTAGTCTCATCATGGCCAATAATCTACCTGCATGCTGGTAACTTGTAAGGAAACAAACTGTATGAATTGGAAGCTGCAGCAAACTATTCATGCACAGTAGTTAGGAAGTCAAAAACAGAAGAATTACAGCTCACTAGTTCATTAAATAAACAATAATCTAAATAAACTAAATAATTTTGAATCTCTGGATCTTTACATTCAGATGAGGAGAATTTTCTAAGCATCTCTTTTCAAAAAAATCCATGTCATTTTTATTATATTATTAACAAATGCATACTTTACTTATATCAGTTTGTAAGGAAACCCCACATAGGGATATTTGAAGCTTTTTGTAAAGACAAGACTAGCTTCCTAACTTACATGTTCAAATTTCTCAGCCACAGTCCATTAAATGTCAGTTCATAATTGCAAAAAAATGAGAAAAACACATAAAGGAGATTACGTTTTAGAGATTAGAGGCTTAGTCACAACACAACACTTTATTTCCCCAGTTGGCTATAAAATTAACTCTGTTTTTGATTATTTTACATAACTTGGCGTAACAAAAACCTTTAAGACTATAAACCCCTAAAACAAAATTCATATTGGAACTAGAGCTGCACAAAACATTCTCCCATTTCATTTTGGGGATTCTGGATGATGGGAAAATATCTAAATACATGTGAGGGGGGATCTTTAATTGAGAGAACATTCTCTTCTTTTCTTGGGGAGGGGGGTGTTATCCTGGTCAGTGTCATGATTTGATCTCTTCCTTCTATGGCACCATTTACTTCTAGTTTTTGCTTCTTTTGGTTTAGTCACATGGGTGATCCAAGCCAACCGGACATAATGTGAATGGGATGACAGTATGACTCTACCTAGCCCAGGGGTGAAGAACAAGTCAGGAAAAACCAACTGAAAACAAGTGAGTCTTTAGGGCAGAGTAAGGAATCTCTAGTCTGCACACCTAATTAAGCCTAGTATATGTCCTAATTTTGCGCATAAGACCATTTCCCTCAAAACAAGCCCATCTACCCAACTCCTGACATTGTATGTGACATCAGATATGAGGCAGGTGAAGGCACTTCGGGTTGTACCAAATGTTGTGCTAAGTCAGTGACCTGTCAGAGTAAGGGCTGCTACTAGCACAAGGCCAGCTCCCTGCTGAAGCTAAGCAGGGTCAGGTCTGGTCAGTGCTGGATGGGAGAGCAACTGGGAACCATATGTAAGCTGCCTTGGGTTTCTATCATCATCATCATCATCATCATTTTATTTGTATGCCGCCTTTCCACATAAAATTGTGCTCAAGGCGGCTTACAACAAGGTGAACAAAAATACATGTCAAAAACAATTGCAAAAACAATTTCCTAATAACAAAAAATAATAAAACAGTGACATAACAAATATAATAACCAAAAACAACTTTTCAACATTATGAACATAATAAAACAATTATTTAAAAACAAAAAAGTAACCATTAACACCCCAAACCCCTAAAGAAAACCATTTACTGTATCTCCTACAAAACTTCATTATTCAGAGGGGAGGCTTGTTTTGTATCAGCACATGTCTACTCAGAAGTACTTCTCACCGAGTTCACTGGGGCTTACTCCCAATAAATTGGTGATAGGATTGCAGTAATCCTATCCCCTTATTTGAGAGTAAGCCCCATTAAACTCAATGAGACTTATTGTTGAGTAGACAGCATATAGGTTTGCACTGTAACTCTTCTATTTGGCCAACAGTTACAGCATTTTCTTTGAAGGCGCACTTCATGTTGCAATCACATTTGAAATATACAATGCACAATATGTACTACTGCAGATTTGCTGCGTTCCATAAGAGATGGTCAGGATTTTCTCCCTTTTCCTTTCTCTTCATTACAATGTCTTAGGTTGGGTTTCTGATTTCTCTTCTATTAGGTCTTTAAATCCCAACTTTTCCAGCGGTTCTTTGGACATAAGTTGCCTCTCCATTCTGCATTCTAAATATTCTTTTGATTCCTGTCTGCACAAAGCATTCTCAAACCTATTTTCCTTCAGACACTTCATGAATTTTTCTTTGAATGCTGTACATTCACCGAAATGATCCAAAGGGAAAGAGCCTTTGTCTGGTGGCCTCGGCTTGAAGCTTTTAGTCCCGAAGTTCATAGCCGTAGACATGGCGAAGATCCTCTCCCCTGGCAGCCGCTGTGCCTCTTAGCAAACCATGCATGTTACTCTACTAGAGTGCAATTCATGGGTGTTTCACTGGAGAATGGAGATTGGTGTGGTTTCTTCTCACTGTGATATAAACCATCATGTTTATAAAGGCTTCTTCTAGTCCTGAAGTTAGTTCCACACTCCATGCATTTAAATGGTTTCTCCCCTGTGTGGCTTGCTTGATGCTGATAAAGGTGTCCTTTAGTTTTGAAGTTCTTTCCACATTCTATACATTTATAAGGCTTCTCCCGTGTGGATTCTTTCACGTTTACAAAGCTTTCCTTTATTGCCGAAGCTCTTTCCAAAATCTGTATGTTCATATGGCTTCCCCCCTGTGTGAGTTCTGTAGTGTGAAGTAAGCTTGGCATTCTCTCTGAAGCACCTTCTACGCTCTGTGCATTGATATGGCCCCATACAATCCTCACGATCCTGCACATCACCTGCTGCTGAGGTGTCCTTCCCGTCTTCTTTGGAGTCCTGGTTAGGCAGATCTCCTTCTTCCAAACAGGAAATGAGGCCTGCTGAGGTCTCCTCTTCTTCTTTGGGGACCTGGATAAACAGACTTTCTTCTTCTTCCTTACAGGAAGCGAGGTCTCCTTCTCTTTCTTTGTCCTGAGTCCTGGGCACGCTTCAGCGTTCCTCCTCCTGCTCTCCAAGATCAGAGCTACTTCCCTCCCTGCCTTCGGCCACTGTCTCCCCCCACCCACACACCCATCATGAAAAGAAAGACTGGGTAGAAATGTAATAAATAAAATAAATAAATGGGATTTCCGCCTCTCCTCCCCCCATGCACCCCCTAAATCTGTTCTAGGGGTTCCCTCAACCCTTTGGAGCATATCTGGGGAGGGCATGGGGAGAGGAAGAGGGGAAATTGAATGTCGCCCTCTGCAGTTCATTTGCAAATGACTTGTATTGAAACCTTTTGCAAACAGACTTCAGAGGTGAGCCACTTTCAAGTGGTGATCTGTCATCAACATGACTTCAGGTAATTGATAGGGTAGCCTTCCAACTGTCAAAGTTGGCCTGTGGGTGGGTGGGGCTAAGAAGGATCTGGCCTGCCACTTAAATCCAACTCCCCACCCCTGACATAGCTCTTCAGATTTTGGCATAAGTAAATCAAGTATAAGGATAATACTTCCTGAAAATCTCAAGCAATCAGGGATTATATAATCAACAAGCTGACGTTAAGAGGTTATATAACAAATCAGAATTGGCTATCTGCAGGGGTGTAGTCATCCAGAGTCTTGGGGGGTCTTAGATCCTTTATTTTTTTATGAGCAGGGCCCTTTTATCTCCAGCATCCTATGAGCCCATGTGTTAGGCACTGAGAAGAGTGTTCTAACTTGCTTCTTGTCCTTTCTGATTGGAGCCAATCAGAGTAAAAGGAGTTCATATTACTTCCTTCTTCAAAAAGCCAAGTTGTAGAGAGTGAGAAGTCTGTAATTTTTTTAAATAATGTTTTTAACCCTTTTTTAAAGTTGGTTTTTTAAAAATGTTTTGAACACTGTTTTGTTTTAATGTATTTTAAGATCTGTTTTTATGATGTTTTAAAGTGTGTTTAGAACTTTGTTTGGCATCCTGGGCTCCTGCTGGGAGGAAGGGCGGGATATAAATAAATAAATAAATAAATAAATAAATTGTGGAGGCAGACAGTGAATGAATCCTGATGATAGCATCACATCTACATCATCAAGCAGTTTGAATTCAGTAATTCAAGCAATGTATCTGACAGTGAGAAAGGACAGTCAAATAGTGACTGAGTGACAGAGAAACAGAAAGTATTGAAGCCTGGCCAGATTATTCTATCATCTTAGAAGGGGGAATGGCTCTGGCTATTATGAAGGGGCCCTGCACTTCTGAATTTGCCACATTACTGAAAGGAAATGAAAATGAACCAATTGAGAGGGGTAGCAAGAGATTACTATAAATAAATAGGTTAACATTTTAGCAAGCATTATAAATAGACAGACACAGAAGGTGGGAAGACTATTTGATGTTGCAGGTTTTTTTATAACAGTAGACAAAGTAGGTTCAGTTCACCATTAACTGTAATTGCCCAAAATGCTAGAGGAATATTAACACTGCTGTTTTAAAACTGGAACAGAAGATACCAAAAGAGAGATTCTGCATATAGCACACCACATACCTATTTAGAAATGTTGTACTGCTGTCACTTCACTAAAGAAGTCATAGTTGATTAAGCACCTGAGTTTTAAATTATTCAGTTAAATTTGGATATATTTGCATGATTTTTGGTATGAATGTTAATAAATTATAATAAAGAATATAGCATACATGACCACCAACCCCTGTTGGTTTGATGAAGAAGCACAATGCTAAAACCTGTTAGGGTTATTCTATCTCTCTCTCTCTTTTAAGAGCTGGGACTGTTAACTTCAAACTACATCTGCCACAGTCTAGTAACATTATTTTCCAGGAATATGTTGAAAAATTCTAAAAAGAAGAAAGGGGCCGCGGGATAGAACAAAATATGGATAGAACAAAATATGGATACAACAGGCAAGGGCTTTAAAGAAAGATAAAGGTTGTTTGGTTCGGTTTTACATCCTGCCAGCCCCTGCCTGCTGTTTCTGCACCTTTCATCTTTCTATCCTGTCAGTCTCTTTCTTTCTCTTCTCCCATTCTTCTCTTCTTGCAAACCCCTTTGTGTTTTTAACCCTCTTTCGGAGAAATTCAATCTCCATTTAGGATCATAGGAAGTGGCCTTCTACTTCCACTGGCCCATCTACCTCAGAATTATCTTCACTGACTGGCAGGATTTCAGGCAGGGAGTCTTTTCCAGTCCCATCTGAAGATGCTGGGGAATGAGCCTGGATTCCTCTGCATACAAAACAGATGCATGGAGAAAGATTTCTTTGTTTAATGGTGTCAGCTTCAAACCTACCAAATATTGTACCCTCCCCCCTTCTGTCTTATGAAGCAATCCAAGATTGTTGAAAAATACAATATAGCATTTTATTTACTTGGGAGTAAGCCCCAGACTTCTTTAGAACTTAGTTCTGAATAAACTGATTGGGTTGAATGATTGGGTTGTTTGAGTGCCAAATATACACTAATTGGACAGCAGAATTATTCACTACTTCTGCACTTCATTGAGAAGGAACATCCCATCTGCCCATGTAAGGCTTACCATGGGAAGGCAACAAATGTTGTGGTTTAGGGAGAGGTGACACCCACTAATTTACTGTTCAGCTTCAGCTGACCACTCATTCCCTCTTTTGGTCTCCCAGCCTAGGGACATAGGAAGTGGCCTTGATATCAAGTTATATCATAATTCCACCTAACTCAGTATTGCCACTGCTAACTAGTAGCAGCTCTCCAAGCTTTCCGACAGGAGTCCTTCCCAGATCCACCTAGGAATGCCAGGAAGTGAGAATTTTGCATGCAAAGCATGTGCTTTTCCACAGAGCTATGACCCTTCTGCAATGCTTCTCTCCTTCCAGAAGGTAACAAAATTTGCAGCCAAGCAATACAACACAAGTAAAGGAGACGGTAGACTACAACTGGATAAGCAGGAGGAAGAGAGCAGAGATTGGAACACGCAAATGCAATAGGGAAGGGCCGTAGCTCAGTAGTAGAGCATCTGCCTTGCATGCAGGAGGTCCCAAGCTGTATCCCTGGCATTTCCAGGTGGGGCTCGGAGAGATTCCTGCCGCTGCCAGTCAGTGTAGACAAAATTGAGCTAGATGGACCAGTGGTCTCACTCAGTATAAGGCAGCTTCCTATGTTCCTATGCATGGTCAAGGAATGACATGGGAGAAATGCCCAATTAAGTGGGCTAAAAAATTTAATTGAGGCTGACGCATTTTTAATTTATTAATCAGGTTGATGTATTAATGTCACTGTGTGCGCGTGCATGTGTATATGTGTATTTATGGATCAGCTCAGCTTTGCACAAATAGGTGCAGTCAAAGGTGATCAAGGTACCACTTGTAAACATTTCTGCAGCATAATGAGATACAATTTTATTTGTTCTTTGGTCATCCATCCTTCAGCGTGCAGGCCATTAAACAGATTTAAAGCAATACTTCACAAACCACGGTAATGTGACCAGACAGTAGAATGGAAAGAGAAAGCAACTCAGAAAGCAATGTGTTTGCCTTACACATTCCTCTCTTGTTGATCTCAGCAAAACAGAATGAAGTTGAACTGAAGTGTAAGCACCATTAGCATGACTGTGACCTCCTTGCCCTTGTGTTGAAGGTGTGAAGCTCTGCAAAAGGCCAGCTCCACAGGAGCCCAAAGCAAGGGAATTGCAGCTGCTTCTCTCATTACTTTCTAAGGCAAACTAGCAGATACACTTTCAGAGAATAGTTATTTAGTCAGCTCCACTCCTCTCCTCGCTCTGGCCCAATTACATTGATTGCCACAGCATAGCTTGACTTTACCCCAGCTGTGAAAAGCTGGCTCTAGATGGAGAATCTCAGTGCTGGGCTGCCATGTTTCCACCTGTATCGACAGTTTCAGCCTAAGATTTTCTTTTTTTTGGGGGGGGGGAGATTTTGTGAAGTGAGGGGGCTGGATGAAAATGGCCCTCAAAAATACAAGAGATGGAGAAGATTTTTTTTCTGAATTTTGCAGGAGTGAGTAACTTTTCAGACAAGGCAGCAGAGGGTGTTTTGTTTCTGCAAAACAAAAAAACAAAAGTAAATTTGCCACCACTTCAAACTGTGGTGGGGCTCTTCAGGCAGTGCAGGGGAATCATCTTTGTCCTCTCTTTGTTTTCTCTCCCTTCCTTTGCTGACCTCATTTCATTTTATTTAGAGATTGTATGCCTGTTTGGGAAGGGACTTGTTTTTATTTTCATTGTCATTTTATGTACAGTGCCATGTGCATCTGATGGTGCTATATAAATAAATGATGATGATTATGTTATAATAATAATAATAATACATCTTCATTTCAAAACAGTTTCCCATTGTGAAACAGTGCTCTGCCACAAATGAAAAATTATTACCAGGGCATTGTACTAGGGAAAAGGTGGTCATTTTTATCATCCTCTGTTGCCTTGCCAAGAGGGTAATCTGTTTCCCCCCCCCAAAAAAAATACAGAGAATTTCTCCCCATTATTTATTTATTTAATACATTTATATACCACATGATCGTTTGTATTTCTAACTTGTGTACCGAAAAACAAGCCATATACGTAAAATAAGACAATAAGCAGAGCTCTGCTGAATCAGGCCAAGGGCCCATCTAGTCCAGCATCCTGTTCTCACAGTTGCCATCCAATTGCCCATGGGAAGCCCACAAATGACCTGAGTGCAACAGCACTATCCCCTCCTGCGGTTTCCAGTAACTGGTCTTCAGAAGCATACTGCCTCCATAGAGGCAGATCATAGCCTTCATCGCTAGGAGCCACTGATAGCTTTGTCCTCCATGAATTTGTCTAATCCTCTTTTCAAGCCATTCAAGTTCGTGGCCATCACCGCCTCTTGTGGGAGCAAATTCCATAATTTAACTATGCGCTCTGTGAAGAAATACTTTCTTTTGTCTGCCCTGAATTTTCCAACATTTGGCTTCATTGGATGTCCACAAGTTCCAGTGTTATGAGAGAGGGAGAAAAAATTTTCTCTATCCACTTTCTCCATCCACACACAATTCTATACACTTCTATCATGCCACCTCTGACTCGCCTTTTCTCTAAACAAAAAAGCCCCAATTGCTGCAACCTTTCCTGATAGGGGAATTGCTCCATCCCCTTGATCTTTCTGGTTGCCCTTTTCTGAACATTTTCCAACTGTATAATATCCTTTTTGAGGTGAGGCGACTAGACACAGTATTCCAAATCCGGCCACACCACAGATTTGTATAACAGCATTATGATATTGGCAGGTTTTTCCCCCAATACCTTTCCTCATGATCCCTAGCATAGAATTTGCACTATATTAGAAACACTATATTAGAAGCTCAACTGGAGTGCATACCGCAGATCAGAAAAGGTACCGCCAGGGCCAAGAAGATGCCAGCATGGTTAACGAGCAAAGTCAAGGAAGCTCTTAGAGGCAAAAAGTCTTCCTTCAGAAAATGGAAGTCTTGTCCAAATGAAGAAAATAAAAAAGAACACAAACTCTGGCAAAAGAAATGCAAGAAGACAATAAGGGATGCTAAAAAAGAATTTGAGGAGCCCATTGCTAAGAACATAAAAACCAACAACAAAAAATTCTATAAATACATTCAAAGCAGGAGACCATCTAGGGAGACGATTGGACCCTTGGATGATAAGGGAGTCAAAGGTGTACTAAAGAACGATAAGGAGATTGCAGAGAAGCTAAATGAATTCTTTGCATCTGTCTTCACAGTGGAAGATATAAGGCAGATTCCTGAACCTGAACTAACATTTGCAGGAAGGGATTCCGAGGAACTGAGACAAATAGTGGTAACGAGAGAGGAAGTTCTAAGCTTAATGGACAATATAAAAACTGACAAATCACCGGGCCCGGATGGCATCCACCCGAGAGTTCTCAAAGAACTCAAATGTGAAATTGCTGATCTGCTAACTAAAATATGTAACTTGTCCCTCCAGTCCTCCTCCGTGCCTGAGGACTGGAAAGTGGCAAATGTAACGCCAATCTTCAAAAAGGGATCCAGAGGGAATCCCGGAAATTACAGGCCAGTTAGCTTAACTTCTGTCCCTGGAAAACTGGTAGAAAGTATTATTAAAGCTAGATTAACCAAGCACATAGAAGAACAAGCCTTGCTGAAACAGAGCCAGCATGGCTTCTGCAAGGGAAAGTCCTGTCTCAGTAACCTATTAAAATTCTTTGAGAGTGTCAACAAGCATATAGATAGAGGTGATCCAGTGGACATAGTGTACTTAGACTTTCAAAAAGCGTTTGACAAGGTACCTCACCCAAGGCTTCTGAGGAAGCTTAGCAGTCATGGAATAAGAGGAGAGGTCCTCTTGTGGATAAGGAATTGGTTAAGAAGCAGAAAGCAGAGAGTAGGAATAAATGGACAGTTCTCCCAATGGAGGGCTGTAGAAAGTGGAGTCCCTCAAGGATCGGTATTGGGACCTGTACTTTTCAACTTGTTCATTAATGACCTAGAATTAGGAGTGAGCAGTGAAGTCCAAGTTTGCTGACGACACTAAATTGTTCAGGGTTGTTAAAACAAAAAGGGATTGTGAATAGCTCCAAAAAGACCTCTCCAAACTGAGTGAATGGGCGGAAAAATGGCAAATGCAATTCAATATAAACAAGTGTAAAAATATGCATATTGGAGCAAAAAATCTGAATTTCACATATACGCTCATGGGGTCTGAACTGGTGGTGACCGACCAGGAGAGAGACCTCGGGGTTGTAGTGGACAGCACGATGAAAATGTCGACCCAGTGTGCGGCAGCTGTGAAAAAGGCAAATTCCATGCTAGCGATAATTAGGAAAGGTATTGAAAATAAAACTGCCGATATCATAATGCCGTTGTATAAATCTATGGTGCGGCCGCATTTGGAATACTGTGTACAGTTCTGGTCGCCTCATCTCAAAAAGGATATTATAGAGTTGGAAAAGGTTCAGAAGAGGGCAACCAGAATGATCAAGGGGATGGAGCGACTCCCTTACGAGGAAAGGTTGCAGCATTTGGGGCTTTTTAGTTTAGAGAAAAGGCGGGTCAGAGGAGACATGATAAAAGTGTATAAAATTATGCATGGCATTGAGAAAGTGGATAGAGAAAAGTTCTTCTCCCTCTCTCATAATACTAGAACTCGTGGACATTCAAAGAAGCTGAATGTTGGAAGATTCAGGACAGACAAAAGGAAGTACTTCTTTACTCAGCGCATAGTTAAACTATGGAATTTGCTCCCACAAGATGCAGTAATGGCCACCAGCTTGGATGGCTTTAAAAGAAGATTAGACAAATTCATGGAGGACAGGGCTATCAATGGCTACTAGCCGTGATGGCTGTGCTCTGCCACCCTAGTCAGAGGCAGCACGCTTCTGAAAACCAGTTGCCGGAAGCCTCAGGAGGGGAGAGTGTTCTTGCACTCGGGTCCTGCTTGCAGGCTTCCCCCAGGCACCTGGTTGGCCACTGTGAGAACAGGATGCTGGACTAGATGGGCCACTGGCCTGATCCAGCAGGCTCTTCTTATGTTCTTATGCCTTTTTCAGCTATGTCCAAGCACACTGAGTCGACATCTTCATCTAGCTACTAAAACCCTAAGGTCTCACTCCTGGTCAGTCAGTGCCAATTCAAACCTCATGTGAAATGAAGGATTTTGTTGTTGTTGTTTTTGCTCCAATATGCATAAATTTATACCTGTTTACATTGAATTGCATTTCCCAGTTTGGAGGGTTCTTTTTGGAGCTCTCTGAAATCCTTATTTATTTTAACAACTCATAACAATTTAGTATCATTGGCAAACTTTGCCACCTCACTGCTCACCCCTACTCTACATCATTTATGAACAAGTTGTGGCATAGTGGTTAGAGTGTTGGACTACGACCTGGTAGACCAGGGTTCGAATCCCCACACAGCCATGAAGATCACTGGGTGACCTTGGGCCAGTCACTGCCTCTCAGCCTCAGAGGAAGGCAATGGTAAACCACCTCTGAATACCACTTACCATCAAAACCTTATTCTCAGGGTCGCCATAAGTTGAAATTGACTTGAAGGCAGTCCATTTCCATTTTACAAAGGACAGGTCCAATACTGATTCTTGGGGGATTCCACTTTCTATATCCCTCCTTTGGAGAACTGCCCATTGATCCTACTGTCTGTTTTCTGTTTCCCAGCTAGTTCCTGTTCCACAAGAGGACATTTTCTCTTATTTCATGACTGCTAAGCTAATTCAGGAGACTTTGGTGGGTATCTTGTTGAAAACTTCTTGAAAGTCCAAGTACACAATGTAAATAAATAAAACAAAAAACAGTCATAAAACCAAACACTTCCTTAAAATGCCTGCTGGAACAAGAAAGTCTTATCATGTGCCTGAAGTTCAACAAGGAGGGTGCCTGTCTAATCTCGAGGGGGGGGGAGTTCCACAGGCTGGGGCCCATTTACACTGAATGCATGGCTTCTAGTCTTTATGACCCATGAGGGATCACCAACAGAGATACCCCCGAGAGATCTCAGTAATTGAGCTGGGATATAAGAAATCAGGTGACCATGAAGATATCCTGGATCCAACTTGTTAAGGACCTTATAAATTAATACAAGAAAATTGAACCTGGCCTGGTAACATATGAGCAGCAATCCGAAAACATTTTTAGAAAATGCCTCCCCACTTTTGCAGTCAGCTTCAGTCATGTAGAAGGCCAAAATAGGGACAAGTGCGAAACAAGGATATTTTCTCTCCTCCCTTCAGTAAATCCAAAGAGCAGCTTTTCAAAGAAATTTGGACCATGATCATGATTGTTTTGCATACCTCACAAAAAGGATCTTTTCCACCCAACTTTTTGCACAAAGCACCAATCGCTGGGCGTGTTTATTGATTAACTGATTAGATCTGTATCCTGTGAACTGATTGTCTGTGAGGATTACTTTTGGGATTGTCTGTGAGGATTACTCTTGGGAGTCGTAGTCCAAAGCCTCTGGAAGGCACCAGGTTGGGGAAGGCTGCAACATGTTACTTCTTTATATTTCTCTATATTATGTAGGTTAAAGAAACTATTATCTTCATTTAACATCCTCCAAAAAATTGAAGTTTGATTAGCCAAAACACTCTGTTATTTATTTCCTGAATCATTATGCTGATGAAATATTGTGGTATATCAAAACTTTTCATCAGTTTAATGATTCAGAACTAAATTTCATAGTTAATTGGCTAATCAAATTTCAATTACTTGGTAGCCATATAAAAATACACCATAGACATTTTTTTCCCTTTTTCTGGTTCTTAAATCATCCCTCCAACCTTCTGCAATGTGACTGTTCCACATGTCACTTGCAATGCCTTGTGTTATCAGAAACTATTTACAAAGATAGCTGGTAATTGATTTCAGAATTTATGAGGGCACATTTTTCTTCAAAGTAATTACCATCCCACTGTTTATGACAAAATTCATCTTGTTGCTGTATTTTTTTTTTTTTTAATCTGCATGGAATGGTTTCTTCTACTCTCTCACAATTGTCACTTTTCGGAAGCTCAGTGCTGGTTTGTTTGTACTGATAGCTTTTTTTATCTTATCACTCTGGAACCGATGGCCTTAATTATTAATGCCCTGTTCTGAGTGCTCTAAACCACATCTCAGTATGGCACTTCAGGGAAATGAGTTTATAATTCTGGTACTTCTATGCCTGCCGTTTGTTCTGAAACGAAAGGAAATCGAGAAAATAAAATGTTAACAAGGGGACAAAAGAACACCACATTCATGTTTGCTGTTATTTTTTAGGCATGAAGTACATATGTTAAAAGTCCCAACTGTAACTTGGCATAGAAAAAAATTGCTTAGGATGGAATCTAGTTCAGTTTATGTTGGCCCAGACAAAATGCTTCCATTAGTTGGCTAGAGGGAATACAGGCAACTGCAGTATGGCAGAAAATTATTAAATACATCTGTCCATTAAGGGTACAATAATGCCAACCAATGACTATTTTGAATGATACTTACCTAACTTGTCCATATCTTTAATACTAGGCATGGAAGGATCAATCCATTTCTGGTCTGTATTATTATTATTATTATTATTATTATTATTATTATTATTATTATTATCATCATCATCATCATCATCATCATTATTAGCAGCAGCAGCAGCAGCAGCAGCAGCAGCAGCAGCTTAATACCTGAAGGTTACCAAGCAACTTACACAATGTTAAAACAAAACAAATAAAACACACTATAAAACATAACAATAAACAACAACAAAACAATAACAATACCACCCCCACAGCCACAGGAAAGTTTGTCAGCATATTCAAAACAAAACATCATCTCAATCTATCAAATGCCTGACAGAAAAGGTACGTTTTCACCTGGCATCAAAAAGATGTCAATGATGCCAGGCAGACCTCACTAGGGACCATATTCCACAGATGAGGAGCCACAACTGAAAAGGTCCTCTCCCTTGTCACCACACTCCAAGCTTTCCTCAAAGGGGGGGGGGTCTGGAGAAGGGCCTCGAAGGAAGATCTAAGGGTCCAGGTAGGTTCATATTGGGAGAGGCATTCTGGAGCTGAGAGCGATGAAGCAAGAGAGGAGGAGGCTTGAGTGCAGATGGAGACGTACTCCTGACGGATGCAATTATGCCTTGGTAAGTGCCTCTACTAAGTCGTATATAGAAGCGGTGAGGGCAGCGAAAAAGTGATATTTTGCTGCCACCATTAATTCATCTCTCAACCGCCCAGCGGAGCTTTTTAAAATTGTCCGAGGGCTTTTACACTCTAGTCCTCAGGACATCATAGAACCATCAGAAACCTGCTGTAATGAGTTCGCCTGGCACTTCCAAGATAAAATCTTATGGATCCTTGCCCCTCTTGGCTAGTGAAAGCTGACAGGGCTGGAACAGCCGGTTGGGCCAGGGAAGTGATAAATGCCTCCTTGAGAGAGGGAGTGGTCCCTAGCTGTTTGAAAGAGGCGGTAGTGAGACCACTCCTGAAGAAACCTTCCTTGGACCCAGATAATTTGAACAACTATAGACCGGTGGCGAACGTTCCATTCCTGGGCAAGGTCTTAGAACGTGTGGTTGCCGGCCAGCTCCAGGTGCTCTTGGATGAAACCGATTATCTTGATCCATTTCAATCCGGTTTTAGGCCCGATTTCGGCACTGAAACAGCCTTGGTCGCCCTGTATGATGACCTATGTCGGGAGAGGGACAGGGGGAGTGTAACTCTGTTGATTCTCCTTGATCTCTCAGCTGCTTTTGATACCATCGACCATGGCATCCTTCTGGGGAGACTCATGGAGTTGGGAGTTGGAGGTACTGCTTGACAGTGGCTCCGCTCTTACTTGGTGGATCGTCTCCAGAACGTAGGGCTTGGGGAGCACTGCTCGATACCCTGGACTCTCCATTGTGGAGTCCCACAGGGATCGGTTCTGTCCCCTATGCTTTTTAACATCTACATGAAGCCGCTGGGTGCGGTCATCAGGAGTTTTGGAGTGCGTTGTCACCAGTATGCTGATGACACGCAACTCTATTTCTCCTTTTCATCTTCTTCATGTGAGGCTGTTAATGTGCTGAACCATTGCCTGGCCACGATAACGGACTGGATGAGAGCTAACAAACTTAGGCTCGATCCTGACAAGACTGAGACGCTGTTGGTGAACGCCTTCTCGGCCCAGATGGTGGATGTTCAACCTGTTCTGGATGGGGTTACACTCCTCCTGAAGGAACAGGTTCATAGTCTGGGGGTTCTTTTCGATCCATTCCTGTCCCTCGAGGCTCAGGTAGCCTCGGTGGCACAGAATGCGTTCTACCATCTTCGGATGGTAGCCCAGCTACGCCCCTACCTGGACAGCGACGACCTCGCCTCAGTTGTGCATGCCCTGGTAACTTCTAGATTGGACTACTGCAATGCGCTCTACGTGGGGCTGCCTTTGAAGACAGTTCGGAAACTACAGCTAGTGAAAAATGCGGCAGCCAGACTGTTGACGAGGACGAAACGGTCCGCACGCATAACACCTGTTCTGGCTCGTTTGCACTGGCTACCTGTTCGTTTCCGGGCCAGATTCAAAGTGCTAGTTTTGACTTATAAAGCCTTACACGGCGCGGGACCACAGTACCTGGCGGAACACCTCTCCCGATACGAACCTACCCATTCACTACGTTCAACATCAAAGGCCCTCCTCTGAGTTCCAACCCATAGAGAGGCTCGGAGGGTTGTAACAAGATCTAGGGCCTTTTCAGTGGTGGCCCCTGAATTATGGAACAGTCTCCCCAACGAGGTACGCCTGGCACCTACACTTCTATCTTTCCGGCGCCAGGTCAAAACCTTTTTATTTTCCCAGGCATTTTAATATATTTTATTAGCTTTTAATATGTACCAGATTGTTTAATTGTTTAATATGTTTGCCTTTTAGTGTTTTTTATGTGATTTTATTGTATTTTACTTACTGTTGTGCATCGCCCAGAGAGCCTTCTGGCTGTGGGTGGTATAAAAATTGAATAAAATAAAATAAATAAAATAAATTAAAGATATTGGGGTCCTGAGCCGTAAAGAGCTTTATAGGTCAAAACAAGCATTTTGAATTGGGCCCGGAAGCATATAGGCAGCCAATGCAATTGGAACACGATAGGTGTTATATGTTCTATTCACCTTGAACCCGTCAACAATTGGGCAGCTGCATTCTGCAGTAAATGAAGCTTCTGAACCATTTTCAAAGGCAGACCCACGTAAAGTGCATTGCAATAATCAATGTATCAATTTTCCTTGTATTTTTTTTAAATTAACTACATTTTTAACCACCCTTCCCCTAAATTGAGCTCAGGGTGATATATAACAAACATTAACACAACAATATACAACCATTCTATAAAAATATAGATAAAAAAAAAAGCTCATCAAATTACAAACATTCTCAAGACTGTCAATGCTGTGAACACTAAAATAGCTTCACTCTCCAAACAAATGCCTCTTCAGCTAATTCCTGAATATCGCAAAACATGAATTGCTAAAGTAGTGCATCTAAATCTACACATTTCTAAACACATTTTATCTTAAATGCATGTGTTTAAATGCATTTTGGTATGTAGTCCCAGACACAGCACCTCTGAAAATCCTTAAGATAGATACCACCTTGAACTTGGTGATGGAGGAAAGGATTGGTATTTTTAAACATGTGCTAAATCTTCCTGGGGTTGACTTCACCACATAAAAATGCACCCACAATGTCCATATTCTTATCTAAGTCAAATAGTTGCTAGATATTATTGTGAGGTTCAGTTAAGCAGTATACTATCCGCAGATGCATTCACCTAACAGGTTCAGCTTGATGAACCACATGTTTGATGTTGAAGTTCATTCAGGATTCCTTGATGCAGAGCTCGATTTACACTCTTCTTATTCCCATACAAATATTTTGTGGCCCATTGATTCCATTCGTCTTCAAATGCACTAAAGCTCTCCCTCACAACATGCAAGGAGCAATGCCTATTTCCTACTGCTGAAACACCAGAAAGTGTTGTCAGTTACCAGAGAGGCTATCCATAGTAGCCTATTTCAGACATATTTATGTTTGTTTCTCCCAGCAGGGTCCAACTTATTAGCAGCAAAGAATCTAGGATGAAAATATGACCTACAGACTCTCTGAAGTGCAACGGGAAACATATTAAACACATGTTATGTCAAAAAGCCCTGTAAACAAATGTGTTGAAAATTCATTCGCTTAAAAATAAGGAAGAGGGTAAAGCAGCTTTGTCTGCAATTTTGTGCCTATGAAGTAACAAAAATAACACCCAGAGATTCTAAAGGCAGTTTTCCTGAGCCAAGAAATTGCCCTGGTGTCAGCAGATCTGAGTGTTTTACAAAGTGTACCAAGACAGAGTTCATCTTCAAGCCTTTGGTGGTCACTCCTGTGAAGTGGAAAGGCAGGCTACATTGCCAAAATCACCCACTGTGCTAGCAGCTCAATAGCAGAAACTGAGTGTGTTATCTGGCATCATACTTCTACTTTGAAAAATCCTCGCAATACTTTCAGTATGAACACACGTTATAAAATACCATGAAGAATAAATATATGACAGGCAAACTTCCTTTCACTTCAGCTATTTCAATCTCAGCAGCAAGTAGTGCAGAAGTAAATGAAAAACAAGAAGCCTGCCCTCCTTTTTTTAATGGTTAGTAGCTTTGCAACCCACCCAGCCGCCATTTGCCCGAGGATCGTTTCACACAATACATATTTTGACCAAATATATTCAATTGTCATAGTTGTTTTTTTTAAGTGGATAAAGTATATTCAGCAATGTATGCACGAATCCAAGCACATTTAGGCTCACAATCTAAGGTTCTTCAGGTATATAGACAAACCTAAATGAATTACACAGCAGCCTCAAACAATACCCATGATTGTAGTACATCTTTTCCCAGTTGCTCAGCTGCAGAAATTGCTGTTGAATATGGCCAGAATCCAACACAGAATTATAAACACACTGAAGCCCCTTGATAGGTTGGTAGTTTGCATTCTAATCAGTTTAGTGATGCAACCTGTACTAACATATTTTTACCCACCAAACGTTATAGTTAAGACCCCATCTGTACTATACATTTAAAAGCACTATCACAGCACTTTAAACAGTCCTGGCTTCCCCCAAATAATCCTGGAAACTATAGTTTGTTAAAGGTGCTGAGAATTATTAGGAGACCCCCTATTCTCGTCACAGAGCTACAATTTCAAGAGGTTTTTTTTAACAATCATTCCCTCTTCCCAGGAAACTCTGAGAATTGTAGCTCTGTGAGGAGAGGGGGGGTCTCCTAACAACTGTCAGCACCCTTAACAAACTGCAGTTCCCAGATTTTTTTTAGGGGGAGTCATGATTGTTTAAAGGGGGATGATACTGTTTTAAATGTATAGTGCAGATGGAGGCAGAGTTGTGGTGACAAGCTCAAAACTGAACCAAGGTAAGAAGTGACATAAATTTCACTTGCTACCTCCTCGTTGGAGATCCATGGAAAATTGACTAAGTATCCTGGTCAACTATTAAAAGAAAGGAAAAATAATATAAGCAGTCAATTTTCACTTACTGAAAAAGTGAGAGGAGCATATCCACTGAGAGTTTTATGGGGACCATTTAATTTATCTATGCATTAATAACCTGGAAAAAAATCAGTGCAAATATCATTAGAAATAGGATAGAGAGCTGAGTAGAATGCTAGCTTGACACAAGCAGCCTTTTTAAAAGCATCATTCACTCAGAATAAATTGTAGCATTGGAGAATCTTGTATAGGGATGAAAATGGACTATCAAGCAGAACTCCTGATATGAATCTATCCAGACCCTTTAATCTTCTGAGACTCATCTCCACATCCTCCTCTGAAGGAGGCTCGGAGGGTGGTGACAAGGGAGAGGGCCTTTTCACTTGTGGCTCCCCATTTGTGAAATATACTCAACAGTGCGGTCTGCCTGTTGCCGTCATTGACCTTTTTCAATGCCAGGTAAAGATTAATCTTTTTTCCCCCAAGCGTTTGATAGACCAAGATGATGTATTAGTGTGCTACCAAAGTTTGTGGCTCTATGGAAGTGGTTATTGCTTTGTTTTATGTATGGTTATTTGCTTTGTTTTATGTATGACATATTATTTTGGCTGTTAATTATGTTGAAAGTCACTTGGAGAGCTTCGGGCAGCAAGAGACTAATAAATTATTATTATTATTATTATTATTATTATTATTATTATTATTATATTATTATTATTATTATTTCCTTCCATTAGCCTGTCCAACACCCATTGCAGCATAGAATCTTGCTATGTATGCTTTTTACCTTATTTCTCTACAATGAAAGAGATGTTTTTAAGAAGCACACATTATACATAGATACACAAATTGCTTTGCAATATACATTATTTACATATTTATTGATGTATAATTGTTGCTGTCTCGACAGGTGCCTCATTCATTATCTTTTTTTCTGAAATGTTGCTTGCTGACTTTGTGTGTGTATAAGTTGTTCATTTCTAGAGGAAGCCTGTAGACACTATGGCTACAGTCCTAACCATGCCTGCTCAGAAGTGAGTACAACTGAATTCAATGGGGCTTATTCCCGGTTAAGTGGGTTTAGAACTGCAGCCTTAATCCATTTCATATAGTAAACTGTAAAACTCAATAGAATGAATTGTTCATTACTGTTCTTTTCATACAGAATAAAGTTATCTCTGTTGTTACCTGTGGACTATGAGAACCAAATATGAGAACCAAAACACAGCCATCTTTGAAAATTCACACTTAACCATTTTTTGTGATGCAATTTTCCAACTGAATAATGTTTACAAAAATGTATTTATTAGGGGAAAGTATGAATAAAAATGAACATATCAGAGAAAAGAAAATACAAAATACATTATATGAGGAGAAACTGCTTTCAAAAATGTGTACATTAGTCAAAGCTGTCTACAAAAATGTATTTACTAAAATGCTGAAGACTTTTCATGAGGATTTTTTAAAAATGAAAATTGTTGCACAAATGTGGAGAACTGAATTTAAGACTGGAAAAAATGAGAAACTGAGAGAACTGAAACTGACAGTTCAGAAAATCCTGCCCTTGCAAAACTTATGGGACAAGTATCTTGAAAAAACAGTGTCAGAAAGTAGAAATATCTGCTGAAATGATTGGTTAGATGTTGCACATTCCCAAATAATTATTTATTTTAATATTTATAAACCACACTTTCATGAAAAATATAGCAAAGTGGTGTATAACATAAAAGCACAATTCTACAACAACAACAGTAAAGACATCCATGAGATATAAATGAAAACTGGTTCATAAGAAAAAAAATCATATTCCAAAGGACTGCCTGAACAGTACAATTTTTAATAGACATGTGAAGGAACGTAGGGATGACTCCTGCCAAACTTCTATTGGCAAGGAGTTCTACGGGGCAGTGCCTGCCAGACAAAAGGGTCGGCCCCTGCTAAACACCAACCAAACCTCAGGAACATGGGGAATCAAGTGCCCCATCAGCAGATGAATGCAGAATATGGAGCAAACTCTTTCCTCAAGAAATGATTCTTGGATGGTTCAAATTAATACAACAATTTAAAGAAAAATACAACTCCAATAAAACCATGAAGCATGATAAAACAGCAGATAAAATCTCCCAGATGTCCCATACATAAAAACTCTGAATGAATAAAATATCGCCCTCCCCAGTGCCTAAAATATGATGTTAGCACCAGGTGAGCCTCCTTAGGAAGGGCATCCCCTAATTGGGGTACCATGGCTGAAAAAAGTCATCTTCTTTTGAACTGGGCTTGGAAATGAAGCAAGCGCAGTTATATTAAAACCAGTGAAAGGCAATCTGAATGAGCTGCACCTCAGAATTCTGGCAGTTGTCTTCCACACTAATTGAGGCAACTGAGCCAACAGTAGTTCAACAATGAGGTTACCAGGGCATGGATTACTGTGACCAGACAGGGATCCAGAAGTGGTGGCAGCTAGCAATCCAGCTGTAGCTGATAAAAGGCACTCCATGCCACAGAGGCCATTAGCAGGACCAGCAGCAGCCTGTCCTGGGCCCGCAGAGCTGTAGCCCAACACCCCCCAATACAGGTGGTGTGGGATTAATAAGCCCGCCCACGCACCCCACCTACCTCTTGTCATGTGAATAAAGTGTGCATGTAGCATGCACGCCTATCATCAACCGTTTAGAGAAGCCCTTTAGGAAAGCCCCCGTTGCCATATTGGGTGATGGCAGGCATGTGTGCATGACATTCACACTCATGGGAGAGGTAGGTGGGGTGTGTGTGGGCTTATTGAAGCCTATCATGTCTTGTCTATATTTGGGTAGGGTGGGAGCTTCTTCTCCATGATTCGCGGCAGGACTGGGTTGCAGGACCTGACACTGTTGCCGACCATGGAATGGAAGCACCATCCTCCCAACCCTAAGGCCACAAGGGCCCTCAGCCAGGGCCCAACCTTGCCACCCTCTGGCATTGGCCCTGCCCATTAGTATGGTTTGGATCTTTATAGAAACACATTGCTACACAGGCTGTATAATGCTAGGAATACCCACAGAGAAGGAATACTAACATAAGAACATAAAAAGAGCCTGCTGGATCAGGCCAGTGGCCCATCTAGTCCAGCATCCTGTTCTCACATTGGCCAACCAGGTGCCTGGGGGAAGCCTGCAAGCAGGACCCGAGTGCAAGAACACTCTCCTCTCCTGAGGCTTCCAGCAACTGGTTTTCAGAAGCATGCTGCCTCTGACTAGGGTGGCAGAGCACAGCCATCACGGCTAGTAGCCATTGATAGCCCTGTCCTCCATGAATTTGTCTAATCTTCTTTTAAAGCCATCCAAGCTGGTGGCCATTACTGCATCTTGTGGGAGCAAATTCCATAGTTTAACTATGCGCTGAGTAAAGAAGTACTTCCTTTTGTCTGTCCTGAATCTTCCAACATTCAGCTTCTTTGAATGTCCACGAGTTCTAGTATTATGAGAGAGGGAGAAGAACTTTTCTCTATCCACTTTCTCAATGCCATGCATAATTTTATACACTTCTATCATGTCTCCTCTGACCCGCCTTTTCTCTAAACTAAAAAGCCCCAAATGCTGCAACCTTTCCTCGTAAGGGAGTCGCTCCATCCCCTTGATCATTCTGGTTGCCCTCTTCTGAACCTTTTCCAACTCTATAATATCCTTTTTGAGATGAGGCGACCAGAACTGTACACAATATTCCAAATGCGGCCGCACCATAGATTTATACAACGGCATGATGATATCGGCAGTTTTATTTTCAATACCTTTCCTAATTATCCCTAGCATGGAATTTGCCTTTTTCACAGCTGCCGCACACTGGGTCAACATTTTCATCGTACTGTCCACTACAACCCCGAGGTCTCTCTCCTGGTCGGTCACCGCCAGTTCAGACCCCATGAGCGTATATGTGAAATTCAGATTTTTTGCTCCAATATGCATAATTTTACACTTGTTTATATTGAATTGCATTTGCCATTTTTCTGCCCATTCACTCAGTTTGGAGAGGTCTTTTTGGAGCTCTTTGCAATGCCTTTTTGTTGTAACAACCCTGAACAATTTAGTGTCGTCAGCAAACTTGGCCACTTCACTGCTCACTCCTAATTCCAGGTCATTAATGAACAAGTTGAAAAGTACAGGTCCCAATACCGATCCTTGAGGGACTCCACTTTCTACAGCCCTCCATTGGGAGAACTGCCCGTTTATTCCTACTCTCTGCTTTCTGCTTCTTAACCAATTCCTTATCCACAAAAGGACGTCTCCACTTATTCCATGACTGCTAAGCTTCCTCAGAAGCCTTTGGTGAGGTACCTTGTCAAACGCTTTTTGAAAGTCTAAGTACACTATGTCCACTGGATCACCTCTATCTATATGCTTGTTGACACTCTCAAAGAATTCTAATAGGTTACTGAGACAGGACTTTCCCTTGCAGAAGCCATGCTGGCTCTGCTTCAGCAAGGCTTGTTCTTCTATGTGCTTAGTTAATCTAGCTTTAATAATACTTTCTACCAGTTTTCCAGGGACAGAAGTTAAGCTAACTGGCCTGTAATTTCCGGGATCCCCTCTGGATCCCTTTTTGAAGATTGGCGTTACATTTGCCACTTTCCAGTCCTCAGGCACGGAGGAGGACCCAAGGGACAAGTTACATATTTTAGTTAGCAGATCAGCAATTTCACCTTTGAGTTCTTTGAGAACTCTCGGGTGGATGCCATCCGGGCCCGGTGATTTGTCAGTTTTTATATTGTCCATTAAGCTTAGAACTTCCTCTCTCGTTACCACTATTTGTCTCAGTTCCTCAGAATCCCTTCCTGCAAATGTTAGTTCAGGTTCAGGGATCTGCCCTATATCTTCCACTGTGAAGACAGATGCAAAGAATTCATTTAGCTTCTCTGCAATCTCCTTATCGTTCTTTAGTACACCTTTGACTCCCTTATCATCCAAGGGTCCAATCGTCTCCCTAGATGGTCTCCTGCTTTGAATGTATTTATAGAATTTTTTGTTGTTGGTTTTTATGTTCTTAGCAATGGGCTCCTCAAATTCTTTTTTAGCATCCCTTATTGTCTTCTTGCATTTCTTTTGCCAGAGTTTGTGTTCTTTTTTATTTTCTTCATTCGGACAAGACTTCCATTTTCTGAAGGAAGACTTTTTGCCTCTAAGAGCTTCCTTGACTTTGCTCGTTAACCATGCTGGCATCTTCTTGGCCCTGGCGGTACCTTTTCTGATCTGCGGTATGCACTCCAGTTGAGCTTCTAATATAGTGTTTTTAAACAACTTCCAAGCATTTTCGAGTGATGTGGCCCTCTGGACTTTGTTTTTCAGCTTTCTTTTTACCAATCCCCTCATTTTTGTGAAGTTTCCTCTTTTGAAGTCAAATGTGACCGTGTTGGATTTTCTTGGCAATTGGCCAGTTACATGTATGTTTAATTTAATAGCACTGTGGTCACTGCTCCCAATCGGTTCAACAACACTTACATCTCGCACCAGGTCCCGGTCCCCACTGAGGATTAAGTCCAGGGTTGTCGTCCCTCTGGTCGGTTCCATGACCAACTGGTCTAGGGAATAGTCATTTAGAATATCTAGAAACTTTGCTTCTTTGTCATGACTGGAACACATATGCGGCCAGTCTATGTCTGGGTAGTTGAAGTCACCCATTACTACCACATTTCCTAGTTTGGATGCTTCCTCAATTTCATATCTCATCTCAAGGTCTCCCTGAGCATTTTGATCAGGGGGACGATAGATCGTTCCCAGTATTAGGTCCCTCCTGGGGCATGGTATCACCACCCACAACGATTCTGTGGAGGAGTCCGCCTCTTTTGGGGTTTCCAGCTTGCTGGATTCAATGCCTTCTTTCACGTATAGAGCGACTCCGCCACCAATACGTCCTTCCCTGTCCTTCCGATATAGTTTATATCCAGGGATAACCGTATCCCACTGGTTTTCTCCATTCCACCAGGTCTCCGTTATGCTCACTATATCAATGCTCTCCTCTAAGACCAAGCACTCCAGTTCTCCCATCTTGGTTTGGAGGCTCCTAGCATTAGCGTACAGGCACTTGTAAGCAGTGTCTCTCTTCAAGTGTCTTTGGCACTTGTGGTTTGGCCTGTGGTAATTTTGCTCTTCTGAATTGATATCCTGTGCCCCTGCTCTCACAATGCCTACTGCTAGGCCTACCCCTTTTAACATTTCATCATTTCTTTGGTTTTTATCCCGGGGGGGGGTTATTCCGAACCGGACCTTTCTCAGCTCCTGTCGGGTTTCCCCCCTCAGTCAGTTTAAAAGCTGCTCTGCTACCTTTTTAATTTTAAGTGCCAGCAGTCTGGTTCCATTCTGGTTCAAGTGGAGCCCGTCCCTTTTGTACAGGCCCGGCTTGTCCCAAAATGTTCCCCAGTGCCTAACAAATCCAAACCCTTCCACCCGACACCATCGTCTCATCCACGCATTGAGACTGTGAAGCTGGGCCTGTCTGGCTGGTCGTGCGCGTGGAACCGGTAGCATTTCAGAGAAAGCCACCTTGGAGGTCCTGGCTTTCAGCATCCTACCTAGCAACCTAAATTTTGCTTCCAGGACCTCACGGCTGCATTTCCCCATGTCGTTGGTGCCAACGTGCACCACGACCACTGACTCCTTCCCAGCACTGTCTACCAAACTATCTAAACGACGGGCGATATCCGCAACCTTCGCACCAGGCAGGCAAAACACCTTGCGGTCTACACGCCCATCACACACCCCACTGTCTATGTTCCTAATGATCGAATCACCCACTACAAGGATCCCTCCACCCCCCGGAGATATATCCTCGGCACGAAAGGACAGCTGCTCATCCCCCAAGGAATGGGTCCCTTCTAAGGGATCGTTTCCCTCTTCCTCAGCTGGATGCTCTCCTTCCCCGAGACCATCGTTCTCCATGATAGCAGGAGAGCTATCATTGTTGGAGTGGGACACAGCTATAATGTCCCGGAAGGCCTCCTCCACACACCTCTCTGCCTCTCTCAGCTTTTCCAGGTCCGCCACCTTGGCCTCAAGGAAATGAAGTCGTTCCCGGAGAGCCAGAAGCTCATTGCACCGAGAGCACACCCACAACTTCTGTCCAACAGGCAGATAGTCATACATGCTGCAGGCGGTGCAAAACACTGGAAAGCCCCCACACCCCTGCTGGCTTCTTACCTGCATAGTTTTGTTTAAGGTTTATTACGTCAATGGGTTGGAGACTGCGGTTTAGTTGAGGTCAGGGAACAAATGGGCAGAGTAGGGGGCCCTGGCCTCCTTGCCCTGCTGCCGAACTCGCTCTGCTGCTGAACTCGCCTTGACGCTTTGTCAGCTGGGGCCTTGACGCTTCGTCAGCTGGGGCTCCCTCCAGACTGGTTGTCTGTCTCTGAATTTTCTTACTCATTCACTGAGTCAGAATCAGCAGTAAGTGACAGAGGCTACAATAGGGCATAATTTGTTCAGTGGTCAGTTCATGTCTCTGCAATTTTTAATCTCTGAGAACTTGTGATAATGTAAATACCCAGCAAGTCTGGCTGCAGGTGTACACTGTACAACAGAAATATACCATAATTTTAACCATTCCACCAGTTACTGGCTGCATAATGGAGTCTTGCAATTCCTCTTGCTATTGACACCGATGGTGAGAAAATACTCTTATGACACGGCCAATTAATTTAGGCAATTTAGCTTCCTTGTGTGCCCACCACCCACTTCTGAAATCCATCTTGAATGGACAATTGGTCCAAACAGAAAAGATCAAAAACACCATGCATTCACTAGAAACAATTATAGAGAACTGAAATAATAATAATAATAATAATAATAATAAAATTTTATTTGTGAGTTGCCTATCTGTCCGAATTAACGGACACTCTAGGCGACGTACATCAACATAGTAAAATACAATATACAAATCAAAAAGCCACAATCAGTAATTAATCTAAAACCAGCCTTCAATTAATACATCATAAAACTAATCCACCCCAGAAATCCTGTAGGCCCGCCTGAATAGCCAATTTATACAATTTATTCTGAGAAAGGGGGGACTTTTTAAAGATCCTTTTATCGTACTAGAAAAAAGATTCAGACTTTTTTTTTCAGAGGGGCAGGCATGTTCCAGTTTATTTTATTCTGGCCTTCTTCACCCACCCAGTTGCTGGGGACATAATGTTTGTCAAGGTTAAGGACACTCAGCTTTTTGTCCGAGGGCTTTTACACTCTAGTCCTCAGGACATCATAGAACCATCAGAAACCTGCTGTAATGAGTTCGCCTGGCACTTCCAAGATAAAATCTTATGGATCCTTGCCCCTCTTGGCTAGTGAAAGCTGACAGGGCTGGAACAGCCGGTTGGGCCAGGGAAGTGATAAATGCCTCCTTGAGAGAGGGAGTGGTCCCTAGCTGTTTGAAAGAGGCGGTAGTGAGACCACTCCTGAAGAAACCTTCCTTGGACCCAGATAATTTGAACAACTATAGACCGGTGGCGAACGTTCCATTCCTGGGCAAGGTCTTAGAACGTGTGGTTGCCGGCCAGCTCCAGGTGCTCTTGGATGAAACCGATTATCTTGATCCATTTCAATCCGGTTTTAGGCCCGATTTCGGCACTGAAACAGCCTTGGTCGCCCTGTATGATGACCTATGTCGGGAGAGGGACAGGGGGAGTGTAACTCTGTTGATTCTCCTTGATCTCTCAGCTGCTTTTGATACCATCGACCATGGCATCCTTCTGGGGAGACTCATGGAGTTGGGAGTTGGAGGTACTGCTTGACAGTGGCTCCGCTCTTACTTGGTGGATCGTCTCCAGAACGTAGGGCTTGGGGAGCACTGCTCGATACCCTGGACTCTCCATTGTGGAGTCCCACAGGGATCGGTTCTGTCCCCTATGCTTTTTAACATCTACATGAAGCCGCTGGGTGCGGTCATCAGGAGTTTTGGAGTGCGTTGTCACCAGTATGCTGATGACACGCAACTCTATTTCTCCTTTTCATCTTCTTCATGTGAGGCTGTTAATGTGCTGAACCATTGCCTGGCCACGATAACGGACTGGATGAGAGCTAACAAACTTAGGCTCGATCCTGACAAGACTGAGACGCTGTTGGTGAACGCCTTCTCGGCCCAGATGGTGGATGTTCAACCTGTTCTGGATGGGGTTACACTCCTCCTGAAGGAACAGGTTCATAGTCTGGGGGTTCTTTTCGATCCATTCCTGTCCCTCGAGGCTCAGGTAGCCTCGGTGGCACAGAATGCGTTCTACCATCTTCGGATGGTAGCCCAGCTACGCCCCTACCTGGACAGCGACGACCTCGCCTCAGTTGTGCATGCCCTGGTAACTTCTAGATTGGACTACTGCAATGCGCTCTACGTGGGGCTGCCTTTGAAGACAGTTCGGAAACTACAGCTAGTGAAAAATGCGGCAGCCAGACTGTTGACGAGGACGAAACGGTCCGCACGCATAACACCTGTTCTGGCTCGTTTGCACTGGCTACCTGTTCGTTTCCGGGCCAGATTCAAAGTGCTAGTTTTGACTTATAAAGCCTTACACGGCGCGGGACCACAGTACCTGGCGGAACACCTCTCCCGATACGAACCTACCCATTCACTACGTTCAACATCAAAGGCCCTCCTCTGAGTTCCAACCCATAGAGAGGCTCGGAGGGTTGTAACAAGATCTAGGGCCTTTTCAGTGGTGGCCCCTGAATTATGGAACAGTCTCCCCAACGAGGTACGCCTGGCACCTACACTTCTATCTTTCCGGCGCCAGGTCAAAACCTTTTTATTTTCCCAGGCATTTTAATATATTTTATTAGCTTTTAATATGTACCAGATTGTTTAATTGTTTAATATGTTTGCCTTTTAGTGTTTTTTATGTGATTTTATTGTATTTTACTTACTGTTGTGCATCGCCCAGAGAGCCTTCTGGCTGTGGGTGGTATAAAAATTGAATAAAATAAAATAAATAAAATAAATTAAAGATATTGGGGTCCTGAGCCGTAAAGAGCTTTATAGGTCAAAACAAGCATTTTGAATTGGGCCCGGAAGCATATAGGCAGCCAATGCAATTGGAACACGATAGGTGTTATATGTTCTATTCACCTTGAACCCGTCAACAATTGGGCAGCTGCATTCTGCAGTAAATGAAGCTTCTGAACCATTTTCAAAGGCAGACCCACGTAAAGTGCATTGCAATAATCAATGTATCAATTTTCCTTGTATTTTTTTTAAATTAACTACATTTTTAACCACCCTTCCCCTAAATTGAGCTCAGGGTGATATATAACAAACATTAACACAACAATATACAACCATTCTATAAAAATATAGATAAAAAAAAAAGCTCATCAAATTACAAACATTCTCAAGACTGTCAATGCTGTGAACACTAAAATAGCTTCACTCTCCAAACAAATGCCTCTTCAGCTAATTCCTGAATATCGCAAAACATGAATTGCTAAAGTAGTGCATCTAAATCTACACATTTCTAAACACATTTTATCTTAAATGCATGTGTTTAAATGCATTTTGGTATGTAGTCCCAGACACAGCACCTCTGAAAATCCTTAAGATAGATACCACCTTGAACTTGGTGATGGAGGAAAGGATTGGTATTTTTAAACATGTGCTAAATCTTCCTGGGGTTGACTTCACCACATAAAAATGCACCCACAATGTCCATATTCTTATCTAAGTCAAATAGTTGCTAGATATTATTGTGAGGTTCAGTTAAGCAGTATACTATCCGCAGATGCATTCACCTAACAGGTTCAGCTTGATGAACCACATGTTTGATGTTGAAGTTCATTCAGGATTCCTTGATGCAGAGCTCGATTTACACTCTTCTTATTCCCATACAAATATTTTGTGGCCCATTGATTCCATTCGTCTTCAAATGCACTAAAGCTCTCCCTCACAACATGCAAGGAGCAATGCCTATTTCCTACTGCTGAAACACCAGAAAGTGTTGTCAGTTACCAGAGAGGCTATCCATAGTAGCCTATTTCAGACATATTTATGTTTGTTTCTCCCAGCAGGGTCCAACTTATTAGCAGCAAAGAATCTAGGATGAAAATATGACCTACAGACTCTCTGAAGTGCAACGGGAAACATATTAAACACATGTTATGTCAAAAAGCCCTGTAAACAAATGTGTTGAAAATTCATTCGCTTAAAAATAAGGAAGAGGGTAAAGCAGCTTTGTCTGCAATTTTGTGCCTATGAAGTAACAAAAATAACACCCAGAGATTCTAAAGGCAGTTTTCCTGAGCCAAGAAATTGCCCTGGTGTCAGCAGATCTGAGTGTTTTACAAAGTGTACCAAGACAGAGTTCATCTTCAAGCCTTTGGTGGTCACTCCTGTGAAGTGGAAAGGCAGGCTACATTGCCAAAATCACCCACTGTGCTAGCAGCTCAATAGCAGAAACTGAGTGTGTTATCTGGCATCATACTTCTACTTTGAAAAATCCTCGCAATACTTTCAGTATGAACACACGTTATAAAATACCATGAAGAATAAATATATGACAGGCAAACTTCCTTTCACTTCAGCTATTTCAATCTCAGCAGCAAGTAGTGCAGAAGTAAATGAAAAACAAGAAGCCTGCCCTCCTTTTTTTAATGGTTAGTAGCTTTGCAACCCACCCAGCCGCCATTTGCCCGAGGATCGTTTCACACAATACATATTTTGACCAAATATATTCAATTGTCATAGTTGTTTTTTTTAAGTGGATAAAGTATATTCAGCAATGTATGCACGAATCCAAGCACATTTAGGCTCACAATCTAAGGTTCTTCAGGTATATAGACAAACCTAAATGAATTACACAGCAGCCTCAAACAATACCCATGATTGTAGTACATCTTTTCCCAGTTGCTCAGCTGCAGAAATTGCTGTTGAATATGGCCAGAATCCAACACAGAATTATAAACACACTGAAGCCCCTTGATAGGTTGGTAGTTTGCATTCTAATCAGTTTAGTGATGCAACCTGTACTAACATATTTTTACCCACCAAACGTTATAGTTAAGACCCCATCTGTACTATACATTTAAAAGCACTATCACAGCACTTTAAACAGTCCTGGCTTCCCCCAAATAATCCTGGAAACTATAGTTTGTTAAAGGTGCTGAGAATTATTAGGAGACCCCCTATTCTCGTCACAGAGCTACAATTTCAAGAGGTTTTTTTTAACAATCATTCCCTCTTCCCAGGAAACTCTGAGAATTGTAGCTCTGTGAGGAGAGGGGGGGTCTCCTAACAACTGTCAGCACCCTTAACAAACTGCAGTTCCCAGATTTTTTTTAGGGGGAGTCATGATTGTTTAAAGGGGGATGATACTGTTTTAAATGTATAGTGCAGATGGAGGCAGAGTTGTGGTGACAAGCTCAAAACTGAACCAAGGTAAGAAGTGACATAAATTTCACTTGCTACCTCCTCGTTGGAGATCCATGGAAAATTGACTAAGTATCCTGGTCAACTATTAAAAGAAAGGAAAAATAATATAAGCAGTCAATTTTCACTTACTGAAAAAGTGAGAGGAGCATATCCACTGAGAGTTTTATGGGGACCATTTAATTTATCTATGCATTAATAACCTGGAAAAAAATCAGTGCAAATATCATTAGAAATAGGATAGAGAGCTGAGTAGAATGCTAGCTTGACACAAGCAGCCTTTTTAAAAGCATCATTCACTCAGAATAAATTGTAGCATTGGAGAATCTTGTATAGGGATGAAAATGGACTATCAAGCAGAACTCCTGATATGAATCTATCCAGACCCTTTAATCTTCTGAGACTCATCTCCACATCCTCCTCTGAAGGAGGCTCGGAGGGTGGTGACAAGGGAGAGGGCCTTTTCACTTGTGGCTCCCCATTTGTGAAATATACTCAACAGTGCGGTCTGCCTGTTGCCGTCATTGACCTTTTTCAATGCCAGGTAAAGATTAATCTTTTTTCCCCCAAGCGTTTGATAGACCAAGATGATGTATTAGTGTGCTACCAAAGTTTGTGGCTCTATGGAAGTGGTTATTGCTTTGTTTTATGTATGGTTATTTGCTTTGTTTTATGTATGACATATTATTTTGGCTGTTAATTATGTTGAAAGTCACTTGGAGAGCTTCGGGCAGCAAGAGACTAATAAATTATTATTATTATTATTATTATTATTATTATTATTATTATTATATTATTATTATTATTATTTCCTTCCATTAGCCTGTCCAACACCCATTGCAGCATAGAATCTTGCTATGTATGCTTTTTACCTTATTTCTCTACAATGAAAGAGATGTTTTTAAGAAGCACACATTATACATAGATACACAAATTGCTTTGCAATATACATTATTTACATATTTATTGATGTATAATTGTTGCTGTCTCGACAGGTGCCTCATTCATTATCTTTTTTTCTGAAATGTTGCTTGCTGACTTTGTGTGTGTATAAGTTGTTCATTTCTAGAGGAAGCCTGTAGACACTATGGCTACAGTCCTAACCATGCCTGCTCAGAAGTGAGTACAACTGAATTCAATGGGGCTTATTCCCGGTTAAGTGGGTTTAGAACTGCAGCCTTAATCCATTTCATATAGTAAACTGTAAAACTCAATAGAATGAATTGTTCATTACTGTTCTTTTCATACAGAATAAAGTTATCTCTGTTGTTACCTGTGGACTATGAGAACCAAATATGAGAACCAAAACACAGCCATCTTTGAAAATTCACACTTAACCATTTTTTGTGATGCAATTTTCCAACTGAATAATGTTTACAAAAATGTATTTATTAGGGGAAAGTATGAATAAAAATGAACATATCAGAGAAAAGAAAATACAAAATACATTATATGAGGAGAAACTGCTTTCAAAAATGTGTACATTAGTCAAAGCTGTCTACAAAAATGTATTTACTAAAATGCTGAAGACTTTTCATGAGGATTTTTTAAAAATGAAAATTGTTGCACAAATGTGGAGAACTGAATTTAAGACTGGAAAAAATGAGAAACTGAGAGAACTGAAACTGACAGTTCAGAAAATCCTGCCCTTGCAAAACTTATGGGACAAGTATCTTGAAAAAACAGTGTCAGAAAGTAGAAATATCTGCTGAAATGATTGGTTAGATGTTGCACATTCCCAAATAATTATTTATTTTAATATTTATAAACCACACTTTCATGAAAAATATAGCAAAGTGGTGTATAACATAAAAGCACAATTCTACAACAACAACAGTAAAGACATCCATGAGATATAAATGAAAACTGGTTCATAAGAAAAAAAATCATATTCCAAAGGACTGCCTGAACAGTACAATTTTTAATAGACATGTGAAGGAACGTAGGGATGACTCCTGCCAAACTTCTATTGGCAAGGAGTTCTACGGGGCAGTGCCTGCCAGACAAAAGGGTCGGCCCCTGCTAAACACCAACCAAACCTCAGGAACATGGGGAATCAAGTGCCCCATCAGCAGATGAATGCAGAATATGGAGCAAACTCTTTCCTCAAGAAATGATTCTTGGATGGTTCAAATTAATACAACAATTTAAAGAAAAATACAACTCCAATAAAACCATGAAGCATGATAAAACAGCAGATAAAATCTCCCAGATGTCCCATACATAAAAACTCTGAATGAATAAAATATCGCCCTCCCCAGTGCCTAAAATATGATGTTAGCACCAGGTGAGCCTCCTTAGGAAGGGCATCCCCTAATTGGGGTACCATGGCTGAAAAAAGTCATCTTCTTTTGAACTGGGCTTGGAAATGAAGCAAGCGCAGTTATATTAAAACCAGTGAAAGGCAATCTGAATGAGCTGCACCTCAGAATTCTGGCAGTTGTCTTCCACACTAATTGAGGCAACTGAGCCAACAGTAGTTCAACAATGAGGTTACCAGGGCATGGATTACTGTGACCAGACAGGGATCCAGAAGTGGTGGCAGCTAGCAATCCAGCTGTAGCTGATAAAAGGCACTCCATGCCACAGAGGCCATTAGCAGGACCAGCAGCAGCCTGTCCTGGGCCCGCAGAGCTGTAGCCCAACACCCCCCAATACAGGTGGTGTGGGATTAATAAGCCCGCCCACGCACCCCACCTACCTCTTGTCATGTGAATAAAGTGTGCATGTAGCATGCACGCCTATCATCAACCGTTTAGAGAAGCCCTTTAGGAAAGCCCCCGTTGCCATATTGGGTGATGGCAGGCATGTGTGCATGACATTCACACTCATGGGAGAGGTAGGTGGGGTGTGTGTGGGCTTATTGAAGCCTATCATGTCTTGTCTATATTTGGGTAGGGTGGGAGCTTCTTCTCCATGATTCGCGGCAGGACTGGGTTGCAGGACCTGACACTGTTGCCGACCATGGAATGGAAGCACCATCCTCCCAACCCTAAGGCCACAAGGGCCCTCAGCCAGGGCCCAACCTTGCCACCCTCTGGCATTGGCCCTGCCCATTAGTATGGTTTGGATCTTTATAGAAACACATTGCTACACAGGCTGTATAATGCTAGGAATACCCACAGAGAAGGAATACTAACATAAGAACATAAAAAGAGCCTGCTGGATCAGGCCAGTGGCCCATCTAGTCCAGCATCCTGTTCTCACATTGGCCAACCAGGTGCCTGGGGGAAGCCTGCAAGCAGGACCCGAGTGCAAGAACACTCTCCTCTCCTGAGGCTTCCAGCAACTGGTTTTCAGAAGCATGCTGCCTCTGACTAGGGTGGCAGAGCACAGCCATCACGGCTAGTAGCCATTGATAGCCCTGTCCTCCATGAATTTGTCTAATCTTCTTTTAAAGCCATCCAAGCTGGTGGCCATTACTGCATCTTGTGGGAGCAAATTCCATAGTTTAACTATGCGCTGAGTAAAGAAGTACTTCCTTTTGTCTGTCCTGAATCTTCCAACATTCAGCTTCTTTGAATGTCCACGAGTTCTAGTATTATGAGAGAGGGAGAAGAACTTTTCTCTATCCACTTTCTCAATGCCATGCATAATTTTATACACTTCTATCATGTCTCCTCTGACCCGCCTTTTCTCTAAACTAAAAAGCCCCAAATGCTGCAACCTTTCCTCGTAAGGGAGTCGCTCCATCCCCTTGATCATTCTGGTTGCCCTCTTCTGAACCTTTTCCAACTCTATAATATCCTTTTTGAGATGAGGCGACCAGAACTGTACACAATATTCCAAATGCGGCCGCACCATAGATTTATACAACGGCATGATGATATCGGCAGTTTTATTTTCAATACCTTTCCTAATTATCCCTAGCATGGAATTTGCCTTTTTCACAGCTGCCGCACACTGGGTCAACATTTTCATCGTACTGTCCACTACAACCCCGAGGTCTCTCTCCTGGTCGGTCACCGCCAGTTCAGACCCCATGAGCGTATATGTGAAATTCAGATTTTTTGCTCCAATATGCATAATTTTACACTTGTTTATATTGAATTGCATTTGCCATTTTTCTGCCCATTCACTCAGTTTGGAGAGGTCTTTTTGGAGCTCTTTGCAATGCCTTTTTGTTGTAACAACCCTGAACAATTTAGTGTCGTCAGCAAACTTGGCCACTTCACTGCTCACTCCTAATTCCAGGTCATTAATGAACAAGTTGAAAAGTACAGGTCCCAATACCGATCCTTGAGGGACTCCACTTTCTACAGCCCTCCATTGGGAGAACTGCCCGTTTATTCCTACTCTCTGCTTTCTGCTTCTTAACCAATTCCTTATCCACAAAAGGACGTCTCCACTTATTCCATGACTGCTAAGCTTCCTCAGAAGCCTTTGGTGAGGTACCTTGTCAAACGCTTTTTGAAAGTCTAAGTACACTATGTCCACTGGATCACCTCTATCTATATGCTTGTTGACACTCTCAAAGAATTCTAATAGGTTACTGAGACAGGACTTTCCCTTGCAGAAGCCATGCTGGCTCTGCTTCAGCAAGGCTTGTTCTTCTATGTGCTTAGTTAATCTAGCTTTAATAATACTTTCTACCAGTTTTCCAGGGACAGAAGTTAAGCTAACTGGCCTGTAATTTCCGGGATCCCCTCTGGATCCCTTTTTGAAGATTGGCGTTACATTTGCCACTTTCCAGTCCTCAGGCACGGAGGAGGACCCAAGGGACAAGTTACATATTTTAGTTAGCAGATCAGCAATTTCACCTTTGAGTTCTTTGAGAACTCTCGGGTGGATGCCATCCGGGCCCGGTGATTTGTCAGTTTTTATATTGTCCATTAAGCTTAGAACTTCCTCTCTCGTTACCACTATTTGTCTCAGTTCCTCAGAATCCCTTCCTGCAAATGTTAGTTCAGGTTCAGGGATCTGCCCTATATCTTCCACTGTGAAGACAGATGCAAAGAATTCATTTAGCTTCTCTGCAATCTCCTTATCGTTCTTTAGTACACCTTTGACTCCCTTATCATCCAAGGGTCCAATCGTCTCCCTAGATGGTCTCCTGCTTTGAATGTATTTATAGAATTTTTTGTTGTTGGTTTTTATGTTCTTAGCAATGGGCTCCTCAAATTCTTTTTTAGCATCCCTTATTGTCTTCTTGCATTTCTTTTGCCAGAGTTTGTGTTCTTTTTTATTTTCTTCATTCGGACAAGACTTCCATTTTCTGAAGGAAGACTTTTTGCCTCTAAGAGCTTCCTTGACTTTGCTCGTTAACCATGCTGGCATCTTCTTGGCCCTGGCGGTACCTTTTCTGATCTGCGGTATGCACTCCAGTTGAGCTTCTAATATAGTGTTTTTAAACAACTTCCAAGCATTTTCGAGTGATGTGGCCCTCTGGACTTTGTTTTTCAGCTTTCTTTTTACCAATCCCCTCATTTTTGTGAAGTTTCCTCTTTTGAAGTCAAATGTGACCGTGTTGGATTTTCTTGGCAATTGGCCAGTTACATGTATGTTTAATTTAATAGCACTGTGGTCACTGCTCCCAATCGGTTCAACAACACTTACATCTCGCACCAGGTCCCGGTCCCCACTGAGGATTAAGTCCAGGGTTGTCGTCCCTCTGGTCGGTTCCATGACCAACTGGTCTAGGGAATAGTCATTTAGAATATCTAGAAACTTTGCTTCTTTGTCATGACTGGAACACATATGCGGCCAGTCTATGTCTGGGTAGTTGAAGTCACCCATTACTACCACATTTCCTAGTTTGGATGCTTCCTCAATTTCATATCTCATCTCAAGGTCTCCCTGAGCATTTTGATCAGGGGGACGATAGATCGTTCCCAGTATTAGGTCCCTCCTGGGGCATGGTATCACCACCCACAACGATTCTGTGGAGGAGTCCGCCTCTTTTGGGGTTTCCAGCTTGCTGGATTCAATGCCTTCTTTCACGTATAGAGCGACTCCGCCACCAATACGTCCTTCCCTGTCCTTCCGATATAGTTTATATCCAGGGATAACCGTATCCCACTGGTTTTCTCCATTCCACCAGGTCTCCGTTATGCTCACTATATCAATGCTCTCCTCTAAGACCAAGCACTCCAGTTCTCCCATCTTGGTTTGGAGGCTCCTAGCATTAGCGTACAGGCACTTGTAAGCAGTGTCTCTCTTCAAGTGTCTTTGGCACTTGTGGTTTGGCCTGTGGTAATTTTGCTCTTCTGAATTGATATCCTGTGCCCCTGCTCTCACAATGCCTACTGCTAGGCCTACCCCTTTTAACATTTCATCATTTCTTTGGTTTTTATCCCGGGGGGGGGTTATTCCGAACCGGACCTTTCTCAGCTCCTGTCGGGTTTCCCCCCTCAGTCAGTTTAAAAGCTGCTCTGCTACCTTTTTAATTTTAAGTGCCAGCAGTCTGGTTCCATTCTGGTTCAAGTGGAGCCCGTCCCTTTTGTACAGGCCCGGCTTGTCCCAAAATGTTCCCCAGTGCCTAACAAATCCAAACCCTTCCACCCGACACCATCGTCTCATCCACGCATTGAGACTGTGAAGCTGGGCCTGTCTGGCTGGTCGTGCGCGTGGAACCGGTAGCATTTCAGAGAAAGCCACCTTGGAGGTCCTGGCTTTCAGCATCCTACCTAGCAACCTAAATTTTGCTTCCAGGACCTCACGGCTGCATTTCCCCATGTCGTTGGTGCCAACGTGCACCACGACCACTGACTCCTTCCCAGCACTGTCTACCAAACTATCTAAACGACGGGCGATATCCGCAACCTTCGCACCAGGCAGGCAAAACACCTTGCGGTCTACACGCCCATCACACACCCCACTGTCTATGTTCCTAATGATCGAATCACCCACTACAAGGATCCCTCCACCCCCCGGAGATATATCCTCGGCACGAAAGGACAGCTGCTCATCCCCCAAGGAATGGGTCCCTTCTAAGGGATCGTTTCCCTCTTCCTCAGCTGGATGCTCTCCTTCCCCGAGACCATCGTTCTCCATGATAGCAGGAGAGCTATCATTGTTGGAGTGGGACACAGCTATAATGTCCCGGAAGGCCTCCTCCACACACCTCTCTGCCTCTCTCAGCTTTTCCAGGTCCGCCACCTTGGCCTCAAGGAAATGAAGTCGTTCCCGGAGAGCCAGAAGCTCATTGCACCGAGAGCACACCCACAACTTCTGTCCAACAGGCAGATAGTCATACATGCTGCAGGCGGTGCAAAAGACTGGAAAGCCCCCACACCCCTGCTGGCTTCTTACCTGCATAGTTTTGTTTAAGGTTTATTACGTCAATGGGTTGGAGACTGCGGTTTAGTTGAGGTCAGGGAACAAATGGGCAGAGTAGGGGGCCCTGGCCTCCTTGCCCTGCTGCCGAACTCGCTCTGCTGCTGAACTCGCCTTGACGCTTTGTCAGCTGGGGCCTTGACGCTTCGTCAGCTGGGGCTCCCTCCAGACTGGTTGTCTGTCTCTGAATTTTCTTACTCATTCACTGAGTCAGAATCAGCAGTAAGTGACAGAGGCTACAATAGGGCATAATTTGTTCAGTGGTCAGTTCATGTCTCTGCAATTTTTAATCTCTGAGAACTTGTGATAATGTAAATACCCAGCAAGTCTGGCTGCAGGTGTACACTGTACAACAGAAATATACCATAATTTTAACCATTCCACCAGTTACTGGCTGCATAATGGAGTCTTGCAATTCCTCTTGCTATTGACACCGATGGTGAGAAAATACTCTTATGACACGGCCAATTAATTTAGGCAATTTAGCTTCCTTGTGTGCCCACCACCCACTTCTGAAATCCATCTTGAATGGACAATTGGTCCAAACAGAAAAGATCAAAAACACCATGCATTCACTAGAAACAATTATAGAGAACTGAAATAATAATAATAATAATAATAATAATAAAATTTTATTTGTGAGTTGCCTATCTGTCCGAATTAACGGACACTCTAGGCGACGTACATCAACATAGTAAAATACAATATACAAATCAAAAAGCCACAATCAGTAATTAATCTAAAACCAGCCTTCAATTAATACATCATAAAACTAATCCACCCCAGAAATCCTGTAGGCCCGCCTGAATAGCCAATTTATACAATTTATTCTGAGAAAGGGGGGACTTTTTAAAGATCCTTTTATCGTACTAGAAAAAAGATTCAGACTTTTTTTTTCAGAGGGGCAGGCATGTTCCAGTTTATTTTATTCTGGCCTTCTTCACCCACCCAGTTGCTGGGGACATAATGTTTGTCAAGGTTAAGGACACTCAGCTTTTTGGCTTAGAATGGAAGCAATCCTGTGATTTTGAATTAGTTTCCCCTCAAAGAAAGCAGAATGTGAGAGAGGTCCAGCTCCTGATGAAATACATTCCATAGGTGGGCTTGCAAAGTTCAGAGAGAGAAAATGGAGTACTCTACCTGAAATAATGGATCTCGCCTTTTGGACTAGATGTGTGGGGGGAAATTGATTGTTCACCTCTCTTCATAGCACAAGCACGTACTAACCATTGGCTTCAGAACAATCCTAAAATTCATTATGATGTGGGTGTCCCATTATAGGCAGGGCATGTAATTTTGTAAAGAAAAATAGGAAAGAGAAGATCATTTCAGCCTTTCAGGTTGTACAGGTTTGGGGACAATCCAGAAAGAGAAATAAATGGCTGAAGAATGTCAAACATCCAGAAACATATTACTTTATGAAAGCTTTACTTCATTGAATATTAAAATGACAATTAAAATATTAATGTATATTGCTTTCTAAAAACAGATAAAAGAAATAACTGCCAGAAGGATCGTTTTTATTGAAAAGTAGCATATTAATAATTACAGAATTATAATTTAATATAAAAAGGAAATATATTAATCTATTAACTACATGACACTGCTGAAGGTATACCACAAAAAACTGAAAGAGCTTGATGACCCATAGTAAAAATACAGGGAAATCACTGTACCACTATAGCTGCCTGGCAACCTTGACAACTTTCATATAAATCAGTAGATTCATTTTGAAACTTCACCTCTATCAAGTCCTTCTTAAGGTACCTTACTGTATGGAAAGTGTGTTCATAGCAGGGTCTTCTCTGTGGTGGCACTTCAATCCCACATGTCCATACCTCCTTAAACATATAAGTGAAGTTGTTCTTAATTTGCCTAGTTGGTAGCTTTGGTTAATGGAATAAACTGGATACTGAATTCCAATTCTCCTGCTGTTGTTAGGGTTTTAATGATTTTAAACTGTGTTATGTTTTCATTATTGAATGTTGTATGATTCTTCTCAGTAGTTTGATTCTGAAGTGACTTGAGGGCAGAAAGGTGAAATGAGGGTTTTGAGCACCCTCATTCCTTGCTGGTTTTTCCAAGCAAAGAAAATGATCATAGTGGGGGAGAACATTTATTTCACCCATCTCGGTGAAAATTTGCAGCCACAGCCAACAGTCCCTTTCAACAGACCTCTACCTCTTCTTCAGCCAGCTCCACAGGCAATCTTTACACAAAAATCAGGTAGTGGTTTAGGCTCATTGGGCCTTAGCTTGCCTCCTTCTCTACCACCATGTGTTGGGTGGTGGACATGACATCCTAGCTAGGTAACCAGTGATTGGGTACATTTTAATGTAAATATGTGTGCAGGGGATCTTTTCCATCTCAAAAATGGAAAATGCCTAGAACTGTAAATTACTGATCAACTTGGCAATGCAAGCTGTACAAAAATGTGTTTTCCTGCCTGCATTAAGTACCCTTAGAGCATTGGGTACTATATACATAATAAGGTTAACAGCCAGGTGCCTTAAGGCATCAATTCGGCAAAGCATTGAACCTTGTACTAGAATTAAGCACATGCTCATACAAAATTTAAAGTACTTTTTGCATTACACAGAAGGTGCAGGGCCATTTTTTTTTACAAGTCAGCAGCATAACCCTTAAGCTGTTTACTTCACTGTAATGGATGAACTGCTGTAGATAAGAGACCTTTTCCCGGTGAAATGAGCAGATGCATTCAAGGTCATGAGCAATTTTTCTCTCCCAGATTCCCTTTTTGCTTACCAGCGTGTCCCAGAGTTTCAACTCCATCTTGAAACACATTACAGCTATCACGGACATCAGGCTTTGATAGGCATCATGAGACCACTTCTCTGTAGTTTGATGTCTGTGTGGACACATCTGATATGATTGACTGTGGCACAGAAGCATTCTCCAAGCAAAAATTAATTGCCTCAGTTTCTGCCTATTGTGGAGGAGCTGAATGTGACTGCTGCATTGGACCTCTAATGGACGCATGTCATATGTTATGCAATTTTAGTTAAAGATGGCCACGCTTATTCTTTGCTATTTTAACGTTTCCAGATTTAGTTGAATTTGATGGGCATTCCTAATGGAATAATTACAGTAAGTATTTATCCTTCCTTCCTTCCTTCCTAAATTCATGTAAAGACAGAATTTGGGGGCAATAACCAACCCAAGGTGGCTTACAATATCATAAAGAACCCAATGGAATCTAACACAAACAATCAACATTAATAATCTAAAATACAGATCAACATCATTTTTATATTTTATTTGTGCAGTTTCAATAATAAATACAATCTTACTCAAAAGAACCCCTAACTCTTCCCCTCCCACCAGATTTCATTGACAATAAACTGAAACACCCACAAGATAAAACAAAACACCAATATATCATTTACTGCAACTGATTTGTATGTCGCCTAGAGTGGCCATTGGCCAGATAGGTGACACATAAATTAAATTATTATTATTATTATAAATTACAGCACAAGTAACAGAGCTATCCTTTATAGCAGCTTTCTACAGCTTGGTGCCTTCCAGAAGTTTTGGGCTGCAGCTCTCATCAGCTCCATCCAGCATGGCCAACAGTTAGGGATGGTGGGAGTTGGAGTCCACACCATACATTTAAAAGGGTGGATCCACACCATACATTTGAAGTATATCCAACACACATTTAAATCATGACTTCCACAAAAGAACAGTGGTTTAGCCCTCACAGAGCTACAAATTCCCACAACCTTAACAAACCACAGTTCTCATGATTCTTTGGGGAAGAAGTTGCCTCATGACATCTCCCCCTGAGCTTTAACTGAAGCAAGGGAAGCTGAGAAGGCAGGGACCAGGCACCTGAGACTGGTACACTCACTGATTTTGTCTTTCCTTTTAGCTTTTTAAAAAAACATTTCTACACTGACTTAAGAAAAATGAGAAAAATAAAAAACGTAAGAAAAATGCTGAGCAGCTGTCAGGCATACAATAGCCAACCTCCCCACGTTGCTGCAACTGTATGTTTGGTGACCAGCTGAGGATGACGTCATGGAGTTTGCAGGTAGTGTGGGCTCCCAGAAGGCTACAGAGTGTGGATCACCAGAGAGGTTATTTGTAGAATGACAGAAACAACTCTCAGTCACCTCAAAACTGAGGTTACATGCAACAACCCCCCTGCATGCCACCCATAAGAGCTGCAAAAAATCTTCACTCTCCTTTGATTATTTCCATATGCAATCTCTTTTCTCATTAATTGGTGGGAAATGGGGTGGGGTGGGGTGGGGAGGATGTATGAGAGGTTTTCAGCACAGTACTGCCAGAGAGAGAGAGAGAGAGAGAGAGAGAGAGAGAGCACATTTTGTGGATATTATTGCAGCAATCCTTCCAACAACCCTAGAATATAGAGTTACTACCTCTTTAAAATAGTAGCTAAGGCTACAAATAATTTGATAACAGTGTTGAGATTTGAACTGGAGATGTCCTACTTTACACTTCAGTCCCTTGTCCACTTATGCAAGATGCTCCAGGACTCAAACCAGTATTCCAGAGAACATAAGAGTTATGCTGGATCAGAACAAACAACTCTCTAGTCCCACAGCAGCCAATCAGATGATTCTGGATTCCCCACAACCATGACAAGACCTTTCATCCCACTGCTGTTCTCTAGCGACTGATAATCCAGAGGCATGTTGTCTCTGAGCATCGAGACAGCACACAGCCATCAACATTAATAACCACTCACAGCCTTACCCTCCATAAATTTGTTTAATATCCTTTTAAGGCCATTGCCATATCTTGTGGCAGCAAGATTATGCACAATTTGAAGAGATACTTGATCCTGACTCTCCCACCAATCAGTTTCATTGAATGGCCCTGGGTTCTAGTGTTATGAGATAGGGATAAATACTTGCCATTATCCACTTTCTCTGTGCCATGCATTACTATACAGCCACAAGAGTGGCTGTGTACTATAGCCAGCATGGATTTTTCACATTCTGCAATGTTAAACTGAAAATACCCCCTCATGCCATTCTGATGCTTCCCATAAACTCCTTTCAAAACAAAACCATACAAAAGTTGCTTAACAACCCTCTAAATGTTCAGTCAGAGAGAACTGAGAGTTCAAAGTGTAAAAAGAGGGGAAAAACCCAGACTCCTTTTGTACTTTTTTTTCTGTCAGAGTTCTCATAATCTGATGAAATTAATTAAAAATCAGCCATGTTCACAAAGTACCTGTAATCCTGTTAATGACCTTGCCCCATACTCTGACCTTCATCTTCTACAGTTTAAAAGTTTTTTAAAAAAACCTGGCTGATTTTTAATTAATTTAATAAATTTTGCATTTAACTGAATGATAGTGTCAGGCATGCTCAGTAAGAACCAACTGTCAGCATTCTAAAAGCCAGACTCACAGCTGCTCGGCTTGGCTAATCAGGGGGCCACACCCACACCAGACTTTGATTTCACATGACACAGTCATGGCTTCCCCGAAAGAATCCTGGGAAGTGTAGTTTGTGAAGGGTGCTGAGAGGAGTCTTCTATTCCACTGACAGCACTCCAGTGGCCAGAGTGGTTTAACAGTCAGCCATTCTGACTGAAGCTGTGTGAGGGGAACAGGGTGTCTCCTAGCAACTCTCAGCACCCTTCACTAACTACACTTCCCAGGATTCTTTGACAGAAGCCACAGCTGAACAAAGTGAAATAAAGCCCTGGTGTGGATGTGGCCAGGGACAGCTTTGGTTTAAATTTGGGTGGGAGGCTACATGTGCCTGCTGTAGAATAAACAGGTAGTAGAAATCCTGAAATGCAATAATACTGTTCACAATGTTTTCCTTTTGGAAAGGGGCTTCCCCTCTTCCCAGTGCCCAACCACCTAATCTCCCCTCCTCACCTCCCTGCCCCTCCCCTGGGTCAGTACTGGACTACAACCTGGGAGACCAGGGGTCGAATCCCCGCACAGCCATGAAGCTCACTGGGTGACCTTGGACCAGTCACTGCCTCTCAGCCTCAGAGGAAGGCAATGGTAAAGCCACCTCTGAATACTCTTTACAATGAAAATCCTATTAATAGGGCCGCCATAAGTCGGGATCAACTTGAAGGCAGTCCATTTCCCTTTTCAAACATGATTGCACAAAAATAAATTGAACTCAAAAAGTATGTAAATGATGAAACATGCCCTCCCCCTTCCAATCCCACCTCCAGCCACTCCTTCCCCTTCCCACTCCACCTCCTCCTCCCCCATGGACAGTTTTTCCTATCCTAACCATGATTGCATAGGAGTAAACCCCATTGAACTCAATAAGCATGCAAATGATTAGACCAGACTTTCCCCTCCCTCCCCTCTCCTCTCCCTTCCTCCTCCCCTCCCTTCTTCCTTCTTCCTCCTCCCCTGCTCACTCCAGCCCTCCCTCCCGGTCAGTTTTACCTATCCTTACTTAGCATGATCGCATTGAACTCAATAAACATGCAAATGATCAAACCTGTCCTCCTCCCCTCCCCTCGTGACTGCTCCTCTCCCCCTTCTCCCCTCTGCCCTTCCTCCCCTCTCTCCTCCTCCCATCCCCATCCCCCATGGTCAGTTTCACCCATCCTAAGCATGATTGCAGGGGAGTAAATCCCACTGAAATCAATAAGCATGCAAATGATCAATCCATTCTCAGCAAACTTGCACAGGATCCCATTTCTTACCTCCCAGATTAAAAAGCAGAGCAATTCACTAATAGGCAAAAAACAATGCATCTATATGCCACAGATATTTCTATCCAACTTTAAAAAGCAGGGAAATTGGGCAGCTATAGTGAATGCACCAGTGGAGCAGAAGACCTGAACTCCTCTCTGAGATATTGTACTGCCCTACAAATTGGTCAAAATGCAAACACCATTTGGGTTGGTCTTTCACAGTCCAATCCACTTCCTGTGTAGCTTGGAAGAATTTGGTAACGTGCCTCTGAGCATATGGTGAGTGGTGGCAACACCTGCAATCAGCCGAAATAATAGAAAGATGACACAGAAAGATGACATGTCCTGTGCTGATCTTGTTTTAGCAGGGAGGAAGCAACATTATTAATACAGTTGATATAGTTCAGATGGTCACTTTGAATATGTCTGATTTCCTTCACAATTTTAGTGACGTTTTCTATATGAAATCATTTTCTTTTGCTTCTATTTCTGTGTCAACTATGTCAACTACAGCAACACTTTGCAAAATTTACACTAAAAAAACTCCAAAAATAATTGTGGAATAGTGGCAATGACTGTTCTGCAGAATAGTTTCCAGTGGACATGAGAAGCGTCTGTGTTTGCACAAGATAAAACAGTGTGAGGTGAAATATATTCTAGCAAAAGTTTAGGTGTTCTCTATGTTAATTGACCATGCCCACCTTTCATTAAGTGGAGGAGTTTAAGCGTAGCAGGCTGAAAACATGCATCTTGGGCCCACCAAGATTGTTTTTTTTCCAACAGCCAGAGTCATTGCTTAAGTAGCAACATATAGTAATCAGTCTGATTTTACATCAAACTGCAGTTTCAGATTCAACTCTTAATGCACCCAAAGTAGAAATAGAACATAACCTGCAGTTTGAAACACAAAAGGCTATCATATGATGGTGAAGATATTGACCAATGAGAAGGCTTTGAAATTAATAAAAATAAATTTGACACAGATTTTTGCCTATTAGTGAATTTTATCAATCTTGATCATACCCATACTTCTTTTCTAAATCCCTAAACGTAACATTTCTTCACAGGGAAGGTGCTCCAGCCCCTGCATAACTCTGGTTTGACCTCTTATTGCACCTTATCCAGTTCTACAATATTCTTTTTGAGATGTGACAACCAGAAACAGGGCCAGCCCCAGGCATGCCTTTGGGCATCAGCTTGCTCCAGCCCCCGGCGTGTGCACGTGTGTATGTGTGCATGCACGCGTGTGCGCTCAGGAGCCCCCAAGCCACCCCACCTACCTGTCTCTGCTTCCCCTTCCCCTGGCCGCCGTTTAGAACCGGGCCTGACCAGAAATGTCCATAGGACTCCAAGCATGATTGCACCATAGATAGGGATAAAGGCATTATAATACCGGCAGTTTTATTTCTCATCCCTTCACTAATGATCCCATGCAGGGGATACATCTGCCATAGACTGGGGTTATGTTTCCAGTGACCTGTTCACCGTAACCCCAAGATAAGAAACAGAATTTCTGTGGCTTCCTATAGAACTGAGGTTGTTGGTTAGAGGAGAAAGTTACCAACAGTTACAGCTTGGGCATTCATCAAACTACAGAGCATCATCTTCCTGGTTTGGAACACAGGATGACAAAGGAAAGCCAATCTGTTGTCACTGTCTGATAAAGGTTTCTATACATGCTGCCTTCCTTCACTATGGGCAATGTCTCACTGAATCAAGCTGCCTGGGCCTCACTTTGTGCTGTGTGACGATCATCCTTCAACCATCTTACCTGCTCCCACTCAATCTTCCTACCTGCCCTCCTTTGGATATGAGTGCTTGCCATGATGCTAACCTAGGTATCAAAAATAAATACTATACATATTTCAATTTAATTTACAATTATGCAATTGTAGATTATACAATTATAAAAATATTTACAATTTCAGTAGTAAATCACCCTGTGCTTTATAGATTACAACAAAGCCTTTGATTGTGTAGATCATGAAAAACTATGGAATACCTTAAAAGAAATGGGGGTGCCACAACATCTGATTGTTCTGATGTGCAACCTATACTCTGAACAAGAGGCTACTGTAAGGACAGAATATGGAGAAACCGATTGGTTCCCAATCGGAAAGGGTGTGAGACGGGGGTGTACTCTATCACCCTACTTCTTTAATCTATACTCAAAACATATCATATGGGAAGCGGGATTGGACCAAGATGAAGGAGGTGTGAAAATTGGAGGGAGAAATATCAATAATTTAAGATATGCAGACAATACCATACTACCAGCAGAAACCGGTAATGATTTGAAAAGAATGCTGATGAAAGTTAAAGAGGAAAGCACAAAAGCAGGACTACAGCTGAACGTCAAGAAGACTAAAGTAATGACAACAGAAGAGTTATATAACTTTAAAGTTGACAACGAGGACATTGAACTTGTCCAGGATTGTACTTGTCAATACCTTGGCACAGTCATTAAGCAAAATGGAGACAATAGTCAAGAAATCAGAAGGCTAGGACTGGGGAGGGCAGCTATGAGAGAATTAGAAAAGGTTCTCAAATGCAAAGATGTATCACTGAACACTAAAGTCAGGATCATTCAGACCGTGGTATTCCCGATCTCTATGTATGCATGTGAAAGTTGGACAGTGAAAAAAGCGGGTAAGAGAAAAATCCACTCATTTGAAATGTGGTGTTGGAGGAGAGCTTTGTGCATACCATAGACTGTGAAAAAGACAAATATTTGGGTGTTAGAACCAATTAAGCCAGAGGAAGGCCAAAGAAGAGATGGCTTGATTCCATAAAGGAATCCACAGACCTGAACTTACAAGATCTGATAAGGGTGGTTCATGACAGATGCTATTGGAGGTTGCTGATTCATAGGGTTGCCATAAGTTGTAATTGATTAAAGGCTCATAACAACATACGTAACATTCAAGATATATGCACTCCATGGACTCACATAAAGGCAGAATTTTCAAAAGGGAAAGGTGATGGAAATTGTTATTTTTAAGGGAGATACAAATACTACTGTGTCTTATACTATTGTGAGACTTGTCTCAGATCTGCCAAAAGAGGCATGGGGAATTTCCTGTGATTCATTCCACAGAGATGCCTCAATATGCACAGAAAAGAAGCATTGACCCAGTCCCATAACCTAGGCTACTAACCAATGCCATAGAGGAGGTTGCACATCATCTTGGGACGGTCACAAATGTTGTGTAGATTTGCACACACTTCTTGACAAATCTCTATTTGGCTTTTGCTTATTTAGGATGCATTCCTGTAGACACTTGTATGGGAGTCACAGTTTCACTGAGTGCAGTGGGACTTGTTTCTGAGTAAACATACATTGGATTGCACCACATGGGTCCTTGTTTCCAAATACCTTAATGGGTCCAGATGGTTCTGCTTTGATACGATTTACTGTCCTCTCTTTTCCATTTTTCCTTTGATTCCTTGGAACTAAGGACAAAAGTGAACGCTGCCAAAGTGAACCATATACCTGTGCTTTGTTTAAGAGTGAATTTACATGACCATTTTTTTCCTAGGGTATTTATGTTATCTATCTCTGAGAACATGTGACAACATGAACTGGGTCACAGCAGGATTCTTGGCTCCTTCAGGGATTACCTCTGCTATGCTTTTTGCTGGTGCCTGTATTGCCAAATATCTTTCTCACAGCTGGCCTGTTAGAAATTCTTCCAGAGCTTCCATCTACTTGCTAGGCTCTCATAGTTTTCAGCTGCCTCTGGCTTTGTAAAGAGCTGTACCAATCCTCATGCAGACAGCTAGCATTAGCAGCCTAGCTTTGCCTCCCTCTCATGCTCTCCTACAGCTTACCTTCATATTGGTATCAGATGGCATTCACAATTCAATACAGCTCCCTTGATGCCTACATCACTAGCCCAGTCACTGAGTATTCTACTGAGTATTCTACACAAACATTTCCATCTTTAATACAAGACCAACCGACTAGTTTTCCCACATCCTCATCACAGAGAAAAGTAAGTAAAACAGAAAAGTAAAAAGTGAATGCACAGATAGTTCTGGTGTTACTTCATGAAGCGAGTACCTACTCGTTCTGTGCAGAAACCTGCCCGGTTATTTCTTGAAAGTTCTCTTTCGTTTTTCCACCTCCTCAGAGCACTTGAGAATTTCTGGAGAATTTTGATTGGTGCAGGGTCTTAAGTTTACCTTAGGTTCCTCTAAGAGGAAGGGTGGGATATAAATTAAATAAATAAATAAATATGTATTTAACACTCTGCTGCCTCTCTGGCTGTCCATGCTTCTGAAAAATCCTCATGGAAGAAGCTGTCTCCTCTGGACTTTGATGGAAGAAGAGGCATCTGGGCAGACTTCAGATCGAAGACTCCTGGTGAGGTGATTCGCAGAATGAAAGAAAGGACACTCACAAACTTTCCTTGGCCACATCAAAGGTAAGTGTATCAAAAAAACAATGCTCCATCCATCCTCTCCCCGAGGAGGTGCGCTTGGCGCCGACACTACCATCTTTTCGGCGCCAAGTTAAGACCTTTCTCTTCTCTGAGGCATTTTAATGTAATTTAATTTAATTTTAAATTGTTGTAATCTGATTTTATATTGTACAGTTTTTATATACTTGTTCTATTAGATTGTGTAATTTTATTGTATTTTTGATGTTCACCGCCCAGAGAGCTATCGCTAGTCGGGCGGTATAAAAATTTAATAAATAAATAAATAAATAATGAGAATTCCACCAAACGTTGCTGTCCCCCCTTTGATAATTTTAATGCAATTTCTTAATTTCATTAATTAATGGAGAAAGGTAAGGGAAAAAACACCTTTTGTTGGCACAGCATCTGTACCTACTTCAGTAGCAGAGTCAGGTTACTCCTCATTCTCTCAGCAGAGCTTTGGTATACTAGGGTTGCTTGGGGGGAAGGGTGATTCACAAATGCAATAAATAAATATTTATATAGTAGTGCCAAAAGACACATGGGGAGTTATGCAGAAAATGTGGTCTCCAAACACCACAGGTAATTAATGGAATGGTTTCTCACACATGTTTGACATGCTAGGGGGAGAGAACACATATTAGGGGACTACATATGGAATTAAATTTCCTGATATAATTATAATTAACAAATACCAAAATGTCAATCATCCTGATGGGAAAAGTTAGAGCTCATATATTAAGGTTAATTAATTTTGTTCTTTAGATGTGTGGAGTTGGATTCTGCACCACATTCAAAGTTGTACCCTGGAGTTTTGTTTCTTGGTCATGTGATGAAAAGATACAGTCTATGTACTAGGTTTTTATTAAGGAGGGGAGAGAAAACTGACTCAGTTCACATTTAAAGGTGAACCTACCTAATATGCACTTTCTGAAAATATACACAAATGAAACACAGCCATCCATCAAAATTCACACATCTCTGAATTTTACACTGAAGTCTTCCAGCCACGTAATGTGCCCCAAAACATATAAACTAAGGTGAACTATGCATTAAATGCATATATGAGTGAAAATAATATTAAACATGCATTATATTAGGGGAAATAGCTTTGCAAAAAGTTTGTATCTGGCAAAATTGCATTAAGAATATGTGTACTTTAGGAGAAATTAACTGATGAGGATATGGAAATATGGAGAACTGAACTTAAGACTGCAAACATTAGGCAGGCGCCATCTTTGTTATCTTTCTGGTGCCTACTGAAGACCCTCCTCTTTCAACAACCCTTTTAAGTAGAGACCTTATCCCAGTCTGCGACTGTGTTGGAATTGCTTTTTAAGATGTTTTTAAAGCTTTTTTAAAATAATGTTTTTAAAGATGTTTTGTTTTAACATGTCTTAAAAGATGTTTTCTTTTAACATGTTTTAAAAGATGTTTTGTTTTAATATATATTAATGTATGTTGATTCATAGGGTCGCCAAAAGTCGTAGTTGACTTGGAGGCACATAACAACAAAATGTATGTTTTACCATGTTTTAGAGTGTTTTTAGTGTTTTTGTTTGCCGCCCTGGACTCCTACTGGTGGGATATAATTTAATTAATAAATAATAAAAAATGAGGAAGAGAGAAAATAAAAACAATTGACAGATTTTCCCTATCTAGTTTTTGCATGTATAATCTGGTGATTGTGGTGAGATAATTCAAATCTTTTTACATTTGGTGTTTATGGTTGGATTAGTAGGTTCAACAACATATGTTGAAACACACATCTCTCAGACCATGTGCATTTGCCAGTGTTTTATTTAGACTCCCTCCAAAATATCTGAGCTAAAAAGAAAAAAGAGCCAAGGTAGGAAATAGACACTAAACAGAACCATCCAGTACAACGATCTGGAAAAAATAACTGGTGGGTATTGTGCAAACACTGAATGCCTCATGTTCAGTGCTATGTCCCGCAGCAGTATAAAAAAGAAAACAAGATACTAGGTTGTAAATGCAGAGGATGCACTTAACAGCAAAGGAAACATGATATGTTCCTCAGGCCCCAAAGGAAGAGACTGCAGGAGCATACAATATTGCACAACAAGAAAAACCTTGAAGAAAGAGCATGCCCTCAGATTCATTGGCCATGTCCAGACAATGTATCTCTGGCTCTGCTTACTAAACTGAGATATGAATGAGCCTTTGCCTGTGCAAACAGCCCCATCACCCCTCCCTTCACATGAATCACAATTAAACCAGAACACTATTAACCATAATATTGTTCATTATGTGTGAACAAGGAAACTTCAGTTACCAGCTTTAGAACCAGGAAGGATATTAAACCAGTTTCAAACCATGGTATAATATCCTGGCTTGTTCTGAAGCTGGTAACCATAGTTTCCCACTTTGGACAACTGTGATAAATTAGCGGCTTTCTAAGCAAGGAGTTAAGGGGATGTTTGTACAGTATGCTTAAAACCCATGAGCCAATTATGTACAATTATGTATGGTAACATTATCTCTCTGTGTATCATATATATTTGGATGATATAACAGATATGTCACATCACAGATGGAGCTACTCACTAAGAAAGCTGTCACCTGCAATTTAGTGGTTCACCACAAAAACAGCTGCACACAGATAAGAACTTAAGAAGAGCTCTGCTGGATAAGACCAATGACCTATCTGGTATAACATGCTGTTTTCCACAGCGGCCAACCAGATGCCAGAAGTTCCTAACATATCAGCAGAGTGGGGTCCCTTCAATGGCTCCTATGAAAATATTGTAGCAAAGTGCCTTATAGCACAATGATAATCGAAACTGGGGCACTGTTGGATGCATAATAAACCTGACACAGGAGAAACTAGTGATGTGCAGAACCCTCCAAAAAACAAGCAAACAAAACTTACTAGTGTTGGTAAGGTTTTTTGTTTATTTGTTTTTGCTTCCCTCCATATTCTTCTGATGTTGTGCCTAAGCAAGAATGGGCCAGATTTGGCTAGAAATCTCACTTCAGATGAAACTCAGAAGACAACTTATGAGTGTGCATGATACTCCTGAGAAAGCTATTTCAAATCTATTTCAGCTTCCTATGAAATTCCTTGCATGCTTGGATCAAGGAAGAGTCTCCAAAGTGGCCTCAAAATGTTGCTTCAGGTAAAATTCAGTGACAACTCCAGAGGAATTGGTCACTTCAGAAAATACTTCTACATAGCAATTTGTGAAGACTGACACTCTGAAACACATAGTTAGCAAAGAGATACTGTTGCTGTTCTTAATACTAACCACAAGTCACTCAGTTATAGTACGGTCCCACTCATATGGCGGGTTACGTTCCGGACCCCCGCTGAAAAGCAAAAACCGCAGAATAGCGGAACTCATTGGATAGAATGGAGCGTGATGCCTGAAAACCGCCATAAAAGCGGAACAAGCGCCATATGAGTGGGGCTTTAGTCTAATTGCATCTAATTGAGACCGCCGCATTAGCGAAGTGCCATAAAGCGGGGCCCTGCTGTATTGATTATTATTATTATTCAATTATTGATTATTATACTTGTTTTAATATATAAAACATTTTTATATATTAAAATGTAAGGTTATAGTTGTTTTATTTATTTAGTGTGCTTTTGTTATGTTTTATGAATTGTGTTTATTATATTGACCATATCGTGGGACTGAATCTAATGAAGAGTGGGCTAGAAGTCCCTAGAATGAATAATTAATATGCCAGAATCATGTAGCCTTTTTGGACTGAAGAGTGAAACTGGATACAGGCGTACCCTGCTTAACGTCGCTTCACTTAACGTCGCCTCGCTATAACGTACATGCTCCATACATCCCCATACCATCTAGTGGTGATTGCGTGCAGTACAAGTGTACATAATTGCTTCACTTAAAGTTTATTTTTGCTTAAAGTATACTCTCCGGTCCCATTGCAAACGTTAAAGCGGGGTATGCCTGTACAGAAGAATGTAGCCATTGTGAAAGATTGGCTTTTTTCACACATGAGGTTCACCGTGTCAGTTTTGCATATTAAAACTTCTGTCTCAATTTCTAAAATTCCTTTCACAGTGCAGTACCTGTTGCATTTAGGAACTGTGGCTTTTTTTGGCCGATATACCAGCAGTTCGAGCAAATGTCTTTTACACTGCTACAGTGAACAATGTCTTGTATTTGTCCCTCACTCATTATACCAGAGCTTGGAAAAGTTACTTTTTTGAACTACAACTCCCATCAGCTCAATCCAGTGGCCATGCTGGCTGGGGCTGATGGGAGTAGTAGTTCAAAAAAGTAACTTTTCCAAGCTCTGCATTATACACATGCACACTGTAGTTCCCCCATAATTCACTGTGTGAGTTAGTGTCTGGACACAAAGGTATGTGTGGGAAAAGGAGGAAGGGAAAGCCGCTACCTGCACCTATGCCAGAATACTGGTACAAATTTCATCAGGCCAAAAATAAAAACAAACACTGATGTGAGTCTAAAGAGTTGGGATGCATTGCATGCTGGGATGCCTATCACGTGAGCAGCTGTAGCTAGCATAAAACTCATGATATTCCAGGTTCCCAAGCTTGCAAATTGATTATTTATGGAATTATTTATCATGGAAATAAGTGCTAAACTTCCACTATGTTCTACTTGATTTCTGGAACAAGCTTTTATGTCATGTGAAAGATCAAATAAAATCCATACATTACCAGGTAAGAAATCATCAGAATAACTAAAAGTGAAGTGTGAAAGCAGCCATTCTCTTATGGCCATATAGCACTATTCTTCAACCTTATTCAACAGCTTATCCAAATGGTCATGGATAATGGCTGTTGTTGTCCAATAACATCTGGGGACTAAGAATGAAGAATGTTGCCACAGGGAACATAACTCCACCCATTAGCCAGAAAAGTTTCTTTTCATGCCACTATTTTCTTTCTGATTTGGCATGCCAGATAAAAATTCTGCCTACAGCAGCTGTCTACAGCTGTTAGGGATAGGCCATGGACCGTAGACTGAGGTGACTTGGGCGGGGAACCAGGAGCTGTGAGACAAGACAGTGGTCAGAACTGATGACCAAGACAGGACCACAGCATACCAGATGCAGCATCAAGGAACAAGCCAGAAATCAGAACCAAAACAGAAGCCAGGACAGGAAGACAAACAGGGAAGCAGGACTGAAGAATAATAGGGAGTTAGGAGCAAACAACGGCAAAACTCCAGAAATCAGGAAGATATTGTTGTGCGAGGAAGGGTCAGATAGAAAAGGAAGCCTTTTATACTTCTTCCTGCACAAAAGATCCAATTATCAGCTGGGTAGAGTTAGTCTAGAACCCTTTTTATTATTAAGAAGTCCGTCACCTGCAGTTCAGTTTTTCACCACATGGGTTGGCCACACAGAGGTAAGAAAATAAGAAAAGCCCTACTGACTAAGACCAAAAGCCTGTGCAGTCTTGAATCCTGTTTCCCACAGTGGCCTGCCAGATGCTACAGACTCCAGCACTGTGGTATTCCTTCAGTCTTTCCTGTGAGAATATTGTAGCAAAGTGGCTTATAGCACAGTCCCATGGATGTCTATTCAGTACTAAATGGAAATGGAAATGGACTGCCTTCAAGTCGATCTCAACTTATGGCGACCCTATGAATAGGGTTTTCATGGAAAGAGGTATTCAGTGGGGGTTTACCATTGCCTCCCTCTGAGGCTAGTCCTCCCCAGCTGGCTAGGGCCTGCTCAGCTTGCCACAGCTGCACAAGCCAGCCCCTTCCTTGTCCACAACTGCCAGCTGGGGGGCAACTGGGCTCCTTGGGACTATGCAGCTTGCCTACGGCTGCACAGGTGGAACGGCACATAACCCCTGAGTCACTCACCGTGGGGGTGATCTTTAGCTGCCCCTTTACACCCAGGAGACACAAGTGGGAATTTGAACTCACAGACTCTGGACTCCCAGCCAGGCTTTCCTCCTCACTGTGCTATACCAGCTGTATATTCGGTACTAAGTATTCAGTGGGACTTACTTCCAGGTAAGTGTGTGGCTGCTTTTACACTGCACTTCATTCCATTATTCTTATGATTTTTTACCTGGTAATTTGCGCATTATATTTGACCTTTCACACAACGCACAAGCTAGCTCCAGAATTCTAGTGGAATGTAGTAGAAATTTAGTGCTAATTTCTGTGATAAATGATACCAAAAGTAATCTGTTAGCAAGGCTGGGAACCCAGAAGATTTCAGAGTTTTTCAGTAGCTGCAGCTGCTCACATGACAGGCATCCCAGCATGCAATGCGTTCCCGCCCTTTAGTTGCACGGGGTGGGTTTTTTTGCCTGACAAACGTCAGATAGCAGCAGCATTTCCCACACACACCCTTGTCTTGATACAAGTAAAACAATTTTAAAAGTCAGATCCTAAAGGGAGATGGCTTGCATGGCGATTTGACGAAATCTTAGACCTCCTACACAATGGGGAACAGTGTGCATGGGTGGAGGACGAAAACAAGACGTGTGAAAGACAGTTGAGCGAAATGCTGCTATATCAGCTGAAAAAGTTGCTGTTCCTTAACACAACAGGTACTGCAGTGTGAAAGGGATTTTAGAAATCGGGACAGAAGCGCCAACTTTTTAATCTATTAAACTAATGCAATCAGCCCCATGTGTGAAAGCAGCTAGAGTAGGATTTTAGCCTAAAACACTGAGTTGTGAACCAGGGGGTTACACTCCCCCTGAAGGAACAGGTTCATAGTCTGGGGGTTCTTTTCGACCCTTCCTTGTCACTCGAGGCTCAGGTAGCCTCGGTGGCTCGGAATGCGTTTTACCATCTTCGTTTGGTAGCCCAACTACGCCCCTATCTTGGCGGTGACGACCTCGCCTCAGTTGTTCATGCTCTAGTGACCTCTAGATTGGATTACTGCAATGCACTCTACGTGGGGCTGCCTTTGAAGAAGGTTCGGAAGCTGCAGCTAGTGCAAAACGCAGCAGCCAGACTACTGACGAGGACCAAGCGGTCCTCACATATTACACCTGTTCTGGCCCGTTTGCACTGGTTGCCGATTTGTTTCCGGGCCAGATTCAAGGTGCTGGTATTGACCTATAAAGCCTTACACGGTGTGGGCCCGCAATATCTGATGGAACGCCTCTCCCGCTATGAACCTACCCGTACACTTCGTTCGACATCTAAGGCCCTCCTCCGAGTACCGTCTCACCGAGAGGCTCGGAGGGTAATGACAAGATCTAGGGCCTTTTCGGTGGTGGCCCCCGAATTGTGGAACAGTCTCCCCAAGGAGGTACGCCTGGTGCCTACGCTGCTATCCTTTCGGCGCCAGGCTAAAACCTTCCCATTCTCCCAGGCATTTTAATATATTTCTATGTATTTTACTGTTTTAATGTTTTAGCTATGCTAATATCATTTAGTGTTATTATGAATTTGTATTTTTATCTGTGATTTTGTTCATTTATTGTATTATTGTATGTTGTACACCGCCCAGGGAGCCATTGGCTATGGGCGGTTTATAAATGAAATAAAATAAATAAATAAATAAATAAATAAAATAAAGTCTTACTCAAATATTGCATTTCCATCATAAAGTTACTAAGTGGCCTTAGGCAATTTACCCATCCTCAGTACAGCCCCACATCTGCAACACAGGCATGTAATAATAGTGAACTTATGGTTTGTTATAAGGCTAATTATGTGATCTCAACACTCTAAAAGCACTATATTAATGCTAAATACTTGTATTTTATTACTCCCCAAAGGTAGCTTTGTATCACCCTTGGTATCAGGAGAGTTTTAAGCAAACCATAGTTATCTCAGCCTCTGTTCTGCAACTGCAACATGAACTGTATGATCATCTCCTAGTAGCAATTATCCTATTCAGGGTTCTAGACAGCCATGCTACCACCTCCAGGATTGTCAAGCCAAGGGTCACCAATTTGGCACCCACAGGTGCCAGTCTGTTTACCATTAACTACAATGGGGCACACAAAAACATCTCTGTAAATATCCCCTCAGAAATCCACAATACATGAGAGTAGGGATGTGCTCAAATTTTGCAAAATTTGAATTTGATACTGGATTTCCTATTTATTAGCCTTTTTTTGTCCTCACAGATTGGCTTTTCTTCTAGTGGTTTTCTGCGGCTTTTAAAAAAATTCACCTCAAAAATATCAATTATTTTTCTCAAAATATTGATATTAATATTGGTATTTCCCTCAAAATATCAATATTAATATTGATATCTTGAGGGAAATATGGATTATTTTAAAAAATCTGTAATATATTTTTTAGAATATTGATGATCTTTTTGTGAAAAAAACCTGAATCAGTATTTATCAAGAATAGCGAACACTGATCCTCAACAAAGCAGTACCGGAAGGAAGTTTGACAGAGCAAAAATCGAACAAGCACTGAAATATGGATCGCATGCCTACCTGAGACTGCTTTTCCTGCTCATTTCTGTTTGCACTGGCTTGGCCTCTTCTTCACTGAACATGGCCCCTTCCATATGCCCATATGCAGAGCTTGGGAAAGTTACTTTTTTGAACTACAACTCCCATCATCCCAGGCAGCATGGCCACTGGATTGGGCTGATGGGAGTTGTAGTTCAAAAAAGTAACTTTTCCAACCTCTGCCCATATGCCATGGGATACCCTGACTGGACAACTACCCTCTCACTGGTTTTGAACAGAGAAGAGTTGCAAAGAGCTTCTCATTGTGAGCCAATTGTTGATGCAGGTACCCCTTCCCCCATTTATGGGTTTTTTGATGTTTGTGTGTTGGGGGATATCCCCACAGCATTTTGAGGTCCTGTCTATTTCTGCACTTGTTAAGTTTGGCAGCCATTTTGTGTTTTGCCATGCCCCCCTAGCATCCATTTAGTGTTATGCCATGCAGGCACATCAGCCATTTTGTGACTGGCAGCCACAACACTTCCTCAAAATTCCAAATGTGCCCACTGGCTCCAAAAGGTTGGTAACCTCTTGCTATAAGCTGTAAGAACCTTAAGCAGCTCAAGTCACTCTCATCCCAGTTTCCCTCCCCCACTTTATTCCAACTGACACTCAACTTTCCACAGTCCTTGAGCATGTCAAATTATCATTGGACAGTTTCTGTTATTTTTTTTTTAAATATATGCTTTTACAAAACTTGAGTTTTCCCAAGCATGATAATAACTCTCCTCTTGTTTCCCAGGGGCCTCCTTTCCCCCTCCTTTCCTGTTAGAATTCACGACTTAGCTTTGCTATTAGCGACACTGTTCCTCCAGCAATGTTGTAAGGATTACTAAGATTATGAAGTGCTGCAAACCCTTGAGACCACTATATTAATGCTAAGTATTATTACTGCTACTGCGCTGGAGAATGTTCCAGCCGTATAATGGGAAATATAAGTGTTAAATACGGAATATTCCATCACACAGATGAGAATAGGAACATTATAATGGTGGAGGAGGAGGGGTGGATAGAAAGTTTGAGACCCTCTGAGTTTCCACAGGAAACATCCCTACAGAAACTTGCAAATCTCAACAATGATTGCAGCAGCTTACATGTAAATTAATTCCCCAATTGTCATGAGGAAAGTCCATATTGCTAGCCAGGGAATTGCACAAAAGCAATGAAAGCAAATAAAATAAATGGAGCTGTAATGTGGGAGGACAAGCTAAGCATAAACTGCCAAAACTAGCAGACTGTAGCTCATCTTATTGAGCCATGACAGTAAACATTTATCAAGCGTAAGGAAAATCATATGCCAACAGCAAAATGAACTCTTCCTTCAGTAGTCAAGGACAAGTGCTCCAACTAGTCGTTTCTAATTAACTGGAGAAAGTTGTGGAAGATGCAAGTATCGACAGCAAACCTAGTCCAATTACTTTTTCAAAATCCAGAATGTTGTTAAAGTTGTCTGAATGGATCAATATTTACATGAATAAACAGATGGACAGATAATAAGTCACTTGGAAATGGCATAATATGACATAGCTATTCAGGAACCCAACAGTAATGGTGGTCCTTCAACACAAGGAAGGCAGTAAATCTGAGTCCTATTTACATTAGCCAGCTTTGTTCCTGGCCAAGTAAAAGAGTGTCTCATTCAGAAACATGAAGTCTCAAGAGGCATTTGGAATATAATGTTCAGCAGCCAGATCAGGATGTAAGGACTGTGGCAATTACCATTGGCAGATTTTTATCATTAGAACAAACATAGAAGCATAGAAAATTGCCTCTCAGTGTCCCACAGCAGAATCCCAGAGGCTATTATGAATAAGCAACTTTTTACACATTGAAGAAAAGAACGCAATGTTGTTAATGCTTAACATTAACATCAGTTTCATGCTTTCATAAGTTTTTTTATGTTGAAATTTGACATTTCAACAAATTGTTCGATAATTGGTGTCGTCATTGTCTCAAAATGCTATTAATTTTATTTCTTAAGGTTCCAGTGGCTGTGCAGTCCTGATGCTAGCCCACAGGGCTGGGCCACACTTAGGAAATCCTTTTCTAAACAAAAATTTACTCCTGGGTTTTCTTTGGTTCAGCAGCTTAACTTTTTTGGGGAAAAGAGGAATCTTTGGTTCAGTTTGTGTGATGGTAAACCAAAGTGTTTTTAAATTATTATATTTGTATATTTGTTTTTAATGTTTTTAATTGTTGTAAAAAGCCCAGAGAGCTTTGGCTATGGGGTGGTATACAAATGTAATTAATAATAATAATAATAATACCTTCTGAGAGAGACAGCTTCTGGAAGAGGCAATTCTGGCAGAGAAATATCTTCTGAGAGAGAGAGAGAGGTAAAAAAGGAGTGTTGTCCTCTGGAGCTACTAGGCCTACTGCTGGCTTCACTGATGACTGAAACAAACTGAGGCAGGTTTTGGAGGGAAAACTAACCAACCAATTAAAGAGAGGGGTGATGTCACCTGACAGGAAGTTACTGTAAGGCTAAAGGAGCATAGAGACAGGCCCCTAGAGTTCCATAACTCTAACCTAATAAATGCCTTGTTTAGGACAACAGAAGGAGTCTCTCTATATTTATTTATTTATTTATTTTTAAAACGTATATACCGCCCGACTAGCAATAGCTCTCTGGGCGGTGAACATAAATACAATAAAATACAGGAAAATACAAAAGCATCACAATCTAAAATCAAATTTCACAATCTAAAAACTGCATAACTAAGATCAAATTACAAACATTACCATCATTAAACAAAAAATTAAAATGCCTCGGAGAAGAGAAAGGTTTTAACTAAATTCTAAACCCTGTGGAGGCAACACAATAATAGTTAATAATTTACCATGAATGACATCATCTGATTCACTTTGCTAGTATATGGGTGAAATAAACATTACGTACAAACCAGGGATTGTGATTTGTTTCACTTCATTTGTTTCACAAACTATGGTCTGTACCTAAGGCTTGTTTGAACCTAAGTTGCTACAACTGGTAAACAATTATGATTCAGAAAGGCTTCCCAATCTACTGCAAATTATCCCATTATATACAAGTAGATTCTATAAACAAAAACCCTCCAGTTTAATAATGTTTCTATAGCTGCACGGAGCTTCCTACCAAACTCTAAAAAGCAAGGCAGCTGCAGTGAATGTGCCAGGGGTGCAGGAGACCACAATTCCTCCCTCAGATATTGTACTGCCCTACAAATGTATAAAAATCCAAACAAAATATGGGTTGGTCTTTCATGGTCCAAAACGCTACCTGTATAGCTTGGAAGAATTTGGCAGCATGCACCTCTGAGCATATGGTGAGTACTGGCAACACCAGCAATCTGCCAAACTAACAGAAACAAGCCATTGACACAGGAAGTGAAAATACTAACTCAAATTGTGTTTGGGTTTGCAAGGTTGTTGTTGTTTTAATACTAATAGTCATAGAAGTGGATATAAAAGCAGATCAGGGTTAGTCCAAGACATTTTCCTCAGTGGTAATCCTACTGAGGAATCTTCCACCTCAGCCTTTCCCAACCTGGTACTCTCCAGGAGGACAAGGCGGCACCTCCCGCCAATCCATAAATAGAAATTGAGCAGACTGGCAGTTGGATCTTACTTCAACATATGCAATGAGACAGGGTCCTCCACCAGACTTAAGGGCATCAGGCTAGCTTGAGAAGAGGCTGCCTTGCACACACACACACTGCCCTCCAACAGAGGGGAACAGCTGGGCACTCGGGAAGAGCAGTCAAGGGACTACTGCTTCTGCATCCTCCATGCCACCCAAGATCTGACTACAGAGGTAGCTGTCTCATTCTTCCTCTTGGCAGGACCAGCAGTGAAGGGTTCCTGATCCACTTTCTGCCACTTGGTGCTCTACACAGGGCTTGTCTTCTCAAGCTACAGTAGTAAGCCCCCACCTCCAATCTGAAGTAGTATATCTCAGAGTTGAGAACCAGGCCTAAGTAAACACAACTGAAAGAAAAAAAAAGGGTAGGGAGAGAAGGAACTGTAACATCACTAATAGTATAAGAGGACCTAATGTGTACTGTACCATGTTCTGTCTATAATGTAGTTCTGATGAGTTATTTGGTGACTGTTCTCCAGCTTTCTGAAGATAATCAATGTGGTCACGACTTTTCCCTTTTAAAACATATGCACCACTACAACAGGCTGGACATTCATTCAACTTCAGTATTATTTCAAATTCAAGGACAAATCTATCACTATCACTCCCCCCTTTTTTATTTTGGAATGAGTTTTGGTGGAATTATATGTTGTGTTCTCTCTATTTTTATACTGAACATTTAATGCAGCTTTTAAGGATTTCTATTTGGGGTTTTATTGCTTTTATTGTGGTGTATGTCACCCAGAGAATGTTAGTTATTGGGCAACTAGAAATGCAGCAATTAAATAAATATTACTTACCAACATCATAATAAAATTAACTCGCTGAGGCTGCAATCCTAACCATTTCTATTCAGGAGTATGTCCTATTGAATTCAGTGGAGCTGACTCCCAGGTAAATGGGGCCATCATTAAAGCCTGAAAAATGGAAATGGACTGCATTCAAGTCGATTCCGACTTATGGGAGACCCTATGAATAGGGTTCTCATGGTAAGCGGCATTCAGAGGGGGTTTACCATTGCCTTCCTCTGATGCTGAGAGGCAGTGACTGGCCCAAGGTCACCCAGTGAGCTTCATGGCTGTGTGGGCATTCGAACCCTGGTCTCCCAGGGTCGTAGTCCTTAAATTCTGGTAACCATTACTTATTTGCAAAGTTCTTGGCAAGCCTCGTAAATAATGTGATATAAGACTTAAAATGCATCCTATCACAAATGACCTCTACCCCACTACAGGGGTATCTCTGCCAGAGCTTGGAAAAGTTACTTTTTTGAACTACAACTCCCATCAGCCCAATCCAGTGGCCATGCTGGCTGGGGCTGATGGGAGTTGTAGTTCAAAAAAGTAACTTTTCCAAGCTCTGAATTCTCTGCATGTTATGTTTAAAGTAAATGTATTTTAGATTGATCCCTGTATGACAGAAAAGTCTATGTGCAATATGACTATAATAAAGGAATAATTATACAGCCACAACTTTTTGCATTCCGCAATGTTAAACTGAAAATACCTCACATCCCATTCTAATGGTTCTCATAAGCTCATTTCAAAACAAAACCTTACAAAACTTATAGTCCTGGACTCAGAAATGCTTGCTTAGCAACCCTCTCAATTTTCATGGCAATACACAAAACAGAGAGAATTCAGAGTTCACAGGGTAAAAAGAGAGAAAAACTAGACCCCTTTTGGACTTTTTTCTGTCAGAGTGCTCATAATTTGTTGAAACTAATTAAAAATCAACCATGTTCACAGAGTACTTGTAATCCTATTACTGACCTTGCCCCATGCTCTGACCTTCATCTTCTGCAGTTTAAAAGTTAAAAATATACCTGGTTAATTTTTAATTAATTTAAGAAATTTTGCATTGAACTCAATGATAAGGCTGGGCATGCTCAGTAAGAACTGACTGTCAGTGTTCTAAAAGCCAGACTCACAGCTGCTTGGCTTGATTAATTAGGGAGCCACACCCACAGCAGACCTTTATTTCACTTGAGACAGTCATGGCTTTCACCAGAGAATTCTGGGAAGTGTAGTTTGTGAAAGGTGCTGAGAAGAGACTCATTCCACTGACAGAACTCCAGTGGCCAGAGGGGTTTAACAGTCAGCCGCTCAGATTGAAGCTCTGTGAGGGGAACAGAACATCTCTTAGCAACTCTCAGCACCCTTCACTAATGACACTTCCCAGGATTCTCTGGGAGAAGCCATGACTGTCCAAAGTGAAATAAAGGTCTGGTGTGGATTTGGACAGGGACAGCTTTGGTTTAAATTTGGGTGGGAGGCTACATGTGCCTGTTGTAGAATAAAAAGGTGGGGGAAACTCTGAAGAATGATACTGTTCACAATATTTTCCTTTTGGAAAGGAAAGGGGCTTCATCTCTGCCCAGTGCCCATCCATCCAATTTCCTCCCCTCCTCCTTCCTCTCTCCCCCTCCTGTTTCTGCCCTCCTCCCCTCCCCTCCCTGCCCCTCCCCAAGGTCAGTTTCATTTATCCTAAGCATGATTGCACTGTAAATCCCACTGAACTCAATAAACATGCAAATGATCAAAACTGCCGTCCTCCTTCCCCTCCTGCCTGCTCCCCTCCCCTTCCTCCCCATCCTAAGCATGATTGCAGGGGAGTAAATCCCACTGAAATCAATAAGCATGCAAATGATCAATCCATTCTCAGCAAACTTGACCAGGATCCCATTTCTTACCTCCCAGATTAAAAAGCAGGGAAATTCACTAATAGGCAAAAAACCTTGCGGTTTAAGAACGTACCTATAGCCCACAGATATTTCTATCAAACTTTAAAAGCAGGGAAATTGGGCAGCTATAGTGAATGCACCAGGGGAGCAGGAGACCTGAACTCCTCTCTGAGATATTGGACTGCCCTACAAATTGATCAAAATGCAAACACCATTTGGATTGATGTTTTACAGTCCAATCCACTTTCTGCATAGCTAGGAAGAATTTGGTAACATGTGCCTCTGACCATATGGTGAGTGGTGGCAACACCTGCAATCAGCCCAAATAATAGAAACAAGACATGTGTTGTGATGATCTTGTTTTAGCAGGGAGGAAGCAATAATATTAGAATAGTGATTTAGTTCAGAGAGTCACTTTAAATATTTTTCTTTACTTTGCAATTTTAATGATGTTCGTAAATCATTCTCTTTTGCTTCTGTTTCTGTGAATATATGAAGTACAGCAATACTTTGCAACACTAATAAAAAGCTCCAGAAACAATTGTGGAATAATGGCACTGTTGTTATGCAGAATAGTTTCCAATGGACATCAGGAGTGTCTCAGTTTGCATAAGATGAAACAGTGTGAGGTGAAATATATTCTGTCAAAATTCTAGGTGTGCTCTATGTTTTTAAATGACCATGCTCACCTCTCAAGTGGAGTAGTTTAAGCATAGCAGGCTGAAAACATGCATCTTTCGCAGGCCAACTTTGTTTTTTCCAACAGCTAGAGTCATTGCTGAAGTAGCAACATATTGTAATCGGCCTGATTTTACATCAAACTGCAATTTCAGATTCAACTGTTAATGCACACAAAATAGAAATAGAGCATAACCTCCAGTTTGAAACTCAAAAGACTATCTTCACCAGCATATGACATTGACCAATAAAAAGGGTTTGAAATTAATAAAAATAAATTTGACACAGATTTGTAGGAATAATAATGAGATAAATATTTATTTATTTATTTATTTCATTAAACTTATAGACCGCCCCATAGCCGAAGCTCTCTGGGCGGTTCACAAGACAAGAAATAGCAAAGTACAAGACATATATCAATATAAAACATATAAAAAGTTAAAAATTATTAAAAATTAAAACAATGTCAGCATATACTAAACATAATTAATTAAAAAGCCTGGGTGAAAAGGAAAGTTTTGACCTGGCGCTGAAAAGATATTAACGATGGCGCCAGGCGTATTTCCTCTGGGAGATCGTTCCACAGTTCGGGGGCCACCACAGAAAAGGCCCTTTTCCGCGTTGCCATCCTCCGAGCTTCCCTATTAGTAGGAACTCGGAGAAGGGTCTTTGATGATGAACGTAGTGTATGGGCAGGTTCATAACGGGGGAGGCGTTCCAACAGGTATTGTGGTCCTATGCCGTGTAAGGCTTTATAGGTCAAAACCAGCACTTTGAACCGGGCCCGGAAACAAATAGGCAGCCAGTGCAAGCGGGCCAGAGTCGGTGTTATATGGTTGGACCGTCTGGTCCCCGTTAACAATCTGGCTGCTGCATTCTGCACAAGCTGCAGTTTCCGAACCGTCTTCAGAGGCAGTCCCACGTAGAGCGCATTGCAGTAATCTAATTTCGAGGTTACCAGCGCATGAACTACTGAAGCGAGGTTCTCTCTGTCCAGATAGGGGCGCAGCTGGGCCACCAGCCGAAGCTGGTAGAAAGCACCCCGTGCCACAGAGGCTATCTGAGCCTCAAGTGACAGGGATGGATCTAAAAGAACTCCCAAGCTACGAACCCATTCCTTCAGGGGGAGTGCAACCCCATCCAGAACAGGTCGAACATCCCCCATCCCGTCAGGAGAACCACCCACCAGCAGCATCTCAGTCTTATCAGGATTAAGTCTCAGTTTGTTAGCTCTCATCCAGTCCATTGTCGCAGCTAGACATCGGTTCAGCACGCCGACAGGCTCACCTGAAGAAGATGAAAAGGAGAAATAGAGCTGCGTGTCATCAGCATACTGATGGCAGCGCACTCCAAAACTCCTGATGACCGCACCCAACGGCTTCATATAGATATTAAAAAGCATGGGGGACAGAACTGACCCCTGTGGGACTCCATATTGGAGGTCCCAGGGTGCCGAGCAATGCTCCCCAAGCACTACCCTCTGGAGACGACCCACCAAATAGGAGCGGAACCACTGCCACGCAGTACCGCCCACTCCCAGATCAGTGAGTCGTCCCAGAAGGATACCATGGTCGATGGTATCAAAAGCCGCTGAGAGGTCAAGGAGAATCAGCAGGGTCGCACTCCCCGTCTGTCTCCTGACAAAGGTCATCATACAGGGCGACCAAGGCTGTCTCCGTGCCGAACCCAGATCTAAAACCCGACTGAAATGGATCCAGATAATTTAATTTTCTAGATTAGATTCTCTGTAGAAACAGTAGTAACACAGAAAAAAAAGGAAAGTAAGAACACCAACAAACATACAAAAATATAATTCTCCATCTTTGGAGATGGCAGGTGTTGCCACCACTCACCATATCCTCAATGACATGTTACCAAATTCTTCCAAGCTACACAGGAAGTGGATTGGACTGTGAAAGACCCTAATGAGAAAAGGAATCCAAGATGGGTGGGAGTTTCTAAAAAGGAAATGTTAACAGCACAATAGTAAGCAATTCCAACAAGGAAAAAAGGGGGGAAACAGCAGAAGAAGCCAATGTGGCTTCACAGAAAGTTTAGGGATGACCTGAAAACAAAAAAGGACACATACAGGAAGTGGAAAGAAGGCCAGGCCACCAAGGAAGAGTACAGGCAGGTATCACGGAATTGCAGGGATGGTGTCAGGAAGGCTAAAGCCGAGAATGAGCTGAGGTTAGTGAGAGATGTCAAAAGCAATAAAAAAAAACTTTCTTCAGGTACATACATAGTAAAAGACAAGAGAAATGAAACGGTGGTAGAGTTTTGAAGGAACTCGCTGAAAAACTCTCTGAACCACTGTCTATTATCTTTGTGAAACCCTGGAGGATGGGTGAAGTGCCGGATGACCGGAGGAGGGCTAATGTAGTCCCTATCTTCAAAAAGGGCAAAAACATGGAACTACAGACTAGTCAGCCTGACATCAATCCCTGGGAAAATTCTGGAGCAGATTATATAACAGTCAATATGTAAGCACCTTGAAAACAATGCAGTGATTACTAGAAGCCAACATGGATTTATAAGGAACAAATCCTGCCAGACTAATCTTATCTCTTTTTTTTATCAGGTAACCTCCCTCAAAGGCTCTGGGAATGCTGTGGACATAATATAGCTCAACTTCAGCAAAGCTTTTGACAAAGTGCCCCATGATATTCTGATTAGCAAGCTAGCTAAAGGTGGGCTAGATGGAACAACTGTCAGATAGTACCACAGTTGATTACAGAATCATACTCCAAGAGGGCTGATAGAATCATACAATAGTAGAGTTGGAAGGGGCCTGTAAGGCCATCAAGTCCAACCCACTGCACAATGCAGGAACCCAAATCAAAGCATTCCCGACAGATGGCTCTCCAGCTGCCTCTTGAATGCCTCTGGGGTCAGAGAGCCCACTACCTCTCTAGGTAATTGATTCCATTGCCGTATGGCTCTAACAGTTAGGAGGTTTTTCCTGATGTCCAGTCAAAATCTGGCTTCCTGCAACTTGAGCCCATTATTCTGGGTCCTGCACTCTGGGAGGTCGAGAAGAGATCCCGGCCCTCCTCTATGTGACAACCTTTCATGTACTTGAAGAGTGCTATCATATCTCCCCTCAGTCTTCTTTTCTCCAGGCTAAACATGCCCAGTTCTTTCAGTCTCTCCTCATAGGGCTTTGTTTCCAGTCCCCTGATCATCCTTGTTGCCCTCCTCTGAACCTTTTCCAGTTTGTCTGCATCCTTCTTGAAGTGTGGAGACCAGAACTGGATGCAGTATTCAAGATGAGGCCTAACCAGTGCTGAATAGAGGGGAACTAATACTTCACACGATTTGGAAACTATACTTCTGTTAATGCAGCCTAATATAGCATTTGCCTTTTTTGCAGCCACATCACACTGTTGGCTCATATTCAGCTTGTGATCAACGACAATTCCAAGATCCTTCTCACATGTCGTATTACCAATGGTTCCTTCTTAAACTGGGGGAAGGTAACGAGCGGAGTACTGCAGGGCTCAGTCCTGGGCCCAGTGCTCTTCAACATTTTTATTAATGACTTGGATGAGGAGGTGCAGGTAAGGCTTATCAAGTTTGCAGATGATACAAAATTGGGAGAGATAGCTACTATCCTGGAAGACAAACAAAATTCAAAGAGATCTTGATAGGCTGGAGCACTGGGCTGAAAACAACAGAATGAAATTTAACAGGGATAAGCACAGTTCTAATCTAGGAAAAAGAAACCAAATGCACAGTTATAAGTTGGGGGATACTTGGCTCAGCAATACAACATTCAAGAATGCTCTTGGACTTATTGCTGATCACAAGCTGAATATGAGCCAACAGTGTGATGTGGCTGCAAACAAGGCAAATGCTATTTTAAGCTGCATTAACAGAAGTATAATGTCCAGATTGTAGGAAGTATTGGTTTCCCTCTATTCGGCACTGGTTAGGCCTCATCTTGAATCCTGCATCCAGTTCTGGACACTGTATTTTAAGAAGAATACAGACAAACGGAACAGGTTCAGAGGAGGGCAACAAGGAAGACCAGGAGAAGACTTCCCAGGAGGATCCCTCCGCCTGTGCTGCCTCTGAGATGGGCTCCCGTCTTGGATGAAACTTATCCAGTTTTAAATTCAGTCAGAAGGGTTTTTTCTGACTGGGGATGATTTCTTCCGGATAAGGAAGAAGCGTGAGATCTGCCACATAGTTTTGTTTTGATTGTTGGAGCCTGGAATTCGTCAGAATTGTCTGTCTTCCAGCAGTTCAGACAGAGCGAGGATTTTATGCTAGCTCAGCTGGATAAGTGACCCGTTTTTTTTTAACGGACTAGCAGGCAAACCTCCTGTCTACATTTATCATTTTCTTATCTATATAGCTAAAGAGATTTGTCAAAGTAACAGCAATTAAGATAACCTAGATGAGGTAAGACTTTCCTTCTTTATTTACGGAACTAAGGGGGAAGAAAATATAAATAGCTTATCTTTTTTTTATTATTATTGCAAAAAGCTGACATGGAAAATTGCGTTTTAAAGATTACAACGGATGAGAGCTTTCTGATTGGGAGAGATAAGAAATCTTTTTGATTTACAAGACTTTTGTGTAATATATATAAGGGACTATTTTTTCTGATCTACTTTTTTGTTGTTGTTGTTGACAAATCTGCTCATTCTCTCTGCTACTAGTTATTTGAACGCTGTGAACTAAAAGCTGTTTTTGCACTTCTGGACATTTAAGAGATAAGGACTGTCTAGCGTGTGATGTTAGTTGGTTGGAAAGATTAACTCCTTTGTAACTGGATAAAGAAATAAACTGCTCTTTGCTTGGGACATTGAAAATTGAAGGAGTTTTGTTCTTTTGGTTTTAAGAATGGCAATTAAGAAGATCATGGATGTACAAGAAGGGACTTTATTTCTAGACATGCTTCAGAAAATAATGGATGGGATTAACTCAATAAAACAAGAACTGAGAAATAATAGACAAGCGTGGAGAACTGAATTTCATGAAATGAGACAGGAGCTGAAAGAAACAGGATTCTATGAGAAAGGAGAATAAAGATAGATCTGGAAAACAAAAAAAGGATGAAAGAGAAATTAAAGGCAAGGTTCAATCTATGGAGATTGGCTAAAATATGGACATGAAAAAAGATTTGGATTTCCTGGTTGTGACGGATCCTGGAGATAAATATTACAGTTTGGAATACAGCGCTGTCTCTGAAGGAATTGAAGAGATTGGAGATAAAGATATTATCGGTTCAAAAAAATTCCTGGACTGGAAGGATTTGATGGAACTTGAAATGGAGAAAGTTAATAGAATTAATCCCTGTTTTGTGTCAATGGAAAAACCTTCAAGAAATGTACTAGTGTATCATGTGGAAAAGAGGAGCAGAGATGCGGCTTTGAAACAATACTTCAGTGTTACGTTTGGATTTGATGGTAAGAAAATATCTGTGATGGAGGAAATTCCTATCAGACTTTTATTATATGACTATGACAGCAAGATTTTTGGGTGCGTAAAGATGGAAGATGGACCCAATATGGATAATGACAGAAGAGCGATTTGAAACTACTGGACTCAGTAGATTTGATGAGTTGGATTGACATGTTTATTTAGAAAAAAAAATTAATTGACATATATCTCAAGGACTGGAAACTTCTCTTTGACTTTTTGTGGAAGATTAAAATGATATGATGTTAATGAGATTTGAAACCAACTAAGATAACTGCTGGAGGAAGGTGATTTTATAATCTATTAAGAGATAGGTCTGTTATATATTATAGATTTATAGTTGAATTATAGTGTTTTGAAATTACTGGATTTAGAAGATTTGATGAGCTGGATTAATTGGCATGTTTATTTAGAAAAAAAATTGATTGATATATATCTCAAGGATTGGAAACTTCTCTTTGACTTTTTGTGGAATATTAAAATGATATGATGTTAATGAGATTTGAAACCAACTAAGATAACCGCTGGAGCAAGGTGATTTTATAATCTATTAAGAGATAGGTTTGTTATATATTATAGATTTATAGCTGAACTATGACAAATCGGAAGTCAATATTTTTATATATATGTATTTTTTTTGTATTGTATTAGTTATTGATTTGTGTTGTTTTCTTTTTGTATTATTTTGGTTTTGAAAATTAGAATAAAAATTAATTGGAAAAAAAAAAAGAAAAAAAAGGAAGACCAGGAGACTAGAAACAAAGCCCCATGAAGAGAGACTGAAAGAACTGCGCATGTTTAGCCTTAAGAAGAGAAGACTGAGGGTGTCCCAGAGTGCAGGACACAGAATAATGGGCTCAAGTTGCAGGAAGTCAGATTTCAATTGAACATCCTGAAAAACTTCCTAGACATTACAGCGGTACAACAGCGGAACCAATTACCTAGGGAGGTGATGAGCACTTCAACACTGGAGGCATTCAAGAGGCAGCTGGACAAGCACCTGTCAGGTATGCTTTAATTTGGATTTCTACATTGAGACAGGGATTGGACTTGATGGCCTTATACACCCTTCCAACTCTACGATTCTATGATCTATGAATAGAAATTTTTTGAGCAAGCACTGTAAAGAATACAGCAAAGGTGTCTTCCTGATAGCACACAGGGAGTTCCAGAGGATAGGTGCTGCCACACTAAAAGAATGACTTCTTACAAGTGTGGAACGAGTATTATGTGGCACCTGTAAAAGTTCTGCACACGCTTAGGATGCTAAAACCTTGGAGTAAGTCCCACTGAACTAGCGGTGGGTGAGAAATTTGATTCAGTTTGCATTTAAAGCTATCTGCACTTTCTGACACAGCATGACAACAGAAACACAGCCACCCTTCAAAATTCACATTTATGCAAATACAGTTCTCTAATTAAGCAATGTTTGGAAAATTCCTTCATTAAGAGAAAGTGTGCATAAAAAGGAACATATTAGTGAAAATAATACAAAAATGCATTGCATTAGGAGAAACTGCTTGCGAATATGTGTCCATTAGTCAAAACTGTATGCAAAAATCTGTTTATTAGGGGAACATCTGACTAAAATGCTGGAGAACTTTCATGGGGATTTTTTTTAAAAAAAATTGCAAATTTCTGTAGAAATGCAGAGAATCAAATTTCAGAGAAAAGAGAGAACCAAAAATGACAGATCCATCCATCCCTGCACTGAACTCAGTGTGGCATGTTTCTGAACAGACATGCAGAGGATTGCACCACTAATTTATAATTCTGTAAGAAAAACATGAATATGGTTGGCAATCTCTCCCCCCATCCCACCTCATCCCTGTTTTTATTGTGCATCTCCACACAGAGTCTGTGTTCTGCATTTGCCGAATCTTTCTTCCATTACAGAATCAAAACTAACATGAAGTGTGAGCCCTCCCTTGGTCAACATAATGCCATTTTTGGCCTTTTCTTATTGAAAAGCACTAGCAGCTTCTGCATTATTGTGGATGCCAGCAGTACCATCTCATTCTCTTCACTCCACCCCCACTTAGAACTTGAATGGAGCTGAGGCTCAGGTGTTCACACTGCCAGCAATTGTGCAGTAAAGGTGAATTAGAAAGAAAACAATTGGATTATTCAACTGACACTCAAAATATTTGATTTACTCTAGGAGAAAGGAAGAAAGGGGGATGTGTCACATTGCATGCCATGGGAGATACAAGGGCAGCAGTGTAAACTGTGTTTTAGGTGTTTTTTTCTGCAACATGACAGATCTGTTTCACCTTTTATAACTGGTTATCACAGAGATTGCCACCCTTTTTGAGCCAAAGGGCACATTTCAAATTTTTAGAGTGACACGAGTCACAAAATGGCTGCATTGGGGTGTGTGGCATAACACAATATTAGAGAGTAGTCATGGGGAAGCTTTTCCCATCATTGTATTTCCATACTAGAAAAAGTTTGGCCTGTTGAATGTCTGTGGGCCCTATAGCTGTCAAAGGCACAAGAACCCTGTTTTTCCCCAATGCCAATCCTAAACCAAATCCTAGGCTGCCACATACCTGGGAGCAGGCCCCATTACACACAAAGAGACATTGGCTGCTTTCACACATGAGGTAACAGCGCTAGTTTAACGGATTAAAAAGGTAGCGCTTCTATCCCAATTTCTAAAATCCCTTTCACACTGCAGTACCTCTTGCGATAACTACTTTTTCAGCCGATATAGCGGCGTTTCACGCAACTGTCTTTCACACGTCTTGTTTTCTTCCCTCACCCATGCACACTATTCCCCACTGTGAAGCAGATCTAAGATCTTGTCCCGTCGCTATGCAAGCCCTCTCCCTTTAGGATCTGACTTTTTAAATTGTTTTAGTTGTATCAAGATGGGTGTGTGTGGGAAATGCTGCTGCTATCTGCGCCGATGCCGGAATACCGGTACAATGTTTGTCAGACAAAAAAAAAAAAAACCTGTGCGACTAAAGGGTGGGAATGCACTGCATGCTGGGACGCCTGTTACGTGAGCGGCAGCAGCTAGCAAAACACTCCCACGATCTTCCGGGTTCCCAGCCTTGCTAACAGATTATTTCTAGTATCAGTTATTGCGGAAATTAGCGCTATACTTGCACTACATTCCACCAGAATTCTGGAGCTACCCGGTATGTCATGTGAAAGCTCAAATATAATGCGCAAATTACCAGGTAAGAAATCGTCAGAATAACGGAATAAAGTGCAGTGTGAAAGCACGCTTACTTTTATAACCCACTGTACTACACCACTGTACTTAACTCTAAACTGAATTCTTAATGAGTCCCTGCTCTTTAGTTCCTACAAAGCAGGAGACACAACTAAGCCTCTTTGCAAAGTTTTCACATTTGCCTTTTTTTGGGGGGGGGGCAATTATTTTAACATTCACTTACACTTACTGTGTAGTAGTATTTGCAGAAAATAACTACCTGATCTCAAGCAAATCCACCACAGAAGAGATACATCCTGGTTGCTAGGGAAAAAGGAATGACAAAGGAATTATGGAAATTCCAAGGACTATTGGGGGGGGGGAGATAGAAGCAAGAAAAGTGCACTAAAAGGGAGGGCAAAGCAGCAGCTCTTTAAGACCCCAGGAATTCATATTGCCTGGCACCTCAACAACTCACTTATCAATCACTCATTTATTTCATTAACTGATTTCACAGAAATCGCTGAGAAGAGTATCTGCACATTTTCCTCCATCCCTTTCATTCTAGGAGGAATAGAGACTTAGTGTTTTTTTATTGCTTTAAATGAAAGCTCAGAGGCTTTTCTGGGGGTGCTACTAAAGTCCTTTCTCTCCCAGCCCTCTTTTGCCAGCTGGCGAACCCTTCCTCATCTGGTTAAACCTTCTCTCCCTTGCAATTCCTATGATGATTTCCTTAGCTTAATAGCAGCATGTGTATCTATGTGTCTTGGGGGTTTGCAATTTCCATCTGAATTGTGGAAGGGAGGGAAGGTTTAAAAACTTCCCTCTCCCTGAAACCCCCTCCCCTTGTGCTGCTCAGCCAGCTGGGGAAAGGAGCTGGACTGCAGAAAAGTGTTAATCTTTATCTGGAGCACACACACACCTTTCTGCTGCTCTGTTGATCAGTGGGAGATATGTTGTGGGACATTTACAATTAGACAGTGGGCCAAAAGCATCCCAGGGGCGCAGATTGCACACTTCTAAACAAGAGATAGAGAAGGCGGCATGTTTCTTGGAGACTATGCATATTGCCCAGAGAATATGCATATTGGCCAGAGAATGTCCAAACTGCAGTAGTGATACGCACTTTCCCCAAGGCATTTGGGATTATGCATAATGGCTGGAGAACACAAAATTCAAGTGATATATGCACATTTCACAAGGCCAGTTGGAGATTATGTATATTGACCAGGAAATGTGCACAATTCCCTCTTTGTAGAAGGTTAATACTCACATTCTCCATGAGGCCTGGTAAATGTGAACAATGGCTGGTTATTATGCACATTAACCACTCAGCCTACATTTCCATTAACGTATATATACAAGAAGCAAATTATTAATATTTCTGCCAAATAAAGTTAAAAAATAATAAAACCAGAAATAATTAAATATAGTTCATGAGATGATAAAGTCTTCTTCTGTTTGCATCCCCAGCTTTTTGTGATATTTGTTATACTTCATTAGCATCATATTATAAATTAACATTTGCTTTAAATGATGGCACAGTTGGGACAAAATCCTATTTTATTTGCCAACCTCTTGTCCCTCTCAGAATCAACCTTTTTATTGAATGACCGTGTCCTTCTATAAGTGTAGTAATTGGAATGACAATGTCTCAGTGCAGTGTTTCATTTAATAATCTGGTTTGGTGTCCATTCCCTTCATATACAAGCACGAAAGCCCTTGTTAGCTTGACAGGGATGGGCAATAACTCGACAGGTCAGCAACTGCTAACAATTTACAGGTTCAAGTTTCTAAACACACACCCCTGATGCTGTGGTGCTGACATCACAAACGAAAGTGCTCTGGCACTAATCTGATGTGAAAGGCTAGTTAAAGGAAACTGGCTCTGGCCCCTCATAGCTGTAGGGCTGAATTGACTTAGGTCAGTCACACAAACAGCCTCAGAACCTCTATGGGCTTCACTGTCTTTCATCAAATATCTTAGAGCCAACAGAGCTGAATCTAACGTAGTTTTACTTTCATTGAAAGTGCTTACGTTGCAATGCAAAATCTTTCAATACAAGTCAATGATCTGGAACAAGAAGGAATTGGAGCCTTGTACTAGAGTGCATACAATCCTTTCTTCAGTAACTGCCCTCAGGTTGCTTTGTGAAGTTCCTTGAATTTAAAAGACAGTTTATGGCAGAGCTGGGGAAGCGGTGCCTCTCAAGATGTTGTTGTTGTTGTTATGTGCCTTCAAGTCGATTATGACTTATGGTGACCCTATGAATCAGTGACCTACAACAGCATCTGTCGTGAACCACCCTGTTCAGATCTTGTAAGTTCAGGTCTGTGGCTTCCTTTATGCCAATACATTATGTAATATCTATATAATACAAAAACACCCTAATAATAATAATAAGAAATAAGTAATAAAATACAAAGTCTTGTAATATAAGCTATCACCTACTTATGTCAGGTACAACTGTAAAACATAATACATATATAACAGCAACAACCTAAGAAATAAGGATCAGGGTATATAAAGTACAAAAACAATGTACAAGTGCACAATCTTCTCTCTGTATAAAAGTAACCCTTAATCCCCTCCTTCACATAAGGTGGCAAACCCTCCCAACTCTCACCTGGGAGCTCTCCTCTCCTCTTCTGGTCTCTTGGCCTGGGAGTTTCCTGCCTCTCTCTTAGAGTCCTTCCTCCCTTTATATACGCCACTTTCCTGTGGGTACAATCCTTGTCCCCCAATGGCATCCCAAAAGGGGAGAACCAAAGGGGCTGTGGGGGTTTACCCCTTGAGGTGACCCCCACTGGTGTTGGCATATCACTGTGCATCCCACTACCTGCTGGACTCCAGTTCCCATCAGCAAATGGCGAGAGATAATGGGATGGGGGGTCCAACGTCTCCATCCCTGATTTATGGATATGATCCAGTACTGCTAAAAGAGAAATGGCTGCCATTACAGACATGCTATTTTCCCTAAAAAAAATCCATCAGCAGCTTTCATGCCTAATATCCAATCTGCTTTTAAAACAGTGGTTACAGCGTAGAAATTAAGCAAATTAACATGTCTGCAGCATGTGCAAGTTGTGACCCAAAATATTCACACACACACCACCAGGGGTCTTGATAAACTTCCTGTTTTTGCACAACTGGGACTGCCAAAAACAGTGGTGGTGTCAAGCACTTGACTTACTAAAATGTATAGCTGGGCAAGCTTTGTTTAGCTTGGTGAGTCACACAGCTGGTGCAGGCCTGCCTAGAGACAACATCTTCTTCATTTATGTCACACTTTCCAGAGCTGGGCTATAGCACTGAAAACAGTTTCCATAGCTGGATCTTTAGTGAGTTCCATAGGCTTGTCTGTGCTTACAAGCTACATCAGCCTTCTCCAACATCAGGTCCTCCAATGTAATTCACATCAGCCCTAGCCAGCATGACCAATGGTCAGGATGAAGGGAGTTATAGTCCAACAACATCTGGAGGGCACCACATTTGGGAAGGCCAATTTGCATATTTTTGGTTCACCTCTCAAAGTTTAGTCACTTCTTACCTAGTTTTTGCATTGGGGTTCTCTACTACCTTTTGTCCATGTAATTCAGAGAAGGAAAAAAGTGCTTCCTAATAAGTTCTCCATCTTCCTACTAATTTACAGTGTTCTTTAACAGATAAATAACATCACCCACATTCTTCTTTTTCCTACGGAATTAACCAACTCACATAAGCCTACAACCTGATTAAAACCTCTTCATCTCAAAGTATGTGCTTTTATACAAGGCCACCTAGAATCTTATTTTCTAGAAATAGCTGTAACACTGTAGCCAGAATTGAAAGAATATGAAGCTTGCTCCTGTGAGGATATGGGATTTGTGTTGCTATAGCACCTGGTTTACAACATGTCAAACCACTTTCAAAACAGAGGGGATTTTCAAAAACAGTTTGTCATAAGGTATGTGGATCTAACAGCCACCTGTTGGGTATGCTTTACGTTGTATTCCTGCACTGAACAGGGGGTTGGACTTGATGGCCTTGTAGGCCCCTTCCAACTTTACTATTCTCTGATTCTATGACCTCCTGCTCAAAGGGGGAAAAAGAAGAAGTCCCAAACTCCACTAGGCAGGCCCATAGATCATGGTCCATATCTCATTTTCGTGTTGCAGGCCACATGCAAGCATCCTTTTAGTTCAAACCAGGAGCTCATCTATGGAAAGAAGTTCATTATGGATAAGGAACATACTGTATATCTCCTGTATTAAAAACCTCTTCAGTGGCTTCCAGTTTACATACAAACACAATTCAAAGTTCTGTTTTTAAATAAATAATAAATAAATAAATTTAATTTTTGAGTCGCCTATCTGGCCGAAACCACTCTAGGCGACGTACAACATTAAATTCAACAATACATAATAATACAATACATAATAAAATACAGCGCAGTCAACAATAACCATTTTAAAAAGCGGCAGTACAGGGCCATCAATAGACAATTTTAAAACAATATAAAGAAATTAGCCCACCCCGGGGACCCCAAAGGCCTGTCCAAAGAGCCATGTTTTTAAGGCTCGGCGAAATGTATCTAGGGAAGGGGCATGGCAAAGATTGAACGGGAGGGAGTTCCAGAGAGTGGGGGCCGCCACTGAGAATGCCCTCTCTCTAGTCCCCACCAACCTAGCTGTTTTCGTTGGTGGGACGGAGAGAAGGCCCTGTGTGGCTGATCTGGTCGGGCGGCTTAGTTGGTGGTACTGGAGGTGCTCCTTCAGGTAAACTGGGCCGAGACCGTATAGGGATTTAAAGGTTAAGACCAACACCTTGAATTGGGCCCGGAAAACAACTGGAAGCCAATGTAGATGAAATAACACCGGCGTGATGTGATCACGGCGGCAGCTGTTTGTAAGCAGGCGTGCCGCCGCATTCTGCACCAGTTGTAGTTTCCGGACCGTTTTCAAGGGTAACCCCACGTACAGCGCATTGCAGTAGTCTAAAAGAGAGGTAACCAGGGCATGTACCACCAGTGGGAGCTGATGAATAGGAAGGTAGGGTTTCAACCTCCGTATGAGGTGTAGTTGATACCAAGCTGCCTGGCTCACTGCCGAAATCTGAGCCTCCATGGACAGCTTGGAATCAAGAACAATCCCGAGGCTGCGGACCTGACCCTTCAGGGGCAATTTTACCCCATTAAGATTCAGGTCAGCAACACCCAACCTTCCCCTGTCACCCACAAGTAGCACCTCGGTCTTATCAGGATTGAGCTTCTATAAAGCTGTAAACAGGCCTGAGTATCTGAAAGATTATCTTTTCTCTTATGCACCTACCCTTCTGTTAAGGTCTCCATGCTTCTGGAGATTAGGGGATAAAGCCCTTATTGCAGTAGCACCCAATCTTGGAACATCCTCCTGAGATAATTTTATTGGCACCATCTCAGTTTTCTTTTAGATGGCAAATATACAGACATGTTTTTATTTATTCATGCCTTTAGTGAATGTGCATTAATATTATACTGCTGTTTTATTGCGGCTATCTCTTATTTTAGCTTATATTAACATTTTATTCTGGCTGTTTTATGTTTGTTGTAAACCGCTTTGCAATCCTATTGAGGTAGAAAAGTAGGAAAACAGAAGATTGTCATTACTCTGATATGGGATGGGCAAAATACCTTTGGGAAAGATTAAGTATTCACAACACTCTTTTAGATGGTTATGGCTTATTTTTATTTTCTTTCTTTTCTTTTTTGTTTCTGTGGTAGACCTTTAAAATCAAAAGTTACAACCATGATTTCAAAATTAATTTTGTCCCCCACAAAATGAGCCATTCTCCTGACACTTCAATGAGCCCTGAATTGTGTGATACTTAGGTTCCACTAATATATATGCATATTTCAGAAATTCACCATGACATGTTGTTGTGTCGCATCAAATGTAACATGAGTAAGATAGTATCTGCAGCAAATCATTATTTCTTTTTATTCCCCTGGGGAGTGTGCAGAGAAGAAAAAAATATTTACTGACAAATTCTTGCAGAAAATACTGATGACACTATAAAACGCAGACAGGCTTTTCATCAAAGTGTCCTTGGAAATGCTCAATTACAGGGCCACTTCTTAGAATACTAAACATATGAAGATATAGAGGAAAATTCATATCGCTAATGCTAGGACGCTGTGCACCTTGCTGCTATGGGGATCTGGCAATATCTTACTTTTCACAGATAGTAGGTAGGTAGGATAGATAGATTAGATAGACAGACAGACAGACAGACAGACGGTGATACCTTATGGTGTTGGTCCACGAGAAGAATGGACTTTTGCTCACACAACAGGATTTCCTCTACCCCTCTTCCCCCCTGCAGCCAATGCACGTGCCCCAAATGTGCTTCGGAGGGACGGGCGCACAGGAGGTGCAGAGGGGGTGAATAAAGGGAAATTCCATTGCCTGAATAGAACTTCACTCATATGATATTCAGTTCCACCCATATTTTTATCAGTTATAGCATACACAAACTCTTAAGGTTTATAAAAAGATAAAGGTGTCCCCACACTTGTAGTGCGAGTCATTTCCGACTCTTAGGGTGACGTCTTGCGACGTTTACTTGGCAGACCATATATATGGGGTGGAATTGCCAGTTCCATCCCCGGCCTTTCTTTACCCCCCAGCATATGCCGGGTACTCATTTTACCGACCACAGATGGATGGAAGGCTGAGTGGACCTCGACCCCTTTTACCGGAGATTCGACTTCCTCCTTTCATTGGAACGGAACTCCGGCCATGAGTAGAGCTTCGGCGACGTTACCGCCGCTTACCACTCTGCGCCACGGAGAATCTTAAGGTTTATAGATACATTCAAATTAAAATAATTAAACTAATAAATTTAATGAAGCCAAACATAAAAACAAAAACAGCCAGCCAAAACTCAGCTTTCCAATGTCAATAGCGTTGAATATTTATCAACCTCTATTGGGAAAGAGTTGCAAAGAGTTGGGGTCATAAAGGAGAGGATCCTTAATATTCCTCAATGAATAGGAACAAAAAACATGTCTCCCCAAGTTGATCTCAAGAGGTGAGGCAGTTCATAGACAGGATGTAATATAAGGAGCCCATAGTTGTACATTTTCTCTTCATTACAGGCATTTACCCTGCATCTGAATATTCTGAATACTGAGAAGCTAATGTGAGAAGTGTCCCTCCAGAAGTCTTAAACTAGCAACTCTTTCACAAGAGGATTAAGGTACCATCACATCTGCAAGAAGCAGGAATTGCTGGCCTGGTCTCAGATGCGCTACAATAAAATATTTGCAAAGGGCTGGGCAGCAAAAATTATAGCTTGCAACACAGCAGGGATCAGGTAATCTAAAAGGCCAGAAAAGTCCTAGCTGGCCATATGAAGCAGCTGGCTCAGACTAAGCTGCTTATCCATTGACCTGGCTATCAAGTTTGCCACCTGCTAAGCTGTTTGCCTATCTGCCTTTTGCTTGCCTGGCCATCTGTGGAACCCTAAGCTAGTTCCACCTGAAGGTTAGCCCTGATATACCAGTTCTCAGGAATGTAGCCATACTTCTAGCCCCATCTTGTTTCTCATGTCTATGAAATGACAACACAGGGAAAAAACGCAACATAAGAAACTCTCAATAAAATTAAGAGCTATGGCTGCCCTGGCTCCCAACCAGAGAAGCAGACTCAGGACCCGGTGTCTTGGTATTACACAAAGCTTTATTCCAGAAGTCAGTACAGGAATGCAGCATCAGAACTTCTAGGCATGATTCAGGTTACAGAACAAAAAGAGACTAGGCATATCTCCAAAAACTAAGCAGGTGGAGGCAACAGTATACTATTGTTGCAACAACCTAATCACACCCAGCCATGCTAGATATAAGAGGTGTGGGTGGGCACATTACTTGTCTGAGCATTTTCTAGTACTTTCAAGCTTTTTCCACAAAACGAGGGCTTTTCTAGGAGCAGAGAACATTTCCTTTAGCTGAGGCTGTCTCTTTTCTAATCTCCATGATCTTTGTGAAAGTGTAATGTCTGACTCTGACATGCTGCTTTGACTTTACTCTCTCTAGAAAACCAGGTTGTTAAGTTTTATCTGTTCAACAGTTAGGTCTGGGCTTGGTGCCAGTGGGAATTCCGTTCTTTCTGTCATAGACACGGGGAGGGAGGGGTTATGGCCACCATTTGACTCATCAGACTCAGAACTGCTAGAGATTTCTGTTTCTCCCATGTTTTCCCCAGCCCCCTCTGTGACATCTGTAACCCCATTTTTCATCCTCCCAGTCTTACCAAAGTTTTTCCTTGGGGCCCATGACAATAGCATTGTATAGCTACACTCAGGATTAAATGACAACCATTCAGACATAATATTTGCTGATCTAAAGCACAACTAAACACATTTGAAAGATTCTTATCAAACATGAATCCAGTGGCCGTTGTAGCAATGTTTCTGCCATAAGAATAGGTTCTTCCACTCCATTTTCTTCTGATATAAAAAGATCCCCAAACCAGGACAATCCTAATCTGAATGTACTGCACCCCTACTGTATGTTGAGAAAAGAAATGTCAATAACTTTGTTCTTCTTACTAGGGCAAGTAGAAACCCTGGCATATCATGAATAGTAACAATATATTGTTTACATTTTCTTTCTTCCTTAATTATATTTAAAAGAGAAAAAGTATGACTCACCCAGATTTCTCAATTGCTGATTCGTAAACAAATCCCTTTTATTGTAGTAATTTAAGCCAAATGATAAGATTTAGACAGAAGGAGGCTAGCTGGTTAAGAACGTTTTTAAGAAGAAGAAAAAACGCCTCACTTTTTTTCAGTACAGCTTGTTGGAAGTCCTGACCCCGTCTTCAGCCGATCGGTATGCCTTCTTATCTCAGGGAATTCCTGATCAATTCCAGCCGCCGACAGCTCAACGAAGTCCTGTGGAAAATCTGATCGGTTCACCTTTACCTTGGAGAACATTTAAGCCAGTCAAAGTTTCCTCTTGGCTGGCTTTTAAACTGAAAAAAGCTTCCTCTGAGGCAGAGATCTCTCAGAGACAACCACCAGCTGGGCACTCACTTCCGAGAAGTATTTTTTTTTTTACGACAAAAAGCTGGCCTGAATTTGGAGTTATAAAGATTAAAAACGGATGAGAGGTAATTATTATTTGATGGAAATATATTTTGGACTATTTTTCTCCTTGGATTATTTCTTTTTGGACGAATCTGCTGTTCGTATATGTTACTAATTGCTTGGTGTTGTGAACCAGAATTGTTTTGCATTCCTGGATGTAGATAAGAACTGTGCTGTGCTGGCCGGACTATAATAACAGGCCTGGAATATTAACTCTTTTGTTGGTGGACGAAAAAAAAAAAGAAATAGACTGCCTCTAGGTTTTGGAACAGTGGTTAATATCAGAAATTAAAGGCTTCTTTTGAGAATGACAACTAGAAAAGCAGCTAAGGCTCAGGAGCGAAGAGGTTCAATTGATCCACAGGAAGGGGTTATACCCCCAGATATGTTTCAAAAAATAATGGAAGGGATTAGTGATCTAAAACAAGAAATGAAAACTGAATTGAAAGATATAAAAGACCATATTAAAACACAAGTGGATGAGATTAAAGGGACAATTGGGCAAATAATGGAGGATGTAAAAAATACTAAACAAAAGGTACAAATCTTGGAGAATAGAACTGATATATTAAATCTGGAATTAGAAAAAAATTTGGACTACATGGCTGTGATTGAATTGAGAAATAAAGAACATTGTTTGAGATTCCGTGCAATTCCTGAGGAAACAGGTGAAGATATCAGAGATAAAATTGTTAATGCTTTAGTAAAATTTTTGGATTTGAATGAAGATCGGATGAAATTTGAAATAGATAAAGTTTATAGAATTAATTCCAGATATGCAACAATGAAAAAAAATTCCAAGAGATGTGCTTGTTCACTTTATAAAAAAGACGACCAGAGATATGGTATTACAACAACACTTCAACAATACCTTTAAAATTGATGGTAAGGAAATACTGGTGATGAAAGAAATTCCTATTAGACTTTTACGTAAGAGAAAAGAATATGCTTTCTTTACAGAAAAACTTAAGCAATGCAAACTTCAATTTAGATGGGATGTTCCAGGAGGAGTGATTTTTACATTCAGACAACAGAAATATCGATTGAATACTGTTCAAAAAGCAAGGGATTTCTTGAGAAAAGCTTCAAAAGACATGGAAGAAGATAAACTCAAAGATATGGATATAATTCCTGGGAAACAAAGTCAACAGGAACATGCAGAGGAGGGGAAGGAAGATGATGGATTAAAGGGAGCATCAGGTACATTTTAAAATACACGCTTAAAGATGGATTACAAATATCTAACTTGGAATATAAATGGAGCCAACACGGCGCAGAAGAGAAAGAAAGTGTTCCATTATTTGAAAAAATTAAAATTGGATATAATTTGTTTACAAGAAACTCATATTAAGAAGAAAGATTCCAAATATTTGATTTGTAAAAATTTGGGTGAAGAATTTATTTCGGCTGGATTAAAAAAAAAATGGAGTTGTTCTTTACATTAACCCACAATTGCTTCCTAAATTGATATTACTGGATGATAGTGGTAGATTTGTGGGGGTTGAAATTACTTTACAGGGCATAAAAATTTTGATAGTGGGTATTTATGCCCCCAATGAAGATAAAACAAGGTTTTACACAGGACTTATGGAAAAATTGTCAGAGTTTTCATATGATCATTGCTGTGTCATGGGTGATTGGAATGGGGTAATCTCACCAAAAATTGATAGACTTTCTGAAAAAAATATTAAAGAGACACAGGGTAAATTACCGAAGATTTGCTTTGAATTGATGGAAAATTTAGAATTGGTGGATACCTGGAGATATATAAATGATAATGCAAAGGAATTTACTTATTTTTCAGAAAGACATAAAACATTCTCGAGGATTGATATGATTTGGATGTCTAAAAATCTAGTGAAAGATGTTTTTAAAACGGATATATTACCAAAAACTTTTTCGGACCACAATCCTGTGATATTAACTTTCAAAAAAAAAATCTTGGATTTAGATGGAGACTAAATGAATCTTTATTACAGAATGACAAAGTAGTACAAGAATGTAAGAAGAAATTAAAAGAGTTTTTTGAACATAATTTACATAAAGGAACAAATGAAAATATTGTTTGGGATACAAGTAAGGCATTTATGAGGGGATATTTTATTAAATGTAACTCTGAATTAAAAAAAAGAAACAACAGAAAATGCAATTAATTTTGGAAGAAATAAAACAAAAAGAGGAAGAATTGAAAAAGAATCCAACTAAAGTTTCTATTGTAAATCAAATTAAAATGTTACAGAATCAAGTATCAATGCTGACAGTTAGAGAAATTGAAAGGAAACTAACTTTTGCTAAACAAAGGACTTTTGAATTTGCAAATAAACCGGGGAAATGGTTAGCATATAAATTAAGAAAAGAACATCAAAAAAATATTATTTTAAAGATACAAGAAGGAGATGAGATGCTGACAGATAATGTAAAAATCAAAAAGATTTTTCATCAATATTATTCAACATTGTACAAGTGTCAGGAAATCCCATCTGAAAAAATAGAAGAGTATATATCTAAACAGAATATGCCTAAAATTACAGACTTTCAGAGACAAGCTATTAATGGCCCTATCACATCAAGAGAGATATCTGAAGCTATAAACAAAATTAAATCAGGAAAGGCGCCAGGACCAGATGGGTTATCTGCAGTGTACTATAAATGTTTGGAGGAAGAACTCTTGCTACCTTTACAGTATACAATGAATTCTATTTTGCAAGAGGGAAAGATACCGGATAGTTGGGAAAATGCTAACATAACATTAATACCTAAAGAGGAGCAAGATTTAACTGAAACAAAAAATTATCGGCCGATATCTCTATTGAATAATGACTATAAATTTTTTACAATGATTTTGGCAGAAAGAATGAAAATAATATTGCAACAATTTATCCAGGAAGATCAATCGGGGTTTTTACCTAAAAGACAATTACGTGACAACGTCAGGAATGTTTTGAATGTGTTGGAATATTTAGAACAACGAAATGATAAACAAGCAGCTTTGATTTTCTTAGATGCTGAGAAAGCATTTGATAATTTGAATTGGAAATTTATGTTTCAGGTTTTGGAGCAAATGGATTTTGGAGACAATTTTATAAAATGGATTAGATCGATTTATACATCTCAGAAGGCTCAGATAATTGTTAATGGAGATTTAACGGATTCATGTGAAATACAAAAGGGTACAAGACAGGGATGTCCATTATCTCCCCTTCTATTTATTCTGGTCTTAGAAGTGCTGCTTAGAGATATAAGGCAAGATAAAAGGATTTCGGGATTAAAGATAAAAAAAGAAGAATATAAACTGAGAGCATTTGCTGATGATTTGATAATTGTATTAGAAAACCCTTTGGAAGGAATTAATGTATTGATGGACAAATTAAAAGAATTTGGACCGTTAGCAGTATTTAAGATCAACAATCAAAAAACAAAGATGTTGGTGAAAAATTTAACTTTAAGGGAACAGAAAGAGTTAATAGACAAGACAGATTTTACAATAGAGAAAAAGTTGAAATATTTAGGTATTATTATGACAAATAAAAATTCAAAGTTGTTTCATAATAATTATGAAAAATTATGGACAGAGATTAAGAAAGATCTGCTAAAATGGGATAAACTACAATTGTCATTAATGGGTAGAATATCTGTGATAAAAATGAATGTATTACAGAGAATGATGTTTTTGTTTCAAACAATACCTGTAATATCCTCTGATTTACCTTTTAAACAATGGCAAAAATATATCTCTAAATTTGTATGGCAAGGAAAAAAACCAAGAGTTAAATTTAAACTACTACAAGATGCCAAAGAAAGAGGAGGACTGGGATTACCAAATCTGAGACTTTATTTTGCTGCCTGCTGTTTAGTCTGGATAGAGGAATGGATTTTATTGAGGAATAAAAGACTATTGGATTTGGAGGGCCATAACCTGAAGTGGGGATGGCATGGATATCTATGGTATGACAAAGTAAAAGTAAATGTAGACTTTAATAATCATTTTATAAGACGTCCTCTGTTGAAAATATGGAATAGATATAAACCAAGGTTCTATTCGAAAATACCATTATGTGTCTCAAGTCAAGAAGCGTTTTACAGAAGAGAAATGGCTGGAAAAGAGAAATGGTTAACTTATCAAGAACTATTAGAAAATGTACATGGAGAATATATAATGAAAGAGAGAGAACAACTGATAAAGGAAGGATATAGTTCTCAATGGTTTGCCTATTTACAATTGTTAGAAAGATATAAAATGGATAAGAAAATGTATGGTTTGAAATAAGTAAATCTGATTTTGAAATAGGTTTGTGTACAAATGATGAAAATACAATTGCGAAAATGTATAAACTCTTGCTGAAAACGGATATGGAAGAAGAACAAGTAAAAGAATGTATGGTAAAGTGGGCAAAAAAATTTGGTTATAACATACAAATGGATCAATGGGAAAATATGTGGAAAAAAGGCTTGAGATTTACATTATGCTATAATCTTAAAGATAATTTCTATAAAATGATGTATCGTTGGTACATGACTCCAGAAAAGTTGTCAAAAATGTATAGTAATGTTTCTAATGTTTGTTGGAAATGTAAACAAGAAGGATCATTTTATCGTATGTGGTGGCTGTGTAAAAAGGCAAAATCATTTTGGGCACAGATAGGTAGGATGATGCAAAAAATTCTAAAGATAAATATTCAGTCAAAACCAGAATTTTTTTATTGGGTTTTATGGATAAACAAATAGAAAAGAAACATGGAAGAATAATATTATATATGATTACGGCAGCAAGATTATTATATGCACAAAAGTGGAAAATGGAATCAACACCAACAACGGAAGAATGGCTATTGAAATTAATGGACTTAGTAGAGATGGATAAATTGACATGTTTACTTAGAGAAAAATCGACAGATACATTTCTTAAGGAATGGAAGCCTCTCTTAGACTTTTTGTTGAAAGATCAAAATAAAATGATGATATTGGGATTTGACGATTAACTAAGATAGCCTATGGAGAAAAGTGATCCTGTATGTATATATTAAGGGACAGGTTTGATATATATTATATACTTATAGCTGATCTGCGACATATCGGAAGTCAACTATTTTTTTTCTTTTGTTGTATTGTTATGTTTTTGTTATTTGACTTTGTTTTGTTTGTCTTTTGAAAAATTTGAATACAAATTATTAAAAAAAAAGAATAGTAACAATATATTGATTGTTCCAGCAGAGATTTATTTTGTAAAATTAGTACAGCGCTTACTTTTTTATTTTTAAATGGAATTCAAACTTTTCAAGCAAGCATAATCTGAGAACCATTAACCTTCACAGTGTCCTTTTTAATAGATCATTAAATGTAGTGCCTCTTCCCATGATTTGTTATGACAACACCCATATAAATGATTGATAAGAAGTACACCACACATGCTGCAGAGGTGAATGCCAAAGACAGTGGCAAATTGACTATGTCAACAGGTCATTATCAGGATGGAATGACCTGTCAATTTTGGTTCTCTCAGTGTCTCATTTTTCTAATCTTAAATTTGGTTCTTCAAATTTATGCAGCAATTTGCAATTTTAAAAACTCATGAATTTTTTTTCAGCATTTTAGTGAGAATTTCTTCTAGTAAATATATTTTGTATGCAGTTTTGAATAATGTACATATTTTTGCAAGCAATTTATCCTAATATAATGCATTTTTGTAAGTAATTTTCACCAATATATTCATTTTGTATACAATTTTCCCTAACATATGCATTTTTGTAAACACTGCTTGGGTGGAGAACTGCATCATAAAATTTGGATATATGCAAATTTTGAAAGATGGCTGTGTTTTGGGTCTCATATTTTTAGAATGTACAAATTTGATTAATTTGGCTTTAAATGCAAACTGAATCAAATTTCTTCCCATCCTTAATAATTATCTGAGATGGTATTTTATTACAGTACAAAAACAATCAAAACTCACTCATATCTTGGCTTATACTGCCAGCTTTGCTAGTAGACCAGATCCAGATACCCCCCTTCCATTTTTAGGGTGGAGAAGAGAAATTCTAGCATAGAATCTGCTACTGTTCAAAAGATTCTCTAGATCAGGGTCATGTTGTTTAAATATGATCTTTATCAAAACCCCGAAGTGTCAGAATGCTACTACAGTACTACAGTACTGAGCAATACTGACATGCAACCAGAGAGTAATCCTATTAGGACTGCAACGACAGTTCACAAAATGAATGCAGTACTCTGGCTCAACCACTTACAGCTTAATTTAGTCCTTAAATCTTCAGATACGGCCTGATGACCGCAAATCCCCCATTCTTTCAACAAAGTTGCAAACATTTAATTAGATGGCACTCAGCCTTGTATTTTTACACTGTGGTTCTGTTCAACGTATACACATATGAAGCAGCCTTATAATGGGTCAAACCATTTCTGCATATACATTTCTGTATTTGACTTGAAGGCATATAACAACAACATTGTCTGTACTGGAAAAAAGCAACTTTCTGAGGTCTCAGGCAGAAGTCTTTCCAGCACCGCTCACTTGGAGTCCTTCTCAGTGACCTGACCTCCCAGGTTTGAAGTCTGTCAACTTACCCTTTTCTTCAGAGATGTTTTCAGGAGTCCAACATCAGATGCCAGGGGCCAAGGGACCACTTGATTTGGGACCAGAGGAGTTGCTAACAGAGGGGTCTGGGGACTGGGCCACAACAATTAGATATTGCAGATAGTAGGCTTTTTTCTTTTTTTAACAAAAGAAGTGTGTGACCATATCCTCCCTCATTTGAGCAAACCAGGACTAAAGAATCAGTGTTGATGAGACACAATGCTGACAGAAACTGATATATACCCACAGGATGTTGATCAAAAAGCTAGACTTGTACAGTTTTCCTCCCACATATCTATAACCAAGTAATAATGAATATTATTAACTCTGTGCAATGAGTAATTTAGTCTGAACATTGCTAAAGGAAATCATTACATTAGCTCCTTGTTTACACTGTATTTAACTTGAAGAATATGCTGAAAATGTCTGCAATTTATATCTAACAGGTGGCTTGGAGGCAATTCTTAGAAGGGAGGGTAATTTAATATTTTTAAAGTAACCACAATACAATCAAGAATCATGTGCAAGCCAAATAGGCATCAGTTCCATTCAAGTACAAATTAATTTTAATACTGTCCAGAATAATAATTTTAATACATGGATAAAACACTGCAGATGCTAAAAACAAACACACACAAAGGAATAAATTGAAGGATATGAAAACTGCTGGCTTAGCAGGGATAACCAATGAGGTGTTGAAATAGGTTCTGGGTTTTTCTCAACATGATTTGTAAAGCTATTAACCACTCACAGTGTTCATGAATTTATTATACTCACAAGCAACATTCTCCAGTAATTTGTCTTTTGCTGCATTTAGGCAAAAATAAGGAACTCGGGCAGTAATCCGGCACAATCACAAGGTAATGCTATAGTTGGGAGAGTTCAACCAAGATAGCTGGGAATGCACAAGCAATTACAAGGTTCAAGAAAATGGCATCCTGGGCCAGTTTGAAACAGCAGTGGCCCTGAGTTATGAAAACTCTTGAATCCACAGTAGTTCACTTACAAAAGCACTGAGTAGCAAACAGTCAACATCACACTATATTAAACAGTAAAATGCTACAGTCAAAGACCATGCCAAATACTAACAGAAGCTGTTCCACATACCCTCATGAAAATTATAGAATGTACCAAGCTCTGGAACAATTTGTTCCCATGTCATCTGGAAGCTCAAGAGGCAAAAGATATGCAGAAAGCAACACAAGATTCAAAGCTATCATCCATGTTCCATAAATGCATTCCACATGCCTGGATGCACTGTTGCATAACAATATACATCTAATAAACTGAGACCAACTCCTGACAAGATAGACACCTTGTGGATAAGTAGTTTCCAAGCCTGGGATTTGGGATGTTTACCTGTTCTGGATGGGGTTGCATTCCCTCTGAAGAAACAGGTATCGTTTTGACCTACGAGGCTCAGAATGCCTACCACCAACTTCATTTGGTCCAACAGCTATGCCCTTTCCTGGACAGGGATAGATAGACTACTGTGGTCCATGCACTGGTAACCTCACAAGTAGACAACTGAAATGTACTATATGTGGGATTATTTTTGCGCTTGGTCCAGAAAGTGTAGCTAGTGAAGAATTCAGCAGTGAGCCTGCTGAGCACAGCACCTAATTATACACCTATTTCACCAATGTTAAAAAAATGGCACTGGCTGATCATTAGCTACTCAGCCATGTTAAAGGTTTTGTTACTGACTTATAGAGACCCAGCCAAGTTGTTGCCAGGAATTTCCCAGTACAGACCTCGCAGATTTCTGCAATCTTCAGAAGTGGCCCCATTGGGCGTACCATGACCATGGATTGTCATCTTGATATCGCAAAGTCATACTCTCTGTAGTGGTACCAACCTCTTGATTTACTGAAATACCTTTCCTCATGCAATTCAGGAGGCATCCACTTGATGATATTTAAATGCCTACTGAAAACTTGTTACATTATGTTTTGTGGGCCTTTTAATTTTCTGATCACATTGCTCAGTATTTCTGTTTTAATCTTTTGTTTAATGTTTTATTGAATTTTATTGCATTTTGATATTATGCATTTACTTTTTCCTTGTGTTTTTATTATTGTAATATGTGTAAACTGCTTAGTAAGTGTTATATTCAGTGGCACATGTTACAAAAATAAATATGTCCTCCTTCAAACATTCTCCTACCCCGCCCTCATAATGTACATGCCACTTAAGGTAACATCTTTTTTTTCTTTTAAAAGGAATGTTCATTTTCAGGCATAAGGGCATGTCCTTTTTAAAAATGGGTAACCCACCTCATCTGTCTCAGTACTAAAGGCAGGATAATATACAATAGGTGTGGGGAACATTTGGCCCTCAAGATGTTGCTGAAGTATAAGTCCCATCCGTTGCAGAAAGCATGGCCAACAGCCAAGGATTTTAGGAGTTGTAGTTCAGCAACATCTGGAGGGCCAGAGGTTCCCCACACCTGATATACAACAAAAATATCAGAAACACAATTGTAAATATGCAGCCAAATCTGGTGGGATCTTAATTCCCCCCATAAATTTGGGGGCTCCGTTGCAGCCTTTGCAAATACATGCGAAGCACAACCACTATTCAGCAAAATCTGGAGGTTAAATCGAGCAAGTTATCTGAAGTCTCCAGTATGCTAAAGAGGCAATAACATCAATACATCCATGTACTGTCAGTCCACATTTTGCAACTTTCTTATCCTAGACCTGATCCTCCTCACAAATAGTCATGATGGACTGGATGGGCCCAATATGAAAAAGAGGAAGAACGTGAAGATACCTTCCAGGGTATCAAAGTCTTTGTCATGCCTAATGAGATGCTGAAGAGTAACCAGCAGCTGGTGGACATCATTGAGAAGGTGAAACCTGAGACCCGGCTACTGATTGAGAAATGCAACATGGTCAAAATGTGGGTGCAGCTGCTGATTCCCAGGATAGAGGATGGCAACAATGTTGGTGTTTCTATTTAGACACCCTGCCTGGAGTGGAGGCTACATACTAGGTTTCACTGCATATGCATCAAAACCTCTAGATTATTAAGAGAACAATATTATTAATCCTGGTACACACTGAAGACTTTTGCCCTGCCTGAACATTGGGGCCAACAAGTGCAACCTGCAGTGAGTAGCAGAAACTGTTCCAGACTGCACCGTCCACTTTGTAATTTTGTGCAGAGCAGAACTCACTTGTCTGATCTGATCTTTATGGAGCAGAACACTGTGAATATGTCCACTCATAAAATAAAATAAAAACAAAACTATCAATATATCCCAGCATCCAATTCCTGGGCAGGGGCGGGATTTAGACACTTTAGAAAGAGACATGTTAAACAATATGCAGCACAGGAATGTGAGGGAGCAGGACTGTGCATAACAGGTTTGCTTTGGATGAGAGCCATGTTTTTAGGACCCACCTTTCGATTGCAAAATGTTTAAACTCTTTTAATATTGTATTTTTACATTGCTGCAACCCACCATGGGGGCTTATGGTGAAAGGCGAGTAAAAAAATCTAAAATCATCATCATGTGTATAAAACAAGTTATTCAGGCATTAAAGCTCCCCTGGAGAACAACACAGGATCAGGACCACACTGAGTAGTCATGCCCCCAACTTCATATGCACCAACTGGCCCCACTGCCTGGGGTCCATCCATGCAGAACAACCAACTGTAAGGAGGAGCCTTGGCATATTCAGCTGCATGCACAAAGGCTTCTAACCCTGCCATAATCAGGGGTCCGGGCCACGTGGAAGTCTTTGGCGAACAACGTACAAAGTTATGCCAGAGGGAGTGACTACTTGGTGCAGCACTGCTCCTGTATTACTCTACACAGGAGTAGCTAATATGTTTGAATCGGTGTGTAGAAGTACCCTGACGCTCACTCAGGAACACGGTTTTACCTTCAGGTTTCTTTCTTTCTTTCTTTCTTTCTTTCTTTCTTTCTTTCTTTCAAATGAGCATTTGACTGGCTAACTGACAAACATTTTATTGAGAGTTGCACAGAATGCATATCACCTACTACATCCCTTCCCATTTTTGCAGAGCCTGCCACATTTTCAAAGAATCCTGCTTGGGGAGGGAATGCCCTCCCACAGTGTGATTTTCAGAAGTACATTTTATTATTAATTAAAGACAAAGAACTGGAAGAATGGAGAACAGGGGTCTTGAAGGTTCCCATTAACAGTTTGCACCTGGACAGTGGACTCAGCAGGCACACAGGTTATCTGGTCAGTCTTCCCCACTATGATGAGATGCACTGCATTTCTACTGAAATTATAGTAATTATTTCTAAACTTGCATCTATACATAAAGAACGTATGCAAACCTGTGCCTTCTTTTGTCCTCTTTTTTTGATGATGCACTTGCTTTTTGGCAATCTGTGAGCAGTCACCCTAATCACACGTTACCTTTATAACGCAAACACATATACATCCTCTTCCTTGTCATTTAAATAGTGTAGGAGAGTGCCAATTCCTACCAGTAGCCAGGATGCTTTGTGGATTACATTCCTTGCTCTATACCAGGCATGAGGAACCTTTGGCCCTCCAGATGTTGCTGAACTACAACTCCCATCATCCCTGGTCATTGGCCATGCTTGCTGGGGCAGATGGGAGTAGTAGTTCAGCAACATCTGGAGGGCCAAAGACTTTGCACACTTGCTCTATATAATAGGAGTGAGCTGAGAAACTTCATATCACATAATGGTTTCTATGACATTTTATCTAGATTCTTTAAATTATAAACAAACAAAAAAGATATGAAAAAGGAACTTGTTTGTTTTTATTTTTCAGACAAGAAAATAACCTAACTATTCTCTTTTAAAATCCCAACATTAATTCTGTTTTCCAGCCTTTTACTGTACCCACATTTTCAATGTCCTCAGGCATTTGAAATGCCCCCAAGCCCATCAGGAACCTCCTCTGCCAGAGACTCACTGACGCCAATGGAAACAGAGTTATTGCTACTGGACTGTGCCCAGTGCTTTTACGACAGCTCCATCAATCAATCAATAATATTTATTGCGGTCATGGACCAAAAAGTACACATATAAATCAATAAAATTATTAAAATACAGTAAAAATGGTTAGACAATTTTGCATTTAAAACTTCAATAAAACCTAAAGTAGGATTATCTCTAGCGAACAGTTGTCTTAGATCTTCTACGCTGAGTAGCAGCATAACAAAAACTAGCAACCTTAGTTGTTATCTGCGGGGTCTGATCAGACAAAAGATAATTTACATAAAAGGCTTCATTTCTACCAGGAAGAGTTTGTAGTATTGGAGTAATTAAATGAAGTCTGAGGTCTCGATAGAAAGGGCAGTGTAGCAACACATGTTCTACCGATTCTACTGTTCCTCCACCACATGGGCAAAGTCTCTCCTTATAGGGTATTTTTCTGCATCTGCCCTCTAAAAGTGCCGAGGGCAGGACATTAAATCTAGCCCATGTAAATGCTCTTCGGTATTTAAATACAGTCAGTGTGTTTAAATATGTGGCCGATATAAACGGTCTTGGATTGTACCTACATTTTTTGATTAATAATAAACGGCCTTGTAGATCTACATCTCGAATCCGTTGAAGGATACTCTCTTCAGCTTTTACATAGCCCAATTTAAGAATCTCAGACAAGGAGAACCCAAGACTTAATATTTTAGTATCAATCATCTTCTTCCACTTAGATTGGAAGGCATCCATTAGGACATATGGGGCCAGACCCACAGGTGCAAAAATCAATTTCAGCCATGCCTTAATTCTGCAAGTCCAGACCCGAGCTTCTATAGTAGGGAGTCCAACGAAGGATATAACTGGGGATACAGCGGGAATGGCCAGTACAGATCGAAGAAAATTATTTTGGATTATTTCCAAAGGAGAGTAGTTCTCGTAAGTGCTAGCCTGAGCCCCATACAATAGCTGTGGAATGATCTTTGACACAAAGACTTGTATGGCTGCCGGAAGATATTGCCCTCCTCTATTATAGTAGAAGGAAAGGAGAGCCTTCATAGTTCTTTGGGCATTACTCACAGCTGCCTTTACTTGGGGACCCCAAGAGCCCTTTCTATGAAATATCAGTCCTAAGTATCTAAAGGATTTCACTTGTTCAATTGGGTAGTTGTTTATCCTCCATAGATGTTTGGATCTTTTATTAGTAAACACCAAGACTTTATGATTAATTAGTAGGGACTCAGTATTACAGTAATTTGTAAGTGCTATTAATAGCCGTCTCAAGCAAATACAAGAATGCGATATCAAGGCTATATCATCTGTATACATAAGGATTGATACAGGCCTTTCCGCTATTCTAGGCGAATGAGAACAAACCTGCTGTAAACTGTCCACAAGAGAATTAATATAGAGGGTAAACAGGAGAGGGGCCAATATACAACCCTGTTTAACCCCCTTATAGGTGGGTACAGGTCTTGTTAAATGTCCTACGTTACTACATCTAACTCGTAGGCAAGTATTTACATATAAACCACGTATTAAGCTTATTAGACGCTTATCTATATCTTTGGCCTCTAGCTTCTCCCATAACCGCTCCCTGGAGATTGAATCGAAAGCCGACAGCTCCATGGAAGCCTTGAGAATCAAAACTCTTCAGTTCAGCTAAAGGAAGACGGAAACACACAATGATTGGCTCTTAGAAAATTAAACCAAGTGTTGTGCTTCACAAGCCTACCAATGTGATAAAGGAAATCATGCTTTTGTACTCCTCAGGACTCACATCAGTTTCTATCAGGGCCAGCTACAACATGTTGTGTGGTCCATGGTGTTCTACAGACAGTACGATGAAACTCTCATCTCTCTGAGGCAACACTAATTAACTTAGCAGCAAGAAGCTTGTACAACTGCACAGCCTCCCAAGAGTCCTGAGCAGCCTCAAGCAATGTCCTGGCATAACTTTAACCAATGATTATAATTAAAGTCCAACCAGCTTCTTTTTCTTCTCCCTGCCCCTCTTCACAATGAACTTGAGGAAGTGCACGCTGTTTGAATTTAAGACCCATCCAAGTTTTGTATTATTTTTAACAATAGCTCATTCTCTTACAGCTGCAAGGCTGTTTCTTTGTAACTTTGCACCATCTCTATCCCTCTGATACCTGCTGAGGTTCCAGCGTCAAGTCTCCACCCGACCTTATCTGCAACAAGCACAGTGGAAGGGAGAAATAGTGTCATTTTGTAAGAAGCTTACGCAAGACTTCACACAATGCCTCAGTTGGTTCTTTAACAGTTCTTACTTGCCCAAACAGGTGCACAAGTGCAAGAATACCTGTGCATTCAGTTCCTATCCTCTCAATGCAGTGCTCTAATATGCAGCTTGCAATCATTCCATAAGCAGATTCATCTTCTGCATATGGAACTCCACCTTTGGATACAGTTCTGTGACTGAGCGACACGCTCTGTGTGGGGCTTCCCTTGGGCTTAACCCAGAAGCTGCAATTGGTGTAGAATTCAGCAGCTAGATGGTTGACTGGGCATCCCAATAAGACCCTACAATCAGCTGGTAGCCAGGCTTTGCAAGGGGTGTCACAAGATCCAACAACAGCTGATTGGTAGATCTTGCAAAGTTATTTTGCAGGTGATGGTGATCAGTTGATTGGCAGTGTCTGCAAACCCTTTTTGGATGAGCCAGGTCTCTACCTACCCAACACCTGTCATTACATATGACTCCAGGTGTAGAGCAGGTGGGTGTGCCTTAGCCAAAATGGCCTTGTCAGCCAAATGGAGAGGTCTGGCAGGTTCTCCACTCCTGACATGGCAAATGGAAAATGAGTCAGAGGACAAGAGGAATGAGGAAAAAGTGATTTAAGCTCCACAAGAAAGTGAACTCTGGAGTGCACAATCTCTTGAAGTTTTTTAATCTCACCTGGCATAAATTTAACAGGCTTTTAGTAACAACCAAGATAACCATGACAAGAACACTTCAGGAAGGATTATTCATTTGTGAAATCCCTTTGAAGCCAATGGGGCAAACGCTGGAGCCCATTTGTGAGTATGTGAGCTAAAACAATGAAACATGGGATCTTCAGGGGGGGAAAGAAGACCACATTTATTGACATTTGGATTATGTACACATGTGATCTAGAAAATTACCCACATCATCATCATCATCATTTACTACCTTCCCTTCACCGAAAGGTTCCAGGGCGGGTTACAACAACTTTACAATACATCATTAAAAACAATTTTAAAAAACCTAAATAGGGTGGGTCTTAAAAATATGTATCTCAGGTGTCAAAGGCCAGGGTAAAGAGGTGCACATTCAGCATTCATCTAAAACTGTACAGTGAAGTTGCCAGACACACCTTGGTGGGGAGGGCGTTCCACTGCTTAGGGACAGCCATTGAGAATGCCTTATCCCAGGCCACCCCACTGAGCTTCCAAGGGTGTTGGAACTACCCAAAGCCCCCCTCCATGCTGATCTCAACACCCAAGAGGGTCTGGAGGGTCTGGAGGTGGTCTTTTAAATATTTGGGACCTAAGTCATTTAGCATGAGCATCTTGAATTGTGCCTGGAAAAGAACTGGCAACCAATGCAGCTGTTTTAAAATAGGGATTATGTGAGATTGAAAGGGAACCTCAGCCAGTAATCTGGCTGCTGCATTCTGAACCAGCTGAAATTCCCGGGTCAACTTCAAGGGGCATTGCAGTAATCCAATCTAGAAGTCACCAGAGCATGGAGTACCATGGCCAAGTCATCTCTGCCCAAAAGGGGCTGAAACTACCTGGGCCTCCAATGACAATGTTGGATCCAGGAGTACCCCCAAGCTGCGAACCTGCTCCTTCCAGGGGAGTGCAACCCTCTCCAAAACAGAGCATCCCCTCCCCCCCAGACATGAGAACTCTGAACACAACACCTCTGCCTTTTCAAGATTAAGCCTCAATTTATGGGCCCATATCCAGCCCATCTCCACCTCCAAACACTAGTCCAGCACCTCAACTGCCTCTAGCAGTTCAGATGGAACAGAAACACAGAGTTGGGTGTCACCTGAATACTGAGTGACATCTCACTCCAAATCTCCTGATGACAGCTCCCAATGACTTCATATATAACACGTGTGTGTGTGTGTTAAATAGTAGGGGGGCCAAGATGGAACCCTGTGGAACACCACAGGACAGCTCCCATGGCATTGAACAGTAGCTTCTCATAACTACTTTTTGGAAGCAGCCTTGGAGGTATGACCAGAACCACTGAAGCACAGTGCCCCCAAACCTCACCTCCCTGAGACACTCCAGAAAGACACAATGGTCAACAGAACCAAAAGCCACCAAAAGATCAAGGAAAATGAGCAGGGTCATACTCCCCCTATCTCTCTCCCGACAGATGTCATCAACCAGGGCAACCAGGACAGTTTCAATGTCATGGCCAGGCCTATGCTATGGTCACATCCTATTTCTGAAAATCATGTTACTCAGTTCAGGGCACAAATTCTTCACAGCGTTGTTGTTGTTTTGTATTTTATAATAAAATTTAATTAGGACTACAGAACTGTTCCACTTTGGAATTATGGACATGAACAAGGAGATAAGTATAATACTGAAGCAAGCAGTCTCATTGCTCACCTGTGGAATACTAAATCACAAGTTTTAGTTACTAAGCACAATTTTTAAGAATAGTAATTTAATGCAATGTTCAGCCATACACAATGTGCAAAAACCAAAATCACTACACTAACAGCATAGTACCAGCAAATACCTTTTTGCACACATGATGCTCTCCAGATGTTGGACTACAACTCCCATCATCCCTAGCCAGTATGGCCCAATCAGGGTTCACAGAAAGCATACTGGCTACCCATGGACCATGCAAAGTGGCAGTGGCACACCAGTGTTTCAGACAGAGATTGTTCCCAGGCTTACCTGGTGATTGAACCTGGAACCTCCTTATGAAAAGCTCTACCACTGATTTTCAGTCCAAAAAATAAGTGATGAACAATCTCAGGGGCCACTCAGTAGACACTACTAGTTACTCCAGTTCAGTAGCAGCAGTTGGGGTGGAGTGGAGGACCTCACCTGGCTTCCCAAAGTGGAGGTCACTGTTGGTAACCAAGAGGGAGTGGGGTGAGAGAGGCAATGTAGCAGGGAGGTCAGCAAGGTGCATTTGCAATGGGAGGAGTGTTGGATTGGCTCTGCTTCTGCACCTGAGCCATGCCAACCTCCCCACCACCTTGCCCCTCCCCCTCTTGGTTACTGACAGCAACGTCTGCATTGGAAAGCAAGGTGAGCAACTCCATTCCACCGTGTGCTGCTAGCCACTAGTGCTCCAGTTCTTCATTAGGTTACTAGCAATGGGAGAATGATTTCTATTTTATGTTACTTTAATTTTGTAATTATCTTTGATAGAAACCTTTAGAAGAGAAACAGAGTCTTCCACTTCCTCTGGGATTAAACTAGGTCTATAATAAGCAATATCTTCTATTAACCTCTCTCATATTACGCCTGCTGAAAATTAATTACCACTTGAACTGATGTATAGCAATTGTACATTCCTCCTATTGTTTCCTGCAACATCCCCTTTGGAAAAAAAAATCAATTACAACCAATAGCTTTAATTCAAAGGGGGGTAATTATAAGGCAATGTGGAGGAGTGAAGGGAAGATGCCATTTTCTAGTTAACTGAAGCATTTAAAGATTTGCTATCCTGTTCTTGGAGCCTAATTAAGCGTTTCTCTTAAAATGCCCATGAAAACCACAATTTATCCATGCAATGATTGAGAATCTATTGGGTTTTAAGGGTCCAAACATGCAATCAATATTTGAAGCATACCAAAACTTTAAGGGAAGGTGGATTTTTTAAAAAATCCACGATACCAGGATTCCACCGGTATCTGAGAACATTATATTTGAGAACATTTTTTTTTTTAAAGAAAATCCCCCCTATTTCTCCAAAGGGACTAAAGGCATTTTAACACGATGGAATAAAACATAGGGTGGCATTTAATGTTAATCCTGCTTAGAGTAGACCCACTGAAGTTAATGCACATGACTAACTTAGGTCCATTCATTTCAGTGGGTCTACATAGAGCAGGACTTAGTTGAATACAACCTCCCTGACCCCCACCCCCTAATTAAACCTGTGCAGCTTAGGTTCAACTCCATCTCTCCAAAAACTACTGGGATCAGCCCTCAACTCCACCCTCAGACTTGTTTGGGGTTTTACCCCCACTCACAGTACTGAAATTTAAAAGCATTATTTCAAGAGTTGGCAAACCCAATATAAATGAACTCCAAACATTAACCATTCCATATGCTATAACCATATAACACACATCAAGCCAATTTATAGTAAATAAGAGGGTTAACAAAAAAGAACAGTTTATGAGAGGAGATATGGATCAAATTGCACAGTAAAACAGATCACAAACGTCTACTACTAATATAGATTTTGCAACTAAATTAGGCAATATGTGCAAAATTATTTGTTTGCACACTATTGCACAGTTTTCTTTCACGAGCTTGCAGCACCTTCCTGTCATGCCCGCCCGACCCTCAGGGTCCCGGGATCATGCATCAGGCTCAGACCCCCACCCTTAGGGAAATGAGACTGGAACCAAAAGCTATTACTTCACCCTTGCCAAGGCTGTGTACGCTCACAACAACCCTGCAAGGTAGAAGGTAGGCTGCCACCACCCCTGTATACTGGTCCACTCAGAGCCAGGGGATCTCTGAGCCCAGAAGGTATATAAAACCAAGGTCCTAAAAGGCAAGAGTCACAGTTACACTCCTTGCCAGGCACCTCTGGTTTAACACTTAAAATCCAAGCTTTTAACTTCTTAACCCTCTTTGGTAGTGAGTGACTGAGATTGGGTCAAAACACTGAATTCAGAACCACCCCTTCTCTCAAATGAACACACCAGGTTAAATAGAAGTAGCTTTATTAAAATATATAAGTGCACATATCATATAGCAGCAAGTAATCCTTTAAGACCATTCACCCAACAGGGGTTTAGGTTCTTACAAGAGAATTCATACACACAACAAGAAAATAACAAACTATCTCACCTAACTACTTACATACGAGGTAGTTGGTTGCGTGGCACCTCTCCTAAGAGAGATGGATGTTCAACATAAAGCAATGGAACCAGACATAGGTTGCCTTCCCCTAAGCAACCCCAGGAACCATAAGGCAGAAAAGGTTTGGAACTCTGGTGCCAGTCAGCATAGGCAGAGAACAGAGAACAAAGGCTATGGGTCCCTAGCCCTATACTTAAGGGAAAAAGATCCTAACGGTCCAAGATTAATTGACCAATCAGGAATTGACTGATGTAACTTTCTTCTCGATGTTTCTCACATTTTCGCGCCTTCAGGCCCCCCTCCCAACGGTGTTTTCCAACTGCATAGGCCAAGGATGACCTTGGGTGCCAGGCACTTGCTAATCAGCAAAGATAACCAGGTGCAGCTTGTTAAGGCTTCTTCTAACCGTCTTCAGCTGGAAAATGAAACTCAACTTTACAAATTAGCAAAGGCTTGTCTTTTCTAACTGTAACCATCTCCCAGAGTCCCTTACTGGAGCCAAAGTATTGTTATCAGATCTTTAATAACTCATGACCATTACAGGTTCATGACACGCCCCTTTTTGGGAAGATGATGTCAGAACTCTGGATAGTTCTGCGTCATCGCCACAGCAACCAAGGATAAGGGAACAATAAAATAAAAAAAATTAAAAAAAAAATTCCACCAACATTACACTATATACAACATATATTTAAAAAAAAAAGAAAAAAGAAAAAAGAACAAGTTAACACATTTTTAAGCAAGTGAGCTACTTCTTGACTTATGCCTTCTTAATATATACTAAATTGCAAAATAACAACAAAAGAAAAAAAAATTAAGGGACCCCTAAACACCCAAGAAAAGAAGACTTTATTAAAAAATAAAGAAATAGAATAAAAAATGGGGTGATCCAAAAGCTGGTCCGGGTTCAAAAAAGGTCATAAGCCGTAAAATCTTTAAAAAGTCCATAAAACATGTTAAAAGCGTAAAAGAGTAAAACAAGGTCTAAAAACAGTCCAGAGGTCATCAGAGCCGGGAAATCAGTCCGTGGAATAGGCATGAATCAAATGTCAATCAACTGGAACAGGTAAACGAGATAAAGCATCTTCAGCAACCTCCACAGCAGGAGTGCAAGTCAAAACCAGGTGTTTCCTAGAAAAATATTGCTTCATCATATTCACATGGTATACTTTAGGTTTCTTATGGGATTTAGGGTCAATTAGCAGATAGTTGGTGTCGCTCAACTGGGCCTTGACAATCAAAGGGCCTTCCCAGGCCACCGACAACTTATTGTCTACTTGGGCCTTTAGTACCAAAACTTCTGACCCCTCAACAAAGTGTCTTTCTTTAGCGTGAGCATCATAATGGGCTTTCTGCTGTTGTTGAGCCTCCCCCAAATTCTCATGAGCGACAGCCAAAACATCTCTTAAAATATTCTGTAACTTCTGGATGTAAGTTACTACCGACACAGGCATAGCTTCCAACCTTCCTTCCCACTCATTCTTGAGTAATGACAAAGGCCCCACCAGATCCCTTCCAAAAACTAGCTGGTTGGGGCTATAGCCCAAGCTGGCAGAGGGAGTAGCCCTATAGGCAAACATCAGGAAAGGTAAAGCTACATCCCACTCTCTAGGATGTTCTAACACATACGCCCTTAACATTTTATTAATAGTGGCGTTCATTTTCTCACATAACCCATTCGAGGAATGGTGACCAGCAGTTGTAATGTGATGTTCCATGCTAGCAAGTTCCCAAAGTTTCTTAGTTAACTTGGCCACAAAACTCGGCCCTCGGTCTGACAAAATAGTCTTGGGAAACCCCCAACGCGAAAATAACTCCAACAGGGTTTTAGCAATGACTGGGGCAGTGATGGATCTCAAAGGAATAGCTTCAGCAAATCTCGTGGCAAAGTCAATCACAGTCAAAATAAATCTTCTCCCAGTCTTAGTTGGATTAAACGGGCCAATCACATCCACAGCCACCTGAGCAAAAGGTTCTGCCACAATCTGGGACACTTGTAAGGGTGCCTTGGGGTGATCACGCGCATACCCAAGTTGTTGACAAATATCACAGGATTTTACATATTCTTTAACAGTCTTAGCCACTGAGGGCCAATAAAAATGCTGGGTAACAGAAAACAAAGTCCGTTTCACACCCAGGTGCCCCGCAGTCACAACATCATGGGCCAGCCGCAATACATCCAGGCGAAAAGGTTTTGGCACAACTAATTGTCTGACTGGTTGCCAGTCCGTAGAATTCCCCCCAGGCACATGTTCTCGATAAAGCAAGCCTTTGTCCCAATAAAATCTCACTTTCACAGTCTCTGATAAGGCAGGAGGGCTTCTCTCGGCTTCTTCTCTGCAGTTTTGCAAACTCTCATCCTTCAATAAAGCTGCCTTAAAGGCTTGAGAGCTGGCTGCCGGTAATTTACATTCCTCCATCTCCCCCACACTGGGTTGAAAGGAGTTTTTTCCCTGTTGTTCGGGCAGGGTCCCAGCTCTCCCCTCGGCAGCCCTCTCTTCCTCGCCATCCAGAGGCCATTTCCCCACACAGTCTTCTATAGGTTGTGACAAAGTTTGAGACCTGGTAAGAGCGTTTATTTCCGCTTCACGTACAGTCTCTTGATGACTTAGGAACAACAAATCAACTCCTATTAAAACATCCCATAAATGGTCATCCGAATGAACTATAACTCTATGGCGTCCAGTCCAGCCTCTGTATGAAAGCACCACCTCAGCTACGGGCACTTGCACGGTCTGTTGTCCATACGCTGTGACAGCCACTTGTAACTCTGGAACATATTGCTCCGGCTTGACCAGCCGCTCTGCAATACTGGTAATTTCTGAGCCTGAATCTATTCGCCCCTTGACCTTAGTACAGTTAACATATATGGGTTCAGAAAACTGCGTTTGAACCCATTCTTTACATTCCAATGAAAGGGGTCCTGGGGAGTCTTTCTCTGGAAACAAACTGTTCTTTACTCCTCCCTCTCTGTCCCCTGACACAGTTTGTACAACACTCACCGGCAGGGCTCTGACTACAGCTCCATGAGGAGTCTCAGGACAGTCTTGTGAATTTGAGGCAGAAAATACAAAGTCTGATTCCGCTCCTTCATTCTCCTCTGCTGACGACCAAGAAGAAAGTTCAGGGAGTTCCGCTCCAGGGGACGCTAAGTCTTTTACACGCGCAACTGGAGCAACCCTTGGATTCTTCCTCCCAGCAGGGTTGGGCTTAAGCAAGGTTTCAGAACAGGAATTAGCCTTATGTCCGATTTCCCCACATTTAAAGCAAATTATTTCTCCACGGGGCTTCTCTTGCAATGCAGCCTCGGGCCGGGCGGAAGGCACTTTGAAGTAGCCAGCAGGCCCCCCTTTCTCTCCCTTCGCCGGTTGCCCTGGTTTCTGCATACCTGCAGTCCCTCGCCCCGGCGGTTTCACAGGAACGTACTCCGGTCTCCGAAACAAAGTATACTTTTCTCCAGCTCTGTTTTTAAACATACGATCTGCTAGCATGCCTGCTTCAGTCAGAGAACGGGGCTGCTGGTCTCTGACCAGGGCCATCAAATCTCGAGGGAGGCGTCTGTAAAACAGTTATTTAGCAAACAGATCTAAAACCTCCTCTCGGGTTACAGCCTCTGCCGTGTCTGCCCAGCGTGCCACATTCCTGCCCATCCGTGCAGAAAAAGCTGAGAAGCTTTCCCGAGGCTTCTTCTGATCTGCCTCTAAGTGCCGAAAACAATCCTCTGATGTTAGCGCAAAGTGAGACTTGGCCAAAGCATAAAAGTAGTCAAAATCATCTGCATACTCCAGTGGCAAAGAGTTCAACAGTTCTCTCAACTCGCCTTCAGCATTAATGCGTAAAGCACTCATCCAGTACTTTTTAGGCACACCTTGATCTCTACAAGAGTGAGCAAAAACTTGGAAGAAGGTAAAGATGTCATCTGTCTCACGAAAGGTCGGAAAGGATTTTTTATGGAGGTCTGGTCTTCCTCCTCGCGGTTGTTGCATCTCACGAGCAAAGCTTTCCCTACTCCAGCGATCTTCCTCCATAGCCTTGAACTGCAGGGACAACAGCTTCATTTGCTTAGCCAGGTAGCGCTGCATGCTCCTAGGCAGCTCTTCCTCATCCAAATCTGATTCCTCCTCATCTTCGCTATCCTCAGTTTGCTTAGACACGAACTCCTTGTCATCCACAGAAGGCTGAGGTATAAACGACAGAGCAGCAGCGCCTTCTTCCAGCTGAACAAGCTGACTAGGCAACGCAGTGTCTGCCAGGAGCACATCCTCGGCTCCATTCTTTTGAGATCTAGTTTTTATCTTTTGCGACATTCTGCACTAACCTTACTACCCAAAGTAACAAACAATTGTGTCAGAAGTCTCTTTAAAATTTACAACTTGCTGCAATGCACTTATCTCACACAGCGTGTTCACTTAAGAGCAGGAATGGCTTCGATCCCACCGCTACCACCATGTCATGCCCGCCCGACCCTCAGGGTCCCAGGATCATGCATCAGGCTCAGACCCCCACCCTTAGGGAAATGAGACTGGAACCAAAAGCTATTACTTCACCCTTGCCAAGGCTGTGTACGCTCACAACAACCCTGCAAGGTAGAAGGTAGGCTGCCACCACCCCTGTATACTGGTCCACTCAGAGCCAGGGGATCTCTGAGCCCAGAAGGTATATAAAACCAAGGTCCTAAAAGGCAAGAGTCACAGTTACACTCCTTGCCAGGCACCTCTGGTTTAACACTTAAAATCCAAGCTTTTAACTTCTTAACCCTCTTTGGTAGTGAGTGACTGAGATTGGGTCAAAACACTGAATTCAGAACCACCCCTTCTCTCAAATGAACACACCAGGTTAAATAGAAGTAGCTTTATTAAAATATATAAGTGCACATATCATATAGCAGCAAGTAATCCTTTAAGACCATTCACCCAACAGGGGTTTAGGTTCTTACAAGAGAATTCATACACACAACAAGAAAATAACAAACTATCTCACCTAACTACTTACATACGAGGTAGTTGGTTGCGTGGCACCTCTCCTAAGAGAGATGGATGTTCAACATAAAGCAATGGAACCAGACATAGGTTGCCTTCCCCTAAGCAACCCCAGGAACCATAAGGCAGAAAAGGTTTGGAACTCTGGTGCCAGTCAGCATAGGCAGAGAACAGAGAACAAAGGCTATGGGTCCCTAGCCCTATACTTAAGGGAAAAAGATCCTAACGGTCCAAGATTAATTGACCAATCAGGAATTGACTGATGTAACTTTCTTCTCGATGTTTCTCACATTTTCGCGCCTTCAGGCCCCCCTCCCAACGGTGTTTTCCAACTGCATAGGCCAAGGATGACCTTGGGTGCCAGGCACTTGCTAATCAGCAAAGATAACCAGGTGCAGCTTGTTAAGGCTTCTTCTAACCGTCTTCAGCTGGAAAATGAAACTCAACTTTACAAATTAGCAAAGGCTTGTCTTTTCTAACTGTAACCATCTCCCAGAGTCCCTTACTGGAGCCAAAGTATTGTTATCAGATCTTTAATAACTCATGACCATTACAGGTTCATGACACTTCCTACTAATTTTCAAGACTAAGATTACCAGTTTCCCATAAACGTCTGTTTTACTCTAGCCCAGTGAGGCCACAGATCTAAGGAAGCCTTTTTCTGTCTGTAGTGGCTTCCAATTTCAATAGGCAATACAGGCAACTGTAGCTAGAAAGGGGTGAGAAGCCCCTTTTGTAGCCCTCATCCTGCAGGGAAAGAACTTCAATCATCAATGTGATGTGGTGGCTAGACTTTTGGACTTTGCCCAGGGAGACCTATGTTCAGATTTCCACTCAGCCACAAAGCTTAGTCACCATCACTCAGCCTAACCTATTGTTGAGGAACAGGGAGGGAGAGTGGCATGCATCCCTGAGCACCTTGGACAAAGGATTGGATAAAAAATAAAATACATAAAAGAAACCACTGCACTCAAACCACTATCACAATCCCTTCCAGTGGGAAACAAAAACAAAATACAATGATAGTATAGCATACTTGCACTTCCCCCCGTTAGATCCAGTTGTTCTTTAGTCAAACAGGAATGAGCACAACCAGAAGCTGACTTTACTTAAACATCCACTCTAACTGTACGATGCCCAGATGGCAGAAACCACGTGGGGGCTTATAAACATTATCTGCCCCAGTGGGCCACTGTTATCCACCTGAATTGTCTCTGGCTGACCCAGATTTCAGGTAAGTTGAAGATAGGCATGTTTTGATTGTGTCCCTGTAGCTCAGAAATAAGGAGAATATTACAAGGGGGAGGGGAATGAATATACAATATTTTTGCAATAATTAATTAACGGGTTTACTAAAAAAAATTACACTGAAGCTATTTGAGCAAATGGCAGCAATCTGTGCAGAAGCATTGTGTTGATATGTATCCCCTGACACCTGGTGCTCTAGTTCATGTTGTCAGTTCAAATGGAGAAACAACACATACGGGAATTTTTATTTGCTACATGTATACCTTGCTCATCCTTTAGAAACCACTGAGTGGCTTACAAGAGGTTTGAGAAGATGCCTTTGATAAGTCAGCAAGGCTCATCCAGCTATTTCAGTGAGTCTCTAACATAGTTGAGCACCCCAATCCACCCTGTTAAGTAATGGTGAGAGTAAGACCCAATAAAAATTGTATGCAAGATAACAGCAAAGAAATAAACATCTGAGATAATGAGCAAGTGGGGTAGTCTTTCATTATAACAATAGCTCTATTTGGGCATTTGTTTCTCCATATGATTAACATTGTGTGGGGACAGAACTAGGCCTCCATTATTTCAGCAATCCATTAAACAACCCTGCCAGACCATACTGCAGCTAAGACAATGAGGTTATGAGAATAATGGTTTGCCTGAAGTCACCTAGGCCCTCTCTGCACTATACATTTAAAGCAGTATTATACCACTTTAAGCAGTCCCCTCACAGAGCTACAGTTCCCAGAGTTCCCTGGGAAGAGGGACAGATTGCTAAACCACTCTGTGAGAGGAAGAGGGGTGTCTTAACAGCTGCCAGCACCCTTAACAAACTAGCTCCCAGGATTCTTTGGGGTAACCATAAGTGTTTAAAGTGGTATGATACTGCTGTAAATGCATAGTGAAGAGGCACAATATTTAAGCAGAGAGCTTCCAGGCTTGCAGCTCATCCTTTTAGCCGTGACGCTATTTAAGCTCTATTTTAATTTTTATTGGTGTCTTTAAAGTATTTCTGCAACATATATCTAATTCTAAATCACTGATTTTATGGATTCTCCACACCCACCTACAGTGAGTGACATTTTAAACCACATCAAATTTTCATTTTATGAAATAAAATGGGTTTCATATTTTGACATGACTTATCACTTCCAGGTTGCACCAGATATCTACATGGGTTAGTTTAATACTCTCTGAAATGATAACATATTACCAAATTGTATTAAAATCACTTGTGGGAAGTTCTACCCATGCTAGAATCTTTGTATTAACATTTTCCTCCAAGAAACCTGTAGAAATGTTATTACTATAAACCAAATTCTTCCAGCTATTTACCGTACAATAAACAAATAAAGTAGGAGAGAACTACATGAGCTCCATCCTACTTGGCAGTGCATCACAAAATCAATTTATTTATTTAAAGTATGATTACCTCACTTTTCAGCAGAAAAAAGGCTCACAAATAGTCAATGCCTCTGCCTGCAGGCTTACAATCGAAAAAAAGCACAACACAAAAGGAAAAGCGAGTGAGAGGGACAAGGAAAAAACCCAAACCCAGATCCTGGTTCTAAGTTACAGAGTTCTTGTAACAGCCAGCTGGAATGGGTGAGTTCAAACAGAGGAGGAGCCAAATGTTGCTGGTCTCTCAGGCACAGTCCCATCTCTTCCTCTGATGGAATGAATGGCTGCTGTTAGATGAAATTTGAGAGAGGAGCTTGATGAAGCTGGACTTTCAGCAGAGCCAATACTGCAACACTCACCCTCTGCTATCAGTCATAAATGTCCCCTTTCCTGAGCAATTTACTTGTGTAGTTTGTGCATGTACTGGGCCTGCCAGCCTTCCCAAGCTATCAGTGACTGCTTTCACACATGGGGCTAATAGCGCTAGTTTAACAGATTAAAAAGGTAGCGCTTCTGTCCCGATTTCTAAAATCCCTTTCACACTGCAGTAATTCTTGCAATAAGGAACACTACTTTTTCAGTCGATATAGCAGCATTTCGCACAACTGTCTTTCATACAGCTTGTTTTCATCCCTCACCCTGTCCCCTACTGTGTAGGAGGTCTAAGATCTTGTCCCATCGCCATGCAAGCCCTCTCCCTTTAGGATCTGACTTTTTTCATTGTTTTAGTTGTATCAAGATGGGGGTGTATGGGAAATGCTGAATACCGGTACAATGTTCATCAGGCAAAAAAAAAAAAAACCTGCGAGACTAAAGGGTGGGATGCCTGTCATATGAGCGGTAGCAACTAACGAAAAACTCCCGCAATCTTCTGGGTTCCCAGCCTTGCTAACAGATTATTTCTGGTATCATTTATTGTGGAAATTAGTGCTATACTTGCACTACATTCCACCAGAATTCCGGAGCTACCCGGTATGTCGTGTGAAAGCTCAAATATAACGATCCTCCAGACATTGCTGAAGTACAACTCACATCATCCCTAGCAAGCATGGCCAGGGATATGGGAGATGTAGTTCAGCAACATCTGGAGGGCCAAATGTTTCTCACTCCTCTTCTAACCACTGGATAAAAAAGTACTGGGATTACCAACAAACACCAGACATGTACATTTAACTGTGCAAAATTAAAATTCAATTAGTATTTAATACCATGCAATGCCTTTAAATATATTAGGCTACCTGCCTTTATATTCTAGCTGGCTCTTCAGCATTGACTGACCTGACTACCCCACTGCAACCCTCTTTTCCCCTTGGTTGGGGTACCACAGGGTTCAGTTTTCCCTTTATGTGCTATCCCTGGGCAACCTTATTTGATCTCATGGCCTTCAGTATCATTTGTATACTGATGACACAGTTACATTTTCAACCCCAGAACTCTTTTCTAATGTCCAACATTGTATTAAGGCATGTCTTTTGGACATTTCAGCCTGGATGCTTCATCAGTGCCTGAAACTTAATAGGGCAAAGACAGAATTGCTCACCTTTCCTCCTAAGCCCTCTTCCCAATATACATTTTCCATCACTGCTAACAATGGCCCTCTCTATCTTGTGGAGGAAGCACACAGTCTTGGTTTTACTTTTGACTCTTCTTTCTTTTGTTCCCCACATTTAGGCTGTAGCAAAGTCCTGTTGTTTTCCCCCTCTATATTATTGCTAGAATCGGACCTTTTCTTGTCCGTCTCTTCTGCAAAGATATTAGTTCATGCTCCATATACTTCTCACCTTGACTACTGAAATCTTCTTTTGACTGATCTTGCACAAACTCGTATCAATCCCTTGCTTTCTATTCAACACTCCACTGCCAAGGTCATTTATTTGGCCTGTAATTTTGACCATGTTACTCCACTTTTGAAGTCCCTTCATTGGCTCCCTATTTATTTCAGGATTCAGTACAAGCTTCTTGTTTTAACTTTTAAAGCTTTACCCGATCTGGTTCCTCCTTATCTCTCATTTCTCATTATAGCCACGCTCAGGATCTCCACTCCTCATACTCTGTGCTTCTTACCCATCCCAGGGTTGTTTGCTCTTTAGCTTGACTTCATCCATTTCTGGAACTGTCTCCCAGACCACTTGCAGACTGCTCCCTCAATTTCAGTTTTTAAGTCTTATTTAAAAACTTTCTTCTTCCCCAAAGCTTTGGAATTTCAGCATAGGGTGTTTTTTTCCTCTATAATTTGGATACCTTAAGTGTGAGTATTTGAAGTTCTCGCTTTGTCTTCTATTTGTTTCTTCTCCCTCCCTTTGTTGTCCTCATTTTATTTTATTTTGATTGTACACCTATTGAGGCAGGGACTTGTTTTTATTGTTTTATTTTATGTTCAGTGCCATGTGCATCTGATGGTGCTATATCAATTGATGATGATGATGATGATGATGATGATATACCTTTTGCTTTGTCCCACCTTCACCACAACAGGCCTGAATCAGAGAAAAACATAAAGAAAGGTGAGGCACACGAGATGCGCTCTTACTAGACCTGTTGGCCAACTTGCCAGCAGGTGCTTTCTGCTCCCTTTTCAGGAGCTGGAGACAAAGTAAAGAAGGAAAATTGAGCTTGATTTCTGAAACACATTAGAGCAATGGGTCTATTCAGGCTAGAGGCAGAGTTGTGTCCAGAGGTGTTGTCGTCTAGGGTCTCAGGGGGTCTTAGAACCTTTATTTTTTTGGGGAGCAGGGTCCCACTGTCTCCAACATCAAATGAGCCAATCAGAATGAAAGGGGAGTGTGTTAGCCACCAGGAAGAATCTTCTAACATGCCTTCTTGTCCTTTCTGGCTCATTGGAACCAATCAGTGAAAGGAGGTGAGTCAGCCACTGAGAAGACTCTTCTCAGTTGCTAACACTGTCCCCTTTCGTGCTTATTGGCTCCTAGGGACTACTGGCTGTGTCGTAATGTGAGAAAAAAAAGTTCTTGGGAGCCTTGGTGCAAAAAGCTATACAATACAACTATGTCTCAGCACAGTGATACACAGGATCGACGTTTAAATGATCTAAGGCATCATGGGTAAACTCCATCTCACAGGGTACCTATGATTTCTTAAAGGAATATTTATAAAAATGCATATATTAGGGGGGAAGTGTGCATAATAATTAATATATTAGTGAAAACTACATACAAAAATTGCATTGCATAAGGGGAAGTTGCTTGAAAAGGTGTACATTAGTCAAAACTGCATACAAATACATGTTTATTAGGAGAACTGCATTAAAATTTCCACAAGGACTTTAAAAAATAAATCACAAATTGCTGCAGAAATGTGGGGAACTGAATTCAAGATTAGAAAAATGAGAAACTGACAAAACTGCAGTTAACAGGCCAATCCATCCCTACATCAGGATCACATAAGGTGTGTTCAGGCATTAGGTGTGGGTAGTGAATATGATCAGGGACCCGAATAAAGCAGAAGACCCTGATCGTGGTAGGCATTCTACTCATGCTCAAGTTAACACAAGTACAAGTCACCTATAGCCTTTTCCTACAAAACATGGGGAAGGCCAGACACTGAACATGTGAGGCAATGCGTATGGGAACACTGGAGATAGGGCTTGCTTGCGTGCACGCATGCTCCTGTCCCCCGTGTGTGTGTGTGTGCGTGTGTAGGGCTAGGGGTGGAAAGATCTGTCCATTTCAGTTCTCTTAGTTTCTCATTTTTCTAATCTTAAATTCAGTTCTCCACATTTCTGCAGCAATTTGTGATTTTTTAAAAAATAAAAATCCTCATGAAAATTCCCTAGCATTTTAGTGCAAATTTCTCCAAATAAACTCATTTTAGTAGGCAGTTTTGACTAATGTACACATTTTTGCAAGCACTTCCTCCTCATCTAATGTATTTTTGTATGTTATATTCCACGCATATATTCATTTTTATGCACTTTCCCCTCACATATGCACTTCTGTAAACATTGTTTGGTTGGCGAACTGCATTGCAAAATTCAAGTAAGTGCAGATTTTGAAGGATGGTTCTCATATTGTTTTAGAAGGTGATAATTTGATAGTGATAATTTGATAGTTTTGGCTTGAAATGCAAATTGAATCAAATTCCTCACCCATCCCTAGTTCAGGCAAATGCCTCAATACGCCTACAAACTCTCTTGGTTTTAATTAGTGACACAAACTCTCTTCAGAAATTCTTGTCCTCACGCCCTCAATTAAAGAAGGTAGAATTTCACTCACTTCTATTCTTAAATATGCCTTTTTAAAAAAGCTTCTTCAGGGATAATATTTATTCAATCTACATTGTTGGGGGAAAGATTAATCCGCTGCCACCAAGTGCCACAATCCTGAAGATGATCAGTACCCCTCCCCATCAGTTGTGGCTTTTAATATAACATATAGTTTGGCCTGAACAAAGCTTCTTTTGCTGTTCACACTAGGAATGTAAAAAGCCATGTGATTATGCCTTGGCTTATGCCTTCAAAAAGTCTGATACCAAAAAAGTTCTTGATATCAGAAACTATAACTAGTTGCCTATCCTTACTATATGATTTGTTAAAAGGATCCATGAAGAATCTAATTTATCAAAAGGGTATCCATAAAGAAGGTGAAAACCTGAAATTCAAAGCAGGCAGAATGGGTCTAACAATCAAGCCTTGCAGAAACACCAGTGAATTGAACTATGGGAAAGCCAACACTAGTTTATTTCAGATAGCATAAGGCAACCTTTTAAGACAGACTGAACTTGTCATTCTGTTGCCTGGTGAATTAACTGTAGCAACAGGTTCATAATAATAGAAATTAATTATCTCGACACTACCACCGCAGGGTTTCATCCCTTAAATTTCAAAGGGGAATTAGAATTATTTTCCACTCAACGTTCAGCAAAATGTTGCTGATGGCTAAGTAATGTCCTTTGCAAATGCAAAACCATCAATGAAAACAGCTAAAATAACTCCAGCCATATTCCTGGCCAGCTCTGGGATTCTACACTCCTACTCTGAAGTTTGATGTATGGAGGTTATTTGGTAGGGATAATCTCTTATCTCAGAAATGCACTGAGAGCAAGCTCAGATCACAAAGCACATGCATATTTATTAACACTATGATTAATTCTAGTTCTTCAGACTATGGCCCCATCTGCACTATATATTTAAAGCAATATCATACCACTTTAAACAAGACTTTTCCAAAGAATCCTGGGAACTGTTAAGGGTGCTGAGAACAGTTAAGAGACCCCTCTTCCCCTCACTTGTTACAATTCCCAGAGTGGTTTAACTATCAATCCCGCTTTCCAGGGAACTCTGGGAATTGTAGCTCTGTGAGGGGACTGTTTAAAGTGGTATAATATTGTTTTAAATGTATACGGCAAAGGCTGCCTAGGTGACTTCAGGCAAACCATTATTCTCATAGTCTTTTATCACTTTAAAAAGTCCCCTCACAGTGCCGGATTTAAAAGTGTGATACAGATGGGGCCTGTTTTTGAATTGTTATATTTATTGCTGTTCATTTGAAATGTCGTGAGCTCCTTTGGGCACAATCTTGTGAAAAAGCAGCATATAAATATACACAATGATAATGATGATTAGATTTAATGCACACCAATGGGATTTTTGAAAAGCAAGTCTTAATGTGCATTAACATGCACATCACTTCACAGCTGGGAGGGGCAACATCACTTCCTGTAAAAGGAGAGATAGAGATTAAGCATAAGATTGGGAAAAGAAATGCATATGCAAAGTGGTGGTTAGTTGGTGACCCTTTTGCATCCTTAGATTTGGCCATTTTTGTACACACATTGCTAACATTATGAAAATTTGGCAAAGCACTAAAATACAAAAGGGCAAACCTGTGTTTGTTCTATTTATTGTAGATTAGCCCTAAGAAGGGCTGAACTCTTAAATACAGCTATGTATGACATCATCTGTTAACTTATTTTAATAAATACACATTTAATACTTGTATGTCAATATTGGAAAAAGGGGGGCAGGGGAGAAAAGAAAAAGAATCCAGGAACAAAACCAGTCTTTATCCCAACAATTTCTTTACAGAACTGAAAAAAATGAGACAAGAGCATTAAAGATACAAATGGAAATTTTCCCTCAGATTGTCAGAATATGAGAATATGAAAACAGAACATATGGGCAAAAGGTGTTCCTTTTACATTTTGTTTTGCAGCATTCACATCAAAAAGGGGAGGGGGGAAATGCCACTTGCTATTCAGACTCAGCTGAGGCAAATGATGACAAGATTTGACAGTCTGAATTTGCTATGCAAGATTTTGTTCTTTTGAAGATTAAGACACTTATCATTCAGTTATCGTTTTCCTTTCCCTGGAAATAGCTCCAGGGTGGATTCATTGGAAATGCATGCACTATTTAACAGAGACTTGCACAAAGACTGAAAAATATTTTATTAAGGCACACTGCATTTTTGGTGGCTTGTTGCTCCTGCCCTCTTTCTACTGTGGCCATGTTCACTTCGGAAATGTGTACAGATATACAGAGATAAAAAGGGCAGAAAATACAACCCTAAGAATGTCCAATTTATTTATTTTAAAAAATGATGCTGTACCCCAATTATGTGTGCCATAGTAGGAAATATTGTTTCTAGGGACTTGGCATCAATCAATTAAATGCACTCATCAGAACAGGAAATCCCCAAGAAGACGTTAGAGCACTGGATGTGTCAGTCTGATTATGGTGGACTGGACACAGAGCGAAAGAGAGAGGGAGAGACAGAGGAAGGAAGGAAGGAAGGAAGGAAGGAAGGAAGGAAGGAAGGAAGGAAGGAAGGAAGGAAGGAAGGAAGGAAGGAAGGAAGGGGCAGTTGTATTTAGAACACTTTGAACACTTGCAAGTAGGGATGGAAAGATCTGTCAATATTGGTTCTCTTAGTTTCTCATCTTTCCAATCTTAAATTCAGCTCTCCACATTTCTCCAGCAATTTCCATTTAAAAAAAAAAACTCATGAAAATTCTCTGGCATTTTAGTGCGAATATCTTCTAATAAACATTTTTGTAGGCAGTTTTGACTAATATATAGTTTTGCAAGGCATTTCTTGTCATACAATGCATTTTGGATGCTATTTTCACTCATATATTCATTTTTATGCACACTTTCCCTTAATATATGCATTTTTGTAAACATTGCTAGCTTGGCAAACTGCATCGCAAAGTTTGAATAAGTGTGAGTTTTAAAGGAAGAATGTGTTTTGGTTCTCATATTGTTTTGGTAACTGCAAATGTGGTAATTTCAACTTGAAATGTGAACTAAATAGAAATTCTCACCCATTCCTACTTGCAAAATACTACATAAATGCTTAGAGTACTCCCCCCCCCTTTTTTTGAAAACTGGTGCAGAGTACAGCAGTGGCTAACAGTGCAATCTTCTATGTCTACTCAGAAGTTAGTCCAATGGGGATAACATATGTGCATGTAGGGGACTGCAGCCTAACAGTATGGTCCCATTTTGAAAGTCATCTTGGTCAGAAACTCAGTTGGCAGTTTTGAGCAAGCCACCCTTCTCTTCACCCAACATTAGTAATATGAGAAATCATGCAGGCAAAATTACAAAAATGATGAATGTGAGGAATTTTCAGCAGTTGAAATGCACTCTACAAATGCTAATTATGATGAAGAAAGGAAGATATAGCATTTTCTTTTCCTTTAAATGAGGAAAAATCTGATCAATAAGAACAAAGATCCTCATTATTTACATCTATGATAACTGCAAGGGAAACAGTCCAAGAAGTTATCATTTCCTGTGAGAGGGTTTGCTCAGACATATGCTTCACACTCTATTAGAATAGCCATTTCAACATTTCTCTATGCAAAGATGTATCACTGAACCCTAAAGTCAGGATCATTCAGACCATGGTATTCCCGATATCTATGTATGGATGTGAAAGTTGGACAGTGAAAAAAGCGGGTAAGAGAAAAATCAACTCATTTGAAATGTGGTGTTGGAGGAGAGCTTTGGGCATACCATGGACTGCGAAAAAGACCAATAATTGGGTGTTAGAACAAATTAAATCAGAACTATCACTAGAAGCTAAAATGATGAAACTGAGGTTATCATACTTTGGACCCATCATGAGAAGACCTGATTCACTAGAAAAAACAATAATGCTGGGAAAAACAGAAGGGAGTATAAAAAGAGGAAGGCCAAACAAGAGATGGATTGATTCCATAAAGGAAGCCACAGACCTGAACTTACAAGATCTGAACAGGGTGGTTCATGACAGATGCTATTGTAGGTCCCTCATTCATAGGGTCGCCGTAAGTCGTAATCGACTTGGAGGCACATAACAACGTCTCCAAAACCTATGAACATACTTTATACCAAGATTGTTTTCTCTTTCCCCCCAAAAAACACTTACAAACTCTAGTCAATAGATAACTTTTTGCTTTTTTGGTTTTTTTGCTTGATGAGGGATGAAACTTTTAGAGCCCTTCCCCCAAGAAAAAGGGCCCTTTTCAGGTTCTCAGTCTGCAGACTCGAAGCTGTTTCACAAAAAACATAGAGGCAAACCTGAATTTGCTACCACATTTATATTCAGAAGGGAACTGCAATCAATCACAGTTCCCTGACAGATGTTCCTGTATTTATTCATTTGTTTTACAAAATGTATTGAACAAAATGAAGGAATTGGGACTTTACTATCCTGAACGGTTAATACGGGCTATGATATTTATGAAATGCTGTGTATAATATAGGAATGCATGTTTTTACTATTTGTTCATTGGTGATCATAGGGTTAACCTGGTCAAAGGACCTGATCTGGTTGCTTACATAACCTATCTTGAGGCTCAAATTTCAAGGTGGGAAAACTATCTATGTTAAAAAATATATATCTCTGCACAGAAATACAGGAGGATGAGCGTGGTAGTCCCATTGAGAACATCTGTATTAAAATAAATGGAGCAAGGAATAAAAGGAACATGGTGGTTGGAGTCTACTACCGACCACCCAATCAAGGTGAAGACGAGGATGAAACTTTTGAAAAGCAAATTGTCAATGTAATAGTAATGGGGGACTTCAATTATCCTGATATCTGTTGGGAGACAAATTCTGCCAAACACAGCCCCTCCCAAGAAATTTCTGACTTGTGTTGGAGATAACTTCCTCCTACAAAAAGTGGAGGAAGCAACCAGAGGATCAGCTATCCTGGACTTGATTCTAACCAATAGAGATGATTTGGTGGATGAAGTGGCAGTTACAGGAACTCTGGGGGAAAGTGACCACACCATACTTGAATTCTTGATTTTAACAGAAGCAAAAGCTGAGAGTAGCCATACTTGCACCCTGGACTTCAGGAAAGCTGATTTCAATAAACTCAGAACAATTGTAAGTACGGTTCCATGGCAAGCAACCCTAATGAGAAAAGGAGTCCAAGATGGGTGGGAGTTTCTAAAAAAGGAAATTCTAAAAGTGCAACAGCAAGCAATTCCAACAAGGAAAGAAGGGGGGAAACAGCAGAAGAAGCCAATGTGGCTTCACAAAAAGCTTAGAGATGACCTGAAAACAAAAAGGACACATACAGGAAGTGGAAAGAAGGCCAGGCCACAAGGACAGTACAGACAGGTATCACAGAATTGCAGGGATGGTGTCAGGAAGGCTAAAGCTGAGAATAAGCTGAGGTTAGTGAGAGATGCCAAAAGCAACAAAAAAGCTTTCTACAGGTACGTCCATAGTAAAAGACAAGAGAAAATAAATGGTGGGACAGCTACTCGTTGAGGATGGTAAAATGACAACAGATGACAAAGAAAAGGCAGAAGTGTTCAATCCCTACTTTGACTCAGTCTTCTCCCAAAAAAGGGTCTATGACCCTCCTGGGAAATGTGAAGTTGAAGATTGCAGCTTGAGACTGATCGACAAATGGTCAAAGAATACCTAATTATTTTGAATGAGTTCAAATCTGCAGGGCCCAACAAATTGCATCCTAGAGATTTGAAGGAACTGGCTGAAGAACTCTCAGAACCAATGTCTATTATATTTGCGAAATCCTGGAGGATGGGTGAAGTGGAGGATGACTGGAGGACTAATATTGTTCCCATCTTCAAAAAGGGCAAAAAAGAGCAACCTGGGATACAGATACCAATCAGTCTGACATCAATCCCTGGGACAATCTTGGAGCAGATTATTAAAAAGGTCAATCTGTAAGCACCTTGAACACAAGGCAGTGATTACTAAAAGCCAACATGGATTTGTCAAGAACAAATCCTGCCAGACGAATTGTATCTCATTTTTTTTATCAGGTAACCTCCCTCGTAGACTGTCAAAATGCTGTGGACATAATATATCTTGACTTCAGCAAAGCTTTTGACAAAGTGCCCCATGACAATCTGATTAGCAAGCTAGCTAAAAGTGGGCTGGAACAACCATTATGTGGATCCAAGGTTGGCTGCAGAATTGTACACCAAAAGTGCTTATCAATGTTTGCTTCTCAAACTGGGGGGGGATGAGCGGGGTACTGCAGGAGTCTGATAGCCTTGAGGAGAAGATCAGCTGTAGCACACTACAGCTGATCTTCCCCTCCTCGAGCGCAATCAGCTCAAGCGCGGGAGTCTGATCCCGCCAGAAGAGGAGGAAAGCAGCTGTAGCACTCTACAGCTGATCTTCTCCTCCTCAGGCGCAATCAGCTTGAGCGCATGAGTCTGATAGTGCTAGAAGAGATCAGCTGTAGTGCTCTACAGCTGATCTTCCTCTCCTCCGGCGAGAACAGCTGGAGCGCGAGGAGCTCCACCACCCCTCCAGCTGATTGCCCTGCTGGCGCCGTATTGACAGAACACCAAAAAGCGGGGTGCTGAGAAGTGGGGCCCTACTGTACTTTTTTAGGCTGCATTAACAGAAGTATAGTTTCCAAATTGCATGAAGTATTAGTTCCCCTCTATTTGGCAATGGTTAGGCCTCATCTTGAGTACTGTGTCCAGTTCTGGACACAGCACTTTAAGAAGGATGCAGACAAACTAGAACAAGTTCAGAAGAGGGCAACAAGGATGATCAGGGGACTGGAAACAAAGTCCTATGAGGAGAGACTGAAGGAACTAAACATGTTTAGCCTGGAGAAGAGAAGACTGAGGGGAGATATGATAGCATTCTTCAAGTACATGAAAGGTTGCCACTCAAAGGAGGGCCGGGATCTCTTCTTGATCATCCCAGAGTGCAGGACCCAGAATAATGGGCTCAAGTTGCAGGAAGCCAGATTTCGGCTGAACATCAAGAAAAGCTTCCTAACCGTTAGAGCGGCATGACAATGGAACCAATTAGGTGCTGGGCTCTCCATCACTGAAGGCATTCAAGAGGCAGCTGGACAGCCACCTCTTGAGCAGGGGGTTGTACTCAATGGCCTTATAGTCCACGTCTAACTCAACTCTTCTATGATTCTATTATATATATGAAAAAGTCCCATATTTGTCTGGGGGAGTCATGATTTCCTGTGATCTACCATACGGGCATATGAATGACAAGGGAAGTTTATAGCAAATAGTAGCCATCATGGAGATGGTCAAAGCAAGGATATGTTATATGCAAGAGTTTGCTGAGCTTTGAAGGAAGGCTTCAAGGAACAAAGGGCTACTCGTATGCAAGGAATTCTACTGAAAGCCTGGTGAGTTTAGGACTGTCTTAGACTAGGACAAGTGGATTGCATGTAATCAATTTTAATTTGTTTTTGCTTCAAAGGGATACTCTGGAGCATTGCATTTATTTCCCTATAGCATTTGCATGTCTTCAACTCCACATTTTTTTCTGTCTTAGTAAATTCTTCGTTTTATAATCCCTGTGTGGCCTCTTCTTATTTTAAACATTGGCATACTTGAAGCCATTATACTGTATTGCCTTCTATGGCCTTAGAAAGATTCCAGGGAAATTTGGAGGCTGTTTGACAGGGACATCATTGTGGAAAAATAACCCCCTTGTCTGGTGGCAGTAAGTACCTCAAATGGAGAGAGAAAAGGTGCAAGAGAGGGGTACACACTGTTGTGGTCACATTTCCCTTCCCCAGGTGGCTAGGGACCCAGGGTGGCTGTGTGGTGGTGGCCATCACAAGCAGCTTTGAACTGACTGGTGTCCACTGCAATGTACAGTCGCTCCTTCTCACAGTGAACTCAGGTTGTGAGCGTGCCACTGACAAAAATGGATTCAAAATGGAGCCACTGAGAAATATTGAGTTGTATTCAATGTAGTGCTAAGGCTAAGGTTCCATCAGTGCAAGGATTCCTCCTTACACAATGGAATTATCTGCCTCTCTCCTCCTCCTGCATGCCCCTAAATCTGTTCTGGGTTTCCCCCCAACCCTTCAGAGCAGATTTGGGGGCAGTGCTGGTGCGCAGGAGGATGTAGGGTAAATCCTGTTACACAAGTGCTAATCCATGTGGCTAGAGCAAAAAGTTAGTTGAACACCACTCATTATAATTTAACTTGCTAGTCAATACAAAAGAAAAAAAGTCTCTAAGCGACTTCCCAAAATTCAGAACCAAAGGCATAGCATAAAAAGAGATGATACATTGCAGTACTACGTATTGTAAGAGCATCAGCATGCTCAGGGATAACCCTGATATTTGTAGAACTACAAACATCTTTTAAAAAGAGAGGGGCGGTGGGGAAGGCCATTGAGATCCAAACATGCTTATCATTCATGATTTACTGGCTGTCAGTTGGAAAAGAAAAATGGAAAGTTGTGACTGTGGTCAGGTGATGGATTGAATGCTCTGTGGTTAAAGAGAATACCTGGGTGGAACTCTGAATGGAACACTTCTGTTAGAAAGGGTGGCCAAGTGCAACATTTTGTTGTGGTTCCAGAAGTATTCAGCTACACCCAAACAGCAAAAATTACATACAACAAAATGAGCATGCACAACCAAAATATAATCCATACATCAAGAAGAGCAAGAAAACATAAAACAATTTGAGATGCCCGAGTGAACAAATATGTCTTATTTACTTGGTGTCATGAAATAATCAGGCAGACCTCCCAGACAAGTAACTTCTGTGTGAAAGTCAGGGCTGGCTGCCCTCACCTACCTCTCCTGCTGCAGTAAATGCTGGCCGCACTGTGTGCACATGCCTACCATCAACCAAGATGTCGGCTGAGGCTTCTCTAAGGGTCTGATGCCTCTTGGTTGATGGCACACATGCACACAGTGCAGCCAGCATTCACCCCAATGGGAGAGGTAGGTGGGGCATGCAGGCAGGCGTTACAGGCCTGCACAGTTGTAGGGGGGTGCCTGGGAGCTCCCTCTCTGCGATCCATGGCAGGGTTGGGAGCTGATGCTGGCACGGATCGTGGAACAGGAGGTCCACCCACTCACCTTAAGGAGGGGTCATTCTGGGGGCCCTCAGTCAGGGCCTGACCTGGCCACCCTTTGGCACTGGCCCTGGTGAAAGCCAGGGAGGATCTGGCTCTATGCGAGTGCTAAAATGCTTTGTCTTATGCTGAATCAGCAGCACTTTTTTTTGAACGCTACATTATCAGTGTGGACAATCCCACAACAGGAAGTAATCAGTCATTCAGAGAATCAGTTATCAGATTACTCTGGAGTCTCTGGGACAAGGCTGAGAAGGACTTCTCTTTGAGATCTTGGAGTTAACAGTACTAAGCTGGATGGACTCTAGGGCAGAGATGGGGGACAAATTCAATTAAGTTTCCATTTAAAGGCAAATCTACCTAATTTGTACTTACCAAACAGAGTCATCCTTTAAAACTAACACTTCTTCAGGTTTTGCAAATGCAGTTCTCCAGCCAAGTAATGTGCAGACAAATGCATATTCTATTTTAAAGTGTGCATATAATTACATATATTAGTGAAAATAACAGACAAAAATGAATTATATCAGGAGAAATTGCTTGCAAAACTGCATACAAAAATGTATTTATTAGGAGAAACTCACACTAAAATGCTGGTGAATGTTCATGTCACTTATTTAACCAAATTAAATGTTAGCTGCCCTAACATAACATCAGATAATATCACATATACCTCATGGATTCTTGTAACTACAAGGAAGGAATAATTATCCTAAATAAATAAGTAATGCACTGCCCTGAGTTCCTGGGGGCGAGTGGGGGAGGATGTAAATGTCATTTAAAAAAAAAACCCACTAGTTTCTGCTCTAGGCTGTTTCTTCAAGGGATGCAGAATAGCAAATTTGGGAGGAAAGACAGGGTGATGTCAGGAACACTTGAAACAATGGGAGTGATCTAGATGTATTAAAATAAACTGGAGTTTCTCAGCAAGATTGAAGTATCCCATCCCATGTGACCTCTAAACAATAGCAAGAGAATACTTTATTTGTTTCTAACACACCTTTCAACCAAAGGTTTCCAAGATACCTTACAAGTCATATCCGAAACAGTGTCAAATCAGATTGACATCTAAGTCCTGGACATTGACTGTGAACATCACCACAAGGAAGAACCAGGAGCTTCAATAGTATCTAGCTGCTCAGGAGAGCTGCTCCAGCACCACAGGTAAAATCATGTGAGGGCGTGAAACCTTTAAACAGCAGTAGTTCAAAGTACCTTTTCCAGGCACAACAGACTTATTTTGAAAATAAATAAATACATCTGGTCTGTGTTCTGTGTTAAATTTCTTCTTTTGTAAAGCCATCTTGGGGGTCCTATTAGACAGAATGGTGGGATAGAAATAATTTAAATATTCATTCATTCATTTAATTTATGGATCACTTCTCATGAAACACCTCAAAGTGATTTCACAATAGAATAAAAACCATATACAGAACAACTGCATATATAAAACCATTTCAAATAAATTCAGAAACAGACTGAATTTATTAAGTAAATCATACAATTTTTAACATGCCCCCAATGCTATTTATGTCATTGTCATACTGCCCTTCCTTCCTCCAGTGGGAGCTGATGGCAGCAAACAGCATAATAAATATACAATCTATACAATTAAAAAAATCTTTAAAATACATCCTTTAAAATTCCATCCAAATAATACTAGCAACTGAGATTACAAAAGACATTCACTTCTCAAAGGCCCAGGTAAACAAATATGTATTTGTTATTTATTATTTATTTATTAGATTTATACCCCGCCCTTCCTCCCAGTAGGAGCCCATTTAGTCTGTATTTAGTGTTTAGTCTGCATTTTAGCAACGAACTTGATCAGAGCAGCGGAAACAAGGAATGAAGCTAATCACGGCAACTCAAAAACCTCCCAGAAGAGTCAAGCTTCCTTTGGAGGATGCCCACCTGTAGCCATCCCACCTGGCTGAATCAGAGAGAACGCAATATGGCCCCCTCAATCTACCTGGCTCGAAGCAACTTCCACAAATCTCCTCTCCTATAAGAGCAAGTAGCCATCTGCAGTGACTCCACCTGGCCTCATCAGAGGGAGAGGCATGGCAAATAGCCCCCCTCCATTATCCTGCTGGGGACCAACTGATTTTTGGTTCTCCCCTCTCTCTTGGTGTTTGAAGAAAGCATCACATATCCAGATGTATGTGGTTTTGTTTTCTAAGCTGCTTTGATGGCTTTTAAAATTGAAGCTTCGGGTAAAATACCCTAAACAGATATGACATTTGCATTTGCTCTGAGATTTCAGTTGGCAGATCTTATTATAAATGTCTGCATGCATACTGGCACAAAACTAGATATCCATACTGAGATAAAGATAAACATACATCCAAGATAAATATCTTGAAACAAAAATTTCCTTTACCTCTGCATATCTCCAGACTTATTTCCTTTACTCTTTTCCTTTTCCGTTATTCCTACAGATTTCTATTTTAAATCTTCCATTTAATTATTCTTGTTTTTACATCTTTAATTACACTGATGTGCTAATATATAATATTTGAAAGTTGCTTAGGAAACAGTGATAAAAAGCAAGAACTGATATGAAACCGGATATACAAATGGATGAAGATTATTCAGTTTCATGAAGTTATCTTTACTGTTCTCAATCATGCAATGACAGCAGCTGTTCTGTATATCAAAATCCAAGGGAAAACTTAGAATAACTAATTAACTTCATCTAGCACCAGGTGTGTCAAGAAATGTTAGGGCTCCTCAACAATCTACGTCCATTGGGGAGGCTGGTGAATGACACCAAGACTATTCAGCAGAATTTACAGGATTGGATCCAGAGAACACCAAATGGAACTCTACTTGGGGAAAGGTACTTTCCTCTGAACCCCCAAAATCCACCACTGAAGGTTGAGGGACCCTCTGGAATGGTGTTGAGATAGGGAGCTACACCAGAATGGGAAATGAGAAAAATGTGTTGGTCCTGCTTTTTGCAAGTGACTTTCTGCTTGTGCAAGACATCTTTGGATGAAATCCAGAGTCTTTCTCCTTGACCTTTTGATACTTCAGGAAAGAGGAACACACAATAATTTTAACACAATAATTTTAGAGACTCCTCAACAAACAGGACATATTTAAGGCATAATTTTAACAAGCTGAAGGATCAGGTATATTTAATGAAGATTTCCGTTTTGGAAATCAATACAGTCATAAGCATTTAAGATGACAAATTTTGCCTCCTTTCAACAGCCTATGTACATTTACAGTATTTAAAGAAGTGGGGGATGAACAAAACAAAATCCAGTAAGTAGTGACAATTCTTAATAAAACAGCAAGAGTGTGAGAAGAAATAGGGTTCAGATTGGGTAAAAATGGTGGAGTGCAAATAATAAGAACGAGAATGAGAACAGAAATGAATGGTTGGAATCATTGCTTCTTTTCTACCCTGGAATTCTGTTAGGACAAAATTCTTGAGTTTAATGCAGTGCAATGTGAACTGTCAAGACAAGGAAATCTGAGAAATACAGAATACCTTATAAGCATGATACATATATTATCCTATATCTTCCATTGCTTTTTAAAGATTGTGTGCTCACGAGTGGGAGGTTAGCCTCTAATGCTAAGCCTCAACAAGAACCAACAGTCATACACAATATGTTCACAGCACCACTTGGAACACTGTTATTATTGAAGATATAACTGATATGGAAATATTATGAATCATCATGTCAACACAATTTGAATTCCTAGTCTAAAAATATTGCTTTAAGAAACCCAAATAAATCATTAGGTCTATATTGCCATGTAGACAGGGTGAGAACTGCAGTAGCAAGAGGCTGATTCATATTATCATATTTATTTCTAATGCAAGTCAACCAGAAATATCTCCAAATTGAACTCTACCAACTAGAGGCACATTGCAAGTAGTCATAGTCCATTTGAAAAATCAAATGGATGATGAGGCCACAGACTGGCAAATGAAGTTCACTTTAAGGATGCTATAGCTTCTAGCCAATGGCTAAAATGGGCTTTTTAGCAGCTGTCCAAAATATAAAAGATAAATTTCAAAGATGCAAACTACCACAGATTAAATTTCAAACCTATAGTGTGGAACTCAAGAGGTCAAAATAAACATTCACTGTGCCAACAGGATCCAGTTGTATCTGCCAGTGACCATGATAACTGGCATTGTTTGGAAGCATATAGCCATGAATACTTGTCTTAAGCTTGGGGGAAGTAATCACAGCCTGATGAGAAGCTCTATTATTGTCATTTTTAGATTTCATACACCAGTTCAAAAGATAAAATAAAATAGAATTTAAGCTTGTTTACCTATCACATAGGATATTTTATCAAAAGTCTAATCTCAAAGTTTGGTTGAAAGATGCCAACTTGAGGGACAAGGAAGATTTACTGGAATAAAAGAGAGCCAGAGTGACATATGGCATATGGTGGTCGAAGATTTTGAATTTATAATATACCAGAACAAAATTGATATATGACTATCTGGCATATCTTTCAGATTCCTCAAGTGGTTAAGTATGGCATTACATGCATGAACTCTAATGGAATGGAATGTGACCTCAGCCTGAATCAAAGCTGCTGGATTGCCAGGAGACAAAAAGAAATGCTTTTTAAATAAGGATTTTTGCAATGTTCCCAGTTTGGCAACCTAAGAGTGATATGTCCCATAGTGGATTTGAGCTACTGCTTTCCTTTGGAAAGGTCTTAAATTAGGATTAATCAAAAAGTTACTTTTAATGTCAAAAAAGTTTAGTATAGTACCTATAGTTCTAGAACTTTGATATTTCCACATGAGGCTTCAAATAAAGTATCTCTTTAAAAAAAAGATCCAACATTAATCAATCAGATAGTTTATCTACTTATTAGAGAAATCTGAGGGGCTTCTTTCCAAAGACCATTACTTTAGTTTTTGAATAATTTATGGTTACATTTTCCTCATTAAGCATTTGCTGAGTTTGGATTGCACAGTCTTTAGACTAATGGAGCTATTGTTTCACCACCAGTCTCCAATTGGTTGGAATAGTGTCTGCCAAACAGCGAGAAATCCCTTCTCTTAGTCCAGCAGCTGTGTGGCTATGGAGTTCTTGAAACAAGAACAAGATCGCTATTTATTTCTATGCGCCTTTCCATAGTTAAATTGTGCTCAAGGCAGCTTACAGATGCTTGCTGATATTCAAATTGGCCAATTTATGCCAAAGCCAGTGTCTAGCAACTGGGTCAAAAGCTGCACCCAAATGTGCAAATGCAACTTATAAAATGTTTAGTAGCATCCTTGAAGGACTGTTGGGCAAGAGATTAACAGGTACTGAGTGAGACCATTGGCCCATCTAGCTCAGTATTGTCTACACTGACTGGCAGTGGCTCTCCAGGATTACAGACAGAGTTATCTCCCAGCCCAACCCAGAAATTCATGGAATTTAATCTGGGACTTTCTGCATGCAAAGCAGATGCTCTACCATTGAGCTATGGCCTTTCCTCATTGCCTTCTTTCCACTGTTCTTCAGCAAGCCCCCTCTTTTTGTCTATGTGTGTGCATGTGCATGTTTCAATAGCATGTCATAGGATGAGAGCAAGAACAGATTATCAGTGGAGTTTCTCATCCCATTCTTAAGCAGTTCTTAAAAGTATTGAATTAGCATTTCTAGGCAACTCTGCAATCGTAATCATACCAACCATTTAACGTGACTTTAATTAGATTAAATTGCCCATCTTAGACTAAAACTGGACAATTGTTCGGTAGAATGTTAAAATAGCTCTATCAGCAGCTACAGTTTTCTGATGGAAAGACCGTGAGGCATGGCTCTCAAGCACCTCATCAATAGATGAATGTACACAAATGAACTGTTGGATTCTCACTTTTCCCCCCTGCTACGGTCCCATCTAGCAGATTTTGGCAGAACCCTGCTGAGATGTGGGGTTGGAGGAATAGCTTACTGTTCACCGAACCCTAGTGTGCATATCCCTTCAGAATGTTGTAAGATGTTAGGACCTTGAGCAGGCTAACTCCCCTGGCTTTCCTTTGTTTTCTGTCCTCCAACTGATGCTCAAGTGCCCTCAACATTCCATGGATCCTGGAGTGCAGTGCTTCTAAGGAATTGCAACATATATATATACCTCTGATCATATTGTATTCATTGGCAGATCATTTGATTCATGAGAAACAAATCCAATTAAGTGAATTGATTAAAAGGGAACTCTTTCCAATTGCATTGGCCACTTTTCTCTGTCTGGTTTGGAAATAAATGGATAGTTCTAGTTGACTGTACTCATCCTCAAATGTGCTCCCGCCGCTACTTCTCTGACAAGTGACTTTCCTGTTATTTTATATATATGACCAACGTGACTTCCTTGGCAATTTCAGACTGTTCACCTTTGGACACAAACACATTCTGTCTTAACGGAGCATAATACAGTACTGGCTTTCATCTTCTAAAAAGTTTTTCATAATGGTGTGGATTTTTTTAAAGCCCGCACTCAGTTACTTTAGCCACAGCAGTTTCAATCCCTCAGAGTACACTATTGAAATGACACAAACCTCATCTACACTCAATCACTGATTTTAATCTGTACCACATTGTTAATGAAGGATGAAAGCTACTGACTGATATTTCAGTTAGGCTACTGAAAAGCCTAACACACTCTCCACCATCTTCAAAAAAGCCACACAAAAAGATTCTCCAAAATGATAGCTGATTTTTTTCCTGCATAAAAGATAAAACAAGAAGGTAGAGAATATATGCAGTATTTCTGATGTCTTAACACAGGCAATCTGGATAGAAAGCTTTGCAAGTTAAGACTTCACAATTTCATATTATCCTTCAAAACTGATGAACATTAATTGGATGGTTCAGGACTTCATCAAGAGGTAGAGTTTTGAGCAAAGTGATGTGTGAACTAAACAAAATGAAACTGTCAAGTATTTTGGTGCTGATTCACATATTTATTAGCACACCCAATAATAGTGAGCTTAAGTGAGTGCCTATCAGTCTGGAGGCAGCATGCAACAAACCAATAATATGGCAGTGCTTTCTACATGCTGTAGGATTCCCCAGGCACAGAGAAGTATATACATTTGTTAATACACACACACAAACAAAAAAGTAAATAAAAATGGCAACCTGAAAAAGGACTGGGCATGCTCAGTGGCATTCAGGAGGCATGGAATGTTGGAACTGCCAGCAAGAACTGGAAAAATGTAAGGGGGCAAATCAGGTTGCTTAAGACCCTAAAACATTATCCTGGAGGAGAGAATGGCTCCTCCATTTTGGAGGCTTACCTAGCCATGGTGGGTAGCAGGACAGCAGCACTCTGAACAGCATATGGTGACCAGATCTAGACACCATTTTAACTTTCCATAATGTCCCAGAGTGATGCTACATAACTTTGACCACTGCTCAAAGTATTAGTCTAAAAAAGGAAAAGAAAAAAATGGAGGGGAGCTTTGGCAGGCATCAGCTGGAGGCCATGCTAGGACACTGAAGGCCCAGCAGCTGCCTGGGGGATACCGAGTCCTGCTGTCTGCAACCCTGAACAGGAGCACTCCTCTTAGGGAGTGGAGATTAGAGATGGGATCTGGTGGCCAGTGCTGCATTAAAAGCATTCCATCAACCTGACAGGCAGTATTGATTAGAGTTTGTTCTGTGTCCGCTATCTATTGCTTTTACTGGTGATTTACTCCTTCCCCAAAAATATCACTGTTAATACTTATATTTTGAAAGAAACAATCACTATTTCAAAAAAAGCTATCAATAAATTGTTTGAAAGAAACTATTAATATTTTGAAAGGAAAGTGGTTTCGCATCCTCGTCCACTATTATAGACTATTATAGGCTTGACCTGCTTCCTCCCCACTTGGAGCCTGGATAATTCAAGTGGAGGCAGGGTGCAAGAGAGAGAGAAAGAGGGAGATCCCAGTACTACTATGCTATGCATAAAATCAATAAAAGAACAAGATATTAAAGGGAATATTCAAGGGGGGAAATCCAGCGTCAGGGGAAAGCCACTGAAGGTTGGAGCAAACAGGATCACTCGGCAACTATGGAGAATACATGGACCACTGAAAAATCCAGTGCTAAATCTGAATTCTCGCCCACCCCTAGTGGAGATACATGGCAACATGTAGTAATGCTGACACATGCCTTTAAAAATAACACTAAGATATTGGTTTATAGGCACTAGTCATCCAAGAGTGCTCTGAGCCTAGGGTTCTTAAAACCTGAAGGAAGCTCTTCAAAGGAAGGTCTGAACAGTTGCCATGTTGTAATATGATCTTTTCAGGCTCAATATACATCTATATTAGAACTCAGGAAGCTGCCTTATACAGAGTCAGGGCCTCGGGCCACCAAGTTCAGTACTGTCTATAGTGACTGGCAGTGACCCTTTGGGGTCTCCAAAAGGGGTCTCTCCCAGCCTTACCTGGAGATGCCAGGGACTGAACCTGGGAACTTTTGCATGCAAAGTATGTGTTGTACCACTGAGCCATGACCTTCCCCCTATTTTGTATGTGTCTTCATGTGACCCACAGGCTGAATATCAAGTGTGACCGGGCTGGCGCATGGGGCTGAGTTGGAATAACTTTGCTTTTTTGAGAGAGAAAGAGAGTGTGAGGGCCTCCCTTGGTAACTAAAACAGCCCTTCTTTGCAGCCCTTGCAGCCCTTCTCTGTCTTCCTCACCCCCCACCAGCATTTTATGTGTCTAGCCCTGTACCCATAGCAGTGGCTTATGTCAGACAATTTATCTGTGTTTTCCCTAACTTAGTTTTCATGGGTGGAAGTTGAGGGAGCTGGACGCTCACATTTGCCAATAAAGGGGATTTAATAATCAATATGCTTATATCTGTCTATAAAGCGAAGAGGGCTCATACATTAAAAGTATGTTTATTAAGCTACAGAGGAAATGAGGAAGTGGCAAGCTGTGCCACCTAGTTCTTCGAAATGGGAAGTTGCAGGTTGAAGAAAGATTTCAAATCATTCCTGGTACTTTTGAAAGACCGGTGTCAGGTATGACTGGTGAGGATGATACAAAGTCCAATAATGTATTTGTTGATTTGGGGAAGAATTGCTGAGCCCAATGGCCAGGTTATTTTTTCCCAGTAGATGATCCTTTCATCCTAGGTGATGCCAAAGGAGCTAGAAGGGGCAAGCCCTTCCCAGGCAAGTAGCTTGCTCTCCCTCTACACATGCACCCATTTCTGGACCACTGTGGTTACTTGAAGGAAAGATACGTTTTCAATATAAATTATAAGTGAGCCAGAAATTAAGCTTTCATAGTAGGGATGGAAAGATCTGTCAATTTCAGTTCTCTCCGTTTCTCATTTTCCCAGTCTTAAATTCAGTTCTCCACATTCCTGCAGCAATTTGCAATTAAAAAAAAACCTCATAAAATTCTCTAGCACTTAAGTGCAAATCTCTCCTAATAAACACATTTTTGTAGACAGTTTTGACTAATAACATTTTTTCAAGCCATTCCTCATCATATAATGCATTTTTGTATGCTATTTTCCCTCATATATTCATTTTATGCATTTTTATTTCCCCCTAACATATGCATTTTTTAAAAAACACTGGTTGGCAAACTGCACTGCAAAATTCAAATAAATGTGAATTGCAAAGGATGGCTGTGTTTCGTTCTCATACTGCTTCAGAAAGTGTGGATTTGATAGATTTGGCTTGAAATATGAACTGAATCGAATTTCTTGCCCATCCCTAATTCATCGCACGCTTCCTTGAAATCAACAAGGCTTACTTCACCAAAAATAAGTTTGGGGATAGGAGCATTAAGGTGAAAAATTTCTCTTACTTCTTCAGAAATCCAACAAATGGAGAAATCCCCTCGTCTCCACCTTTCTCATGCCAACACTGCCTGCCCCAAGGCAATTAAATAGTTGCCTTTCCTGTTTCTTGTGATGTAGGTTTCTCTTGTGGGCATTAAAAACTACTCTAAAAAGAAATACGTAACAGTGTGAATGAAAAAACAAAAACAAAATGAGAGTAAACACATTAAAAATTACACACCCCATGTTGTATACTACCTCAGAGATTATAACACATTCAGTATTATGCTATAAAGTCTCAAACAGTTGAATTGATCTTCCTATTCCATATCTGGAATATTCCAGATATTAAAGTTCCACAGAACAGTCCATCTGAAAACCCTGTGCTTTGGCCCTTCCCCCCCCCCTTGGGGAAAAAAAGCTATTTCAGGCAGGAGGAACGTATTTCCACAAGACAAGAGCAAGGCAGCTGGGAGGTGGGCTGAGGAAAAGAGCTGAATCAGCAGCTCTGGTTAAACTAGCAGTTTTCTAAGAGAACAGAACAGCTGCAAGGTGATTCCATGATGTATAAGTAAAGGAAGCTGACAGGTTGAAGTTGAGAGCAGACAGCAGCAACAGCAGGACACTAGTTGTTAGAACAAGCACCAAAACACTCTATGATTTTAAGGAATCTGGGACACACTTTCCAGGGAGAAAATCCTCAGCACTTGAGAAAGAATCCAAACCTTTTGGTGACTGGTTCTAAAAAGAGCTTCAAGGAAATTGTTTATTCTACTCTAAAGTAGAAAACTTGAGGGAGAAGGATTTTGGGAATTATTCTTTAACCCTGGAGTCTTGAGAAAAACACTGATGAGGTTGCTGGGGAGACTGTTGGCTGAAAAATAAAATATTTATAAATTGTATATTCTGCTAGGGAATAAGAATGACACATTCTTTACATTTTAACACGAAGCTGCCAACATTACATATTCCATCCACCCAGCGTCTCGTGAAAGCATGAAATCAAAATGTCAGTTCTAGAGGATACCTTTTCATTGCCCCAAACCCCAAGTAGGAGATTTTATGGTGCAACCATAGGGTGTACAACTGTTTACTAAGAAGCACACCCCACTGAGTTCATTGCATCTTATTCTCTAGCAAGAAAGCAGGGCAGCTAGTAAGGGCACAGTACAGGTCCATCAAAGCATCAGGTAGAAAACCCTGGGTGGGGAGTCATTCTAGAAAGACAGTCACATGATCAGGAAGGGCTAGCGATAGGAGTACACCAAGATCTTCTGAAAAAGTCAAGAAGATCTGACAGAATCCATAATTGGCTGGTTCAGTTCCCTTGCATAGTGACAATCATGTGAAAGAGAGAGCAGAAGTGCACTGACAAGCCTCAGTTGCTGTAGTGCATCTGTTTCCCCATCTTTATAGTTCTCCATGAGTTGAAGGACAGACTTCTGAAGCTCAGAGCTCATGGACACTGCCACACAATTTAGAACTCTGATTATTCAGAGATACTTTTCCTCATCAGCTGCTACTTCCCACCCCTCCACGTGGTTAGGCTTTAAAGAAAACACGCCTCCTAATGATGCAGTGGTTGTGGCACCGGTTAACCCTTCTCTTCTGAGTTACAATCACACACACCCAATAGTATCCCATGCCAAATTTAGGCTTCAAACCAAGTGTTCTTCATCCTTGGATGTACAGATGTTGCTAGATCATAACTCCCATCCTCCCTGACCATTGACAAAACTGGCTGGGGATGATGGCAATTGTAGTCCAACAACATTAGGAGACCCAACATTGACGAACATGGCAACAGGACAAACTTTGAAGCCTAAAATTATGGGGGAAGGGGGGAAGAGGGGAGTCTGAGGATCAAATGCAGAGCCTACATGGGCTACTTCTGGCCCACAGGATGGCAGTTCCTCATTCCTACTTTAAGATCAGCTGATGCTGTCCTGTTATGTGTGTCATGGCCTTCTGAAGTGCATTTGATGGCAACACGTGAGAGGACCTCTTTGCTTCTGCTGTTCTGGTCTTTGAATACTTTTCTTTTTCAGCAAGCGCTTCATTTTACTGCTCTTTACATTACCATTTGCTAGTTCTGGCAGTTACCATTTTATTAGTGCTGAAATGTTGTATTGATGTATTTATTTGGTTTTAGTTATTGAATTAGCATTTTATTCTGTATGTCATGCTTTAAGCATCTTCATTGGAAGGGAAAAGTGGATTATAAATTTGACCATAAAAAATAAAAATAAAGAAATAGCTTAGAGCCTGATGCTCCATTCTCAACAAAAACTTATCAGAAAGTGACTGGGCAGCTCCTCAGTTTTTCTCAAATGTGCTGGCCTGGCCTGTTTTCTACCTGCTTTTGTTCACTTGTTCCAAAGCAAGGGTGGTTCTTTAGACCTATCCAGCAAGAGGAGGAGAGAAAAAGCCACAATGTCCTCAGCTAGAATTTAGCTTCCCAAAGGAATTCATATATTTTAGCCTTGAGCTTAATTAATTGGAGTGTGGAACAAAGCAACAGGCTAGATCACAATGAAAATATTAAATCAAATATTTACCACTAACTCCATGGCCCGAATGATTCTCAGGCAATGCATCACCAATGCTGAATGCCAACATGATCTGGCTTAACCTGCAACTATACTTCAATTGATAAAGCAGTCCAGTCCAATAAATCAGAAAATTATCTATCCACACTTTTGGTCCAAAAGCTTCATAGAGCTTTTACAATTGTGTGTTTTAATGCCCTTCCCTCAGCAGTTTGGAGGGAAGATATTGAAAAATCCCAAATTATGAATGCCTTTGTGACTCTGGAGAGATAGATGGAAATGGTGACCCATGTCCTCTTGTACTACTCATTCTATTGTGATTTACTCAGAACTTTCATTGAACTTCACCTACTGAGGTGCATTCTCTGTTTCTTCACTCCTTTCTGACCAAAATACATCCAGTACTGTTAGTGTTGCCAAATTTTGCACAGCAGTGAGCAAAATGTGCCAGGAATTGATGCTAGCCATCTCATAAGGTTTTCCTCTTTGAATTTTATAATATTTATATTTTAACAATATTATCTTATTTTATCCTATTTTACTGCATGTTATTCTTCTGTATATCTGGATAATCTTCTCTTCTGAGAGTCTTGCGTTTTTGTTTTATACTGGTTGTTGACCATAACAATAAAGAAACAACCACTAACTCCCATTAAGCATCATTATATCAGTCTTTTTTCATAGTTACCTCTGATGATGTAGAAAGGCAAGGATGAAACAAACTATAGAGCAGCACCAAGAAAATGCTCATCTTTATAAGCCCACTGCTATGCCCAAAAAACATGTAGAAGACAAGGTGCCAATAGCTTAATGACAATAACAGGCTTATTAGTCTTATAAATAGATGACAACATGGGTGATAGCTTAAAGGACTACTTGGAATGGAAATGGTGTTTCTATTTATGCATCTCATTGCTCTAATGCCATATAGATTTTCATAATTCATATTCCTTCCCCTATGATCTGCATTTAACACCTTGTTAATAGCAATTCTTGTACAACACTGTGATTCCTTGTAAGATGTAGTGATTTTACTGTTGTCGAACGCGAAATATGCAATATGCCTGCAAGTCTGCATACTGAATGAGAGCAAATGGAGTGTGTAAACTCAAATGCTGTGCAGGATCTTGATAACAACATCTAAGAGGAAGCTGAAACTTGAAGGCTGGCGCCTTGCTCTTCATCTTCTTGGCTTTCAAAGGGCATTGACATCCCTTAAGATACCAGCAGATTGTTTGGCATCTTATGTCAGTGTCATTTTTTGTTTTCCTTGCTGAATAGTTGCAGCAGTTGAATTTAAGACAGGGGAAGGAATCTAAAGACATAGTAGAACATGAAACCTGCATAACGATTTTACTGTCTCCAGAAGATGTTTTCCCATTCATTGTATTTAGCCTGGGTTAGACACACTCAAAGTTACACCTCAGCATCAGAAAGTGCCAAGGAGCTTGTCTGCACACTGATTTCCTAAAGGCATCAATGCAGCTAACCTCACTTTACATCATGTTATCCAAGTAGTAAAAATGACACTGCACAATATCTTTAAATTATAATGTAACAGAAAAGAAAAGAGAGTGGTAAGCCTCAAACAGGTGCTGATGTATCATTTTTTAATATGGATGAATTGCCCAGTGCATTTCATCAAATGTTTACATCAGGGTCGACAACTGAACATTTTCATATATCAAAAGGTGCTTAAGATTTGATTCATGTTGAAATGGCCTTGAATCATCTTTATTTGTGAAGCTGTGCACAAGATTGAGGATTCTTGTGTCTTCCCTCAGTCCGTATCTACCCAGATAACTTATATGGCAAACTTTGCAGTCACCTAAGCTCCCACGGGTTTTGCCAGCACTTGTAAGGAGGATGGGAGTTTTCTTCTTTCTCCAGACTGGGCTTTCCAACTCATCTGCAGCCTCTTCAGCAGTCTCTTAGTCCTGGTCTCTCTGTGTTCTTCCTAGACGATTCAGGCCCTGTGCTCTAGTTAATACAGCCTCAAACTGTTCTGCCATAATATGGTCATCAGGTAGAGCTTCTAACACTGTATTGAGTGCCAGCTTCAATGGTGGTCTCCTTAGTAAGTTATTTATGATACCATACACAGTTCCATATCCTTCAGGAGCTAGACACATCCCTAACCAAAAAGCAACTGCTGTGCCATCTGTCTACCATAACAGCCAAACACTGTCCATGGGCTTTCAGATATAAAGCAGCCACAGCTTCATTCCAGCTACCACACTCTGCTTCTGTCAATGCCAATGCAGCTGGTACTAAAGAACTGATCAATTGTTTCCATATATTAGTTGATGGTATAGGAACCGCACCTTCCATTGATGCCATGTTCTTCAATATTCATCTTGCCACATCTTTCATACCTGGGATTGGTCCTGTAACTTCTCTAATCAGCTGTATGGGCAGAGCTTGGGGCATATAAAGCACAAGGTGATTTTCTTCTGAAATTCCTTGGTCCATTCCATTATCCAACGTATGTTTGCGATATGATCTCTGGTGCCTCTTCCCTTTCTAAATCCAGCTTGGACGTCTAGCATTTCTCGCTCCATATATGGTAAGAGCCTTTGTTGTAGAATCTTGAGCATTACTTTACTTGCATGGGATATTAAGGCAATAGTGCTATAATTACTGCATTTCCTGGGATCCCCTTTCTTTGGAATTGGGATGTATATGCAATGCTTCCAGTCTGTGGGCCATTGTTTAGTTTTCCATATTTCTTGACAATTTTTTGTTAAAATTTGGACAGATTCAGTCTCAGTAGCTTGTAGCAACTTTGTTGGTATGCCATCTGTTCCTGGTGATTTGTTTCTTCCAAGTATTTTAAGAGCAGCTTTCACCTCACATTCTAAAATTGTTGGTTCTTCATCATATGGTTCCTCCATGAATGAATCTGTCATCCTCGCATCTCTTTTATAGAGTTCTTCAGTGTATTGCTTCCATCTTCCTTTTATATCATCTCGGTCAGTCAGTGTGTTCCCCTGTTGATTATTCAACATCCCTACTCGTGGTTTAAATTTCCCTTTTATTTCTCTAATCTTTTGGAATAGGGCTCCTGTTCTTCCCTTTTTGTTGTCCTCTTCTATTTCTATACAATAACTATTGTAATAGTTCTCTTTGTCCCTACGTACTAGTCACTGTATTGTTGCATTTAGGGTTCTAACTGTGTTTCTATCTCCTTTTGCTTTTGTTTTCCTTCTCTCTTTAACCATTTTAAGAGTGGTCATCCATTGAGGTCTTTCTCTCTTTTTAACTAGAGGTATTGTCTTTTTGCATTCTTCCCTGATCATGTCTCTGACTTTAATCCATAGTTGTTCTGGTTCTCTGTCAACTAAGTTTAAAGCCTCAAATCTGTTCCATATTTGATCTTTATATTATTCTGGGTTGTTATTTAAATTGTATTTTGGCATTATGATTGCTTTGTTGGTCTTCTTTAGCTTTACTCTGATTTTCGATACATTAGTTCATGATCTGTACCACAGTCTGCTCCTGGTCTTCTTTTTGCATAAAGTATGGAACTTCTCCATCTTCTGCTTCCAATTATATAATCAATTTGATTCCTATATTGAATATCTGGTGATGTCCACGTGTACAGTCGTCTTTTCAGTTGCTCAAAAAATGTGTTTGCAAGAAACAAATTATTGGCTTCACAGAATTCAATAAGTCTTTCTCCCTGCTTCATTTCTGTCTCCTAAGCCCCATTTCCCCACAATTCCTAGTTCTTCTCTGCTTTTGCATTCCAGTCCCCCAGGATTATCATTGTATCTTGTTTTGGTGTGTGATCAATTTCCTCCTGTACTTCTTCATAAAATCTCTCCAATTCTTCTTCTGCATTTGCCGTTGGAGCATAGACTTGGACGATGGTTATGTTAATAGGTTTCCCGTTTAATCTCATTGATGTCACTCGCTCAGACCTTTCATTGTAGCTCCTAATTGCTTTTGCTACATCACTTCTCACTATTAAAGCAACCCCGTTTCTTCTTAATTTCTCATTTCCTGCATAAAATATTTTGTAGTTGCCTGACTGAACATGTCCCATTCCTGTCCATTTTAATTCACTCACGCCAAGTATTGTAATGTTGATATATTTCATTTCTTGCTTAACAATTTCTAGCTTTTCCTGGTTCATGCTTCTCACATTCCATGTTCCTATTGTGTGCGTCATACAACTCCGGACTCTCCTTTCGCATCCGTGCACATCAGCCTCTGGGCTTCCCTTCAGCTTTAACCCAGCTGCGCCATTAGTCACAGTGCTACTCATACTTGTCCTTTGTTCTTCCCCAGTAGCTTGGTGAGTGCCTTCTGACCTGGGTGTCTCATCTCGTGTTGCATTTTGGATACTCTGTTCATAGAGTTTTCGTGGTAAGAGATATTCAGAGGTGGTTTACCCTTGCCTTCCTCTGAGTTTGGATGCACTTTAGTCTGGTGTCTCAGCTTTGACCATTCCACCTTGGGTGCCCCCGGTAGAAGTCTAGCCTCTTGGTCTAGACTCCTGACGGCATTGCTCTCAGCTTCTTCGACACTCTCAAACCCCCTCACCATGTTAAGGTGTGCATCCTAGAGGGGGGTCTCTCACTTACTCTATGAAAAACACCCAATAAGCCTTCTCTGTCTGCAAATGGTTGTGCCACAATTGAAGTAGTGTCTTCTCAGGATTTGCTGTGTCCTGAGGTTCAGGGGCAAACCTACACTCCCTGCTTCTCAGCTCTTGCTGGTTGAGGATGCTTGAGCTTTTCAAATTTGGTCTATGAGTTCTTGGGCTCTGTAAACCAAATATTTAGGAAAGCCTGATTTATCTGCAGGTTATCAGACTTCCTCTTTAGTGACTCTAATTCCATTTTTGATCTCCCTGACAGGACTTACAGAAAGCATCCCTTCATGGTTGCCACCTGAAATGGCTTCAAACTAAGTAGTCAGGGATCCCACCTGAGAGCCTTCTCAGGTCTAGGAAATGTCTCAGAAAAAAAAATGCAAAGATCAACAACAGAAACTCTTATCGATTATATTATAAACATATAACATACATATTGGCAGCTGTAAGTGGATAATCATATACCAGAAAAGTCCTAAACAGTGCAAACTTAGGGGATGTACACTAATAAATTACATTTTCAAGGTACAGTATACATCACTTCACCTCAGTAAAGGAGTATTCTTACCCATGATGTGGATCTCAACACCCAGAACAGATGTTCTCTTCTGTCTTGGGTCAGTGTCAGAGACAACTGACCCCAAACTCTAAAGTTGTCTGGCCTTTATAGTATTTGCCTATCTCAATCTAGGCATTGCATATTCAAGTCCATATCAGCTCTATCACCCAATGTGTGTGTGAGTTCTAATCCTACACCATACATCTGATATTGTTTTTTGCTGCTTCAACCCGCCTCACTTCTGTCAGACACAGGCACTTGTTGGCCGAACTCCCCAACTCATCATATGTTGATATTTCATTAGGAACATTGCCTCAAAACAAAAGTAAACACAATCAAAAGGGGGAAAGGAACATTTTAACTAGAGGGTTGTCTTGTATACATCTCCAATTCCTTTTATATAATTTCCTGACTCAATCCTGGCAAGACTGAGATGCTGTTGGTGGATGGTTTCTCTGATCGGATGGTGGATATATACCCTGTCCTGGATGGGGTTACACTCCCCCTAAAGGAACAGGTGCGTAGTCTGGGAGTCATCTTAGACTCTTCCCTCACACTTGAGGCTCATGTAGCCTCGGTGGCCCGGAATGCGTTCTACCAACTTCGGTTGGTAGCCCAGCTACGTCCCTATCTGAGTAAGGAGGACCTCTCATCAGTGGTACATGCTATGGTAACCTCGCATCTGGACTACTGCAATGCGCTTTACGTAGGGCTACCTTTGAAGACGATTCGGAAGCTACAGCTAGTGCAAAATGCGGCAGCCAGACTGCTAACAAGAACTAAGCGGTCTGAGCATATAACACCTGTGCTAGCCCGTTTGCACTGGCTTCCAATATGCTTCCGGGCCGGCGCGGGACCACGATATCTGTCGGAACGCCTCTCCCGATATGAACCGGCCCGTACACTACGGTCTACTACGAAGGCCCTCCTCCGGGTTCCGACTCATAGGGAAGCCCGGAGAGTGGTGACAAGATCTAGGGCCTTCTCAGTGGTGGCCCCCGAACTATGGAATGGTCTCCCCGAGGAGGTGCGCCTGGCGCTGACACTATCATCTTTTCGGCGCCAGGTTAAAACCTTTCTCTTCTCTGAGGCATTTTAATTCCTGTTAATTGTAAATTATTATATTTTGACTTTAGACTGTACAGTTTTGTGTACAGTTTTGTGTTATTTTTATTGTATTTTTAATGTTCACCACCCAGAGAGCTGTTGCTAGTCGGGCGGTATATAAGCTTAATTAAATAAAATAAATAAATAAATAAATTATTATATATCTAAAGTAAAGAACTCGAGCTGACCCAAATTTGTAGGGAACACAGAGGTGGCCCATAACAATTTGCCTGATGTTGTCCAAACTAAAGTTTCTAGGAAGCAACATCTGAGATACGAAAATGCTCAGTTTTTGCCCCTGAAGAAAATATTTGGTGAAATGTTTTGAACAATTCATTTGTAGTAACAAAGTATCCATGAGTATTTGCATCAGCATCTCCGTTCTCTCCCTCTGTTTTGTAGTTTTTGTGCTAGCCTCTCTCCCTTCCTTTACATATCTATCTTTGCTTCCTCTGGATTTTCTCCAACTTGTGCAGCAACCCACATGAATTGGTGCTTTTTATATTTCTTTTGATTGTTTGACATCTTTATTATAAAATCAGTAAAGTAAATAAATTTGAGTTTTAAAGAATACAAAAAATATTCCCTGCCACTACATATGCTCAGATATTTTGCTCATTGCAAATCCTTGTAAGTTAATGAGGAAAATGGGCAACATGTTTTTTTTAAATGTCTTGCACATTCATTCTTGAGGTGCTAGTGCTGGTGGGGAGCTATCTCAGGGTGACTTTTCCAATTCAGAATTAACTGTGTGAACAGATGCTCACAAGTCTCAAATAAAAATTAGTCCTATGCTGGTTTCCTGGAAAGACCTTTCTAATATTGGGATTGAATTTGTAGAGATTACACACAGCATTAAAACACACAATTTCCCCTTTAAAGGAATACAATTCTAATTGCTGCTGATCTTTGTGAGGTCTAGTGGCAATTGTAAAGATGTAATCAGGGATCCAGGGGAATAGCTATTAGGTTACGCAATAGTCATTGCACAGAATGACACACTTAAAAGCTTATTCTCTCAATATTTCCACTCACAGCATCCAAAGATAACATATAATGCTCTTCAAGTTACGAGTCTCCATGCAGAAGCACAGAGGGAATTCTTGACAGTTGTCTGTCATCACCTTTTGTACTAACAACACTGACCAAATTCTAGGCACCATTCCAGCTTTGCCAATAAAAGTTGTAAGTGTGACACAATTCACACATTTTGTTCTCATAGTTCAAAAGAGACACACACTCATTTGCTGGAAGACTACTATTTGATGCTTAACTTCATGGATCAGATGCCATGCAAGACAGTAGCAAGACACAAAAAAATTGAAATAGAAAACCCAACCTCAAAAGGTAGACTAAGGCACAAAAAGTAGCACTAGGCATCTACATTGGAAAGATGCTTTTAGGCAGCTGATGAGCTAATTTTTTTAAAAAACTATGCATTTTCTGCCCCATGCTATCAAACAGATAATTAACACAAGCAAAGCCACAGCTGCATTTTCAAAAAGTTAAGAATTTAATAGGCGATTCAGAAGCATTAATATAACTTTTTTAAAAATTTGAGCTTTCGGGGTTTAGTAACAGTAAAGCTTTCGGCACCAAAGTTAGATGGAGCACCCACCTGGGAGTCAGCAGTACTGACATGGAATGCCATTTATTTATTTAGGGTTGTATTCAAGGTAGCATTAAGGTAAACATTATGTCAATGCAAGTATCTTTCCTTGCACAACAGAATGTTCTCTCCCCCTGCACACCTCCTAAATGTGTGGTGGTTTCCCTGACCCTCCTAAGTAGATTTGGGGATGGGGGGTACAGGGGGAGGAGAGGGGGGAAATCCCCTTGAGCTAGCACTAATCCTTGTGCAATGTACAAACAATACATTGAAAACCACCCTAAATTTCTCTGCTGCATTTTAGGGCAAGCCCTCAGAAAAACAATGTGTAACAAAAATGTTAATATAATAAACATGTTGATAATAAAAATGTTAAAAGCAAAACAATTCAACAAACTTAACAAAACCAACATCAGATTATAAACATACACTGGGGACCAGTAATAAGATCTTGGTGAAATAACAGTTGCAAAAAAGGATTTCAGGACCACTTAAATGGCACAAGGGAAGGGGACAAGTAGAGTTCTCAGGGTTGGGATCCACAAGTGGGGATAAGCCATGTTCTTTGTGTCTGCCAACTTGATCAAACTTGATGGGAGGACAGGGAGCAGGGCCTCCTAGAACTGAAGCAGGTTCATAGGGGTGCAGATAAACCTTCAGGTAACCTAGTTCCAGACTATCCAAGTTCAACACTACCGCCTGGAACTGAATGGCAAAATACAACTAACACAAAACTGGTGTGCTATGATCATGTTGCCTAGCCCTCACATGCATTTTCATGGCCAATTATTGCACCAGCTGAAGACTCCAGACATCCCTATGTGGAGAACATTAATGTAGTTATTGCGGATGCAACCAGTGTGCATCAATAGAACCTGGCCAGCAGACTGAGCAGGCTCACAGATCACAGTTTTCCCCACTATGTGAGATGTATTGCATTTCAGTTTGAATTATAGAAATTATGGCTAAATTTGCATCCGTCCTTATAAATCAGCATATGCACATTTAATGGAAATAGTTGTATCCTATTTTGTAGTGAGGCAATCCCTTTTTTTTGGCAGTGCAGAAATGTCCACCCTACTTACTATTCACCATGCTGCCTGTGGTTGATGGGAGTTGTAGTCCAGAACATTCAGAAGGCCCCAGGATTTCAAAATCTCTCTTTATGAGCTTATGAACCACAGGGCATATTATGATCCATCCACAAATGCATACACACATGATGTTTCTACACCAGAGTCCTTTTACATTTCTAAAATGCTACTGTTTCACAAAAATAATACCTCAGTTAACAAAGTAGATGTATTCCTGGGCATTACTTCTTTAACAGAAACTTTGGTACCAGAGATAGGAATATTATTTATTATTTATTTATTTAGTATATTTGTATGACGCTTTTCATCACCAGGTGACCTCAAAGCGGCTTCCATAGCAAGAATAAAACAATATAATAAAAACAATTCAGAACAGGATAAAAAACTTGAACAGTATTAATAACACCACAAAATAGCTCAAATCTAAAATCAATCTAGTCTGCAAATGCTCGAGAAACAAATATATATATAGAGAGAGAGAGAGAGGAAGAGAGAGAGGGAGAGAGAAACGTAGAGTCCCATCATTGTATGACCATACATATCTCCAAGAGGAGAAAGTTACACCACTGGGGCACCATTATATATGCACCTGGCTGCAGGTGGAGATAATTCTGCTGGCAGGCAGGCTGGCTAGGAAACAACAGGTAGGTGCTCACAGGATGCAGCAGATAGTTCCCAGAGTCCCTCTGTTCTTTCCATAACATGGAAAGAACAGGGATAGGTTCTTACAGATGCTCATAGATAGTGGGGACAGCAGTGGCTTTAAAGGGTGCATACCCAGCACCCTCTCCTCGCCTCCCCTCCTCCTCTGAATCATATTGGATCCTTTCCTCCCCCTGGGAGAAAGCAAGAGAACTCTTTAATGCAAAGCAAACACACAGGCTTGTCAGTTTCACTTACTATCCCTTTATTGATAGTAAAGCAAAGACAGATGCTGGTCAATTTAATCTGAAAGCAAAGGCATCTGCTTGAAAGTTTATCCACAGCAAAGCAAAGCTGGTCAGTTTCACCTTTAAAAAGGCATCCTTAAAAAGACCTTTGTTCCTGGAACATTAATGGAGGTATTACTGTATTAAAAAATGAAAAGAAAAATTGGGGAGGAAATTTGAAGCATATACTGCTACCCCAGGGGAACTGAAACAGGCAATTAAGAATGGCTATTCAAGGGACAATTAACAGCTTATTCATAAGTTATCCCCTCTATCATGCTCAACAGGAAGTAATCGCAAGCAAGAGACTTCCAATTAAAACCACAGGTAGGGGGTGCTTAAAAGAATTTGATTTTTGCAAATTCTGCTACAAACTGACTTGATCCATGCATCCCAGACTAACAGGCAAATGAGAACCAACTTTTGCACTTCCCAAGTCTTCCAACACAGTTTGTGACTGGAAAAGAATATCAATATACATTTATAAATGAGTATTTTGAGATAAAATACATTCAGAAACACATAAGATATAAAAACACATGTATTTAAATGTGAATTTTCATGTAGATTGTTTTAATTAATTATTTTAATTATATATAATTATTGTGGAAACAGGGCTGAATAGATTTATGGTCAAATACATGCAAAAGTAATTAAAACACGATTGATTCACTCTTCCCTTCAGCGCAGGAGATCTGAAAAGCCTCAATAGCGCTTGGCCTCTCCATACTGGACAAGCAGGTACTGCAACTGCCTTATTTACATGAGAGGTCAACATAGAGAGCATTGCAATGATGTGTCAAAGACAATAGAAATGGACAGCCTTCCAAGTCGATTCTGACTTATGGCGACCCTATGAATACGGTTTTAATGGTAAGCGGTATTCAAAGGGGGTTTACCATTGCCTTCCTCTGAGGCTGAGAGGCAGTGACTAGCCCAAGGTCACCCAGTGAGCTTCATGGCTGTGTGGGGACTTGAACCCTGGTCTCCCAGGTCATAGTCTCACACCTTAACCACTACACCACACTGGCTCTCATCAAAGACATTATCTGGACTCTATAAAAAATGAGTGAACAAAGGATGGCAATCCACTTCAGTTCGAGTTTTGTTTTTTATAAGCAATGGTTATTACAACATAAATACAAGGCATGATGTATACATATATATAAAGACACAGAGACATTAGATCCAATAAAACAATGGTAAGACCCTGAAAATACAAATAAACAAAATTTGAAACAATTCAATTAATTTTTTTTAAAATGTAAATGTACTGCCTTCAAGTCGATTCTGACTTATGGTGACCCTATGAATAGAGTTTTCACGAGGCTGAGAGGCAGTGACTGGCCCAAGGTCACCCAGTGAGCTTCATGGCTATGTGGGGATTCAAACCCTGGTCTCCCAGGTCGTAGTCCAACACCTTAACCACTACACCACACTGGCTCTCAATTAATTTAAAAGCTCCCCTTAACATTTGGCCCTAATATGATTCAAAAAGGTCGCTCATATCTTTATTGCAGGTAGAACAAATAAAGCTACCCTATAGCTGACGAATCCAACCCAAAATGGTATTTCAACGGCATACCAAATGTTCAATACGGCAGTCTGAACTGATGGGTCTAGATCTCACACAGAAGATCCAAATCCTTTGTGATGCAGAAATAGCAGTGTTCAGTTTTCACAGAGGAAATTGCTCAGTGATTGATAAAATAATGAATTAAAAACTGAAACCACAATTAAAACACATGCTAAAAGAACACAACAATAAAAACAAAAATAAAATCATTAAGACTGCAGTTCAAAGCACACTCACTTGGGAATAAGTCTTGTAGAACTCAATTGGTCTGAGTCGACATCTATAGGATTGCATCGAAATTCACCAACAGCAGGAGCAATAAAGCCACCTTAGGATATCCTTATAAAAGATACTGTCAGATGTTTTAGCAGCCTACTTTTAAATACTTACCCATCTTCAGTGCTAACTGAACATGACTCAACCTGGCTTCAGAATTGGTTGTGGGGGCTGAAAAAACCTCTGCGTAGGAGGAGCTCAACACCCTGGGTGCCAGCATGGAAAAAGTTCTTTCTCAAGTTCCCCCACAAGGAACAACACATGGACTGACACATTTCTATTTTTGGTCTTTGTCACTTTTCAATGTGTTCAATCATAACTCTGTCCCATCCCATTTTGAAAACCAAGACATCTTATTTAAATTTTTATTTTAAAATATATTGTCTCTGAAAAATACATTTATTACTAACTGTAAGCTGGATCACTTGCACATCAGTCTGAGAGGTGAGGATCAGGTCAAAACAGAGTTCACCAAGATCATATTCTTCACATGTCTCTCTATAGGAAAAGGGATGCACAGCAAGGTAGTGTTAGGAGATTGTCGGGAATGGGTAAGAACTTATTTGCAAACCAATTACTCAACAGAACTGAAGCTAAAATCTTTTTATTATATGTCTTGAACTGATTCTCAGTTAATCTGCTGTTCTTATTTTTTTCCTAATAATGCTATGAGAAATCACTCCAAAATTTAGCAAATCATTTAGCAACCAGGGCCAACATGATCAGGCTCAGTCCAAATCATTTTTCTGCCTGAGGCAAAACAGCAATTGGTCCTCTGCACCCCCACCCCCTGAGACATGATGCTGGCAGAGTCATTTTGAAATCTGAGACAGAAAATTCCACATGTGCCTCTCCCTAAGAGCAAAAATATATCAATAAATTAAATAATTTTACAGTTTTATTCCAAGACACCCAAATCAGCTGCCTGACTCTGTCTAATAGGAGGGCCCTCATACATGATCTAGACTAAACAATGCAAATTACAGTAATGCAACTGTAATAAATAAAATGAATCTATAGTACATTTCTATAGGGTAACTTTATGTAATCCAAATAGAAAATAACATTAACGGTTAACTATGGTCTAAGGGACTCCAAAACGTTTGAATGGATGGTCTGAGTGAGAAATCTGTTCAGCGATACATTCAATATTCAACTGCACATGCACACACACACCTCCACACAGCTCAAATTAGGACTAACTCGAATCCCACAGATCTCAAAGGGATTTAAACTGCAATCCTTTGAGTGTTTTCTCAGACAAGAGGGCCACTGTGTTCGGTGGGGTGTACTCCCAAGTAACTGTGATTAGGACAGCAGTTCTGAACATTTCTGATTCAATCATAATCTAAATTGGGAGAGGAAAACCTCGGGCCTGAGGGCCAAATGCAGCTGCCATGCCTCTCCATTTGACCCTCAAGACTCTTCCCAGGACATGCTCCTTCACAGTCCTGCTCTGTGCTGTCCTTGAGTTCTTTCTGCCTGCCTCAAATGTGCCCTTGGACTGTGAGAATGCCCTTACTTGCCTGTGTGCACAGAAACATCAAATTTTTGTGTGGCTGGAATGTAGTCTACTGTGCAAAAGTAAGAGTCATATCTATTGTTTCCCCCCCCCTTTTTGTTTCTGACCTATAGATAGAAGGAACTGTCAATTTCAGTTCTCACTATTTCTCATTTTTCCAATGTGAAGTTTAGTTCTCCACATTTCTGCATCAATCAGCACATTTTTGTTTAAAAGATCCTCATGAAAATTCTTAAGCATTTTAGTATGAATTCCTCTAATAAATGCATTTTGTATGCAGTTTTGACTAATGTACACACTTTTGTAAGGAAATTCTACTAAAATAATGCATTTTTATATCACATTTTCATATATTCATTTTTATGCACATGTTCCCCTAATATTGTCATTTTTGTAAACATTTTTTATTGGAGAACTGCATCAGAAAATTCAGATAAGTGAGCATTTCAAAGGATGGGTATGTTTCAGTTCTCAGATTGCTTCAAAATGTGCAAAATTGACAAATTTAGCTTTAAATGTGAACTGAATTAAATCTCTCTCTCATCCATACCCCGACCATACTCACTTTTTCTCTGGCCACACCCAGCACTGGCATGCGACCCTGAGAACGTTGTCCATGCAGGAACATAGCCCTTGGGCTGAAAAGGGTTCTCTGACCCTCATCTAGCAACCCAATAAGCATGTGTATGATGTGGAAAATTAAAAATGACATTTTGCTACTCACAAACCACTTGTTTTCTGTTTTCAAACAGTTTCAGTTGCATTCAAAGTTGAGAATGTTACACTTTTTATTTTGCAGAATAATAGTTACATTTTTTCAAATATAGTAATGCCTCATACAAGGAGCCCCAGCAATGAAGTTTAATAACACTAAGAAGATAGTGGCACAACATACAGCTCTTAATCTGCAGATTCTTTTTAGGTACCAACAGACAAGTTGTATTGTCTTGCTGTTTGTTTTAGCTCACTTGTTTTGTTGCTTGTTAAGCATTTTTCAGCTTCTGCACAGCAAGCTATGTTCTCTTTTTGTCTGCTATCATAAATTACCAGCCACGAGAGCTTCTCAGAGAACAAAAGAACAGGCTTTGCGTACCCTTTCGTAGCACAGCACGGCATGTGCTTCATTAAAGACAAGGGCCACTATTTCACATGGCATGGTTTATACTAATAAAGGAAGGCTACTTTTTAAATAACGGTGATGCCTCTAGAAAAAATTATGTCAGCAAAAAGATTGCTTTCCCCATTAAAAACAAACTTTTGCTTTGCATTTATGTGCCAAATTAACCATCACAGGCAGCGTCCTTAATATCCCACAGAAAGAAAAACAGTTTGTGGAGGTGGGCTATTTCGAGCAGACATATGGTGGCAGGGAAGGAAAAAAGTTAAGCAGACTCTTAACACTGGTCATCTGTTCCTGATTTCATCTTCCCAGTTACTTCTCTGTAAGAACACAACTCAGCAGGAAGAATCACAGAACTTCCTCGCTCTAAGAGAGACTTGTAATGAACAAAATATCTGCATGAAGACCTGGTATATTCTCTCTGTGGGTCTACAAGAGCCCGATCATTCTTCCTCAACCTGGTGCCCTCCATATGTTTTGGACTAAATCTCTCATCAGTCCCAGACAGACAACTCCATTGGTCAGGGATGATGAGAGCTGTCGGCCAAAGCATCAGGAGGGAACCAGGTTGGGGAAGGCTGGGCTGGATAGAATGGAATAGGGGACAAGAAAGTGAAGAAGCACTAAAAAGGGAGATAGATATGGCAAGCTGTAGGAGCCACACTGGTTGAGTCTTTCCATATTACCCAGGAGTGCTTCAAAAGACAGCTCAGAATGAGGGTGCCCTATCAAACAGGGTGCCCTAGTCCCCTATCCTAGTCTCTGTGGGTGTGGTTTCTAAAAGGATGCTTAGTATCTCTGACCATATGTCAACTCCTAGAAATGGATCTTTGGTGTTCCACTTCCAAGTCACAAGAAGATACCAGTAGGATACCCACAGCACTGTTTGTTTCCACTGGTGCCTTACAAGCAATTGAAATGACACAGGAAAACAATGCAACAAACAAGTCAACAACAGTAGAGCCACTCTGATTCAAAAATATTTCCGATTTTAAAACAGCAATTTACTCAAAAGATACCTTTGTGTATTTCACTACAGAAAGGATACTCATATCAGCATATCCACAAACAAGGCTTCTAGAACCACAAGAGACTGATACTTTGGTGTGACAGTTTTTTGATATATAGAGAGACTCTGAACCAGGTAAATATCAATTTGAGAGACTCAATCTTGATGTGATCAGAAATTTACTCATGTAAATATACTCAGAATAATAATTCCACCAGCACTACACAGAAACATGTTTTAGAAAACAAATTGCTAAGCTCAGCAGGGCACTTCAAAATGTTGAGCCTGAGCTTGCCATATAGTTTAGTAGCCCTTCAGAAACACATCTGCATTCAACAATAACCAAATCCAGCAGAGCGCTCTATCACAACTAAATTATCAGAATTCACATGGCAAAAGTTGGAAGCTGATCTGTTTACTTAGAAAGTCTCCATTTATTTTGTTGTTATTGTCTATCATTCCTGCTACTTGGACAATCCAAAACTACAGAGTATGATTGCAGAAGAGTGATTACTGTGCTAAAGGGTATATTTGCTTACCACAGTATATCTTTCATTTTGTGGAAGACAATGGGCCACAATTCTCAGGTACTGCTTTCAAACACTTTGTAGTAGACTTCTGTTTCCAGCATATCACAGTAGTTCACACTCACTACATAGTAGCAGGGAAGCCAAAAGAGTTGTTTGGACAGTGATGTAGCCTACTTCAAAAAATTAGGACATTGTTCATTCCCCCTGGACACGGGTGAAGTCTAGCAGAGCTGCTCATGAGTCAGTAACTGTGTACAAGTTACTGACTAAGCTACTCATGAATTCATGCCTGTGTACAACCCTATCAAACGCTGCAGCTGACCTGCAAAAGCTGTGCACATACAAGAAATCTGTCAGAAAGGTAAACTGATGAAAAAATCACTGGAGACGCAATTTCAGTACCAGATAGGCAAGCAGAAGTGTCACAATTCACGGGAAGTTTGGATTTTAGATATGAGAGTCCAAAGAGAAGTCCAGACTTGGTGCAGAACTCCTCATTCACATAGAGTGAGGACAACAAAGGGACTCCTTCAACAGGATCATAACACCTCTACCATGTCCATCTTGTTTATTGGACTAAAGCATACTTCATTTCAGCCAGAAAGCTTAGATTTGTAGGTCACCAAGTTATTAAATTTTTTACTGTATTTTGATGCCACAGTATATTATACTGCTTTGCGTAACAACGTTAATACACATTACAAAAGAAATATACAATAAAAGTATGACCCATTGTACTTTTATTGTGTATGTATATATATATATAGATCCTTTAGGCCAAAAAACACTATATAAATGAACCATACCACACCACACCACACCACACCATACCATACAAAGCTGAGTACTTAAAAGGAAAAAAGGTCATCAAAATGGGAATACTGTTCCCATTATATGATTTAACCCTTTCCAAATAAAGAGAGATATAACAGAAAGAGTTAACTTCTTTCCAGCTGGATGATATCATCAGCAAGGGGCACAGCTTTATTTGGAGTTAGTTTCAACTTGCAATGCAGCACTTGAAGAAGTCAGAGCTGTCTGAGCTCTCTTTATACTTCTTAATCCAATGCATGGCCACAGATAATTCAGAAAGGGCAGAGGGAATCCTTTCTGACCACAACTTGCCATTAGTGCAATATATCCTGTCAGGTCCTTCAGCAACTTACTGAACTCAACTTTAGTGCTAACAAAGCTCTTTGCTGCAATGACAATGCTATGAAGAGTTCTCAAGGATTTAATTTCCACCTAGTGTTTGTTTTTCTGAGCCTCCACGGGACAGGTGGCGCATGAGCCTTAACTCTGGAGAGATGTAATGAGTCTACAGGTAATTGTGCAAGTTCCTATGGAGATTACTTATTACAAATGACAGTACAACTTATACTACCTGCTGGCACAACTACCACAAAGAGACAGCACAAAATTGAATGCTATACTACACTACTGAAGTTTTTAAAAAATGTTTTTAATTGGATATTTTCCAGAGATTAATAGCGGAGCACTCCATGGATTCAATTCATGATTATAATTTCATGTATTCAGAATGTTAAAAAGAAATTCTAAGAGGGTGATGCGGTGGATTTGGGAATAGAGATTCAATGTGAGAGTCTCAAGTACAACTCCATTCCCAGATATGAAAACCACTGGGTGGATAGCATTGTGCAAACCACATGCACTCAGTTTAATTCATGAGGTAATTTTGAAGACAAATGAGATGATCTATACAACAATTTTCACGCTGAAATGTAATACAAAAATAGTAATAATTAAACCTCTAACATTATAATTCAAAATATTAGAGAATTTTTGTATTATAGTTCTTCTGAACAGCATAAACAGTTCAACTATGGGTTTTTTATTTATTTAAAGCAAGGCTGGGGAGCATATGGCCCTCCAGATGTTGCTGGACTGAAGTCCCATTATCCATGATCATTGGCCACACTGGCTAGGACTGATGGGAGTTGGAATCCAGCAGCATCAGGGAGGACCACAGTTTCCCCACCCTTGATCTAAGGCAATATAACAGGCCATTAACATAAGGCACTACCAAGAGCATTTACATAAGGCACAATACATTTTAGGTTGAGTCTTTGTTATTTTATTTGACTCCTGAAAATAATGGGATCAAACAATGTATTTATTATGTTGTATATTTTTTTCTTAGTACTTCAAGCTGGGCTGTGTAAAGCAGCATAAACCAATTTTAGAAAACAATCAGAACAGCACAGATATTTATAAGTAGTCTCATTTACCAGGATCATGAGATAAACCTATCTTAATAGTCTTGGATGCTGATATTTTAATAATCTAGGTAGCTGGTAATACTATTATTTATTCATGACCCTAGTAAATGAGTCCTCCTAGGGTGACATCTCCATAAATTAGGAAATTACCAGAGAAAAAGCCTCCCTCTCTGCTTGAATTGGCAGCAGATATGGAATACCAAGGCATTAGACTGGGCAAGTCCATTCTTTTCAGGCCGTTTGTACTCTGAATCGAATGTCCAGCTCTCAAACTGATCCAAGGAAGGCTTGTGTCCTCTCCCAGACCTCACTAATTTGGCTGCTAACGCATATGCCCATCTGCATAATTAATCCAATTTTACCAGATCAATTATGAATTAGATTTGAGGCAGGTGAGGGGTTCACTACCAATCTTGTACTGCCATCGATTTAATTGAGGAGATATGCAGATGCTAAAACGTTATTTAGAAGCTGACACCCAAACAAACCTCTTGATACTATTTAAACAAGAATATGGTTCTTCTCCCTCAGTTCAAGTACAAAATATAAACAAATTACTACATAGGTGAAAAGCTTTCCAAGCTTCAATAGAAGAGGTGCAAGATATATATTAACACAATATTATTGGTCACTAACTGACATATACCATTTCAATTCCCAATGGAACATTCTATCAAATCCTGGTCCCAAACAGTCACTTAACCAAGATACTTTAGCAGCCAACAACCATAATCTGTATCCAAAGATGCATGTGCAAGAATAGAAGGGGACAGTAGAGTGCTGACGGTGTGACCAGTGGCTCAGATAAGTGTGCAGAACTGTTGAAAGGCATTCCATTAGCAGTCAATTGTCCCTATTTAACTGGCAGCTGTGGTACAGCCAAGGCTCCTGCTGCTTGCAAGGGCTTATTTGAATACACAACTCCAATTACATAGGCTGAACTCTTCAGGACTTTGACAGGTACCCTAGAGATTTCTACAATTAATTTTATTATGCACTTTCTGCCTAAAATGCCCTGGGAAGTAGGAAAAAGTTGTCCCGTATATGTCTGAAAGTTGTGTTCGTGTGTGTGTGCCTATCTGTTTATATGTATAAACAGTCCATTGATGTGTGTGTGGGGGGCAGGGGAGATAACAGAGTGATGAAGTTGGAAACATAAAGTGGCAAAGTATTGTAGAAAGCACTCAAGCTAGTCATTAGCTGCATTTAAATTTACAAGAGATACAGGGCCAGAAATGGAGACAACCTGATAGTCCTGATGCACTCTTGGAATCGTTGGAGGCACATGGATTTACATTCAGCACTCACAGCAGTAGCTTTAATTATGCCAAGTATCTCACAATAACAGTTTTGCCACTGTAATTCCATGAGAAGAGCTATTATCTTACATTCAGCCAAAGGTAAAGTAAGAAATATCCACCTCCCCTTCCTCTCTGTTACAATGAGAGTTCAAATGTAGTTCAAAAGCTCTTTATAATCCAATGTTGTTGTTTACCTTACAGTTCCCTGTGTTTCAAATAGCCCTTTGCTTAAGGCCAATGACACACTATAAGCAACTGTGTTATGACCCTGGAGGGCAACAGTGACCTGGACACTGAGGCTACAGATTCACTGGCTAAAGAGCCAGAATGGATTCCTAGCTATGAGCCTGATGCTGGTGATCCGGGTACCAATGAACCCAAGGCAGGCATCCAGAAGCCCACTGCACCTGAGGACCCTCACAGGTGCCTTTGTCTGAGAAACTATGTGTCTCTCACAGTATCTTGCTAGGTCCAACAGCACAGGGGGCACAGGTAGGAAGAACACAGGAGGAGTCCCTATCTTCAGGCCAGAAGGTTGACCTTTTAAGAAACTCTAGTCCTCCAAAAAGGGGCAGAGCCAAGGAGAGGTAGACCAGAGGCAGAGGTTCAACAGTCTTCAGTTCACTTCCAACTATTGCTGGACCAAGTTGCTCATTAGGAGACCTCCTTGGAGCTCCAACAAGTGGCATGCCTTGGCACCATGTTCTCTGGGCTCCTCCATGGTACCAGCATAGGATTTATTGACTACAGGTCAAATAATTATCTTTCGAAACAGCTCAAATCCCATGGACTGGCACCAAAACAAGGGAGATAGCATTGTCCAGCCCGTTAGATACTCTGAATAATAAAGAACATCAGGAGGGATGTGATGGAAGGGAGCAGTGCTGATGCTGTGTGAAGCATCTGTGTGCCATCAACAGTATGCTGAGGAAGATAAAGGATCAGAGTACATCCGCCTAAAAGAAATCCTATGAGGATGGGTCTCAGGAGCAAACCTTTATTCTGTTACATTACTGACTACATCTGAAAGCAAAATAGTTTAAATGCCACCTGAATTGCTACAAAATATCAGGAGGTACAATGTGATTCAAAGTCTGACAGTGAGCAAATCCTCTACGGGATTGCAACCTTTTCCACCCTGGAACTGAATCCATAATAAAATTTGTTTTGAAAACTGGATTGATTTGGGGCTAGATGAAAGGCAAGCACCACTGTTCAAACATCCTCACAGATAACAATTCAGTTCTGCCATATTTGTGAGCATAGTGAAAAGCATTATAGACCCCATCATATGGTACATCTTGCTGAGGATGGCACAAAAAGGTCTTTTTGGCTGTTGAGATATTCAAAAATAATTGCTGGATTCATAGCTAGCTCGTATTTTAAACAGGGCACAATAAAAGTGAGCATGATTTGAAAAGCTTGGTTAATATGTTGTTCTTTTCAGATATGATTTAAACATTTATGGAGTTTACAAGGAACTGATAATATATAACATTCACATACGTAACATAATTTTTTTCAAAAAAATTCTCAGAAGTACAGCTTTAGTATCTATCCTTAAGCTGCCCCTGAAAAATGAAAGCCTTGAATTAAAACAGTCTTTTAGATAATGGAGATTTATTTTCAGCACTAAATTCCTTGAAAAACCAAGTATTTATCATACATGTTTATATCAAGGAACTACAAGCTCTGGAAATAAGGCCACCATGTTCCTCCACCCCGCAAGGCCAAATATCCTCAAAAAGATGGAAGTTCTAACAAGCAAACATAAAATAATTCCATGCATTTCTACAGACTTTCATCTGAGACAACTTTGTTCTCAGTTGTCTACATCATTTCACAAGCATGCAAATTATTGTCTGAACAAGCAAATGACTGCAGGTAAAACTGCTGAAAGGATTTCAGATTGCTTCAGATTTGGCTGCTACATGATGAGGAAGAGCTATGCTATGCCAGGGCAGTATTATTGCCTCTTTACACCTCTGCTATGCTTTTAACATCGATCTAAAGTTTTCGAGTGAGACAGAGTCTAAAGTCTTTGTCAGCTTACCGTAAAGCAAAATATTTTTTGTCTTCTTCATTCCATCTGGGACATATTGTCGACAGACCCACAAGAATCACAATTCTGTATCTTGCAATGCTTTCCAGAGGGATTTCCTGTTAGGAAACAAAGAAGAAATCTTAAGAATTTATCACACACACACACACACACACACACATTTTCTTGAACAAAATACAACTTCTATTTTATGGTGTTTTCTTGCACAAATAATAAATCAGCTTCTTTTATGTTCTCCAGGCTCATGATCAACTGAGTTAAAACAACACTCTGGTCATCTGCTCCACACCTGAGGAGGCTCCTTTGCTCCTAACCAGTATGAAGAAGAAGAGGTTTGACTGCAGTCATGATAGCATTCTTAGTGTTTATTACTTTTGTCCTGCTACTCAGCTGTTAAAGGCAAAGACTGTCCTCTCCTCCCCTGTCTTCCAGCCAATAGGTAAGGAATAAGCAAAAACAGTACAAAAAAACAGAGTGAGGTGTTCAGATGTGAAATCCATATAACACTAAACTAAGTTAAGGATATGGTTTTAGATTGACAGTCATATCAATATGTAATTTATTTAGGGGGGGCCAACAATCTTAACTCTGCACTAGCAGATACAAAAAGCAAGGAAGAATTGGGCAAGAAAGGGTGGAAAGTAGGTTGGCTACTTCTGGATGGCCAAAAGAAAGAGGAACTGGTTCACCAAGAAAGGACATAGATTTGCATAATATTTACATGTGTTCATTCATATATGCAGATGCACATTTAGAAATAATTATTGCAGTCTAACAGAAATACAGTGCATCACACTTCAGTGGACTTTGGGGGCTGTGACTAGGTGAGCAGTGTGTTTATTCTGCTGCCCACTGGATTCTTGTTGAAGGTCAACGTCAAGGCTCCTGCTCTTCCTTCTAATGTTGCTGTCATTTGTTTATTGGATATTATTTATAGCTATATTTGTATACCACAATCTCATTTATAAACATCAAAACTATTCACAAGTTTTAAAAAAGAACACACGTACAGTAAAAACCATAAAAATGCAGTAAAAATAGAGGTCAGCTATTGCAAAAAGACATCTTAATTGCCTGCACAAGCCTGGCAAAACAGAAAGGTGTTTAAAAGTTAAAACAGAAGGCGCCTACTGAATCTCTGTTGGCCGAGCATTCCAGATAACTGAGCCGATGACACTGAAGGCTCGATTTCATGTCAATGTTAAATGAGCCTCACCAACTTGGGGGACAGTAAAGCTGCTCCTGCAGATGATCTCAGTAACTGAGCTGGGATATGAGGGTTCAGGTGTTTTTATCTTGGGCTAGACAGCCCGTTAAAGAGGATTCTTTCAAATAAAGAACTGTCCCCTTGACCACCCTTGAAATAGGCATTTGTCCTCTGTAAAGCAGGGCACAAGGCCACGCTAGTGGGAAAGAGATGAACTGAGACAAATGCATGGCATGTCCATAACAAGGTAACCGAGGGGCAGTATCAGAATGACACATTGGGAGGGTCACAGTGCTGTGTTTTCTTATAGAGGAGGCCTGGTTTGTTTAGGTGGAACCAAACTGACTAGACTGGTGAGCAGCCACAATGGTGAAATTCACTGATTTATTTACCCTAAATCTTGGTATCCCACTGTTATATAAAATATTCAAAGCAGCCCATGACAGCAGGGCAAATACACTGTCGCAATCATAAAATAGTAAGCCAGAGCATCAGTAAAATCACAGGGGGAGAATTTAAAGTTATTTAATTAATCTTTATTTTTTCTCCATAACCCCTCATTAGTGGTGGTGGAGTGGGAGTTTGTCTCTTGCCCTTCCTTACCTTAAAATAATTCAGAGGTGACAAAGTCGGGTGTATTCTTGCTTGTACATTTTTTATGAACTTTAAAGCATCACACTAGCCTTTACCTACAGGTTACCCCACATTGTGAGGTTGTCTTGGATACTGTCTGCAGAGTTCTGAAGAGCTCTAGTTTTTAATTTTGTTTTGTTAAAGCAGAGCAATGTACATTTACAAAACTTAAATGAAGGTTTTAACTTTTAAATAAATATTCCACTGCTGTGCTTAAGTTAAGTATATAAATAAATAAACCACAAGTTCTTCAGTTCTCCACAGGCAACATTTTGGACACCCTCACTTTATCACAAAGCCAATAGACCTAAAGAAACAGAAAGGTATACTGTAGGAAAACAAACAGCTATAGAGCATTGAAAGATACAGAAAACAATAGAGTGACAGATCAATACAAGGCTCTATGTGAGCCTGATCCAAATCAGGCAGCGTTCCTGACACTGGAGTTTGACTTGGGGAAGGGCAAAATCATCCAGGATTACCCCACTGTGCCTCGTTATTCAGTCCCCACAAAAAGCATATGCATGCCCCTAGTCTAAATCTTTCCTTTTGTGTTAGAATGTTTTTTCACTCAGTGTGGTGAGATTGGACTTTGGCTGAACATTGGGCTTGGACCTGAGATCCCAAATCCCAATTCAGAAGGTGACCTCGGTCACAATTTCTTGGCCTAACTATCCTCACAAAAACACTGAGAGGAAGAAGTAGTGTGGGGAGAAAGAGCAGGTCTGGTGCTAGCACATGGTTGGGTAGGGCACTGGATCTCACACAGGGCCCCAGGGGGCCCTCCTAGGATAAGCACAGACCAGCAGCACTCTGTCTCCGCCTCCCCACCACCCCAGTTGTAGCTGGGAAGCTCCTATTATTATTTTAATTGATATCTTGCCTTAATTGATATCTTACCAGGTCTGGCAGGAGGTCCTAGTTATCATGTGTCTCTTTAACTTGGAAACTTGTATATTTATGATGCTTGGTGATAACACGGGATGTTCAGAGACTAATAGTTTGTCTCTAGACAGGCCCTTTTTCCAGTTCTTCATACAAAGCACTATATTAGTAATACTAATAGCATTAAATCTCCACCAGTGCTGTGTGTTTGTTCTGCACTAGACATCAAAGGTGATTCCTCTCATTAGACATTTTTATGAGGGTTTCTGATGAACTGAGGCATGCTGGAGTATTGTGTTGCATCTGTGTTTATATGGGTCTAGAGTATCTGAAGGATTCTCTGCATGTAAGCCCTATGATATGGAGATATCCTTTAGTGTCATTTTTGTACATTATACAGACTTCTTAACATATAGGTGCATTGTAGCCGAATTATTGCGAATGCAGAAAATCCCTTAGGTTCAATCCCCAACGGCAACTCCAGGTAGGAGAGATGCCATCAGGGATTGAACCTGAGAGACCTTCTGGGACTGACTCCTGCCTGAAACTCTAGAGAGCTTCTGCCAGTCAGTGTAGACAGTACTGGGCTAGATGGACCAATGATCTGACTCAGTATAAGGCAGCTTCCTATGTGAGCAGAAAATCCTGGTGGAGAATTGAAATGTTTTCTGAAGTGCTTTTTTCAAAGATCTTTGCAAATGACAGAAAAGGATGGCTTCAATCCCCCCCCATACAAATATTCTTTTGTCTGTGAAAACATTAGAGTAGCCAACAGAACCAGCAAAAAATGAGAATTATTTCTCAGTGCATTTTGTGGAAGATCCCAGGCTCTGATACTATTCATATAATCTGCCTATCATTAACATGGTAAACCAGAAAACATTCCTTAGGAGCTAAGGCCTACAAAATAGGTAAATTTACCCCAACAAATAAAAATAAATCAGAAGTTTGTATTTTTATTTTATAAGAGAGGGTTGCAATATTGGCGAAGATTTGTTTTCTTTGAAAGAGGTGGAGCCACAAGGGAGGAAGAATGTGGTCTGAGGAGGAAAAGGAGACAAGGGCCCACTTATACCCTGTGCCCAAGAGCCGCTAGAAACCTGGAGCTGGCCCTGAGAAAGAACTGCTATGGTTTTACAGTTGATAGAATTTTTATTGTTGTTAGTCACCTTGGGCTCCATCCATGAAAAGGAGGGACAAAGATATGCATGAGATGAGACAACAACAAACATCACAATCTATCTTACACAAATCAGACAGCTTACTTATAAGAGGCCAATCTCCTTTCCTTACAATTCCTTCATATTTGGAATTTAATATTTTATGACATGGCAGTATAGAAATACTTTTGTATCTACAAATAACTTTATACCAGTGCTAATATTTTTCATCACCAACTCATTAGATCCATATTTCCCACAAACCCCTAAAAAAAATTGGTATGGTTGTTATGATAGCATACTAGAAATGGAAGGAACAATATGTGAATATAATTTAGCAATGTATATTCTTTTAGAGCAGCCTTTCCCAACCAGTGCGCCTCCAGATGTTGTTGGACCACAACTCCCATCAGCCTCAGCCAGCATTGCCAATGGTCAGGAAAGATGGGAGTTGTGGCCCAACAACATCTGGAGGCACACTGTTTGGGAAAGGCTGTTTTAGAGGGTGTAGAACTGTATGGTCATGCTGGACCTTTGGGAAGGGAGATACTGGGAAAATGAAACCTCTTTCTAGGCCAGTTATCACTATCAATGATATGGAGGGTCAAAAACAGGGGACAAATTAGGCAACACTGTATCCCTGTACTTGACTGCAGCATGAAACTGCAATGCCTACTCTACAGATTCTCAAGCTTAAACTACTGCACATTGCTTCAAACTTTGCACAGGAGGAGGAGGCGACTGCAGCTCATAGTAGTATTCAGGGCACAGCACAGCTCCTGCACATTCTGCTTCTTCCATCATGGACCTTGGACGGTCGCAGCAACCGCGGGAAGAGTGTCTGAGGAACCCACCGAGACATCCAGGCTGCGAGGCTGACTCTGGCACTTGCTCCCCTCCTTCCCCTTTCCCCCCCATACTGAGGCTGCACAGTAGGGTCCTGAGGCCCAGCAGGAAGAGATGAGTAGCTGTACTAACAAGTGAGGACCCACGACAGCCACCCAGACACTCAAACAGGACTACCTGCACATTTAAAACGATCCAGTGCCTTATATATGTGCTGAACCTCTACCATTAAATATTCTTTTTTTTTTTTTTTTTTTCAATAATTTTTATTCAGATTTTCATAAAACATACAAGACAAAATCATAAAACATTCAAAGACAAAAAACATAATCAAAAATAGTTAAACAAAAAGAAAAAAAGAAAAAAAAAACAAAAATAAAAAATAAAGAGTAAAATATTGACTTCCCATTTGTCAAAGATCAAATCAGTTATAAGTCTATAATATATAACAATCCTGTCTCTTAAGTCATATTATAAAATCACTTTCCTCCAGTAGTTATCTTACTTAATCATCAAATCTCATAAACATTACTTTATTCTTTCCACAAAAAGTCAAAGAGAGGTTTCAATTCTTTAAGAAATATATCTATCAATTTTTTTTTCCAGATAAGCATATCGATTAATCCATCTCATTACTAATTATGATAATCTTATTGTCATAACCATAGTCAAAATAAACATTTCAATTAATCCATCACATCAGAATCTGTTAGGTTCAGTAATTTCAGTAGCCATTGTTCTATTATCTCTAGTAATTCCATTTTCCATCTTCCATCTTCAGTAGTCTTGTTAAGTCCAGTAATTTCAATATCCAATCTTCCATTATCAGTATTCCATAATAATCTTGCTGTCAAAGCCATAGTCATATAGTAAGAGTCTGATGGGAATTACCTCTATCCCAAATATTTTCTTGCCATCCATTCTGAATAGGTTGCTGAAATACTGCTGTAAAATCATATCTCTGTTCTTTTTTTCAAAATACACTGGGTCATCTCTTAAAAGTTTTTCCATTGTCACATGGCTGCAGTTAAGTCCATAGATTTTCTCTATATTGGGCTCCATCACATCATTCCAGTCCAGAAGATAGTCCATGCCATTGATAACTTTATCTCTAGAATCTTCATTAATTTCTTCAGAGATAACATTGAGTTCCAAACAATAGATTTTATTTCTAAAGTCCATAGACTCCAAATCTTGTTCCTGTTCCACGTTTGTTCCAATCTCCGGGATCTCCTCTCTCACAGGGACCCCTATTCCAGTCTCCAGGGTCTCCTCTCTCACAGGGACCCCTGTTCCAATCTCCGGGGTCTCCTCTCTCACAGGGACCCCTTCCAGGGTCACCTCTCTCACAGGGACCCTTATATCTTTAATCTCCTGCTTCATTTTACTCAATTCAATTTTCATTATCTCAATCTCATCCATTATTTTCTGAAACATAGTTATTTCCAGATTCTCAGCCACTTTCTTAATTGCCATTTTAAAAGAAAAATATAGGAGAACCACTTCTTATTTCAGCAACAATTGGGTTAATACTCCAAACTTGGTGACATCACAGTATAAACAGAGCAGACAGCCTTATCTCTCCAATAGTTAAGTAAACAAAATGCAGTTCCCAGGATCGAAACAATTAATGGCAATCGTCAAGAAACAGATTCGTCAAAATAAAATAGACCAAAAAGAGAGTAGTCTCAAAACAGTATAATATTTTTCAAAATAAAAATCTGGAATAGAAATCCCTCTTCTGTGTATATCTTTAGAATGCAAATCCAGGACAGCTTTTTGCAACAAAAACAGAGATAAGCTATTAATTAGTGCGTAGCAGAGAGAAGTTACGGCTCCCCAGTGAGATGTCAAAAACCGATCAATCTGGCAAATCTCTTTTAAACAGCAACAATTTAAGTCAAGTAAAAGAAAAATATAGAAAGAAGGGTGCTTGCCTGTTAGTGCGTTCTCTCTTAGAAGATAAGATGAACGTTCGCTTTAACAGATAGAGCTTGCTGTTGAAAATCCGTCCCACCTTCGTCGGCTGGACCTCGTCCCATAAATTAATGAGATCTGGTCGTCCCAACAAAAATAGGCTTTGAGGTTAATCTCTTCGTTTCTCCCTACCCGGGAGAAGTTTAATCAGTCAAAAAAAAAAGAAAAAACTGACTGATATATCTGAATAAGCTTCTTTTGAGGCAGGAGCCCGTCTCAAAAGCAGGCACAGGCTAAGTCACCCTTCCCGGAAGTCTACCATTAAATATTCTTGAATGGCATTACGTCGTACGAGGACCCAAGATGACTCCGTATGCAGGTAAATCACAGCTGGCATTTCAAATGCAAAATAAAATCAAACAAGACCATGAAGTCAACAAGCCTTCCGCAAACAGTTCTAACATCATGAACACTCACAATAGGTGCTTTTGACTCTAGTTATCGCCAGTGTTGCTTACTGACTTTCCCCCTCTCTGTTTGTTACCTAAAACATTTTTATCTCCCTCTTTGGCGAAAAATAACTAAAAAGAAAAGGCTCCCAGAGTGACTTACAAATATCAGTGGTGGAGTGATGTAAGTGTCACTCGGTTGGTGTCAGGAGGCTGGCTGAAGCCACAGGAGAGATGCTACCGCCCGGTGTAAGGGGTGGGGGTTGGATTGCACCCATAATGATTTACTGTAACTGATGAAGGCATTTTTGTTTTGTTGTCATTTGTGGATGTTTTGTCACTATGCTAATATATGAAATGGATTCTTGAATTTTGCCCATTGTTTATTTTTAGTTACATTCTGAATTATTATAGGATGACAGGGGGGGGGGGGTTGGTATATTTTGTTATTTCTGTGGTTGTAAACTACCTTGTATACAATAATGTTGAAAGGTGGTATACAAATTAAAAATGAAATGAAATGAAACATGGATTCATCCACATGCATAGCTTGAGTGACTGTTGGTTAAGTGCCAGGAACTACAAAGTGGAGACAAGGAATGGATGGAAGCAAATCTGGCAGAACATCCAAGGTATCCGTGAAAGGGTTGTGAAGCATCACTCACATGCTGCTGTTAGAGTAGAACATGCTGCCAGTACTGCAACAGGGTTCTTTCTGCCCACTCTTCAGTTTTCATTATATTTCATAATGGGCATAATGAACAGCCAGAAAAGCACAGGAGTAGAAACCAGTAATAGTATAATGAAACCTTCCTTAACCTGGCACCCTTTGGATGTTGCTGGACCAGAACTCCCATCAGACCCAGCATGGTCAATGGTCCCAATGATGGGAGTTGTACTCTAGCATCGCCTGGAGGGCACCAGTATTCCAGAGGGCTCATATAATATATATATATAGAAGAGTTGAAGTAACCTGCTCAAGGAACACTTAATAACTTGTGCCCTGCACTGCACAATTGTGTGGACTAAATGCTGCTGCCAGGGATATGCTGCTGTTGTCTTATATGCAGTATGTACAACTAAAATGACACCTGGGGACAAGGAGAAACTTTTTTTTTTCACATGGGGCACCAACACAGGAAAGTGTTGTGCATTTATTATTTGACTATTCTGCCCACCCCACTCCTCACATGGAAGTGCATCACTGGAACCTTGTGAGTGTGCTGTGGACTAGTCTAAGAGGTCACAGCCACTGCCAGAGCCTCTAGCAATTGATGCATGACACTTCTACCAGTCCACTGAAGGCAGTTGCTTAGTGGTTCTCATGTGGAAACTGTAACATCTCAAACTGCAACCAACATTTCCCTCTCTGAAATCTTAGCCAATCTTACTTGACAGCAAAAATTAACAAGAAATATTTTAAAAAACCCACATACTTGACAAAAAGTCAGATGTCATGTTTAATAGTTCAGGTACCCCAGTAATACACTATTTTTTGTTTTCCCCACTTCCAGTTCACAGTATGTTTCCTGTTAGTTACTGGTACCTTCTCTATTTGCTCTCACTGGCATATATATTCTGGAGCTGGCTCCAACAGGGTTCCCTCTCCTCTCCATATAATTAATGAGAGCCATTCCTTTGAATGCACTTTTCCCTACTCTAATCAACTTTTATTCCCTTTAAGATTCTTTCATTCTCATGTATATCCGGGGGGGGGGAGCTGAAACTAAGAAACGGTGGTGAACTATATTAGCCATCCATTAGCTTCCCTATTTCAGTGACCTAAAGCCTTTTATATCTGACAGCACAGTTCCTCATTAAGCACGTCTCTCTTCAGTATATGCAAATAGATGAAATTCTCACTCCTTCATAAGCCAATTAATTTATAGGATGAATAATAAATATGGCAATCAGAAGAGCACACTTAATACTGGTCTTCTTTGATATATGACTTTATGCTGTATTGTTGCTTTTTCCTTCAATTAATAGCTGTTGGCCATTTCACCAACTCTGCCATTGCTGAACCTGTGTGTACAAAATATTATCACTTGACTCAGTTTTAATTGGAGATACGCAGAAGCTCCTGGGAAAAACTGATCGAATTTTTTTTTTAAGTATTTGCTCCACTGAAATTCCTCACATTTGTCCCGAGCGAGAATCTTCTGATTTGCCTTGCAATTTCACTTTAGGACAGAGGTGTGGAACCTTCTTGGACCTGAGGACTGGATCAATCACATGGCTTCATTATGGTATCACATGACAGGTGATGTCATGTATCTGTCAAATTCCCCTTGTGTGAGGTTCTCAATCTTGGGCACTACAGCACAAGGGGTGTTGCCTACCCTATGTTTTGCAAGCGTCCCAGCATTTCTCCTTACCACCCTCAATGTTCAGATGCAAGAGAAGCATGGGGAGGCTAACAAAGGGCTTTGTGAACCTTCCCACACTTCTTCATTCCACATTGATGCTGGAGATGGAAAGGAGCCGTGCAGGGTGGCTTTAAAAAGCAGCACCTCCTTGAGTGAGGTGTGCCTTCCTTATGGGTGGTTGGGGGCGCACATTGCTCCACCAAACAAATGATCAGCAGCCTACTTTAAGGTTCCTTGTACCAAGAAGGATGCCCACTGACCTGAACTACACTTCCTGGTTTATTCAGGACATAACTATTAGTGATGTCTATTGGTTCTGTGTGTACCCTGAAATATAAGGTGCATTTAAGTGATTTTGGGAAGGCTCCCATTTTTCCAAACCAGACCATGCCATTAACAGGGTATCTCAAGGAGGGTCAGAGACTCCCCAAGAGCCTGAGTTGTTCTGTGGCCATGGCTGTCCATACAAATGCATGACTATCTCCCACACCCACCAAGAGGTAGGGAGATAATTGTTTTGATGAACAGGTCTAGCTTTTAAACACAATGAATAATTTTCCCATGGCACTCCAATCAGTGATTTTGGGAAGGGATTAAAAACTGGTTTTCACATGGACATATGCCCTTCTGCAATTCAATTGAGAGATCTCCATTGTATCCCAAAAAAAATTGTGGAGCAGAAGCTCACTCTGACCAATGATCCCTGGGGTTATGAGGTCTGTGTTGAGTGGTGACATTTCCCCCATCCCCTCTTTCCTGGTAACCCATGTTTTTTTTCTCCACCACAATCCCACCTTCCAGTGTTTCCTATTGTTCCCACCCCTAAACAGTAAAGTCTGCCATTGTGGGAAAATACCTGCAGCCATCATTTGGCAGGGTGTATGCCCCCAGAAGTTGTGATCATGTCTGCAAACTTCATTCAATTCTGTTAGAAAATGGTAGTCTACCATATGCTACGCTTAATCCACTCTGGAGCTGTTGCTATGCCTACAAATTCTGCGTGTGTGTGCGCGTGCGTGCGTGCGTGCGTGCATGCATGTTGTGTGTGTGTTGGGGGAGATATAGCCATTTTTGGAATCTCCGTTATAGTGAATTGGGGCAGGGATGGGTGGGGGGAGAGAGAAAGAACAGACCTTCATTTTTAACAGATCTAATTCTCCTAGAAATAAATCAAATTCAAAAGACACAAAGCAGCATCAAATCAGACTGGGATAATAATAATAATAATAATAATAATAATAATAATAATAATTTAATTTATATGTCGCCTATCTGGTCGATGGCCACTCTAGGCGACGTACAATTTAGTTGCAATAAATGCATCACAATAAAATACACATAAAATACATATAACAGTAAAACTATGAATAAAGAACAATAACAGTTCAGAGTAATAGGCGATTAGTCCTAAAAAATTAACCCTCCCCGGAAGTCCCAAAGGCCTGTCTGAAGAGCCAGGTCTTCAAGGCTTTGCGGAATACATTCAGGGAAGGGGCATGCCGAAGATCATACGGGAGGGAGTTCCAGAGAGTGGGGGCCGCCACTGAAAATGCCCTCTCCCTAGTCCCCACCAACCTAGCTGTTTTAGTTGGTGGGACTGAGAGAAGGCCCTGAGTGGCTGATCTTGTCGGGCGGCATAATTGGTGGCGCTGGCTCCATCAGGTAAACTGGGCCGAAACCGTGTAGGGATTTTAAGGTTAATACCAACACCTTGAATTGAGCCCGGAAAATAACTGGAAGCCAGTGTAGATCGAACAACACTGGGGTGATATGTTCCCGGTGGCGACAATTTGTGAGTAGTCGAGCCGCAGCATTTTGTATAAGTTGTAGTTTCCGGACCGTTTTCAAGGGTAACCCCACGTAGAGCGCATTACAGTAGTCTAAATGAGAGGTGACCAGGGCATGTACTACCAGTGGGAGCTGATGAACAGGGAGGTAGGGTTGCAGCCTACGAATGAGGTGTAATTGATACCAAGCTGCCCGGCTCACTGCCGAAATCTGAGCCTCCATGGACAGCTTGGAATCAAGTACAACCCCAAGGCTGCGGACCTGGTCCTTTAGGGGCCATTGAACATCAGGTCAACATCTCCCAACCTTCCCTTGTCTCCCACAAGCAGCACCTCAGTCATCAGGATTCAACTTCAACCTGTTCCTTCCCATCCATCCACTCACGGATTCCAGGCACTTGGACATGGTCTCCACAGCCAACTCTGGCGAAGATTTAAACGAGAGATAGAGCTGAGTGTCATCCGCATATTGGTGACACTGCAGCCCAAATCTCCTAATGATTGCCCCCAGCGGCTTCATATAGATATTAAATAGCATGGGAGAGAGGATAGAGCCCTGTGGCACACCACAATCGAGAGGCCAAGGGTCTGAAACCTCCTCCACTCCCAATGCTACCTGTTGATGCCTATCGGAGAGAAAGGAATGGAACCACCATAATACAGTGCCTCCTATTCCCAATCCCTCCAGGCGATGTAGAAGGATACTGTGGTCAACAGTATCAAAAGCCGCTGAGAGATCGAGGAGGACAAGAAAGGTGAATTCTCCCCTATCTAATGCCCTCCTCATACCATCAACCAGAGCGACCAAGGCTGTTTCAGTTCCATGTCCAGTCCTGAAACCCGATTGGTATGGATCCAAATAATCTGTTTCATCCAAGTGTGTCGACAACTGATTAGTCACCCACTCGCTCAATGACCTTGCCCAAGAATGGTAAATTCGAAATTGGGCGAAAGTTATTCAAAACCTGGGGATCCAAGGAGGACTTCTTTAAGATGGGCTTTACAATTGCCTCCTTGAGGGCTAATGGCATTACACCCTCCTTCAAGGATACTTCCCAAAGCTACAGATACAGATCTTATGGCCAGTGCACAACCCTAGGAATTATATTTCATATTTTGCACATTTTTTTAATTTTGTGGTGGAGTTCTCTGATCAAAACAATATACCAAAATGTGTATTTAATGATAAATGTGTTATTTTATTATAAAGTATAAAGTATTTAGATAGGTATCTTACTCTTAAATATTAACTAATATTTTAATATCAGTGTGTTTTTATTATAGAGAGTAATGCAGACAAAGATGACAGACTTATGAATAAGCACATGCAAGATTGACACAGACCAGAAATAGACTACATCGTTCATTTCTGCCAGCAACACACATTTCATTTCAGTGAGTATAGAGTTTAACTAGTCTAGTAACCTACTACATCTAGTAACCTAATTCAGAATTAAAGCTGCACCATTACCTGTGGATATGAACCTTGGAGTTCATATCCCCAGGTAATAAAATCATATCCAAAAGAAGCACGACCATTTCTTTGACAAAGGGATCTTTTCTGCCAGGCAGGTATGTAAACAGTCCTTCCAACAAAACAACAACAACCAACCATCATCATCACCATTGTTTAATTTATGTTGCACCTTTTCGTTCAAAGGAGCCCAGGGATGGGGAACTTGTGGTCCTCCAGGGGTCATTAGACTACAGCTTTGTATCATTCCTGACCACTGACTATGCTGGCTGGGGCAGATGGGAGCTGGAATCCAACAACATCTGAGGGGCCACAGGTTCTTTGTTCCTAGTCTAGACCATCAGTTTTTCAATGTTCTTATTACAGGGAACATTTTTCACATTAGCTTGTCCACCAAGGAGCTCATATGCTTATAACCCCTATATATTGCATAAGATTCTCGATGGCCTGGTCCTAAGCACATAGTTCATGTGGAGCTCCGATAAGATATTCTGGGCCTAACATCATTTCACAAGAAATGGGATGTTCCCCCTCAAAAACCTTGGCAGCCTCATATTACAAGTAAGAATATAAGAAGAGTCTGCTGGATCAGGTCAGTGGCCCATCTAGTTCAGCATCCTGTTCTCACAGTGGCCAACCAGATGTCCATAGGAAGCCTGCAATCAAGACACCATGAGCATGTATGTGAAATTAAGATTTTTGCTCCAATATGCATAACTTTACGCTTGTTTACTTTGAATTTCATTTGCCATTTTACCACCCATTCATTCAGTTTGAAGAGGTCCTTTTGGAGTTCTTTGCAATCCCCTTTTGTTTTAACAACCCTGAACAATTTAGTATTATCAGCGAACTTGGCCACCTCACTGCTCAACCCAACTCTAAATCATTTATGAACAAGTTAATTGGTCCTTGGGGAGCTCCACTTTCTACATCCCTCCACTGGAAGAACTGTCCATTTATTCCTACTCTCTGCTTTCTGTTTCCTAGCCAGTGTTGATAATGGTGAACCAGATGCATTTTAGGGATACTTGCCTACCTTAATCAGATTTTATCATTGAGGAATCTGTGACAAAGACTGAAAACCACTGATGAAAACTACTACAAGATAGTAGAGAATGGAACCCTGTTAGTACCCTCTATCATCATTCACTGTTGTATTGCCAGTCTCAGAAAACTGGGCTACTGGGGGGTTGCTGATGTAACTCAGTTAAGCACCTGTTGCTCATTTACCTGCTGCTAAGCACATCTTCAAAGTTTCTTCTTATGCATCTGTAATGTGTCAAATGCATCCTGATGCTATATGAAGTGCAATTCCCATATGAACTAGGATCTGGGGTTCTCAGAAACTCAGATACTACAATGTTGGTATCTAATTAAACAGGTTAGACAGGCTTGCCGCACTACCCAAAGTAAAAAACTCTTCAGACGCAGATGCCTGAAAGCCTATTAGGAAAGATGTTGTTCCTTGTGTTCTGGGAACTAAGGCTATGATCTGAAAAGCAGAGTGATATAAATATTTATACCTTCACTTGCTGTTCTGACATTTCACCAGTCTGAAACAATAGGCCTGACATCTTACGCAGGGGAACTTCTTTTAAGTCACAAGTTTGGATGGCAGATTGGGTCCAGGTCATAAACTAAGTTGACAAGGAAAACCCATTAGTATTCTTGACTCTCAAAACTACTTCACTGTTTTAAAAAATAAAGACAAGTTATGAGTGACACTACCCACATTATAACGTGTAAAATAGTACAATTATTGAATGCACTCAAAAAGACATCTTAGGTCTTATTCACACAACCATGATAAGCCAGGTGAGCAGATGAATGCACCTTATGCTAAGGTCAGACTGTTAGCCCATTTAGTTCAGTACTGTCTATTCTGACTGGCAGGAAATCTTCAAGATCTCACATATTTCCCAATTCCACTGTCTAAGATCTTTTAAACTACAGACGGTGGGAATTAAACTTGTACCTTCTGCATCACGCAAGGAATAAGCTCCCTCACTGAACTGTGTACCCTCCCTCTAGTTCATACAGTTTTTTCAGTAGTTTGTACAATACAGAAACACTTTAAAAAACTGTCTGAGTTGCAATAAATACATGGCGTTGAGCAATTCCTAAACACCCGAATTAGAATTTTCTCCATTAAAACTAATTGGGATGGGGGTGGGTGGGTTGCCATTTACTTCTGTCCAAGGACTGCAGCCTTGAAAACCCTGTTAATCTTCAAGGGTACTTTATAGGTTCAGGACTATGAAATTGTGTTGTTTTTTTAAAAAAAGCCAAAACAACAGTATTTACTGGTCATCTACCAAACCGGAGAGCTTTGATTATTGTCACCAACTAGCATGTGATGATAAAGTCACAAGTTCAGACCCTGGTGATATTATGAACCTTATGGAAGCATTTGAATTTGAATTGTTTTCTCTACCAAATTTCAGCTTAAAAAATCCTGAGATGAATTTGAACATTAAACCAAAAATCTAAAGGAACCTTAAAGGAAAGGAAAATTAGCGTTAATAATATCAGCAATATTTCTTGAAAGTGATTCTGTAGATCTTGTAGGCTGCTGAGAAGTCTATGTGTCTGGTTTTCCAGAAAGACAGAAATGAGAAGACGTGTAATGGGTTAACACTGTGCAGCAGCCCAAGGTCAGAGGCTGCAGCTGGCATGAAACAGAACATCTATAAAGCCTTGAAAGAGAAGCTACAAGGTGTGGGGGTGTTGGGTGTTAGAAGAGTTAGGAAAGTATTCGTGTCTGTATCTGTGAGAGAAATCCTGTCAGTAAAGACTCTTAACAAGTAACGGTCTGTGTGTGGATATCTTTCGGCTGGTTCTATTCCTACTGGGCACAGGGCTGGCATACGGTAGCAATACGCCGCTACCTTCTAGCTAATTAAAGTCATAACCAGCTAGATATCACAGGCCTTAGGCTAGCAGGTGATACCCTCCAGATATTGTGGACTAGAATTCCCACCATTCCTCAACACTGCTCATACTAGTTGGGGTTAATGTAACTTGCAGTTCACAGTATCTGATGGGCACCAAGTTAGCAACCCCTTCTTTGGCTGGCCCCAAAATGAGGCAGAATGAGACAATTGTCTCAAGTGGTGTGGCACTTGAGCAGTGAGCCTGTGCCCTCCAAGTTCCCCCTGTTCACTTCATTATTAACTTTATGTCCCAAAGCCCCTTCTCATTGCTCACCACATTGTTACCTTAGTTGTGTGGCCAGTCAGCTCGCACCTAATGAGGCAAAAATCTTTGCCACCCCCTTTACCTCTTCCTCTCTGCCTTCGCTCATCCTGAGAAGGGGTCAATGGTGAGACCATCTGAGCATAGTAGCAGGGAGACTGCCTAAGCTGGAATGGTAGCTAAAAATACTGGTTTAAACTTAGTTGTTGTTTTTTTTAAAAAAAATTACAAGTAACTTTTTTAAAAAAAACTCTAAGTTTAAAACAGCCTTTCTAGCCACTACAGCAAACTGTGGCAGCTCAGGCAGTGTCATTCAGAAGACCATGATCTTTTCAGAACAAGGCAAGGCAGGGAAGAGGTGGTGGAGGGGGCAGTGGAGAAACCCCCAGCACTGCTGCTAATGCAGCAGCAAAGAAATAAAGTTACCCCCAAAATAAGGGAAGTGAGAGCGAGGAAAGGGAGGAATGGGGGCAGCAGAGGAAAAGAGGGGGTTGGCTCTAGCAAGGCCGGTGCCATGAAGAAGAGAATGGGGCAGGAGTGGGGCAGGTGCCATGATGGGTATGGGGTGGCAGCTCACTCCCTTGTGTCGGGCCTGCCAATGGCTTTTAACTGCTACTCCCTCCTTTACTTCAGAAGGAAATGACAGGATTCAGAACAGTGATTTCTTCTTGAGAAAAATTCAAGCAAAAGAAATACTGAGGAAAGAGGCCATTAATTTACCAGCCTCTTTCTCTTCACCTGTACCAAGGGATTTAGGAAGGGGACAAAAAACATCTTTCTTGGCAAAGAAGCTAGTTCAAAATTGCTTCTTTGTCCTACAGCTGCCATCATCCACTTCCATTTTGTCTCATCACCCCAAAGTCACTTTGGCAGTAATTTCAGTCAATAAGAAGAGTTTTTCAATGTGCCCATAGAGTGTTACTTCAGCATGGTGACATCCTATAATAAGAAGATGCTTTTAGTGTGGGCTTCAAAGAATTCTACCACTCCCACTGCTGGCAGCAATTGGCCAATTTACAGAAATTGGCCTATAGGAAGGGAAAGAATGAAAAAAATATAAGAGACTTAAAAAAAAAAAGAACAGAAAGGAAGGGGTGGGGTGGTCCTTAATCATTCATTTCTAAAGTATTTTCACCCAAAACTTCGCAAAGTGGAGCTTAATTATTTTTTTAAAAAATGAAGAGAGGCAACCCTTAAAGGTAAAGGTGGAACTCAGAGGATTATATCTTATCTCTTTCGTGCATATTGTTAGCTATTGTTTTCACTGTAGGTCATAACATAACGAACACCTTCAGTCTTAACATAATTAATGCTTGACTGTTTGCTCTGACCAAATGTCTCTCACGCCTCTTTGGGAATGATTGTGCAGGGAAATAAAATAATCTTTGTAGAGCTGGAATGAAAAGTTTCCCACTGTAGGAATAAGAAAAATCATCTGATAAATGCAGAATCAACATTACTGATAAAAGCTTAAAACATTATTGATAAAAGCGTAAAACAAAAAGGACATAACTCCTGGTGATAGAATACTTTAAAAAATATTCCAGAGGTTGCAGATCTACCTTCTAATTATAGATAACTAATTATAGAGAACTAACCAATACCATAATCCCTTGTCAATATTAGCTTATTATATTTTTGTCCATAGCATGTGTGGATGGAAAGACTGTTAATTTTAGTTTCTCTTCCCAATGCTAAATTTGGTTCTCCACATTTCTGCAGCAACTTGGATTTTAATAAAAAAACCTCAAGAAGATTCTCCAGCAATTTAGTGAGAAATTCTCCCATCCCCATTTTTGTATGCAGTGTTGATTATTATATACATTTTTGCTAGCAATTATTTATTTACTATTTGATTTATATCCCACCCTTTCTCCCAGCAGGAGCCCAGGGCAGCAAACAAAAGCACTAAAAACACTTTAAAACATCATAAAACAGACATTAAAATACATTAAATCAATTTTAAAAAAATGTAAGCATATTGTTTAAAAAAAAGGTTTCCAAGCATCTAAAAAGCAATTCCATCACATAAGCAGACTGGGATAAGGTCTCTACTTAAAAGGCTTGTTGAAAGAGAAAAGTCTTCAATAGGTGCAGAAAAGATAACAGAGATGGTGCCTAATATTTAAGGGTAGGGAGTCCCACAGGGTAGGTGCCGCCACATGAAAGGTCCGTTTCCTATGTTGTGCAGAATGGACCTCCTGATAAGATGGTATCTGCAGGAGGCCCTCACCTGCAGAGCGCAGTGATTAACTGGGTATATAACGGATGATACGGTCTTTCAGGTATCCTGATCCCAAGCTGTATAGGGCTTTGTACACCAAAACTAGAACCTTGAGCTTGGCCCGGTAGCAAATGGGCAGCCAGTGCAATTATTTCAGCAGCAGGGTGACACGTTGGCAATACTCTGCCCTAGTGAGCAGTCTTGCCACTGCATTTTGCACCAGCTGCAGCTTCCAGATCAACCTCAAGGGCAGCCCCACATAGAGTGCATTACAGTAATCCAGCCTGGAGGTTACCAGTGCGTTGATTTCTCCTAAAATAATACATATGATGTATTTTAATGTTATTTTCACTAACATATTCATTTTTATGCACACTTTCCCCCAGTATATGCATTTTTGCAAACACTGCTTGGCTGGAGAACGACATTGCAAAATTTGGGTAAGTATGGATATTGAAGGGATGGCTGTGTTTTGATTCTCCTGTTATATCAGAAAGTGCAAAGTTGATAAACTCAGCTTTAAATGCAAACTGTATCAAATTTCCCCATCCCTAGTCTGTCAATAGACTTGAAAGCTTCTTTAGATCAACAGCGGCTCTTTGGGGAATACTTGTTAACCAAATATGTAAATCTGGTGCTGAGAAGCCTACTTGCTTCCCCTGGGCAAGATGATGCATCGGAACCCAGCCCTGCTGTGTTCAAAGCAGAAATTTAGTGTGGATTTCACTTGTGAATGCCAATCAAGACTGCTACTTTGCAATTGTTAGGGTGACTTCTGTTCTTCTTCCTAAAGATGGGTACAATAATATTGAACAACTAGAATTTCTGTGGAAGATTAGTACACTGAAAAAGACATGCACAAAAGTCAGATTTTGGTTATACTGTTTTCAACAGGATCCATGTGGCTGGTCAGTGAACAACCTTCCACCTACTCCTCAGTGCCATGAAGCTATGACTAAAAGCAAGTTTCTAGAACTCATGGTTGCAGAGAAAATCCTGATGTATTATGTAAGAAGAATTGGGTCTCTATGGGGAGGGGCAAGTAAAGATGTAGCTGCACTGGAACAATTGAGAGCCTTAATGCATGCTCTTGATTGTTCCTTGTGGTAAGCACTGATAACTTGATAGGTGCTGACAACAAGTGCTACAGGAATCAGCTGCGCTATGGAATTTTCCAGATCAGAAACTCTAGATTGCTCAAAGCAGGGTTTTCTGTAAGCAATGATCAGTGCTTACAGCAAGCCCTGCAAGGAAACCACGCAGCAAGCCTTGCATGAGCAAAGAAAATGTGGTTTACAGCAGTCACTGATTAACTGACTGTCAGCAGCTGCAAACCCCACTTCCTATTCTGGCAAAGGAAGCATAAAGGGAAACACTTCCTTTGCTGGTGTGGTTTGATTTCAAACTGTGTGAGCAAACAAAATGGGGGTGGCAGCTGTTAATTAACTGATCCGTTGCCATTGCCAAACCCCACTTCCTTTGCCCACACAGTTTGAAAACAAATCACACCAGCAAAAGAAAGCGCTTTATCTGATGTCATGACATCAGGTCATTGATAGGCAGGAGGCCCAGCCACTGTCAAAGTAGCCTTCAGGGGTTGGAAGAGGTATAGATCCAGCCTGTCAGCTGGTTCTCATTTCCCACTCCTGTTTGAAATCAACACTTTAGATTCCAGAGAGCCAGATATGTGAACTATTTACACACAGGAGTATTGCTGACTGTTCTACTATTTTATGATTTATTTATGATTTATTATTTTATATATACCCCACCCGTCCTCCCAGCAGGAACCCAGGGCAGCAACCAGAAACACTAAAAACACTCTAAAACATCATAAAAAGACCTTAAAATACATTAAAACAAAACAACGTTAAAAACATTTAAAAAAACCTTTAAAAAACCTTTTAAAAAAGAAAAGGGTTAAAGATATTAAAAGACATATTAAAAACAATTCTAACACAGACGCAGACTGGGATAGGTCTCAACTTAAAAGACTTGTTGAAAGAGGAAAGTCTTCAAAAGGTGCCAAAAAGATAACAGAGATGGAGCCTGCCTAATATTTAAGGGGAGGGAATTCTACAGGGTAGGTGCCGCCACACTAAAAGTCCGTTTCCTATATTGTACAGAACAAACCTCTTGATAAGATGGTAGCTGCAGGAGGCCCTCACCTGCAGAGCGCAGTGATCAGCTGGGTATATAAGGGGTAAGACGGTCTTTCAGGTATCCTGGTCCCAAGCAGTATAGGGCTTTGTACACCAAAACTAGAACCTTGAACTTGGCCTGGTAGCAAATGGGCACCCAGTGCAGTTCTTTCAGCAGCGGGGTGACATGTTGGCGATACCCTGCCCCAATGAGCAGTCTCACCACCGCATTTTGCACTAGCTGCAGCTTCCGGACCAACCTCAAAGGCAGCCCCACATAGAACGCATTACAGTAATCCAGCATTGAGGTTACCAGTGTGTGAACAACAGTGGTCAGGCTATCCCGGTCCAGAAACGGCCGCAGCTGTCTTATCAGTCAAAGCTGGTAAAAGGCACTCCTAGCCACAGAGGTCACCTGGGCCTCTAGTGACAAAGATGAATCCAGGAGCACCCCCAGGCTACGGACCTGCTCTTTCAGAGGGAGTACAACTGACCAATTATCCGAACTCGGGAACCACCAACCTACAGCGCCTCCGTCTTGCTAGGATTCGGACTCAGTTTATTGGCCCTCATCAAGCCCACCACCGAGTCCAAGCACTGGTCCAGGGCTTGCACAGCCTCTCCCGATTCAGATGTTACAGAGAAATAGAGGTGGGTATCGTCAGCATACTGCTGACACCTCGCCACAAATCTCCTGATGACTGCTCCCAAGGGCTTCATATAGATATTAAACAGCATGATCAGCAATATGAAGAACCAGGGCTGGCCCCATACATACTGAGGCCCTTGGGCACAAGCCTGCCCTGGGCCCGGCACTCCCCTTCCGTGATCACATGGCGAGAGCTTCAGAGCCCCGGCCATTCCCTTGCTCAATCTACCTTTCTTGGCTGTATTGTGCAGTTCTGCTGCCCTTAATCCCATGGGAGGGATGCACATGCATAGCATGCATGCATGCCATCAGCCAAGATGGCAGCAGAGGGTTCAGCCCCTTAGGGAAACCTCGGCTGCCATCTTGGTTAAGAACAGTGCTGTGCACGCAACTGCACAACACAGCCGAGAAAGGTAGGTTGAGCAAGGGAATAGTGGGGGCTCTAGAGCTCTCGCTGTGCGATCCACAGCAGCAATCCTGCCTTGGCCAGGGCCTTACCTGGCCGCCCTTTGGAGTCAGCCCTGTCAAGAACAGAGACATAGATTTTGAATTATAAATGTTTACATGAGTATTATCAGACTTCAAATATGAGTTTAATAGAAGTAGAGGGCTTCTAAAACATTGGGAAGCAACAACCATTACAGAAATGCTGGATTACAGTAATTCACTACATCAGTTACTTATTCTTACTGTTCACAGACAAAGCAGTGAGATTATTGTAAGTGATGTCACTGATAGTTATCTGGTTCAGTGTACAAAATTTGTCCAGCATTATGCTTCCTGTATTAGGAACTGGGCGTCATTTGCTTCAGAAGAAATTTTCCATCTCAAAATGTTAAATGAAATTATCTGCAGGAGTGCTCAGTATTCAGTAGAACAGGTTACCCAAGGCCAGTTGCTTTCCAGATGCATGCATGGAAATTCCTTACTGTTAAGTCCTTACTCTCTACGGGTGATATCCAACTAAGCCATACTCACAAGTAAACCCACTGAAATCAAGTTCACTGATTTCATTGGGCCTACTCCAAGTATGTATTTGAAATTCTTGCTGATTGCTTTGCACACACCCACTTGGTACCTTGTGGATGCCTTTGGCATTCTTGAGTTGACATGTTTAAGAGGTATGGGATCATTTTGCAAATGTTCTTCGCTTCACTTCTATAAAACAATCTCATAGCACATAAACAAATAAAGTAAGGAACACTGAAGCCATTTATAATGTACCAAATAAGGGTTTCCAAGAAAATGCAGCATTATTTCCTAACACAATTCAGTTTCAGTGTTAAATAACTACATGAATGAGTTTTCTACTTGTTGAGACTGTGTTTGCTTCAGTACTTACATTGGTGTTTGTGTTTTAAAATGTTTCAGTTCTTTTATATTTCTGCTCCCTGTAGTGACAGCAACACTAAATTCAGTGGCTGTCTGTGGTGACCATTTTCTTCTAAATGCCCCTTAATGTTGCTTTGTTGTGGAACATTGTGAGAAAAAATTATGCTTGCCACTGTTTTTTTTAAATGGCAGCCTCATTTCCCCCCAGAGTGCTTCAGAATGACAGAACGTTCAGGGGACTGGGGAAGCAGTTGATGCCGCTAGAGAAAGGTAAGGCCTCCACCCCCCAAGTAGTTTGAACAGAATTTCCAAAGGTGGCACCCGTTCATTCCTCTCTGCACTTGTTTTGGAATGAAATACAATTGATCCAAATGGAGCCCATTTGATCCAATGTTCTATTTGTTCACAAATGGATACATGACCCATCTCCACTACCAAACTCAACTATAGCTCCTTTGAGAATAAGGTTTTAGTGGAATGCCTACAAAGCAGCTGGCTTGTGGCACCTAGCCTGCTGAATACTGACCTCACATGTATAGAATCTAACCTTACTGTCCAAACTAAAGAAGAATTTAGGGAGGAAATGAAACTCAATTTGTAATACAGCCAAGCCCTACAAAATGGATGAATTCAAATTCCCAAGACAGAGAAGTATGAATTTCAGCAGCATCCTTAATGTCAAGAGTATTATGCTTATGGTAAAGTTCACAATAAATAGTACCAGGTCAGGGAGAAGGGTAAGTCAGAACTCTTCCCTCTCCTATTCAAGTGGAAGTAGATTTCTTTCTTCTGTGAGGAAGCATTCAAAGCACACTTTTTTGTTTTTATTGTATTAATTTTCAGAATAAACAAAATATAAACATAACCAACAAAATAACACATTTTGGATATCCATAGTAAATTATTAACACAATTTTCATTTGTACATTAATACTTTTCTTTTTTTCTTTCTTGTAGGACTGTTGAATATCATTCCTATCCTTTCATTTGTTGGACCATTTAATAATAGTACCATATCCATGTGTATGCCATTGGCAGGGGGATCCTTGAATCTCCGAAGACTCAGAGCGGCGAACAAAAAGCAAAGAACAATCCCATATAAAGATTAAAATTAGCATAATAAAAACAATATTAACTAAGCATATCAGCAGCAAGAGCCTGTTTGTATCTTGCAAACTTATGTAATTAATAAAACCAGGGGTGTGCACTGGCTCTGTGTATACCCCAAATTATGAGGCAAACTAGGGTGGTTTTCTCATGTCTCTCATTGTACCATGAACAAGCTGTCCATGTCTGATTGGGGACTCCATACGCATCCAAGTCATTTTTTTCCTGAAAAACTAAACCAAGCTGACCAGGGAAGCACATAGTGCTCAAAAGAGGAGGAAGTGGAGATGTATGGTCTGTGTGTAATCTTTCATTTTGATTCTACCTGGACTCCTTAGGGAGGAAGGGTGGGATATAAATTTAATAAATAAATAATCACAGTGAATTATTTTCCCACAGCACTCCAAATGCAATGATTGCAGGGCATTTTTCACGTGGATCTATGCCTTTCACTGTGAAAGCCAATAGCTAGATCACCACTGTATCCTTGAAAATCTGTGTTGAGGAGAAGCCCTCTACTACCAATGACCCTTGGGGTAATAGGGTCTTTGCTGGGGAATGGCATTTTCCGCATCCAGTCATTCCTGGGGCTTTATGCTATTTCCCTACCCACTTGTCCTATGCTAGTCAACTGAAAGCTCTCAGCCAGGAAGAACACCTGTATCCTCAAAAATCTGTGGAGAAGCATAAGCTTACCACCCACCAATAATTATTGGGTAACAGGATTCTTGATGGGAAGGTAACATTCCCCCCCCTCCATTCTTTCCTGGGGATCCATGTTCTTTTTTTCCACCTCCACCCCCATGATTGCTATTGTACCCACCCCAAACTGATAAAGTCTGCCTTTGTGGGAAAACCATTTAAACTCACATTCTGAAATCTTGCAGAATTCATCCCCTCAGACCATGCCTGAGAACTGTATTTAATTCTGGAAGAAAATGAAAAAGTGAGGCTTTCATTTTGTTTTTTTAAAAAATAAAACTTTAAAAAGTGCCCTCCGTGAAAAGCCCTGGTAGTCTGCCTACATTTTGGCAGGCTTAATCCATTCTGGAGGGGCTGCTATGTCTGCAAATTTAATCTACTTCTGTGAAAAGGAAAAATTATTATAGCATTTTTAGATTTTCCATCATAGTGAATAGTAAAAAACAGAGCTTCATTTTTAACAGATATAATTTAGTTCCAAACAGCACATTGAATTGGAAAGACAGAGAGAGGCTCAAAAAGAGATTGGGCTGCTTCCCAAAGCTACAGATACTGATGAATCTCATGTCTGGTGCACACCCCTAATAAATGGTTAATTGCATGGAAGGCTGCAGCAACTAAGGACCACCTCAAACTGACCAAACATTTGTAAATTGGAAGAGAGTTTATATTTATGAGTCTCAATATGTAACAAATTACAGTATGTGAAGAGGTAGACTTAATCCCTCGGTTGCAGTCTGAAGTGTTACAATTCCAGGAATACACAGGATTTATCTCTGCATATGTAGACCTACTCAAGAGGTCTCCACTCATCATTGTCTCATCTCACACATACTAATCTTCAACATTCTATGCATTTCAACTTTCTATTGCAGTCACTATTTTAAAAAAAATTATTAAAAAAAGCCCTCCTTTATATTCTGCAGTCATTGCTGATGCCAAATTTGCATTATTTATTAGAACATATTATAATTCTGGTTTCCTGACACAATCCACATCTATCAGCTTGTAATTAAAGCAACACATCTAACAACCATATTTATATATCACTGCTTGGCTCACTAGAAATGCTAACAAGCATCTCCTTCTTCAGACTGTTTCAAACTAAGTGTCAGTATGAATTTCTAGTATCAGTAGCAATAAATTCCCAAATACAATTTCTAAGATAAACCTTCAAAAACTTCCTCTACTGATGGGTATAATTTCTAACTTGACTCCTTATAGCCTTTTACATCCTTTCTCTTCATCAAATGAATCTTTACTCCAGGTATCACGGTGAAGTGTCAAAAATAAGAAGACAGAAAATATAATTTAATTCTCAGGCATACGTGCAGTCTTCCTAATATATCAAAAGATACTTTCAGCAATCATAACCTACCGACTTACTTTTATTTCCTCTAAAATGCTGAGCAAGTGATCCTTCTGACAAGTCTAATATTCTTATCCTTAAGTTAGTATATGTTAAAAAATATCATAGATTCTCAGAGCTGCTCACTTTACAGTCTTATCTTAACAACATGAAGTGATTGATGACAGTGGATTTTACCTTAAACTATATTGGTTAGCAAGGAAGGATGTGATCAGAATGACTATTCTTTCCAGTTTTCTGTTTCTGTTTGTAGTACTACCACTCTCTATTGATTTCAGAGAGTTAAAACCTGGCAAAAAGCCACTGAAAGCTTTATTTGGCAAGGCAAGCAATGCAGAATCGACATTAACATTTCAAAATATAAACCAGGTGGAGGCTTGGAAGTGTCTAACTTAGGAGTTCATTATGAGGCCACCCAACTCTCATGGTGATTCTTATGGTTATTCCCAGGTAAAAATGGATTCTTATATAAGCTGGAACAACAATTTGTGAGTATGTCTTCCTGTCCCGTTCGGAGCCGAGGAACGCAGGCACACACGATTCAGTAAAGCTTTCTTGTTTTATTAAGGTTAAAAAGGTAAAGGTGTCCCCGCACTTGTAGTGCGAGTTATTTCCGACTCTTAGGGTGATGTCTTGCGACGTTTACGAGGCAGACCGTATATATGAGGTGGGATTGCCAGTTCCTTCCCCGGCCTTTCTTTACCCCCCACCATACGCCAGGTACTCATTTTACCGACCACGGATGGATGGAAGGCTAAGTGGACCTCAACCCCTTTTACCAGAGATTCGACTTCCTCCTTCCATTGGAATCGAACTCCGGCCGTGAACAGAGCTTCGGCTGCGTTACCGGCGCATACCACTCTTACATTTACCTTAAATGCCTTTTGACTCATTCATCTAACGATGCTTTCTAGGAACTATTTCCCTGCCTGACACTGACTAACCTATTCTCCAGTTGCAGACGCTAACTCAACACCTCTTCCTTGTCTCCCCCCACTTAAATAGGTTTCCCTTTCACACGCAAATGTTTGCACCTTTGAAGTGCCGGCTGTTGCTCTTCATGCCTCTGAATCCTGCAAGAGTGGGAGGACAGGGGCTGGACCTCGACTCTCCCCTCTGACTGAGGGGGGCTAGCCATCTGGGCAGCCATGGACATCTGGCTGGGAATCTGCCAACTGGTCAGGTGTCTCCTCCGCTGCTGAAGCAGGGGCTATGCCCTCGACAGCATCCTCTGACAGCTCTCCCTGAATTCCCACAGGGGAAGGGGGAGGTTGGGGACTCTGCAAGACCTCCTCCCTCAATCTCTTGCTCAAGTCCTCAAAGTCAGAGTCTTCCTCCTGCCAGCCCTCCCCCCTGACCTGGGTCAAAACACTTCCTCCCTCTGGTGTGCAAAAAGGGGAAAAGGTGTGTCTATCTCTCAGTCACTTGTTCCACAACAATTGCTAAAAACGTGGGACAAATATATCAATCTGGAGGTCTATTATTAGACATCCTACGTTTATTAAGGAATGTCCAATTGGCTCAATTCCTGATTTGGGAAGCAAGAGGAGTCCTCAACATTGGAGCATTGATCCAGCATGGAAATACATGAACAAGACAGGAAATCATAATTAGAATGGCAGGGTTGCCACCTTAGTTCCAGCACTTCCAAATCAGAAACTTTCTGATGGAAGTACTAGGACCAAAGCTTACTTTGAAGGATAATACCACCTGGGAGAAAGAAATTGAAAGAGGCATGGGGTTGTTGTCATCCAATTATAACATATTAATGGGATTAAAGTCAAAATAACCTATTTCAAGGAGAAGATGGGAGAATGACATAAGTAGGCAAATTTCTGACATAATCTGAACCAAGCTATGGAGCTCCATTGACAAGAGCTCCTATACTATATCGATTTTGGAATTCCAGCATAAACTACTATTAAGGTGGTATTTTACTCTTGAAAGATTGAATAAAATATATGCTACAAACCACTTTAAATGTTGGAAGTGTCAGTTATACACATGTGGTAGGATTGATCAGTAGCAACACTGCATTGGACACATACTGCAAATTCTACAAAGTATAACTGGCTATCCTTTAAGATCTAATGTCATGCTTGTAATATTTCAAATTGTCTGGGATGAGATACCAGAAGTTGTAAAATAATTTAGTTTTAATAATTACAATGTCAACAAAGTTGGCTTGGGCTCAAAGATAGAAATCGCCACAATCATCCTCAGAAAATGAATGGCCAGTCATATGCTTAGAATTAGTAGTTTTGGACAAGTTATCAGACTGCATTCTGAGGAGAATTGGGAGAGCTACTAACCTAGAGTTTGTGGAGATATGGTCATGTTTTCTTTAGATTTGGAATAATAGGCATGGAAATAAAAGATGAGAAAGGTCTTTATTTCAATAAACAATTTTATTTCGATAATTGTAAGCTGAATCATTAAGTGAGAAATCTTCTTAGTAGTGTGATCCAACTCAGAAACACGGGGAAACTTCTCCAAATCACTCAGAATTACCTCATAATTCAGGGTACACACAGAGTCAATGCACATACAAATTTAAGTAAGTACTTAAAATGATTTGTCATGCAGATTTTTAATGGATAAATCACAGATTAATGTTGAAGTGGACTTATGAATAAACACATGTGAAACTGGCATGGAATGGAAATACACTGATCCATCCTAAAAATGGGCCCTGCTTCTCAATTCTCCCTCTCCTATAGGCAGGTAGATTTAGCTACTGCTCCATGGCAGTTAAATGAAGCTGATCTCTCAGGCAAGCCAATGGAGTGAGCCTTGCTTCCCAGCTCTCCTTCTGCTGCAGCCAGGTGGAATAAACAGCAAGCCTACATCCCTTGATTTTTGAACTCTGTACAATGATTTATCCAATTTATTCCCATTAACCTATATTAGAAACTATGAGGAAGGAGGGGGCATAGAAGCAAGGACATATTAGTCCAGATGCCAGAAATCTGGCTATGACTCCATCTGTACTATATATTTAAAGCAGTATCATTCATACCACTGTAAACAGTCATGGCTTCCCTTATAGAATCCTGGGAACTGTACTTTGTTAAAGGTGCTGACAGGAGGCTCATATTCCTCTTCTTCTTGTTGTATATGCCTTCAAGTCGATTATGACTTATGGAGACCCTATGAATCAGCAACCTCCAATAGCATCTGTTTCAAACCACCCTGTTCAGATCTTGTAAGTTCAGGTCTGTGGCTTCCTTTATGGAATCAATCCATCTCTTGCTTTGTCTTCCTCTTTTTCTACTCCCTTCTGTTTTTCCCAGCATTATTGTTTTTTCTAGTGAATCATGTCTTCTTCTCATTATGTGTCCAAAGTATGATCATCTCAGTTTCATCATATTTTCTTCTGGTGATACATATTCCTCTTACAGAACTACAACTCCCAGTGTGGTTTAAAAGTCAGGCCGGGCCTGGCAACCAAGAGGTCTTCTGTATCTTTAAAGGTTGTGCAGGGGGAAGGGAGAATTCCACCTTGTGGTTTTTCTCATTATAGTGTTGCAAGAACACCTGCACTTGGCTGACTTTCTCTTCTCCTAAAGATACAGGATCAGTCTCAGGCCATGAAACTGGCAACCCTAGGTATGAATGATACTGCTTTAAATGTATAGTTCAAATGGGGCCATAGGCAAATTTCTGGCATCTGAGGGGAACAGAAGCCTCCTAACAGCTCTCAGCACCCTTCACTATAGTTCCCAAGATTATTTGGGGAAAACCATGGCTGGTTAAAGTGGGATGATAATACTTTAAATGTATAGTGCAGATTGTACCTAATTGATTTAATTTTCCTTACAGTCCCTTTGTAAGATCTGAAACTACAAAAGTAAGCTGATATGCTAGGCTTGCTCTCTTGTTAGAGGAAAACACCAAGATGTGACTGGGTTATTACTGAAGTTATTAAACTATCAGACTATAAATCAGTCTGCAGGCGTCTAAAGAGAATAAGGAAACAGCAACAGAAAGGAGAAAGAACCTGTGTGTTATTGCCTGGAGTACATGTGGAAACAAAGAAACAATGAAGTTTGACAAAATGTTCTTTTATATTTCACTCACCCTTCCTTTTCACACTAGGGACCCAAGCAATACTGGCAAAACATGTTTTAACTTCTCAAATATCAGTTAGTTAGCCTCCTCATTTACACCCCCTATAGCAGGAGAGCCAGTGTGGTGTAGTGGTTAAGGTGTTTGACTATGACCTGGGAGACCAGGGTTTGAATCCCCACGTAGCCATGAAGCTCACTGGGTGACCCTGGGCCAGTCACTGCCTCTCAGCCTCATGAAAACCCTCTTCATAGGGTCACCATAAGTCGGAATCGACTTGAAGGCAGTACATTTACATTTATAGCAGTGAGGTTGACAATAAGCCTCAGTTGCCCTTAGAACTCTTGAGGGAAAATACTTGCACTCTTAAACATGCAGACTGAGGCAAACTGGGGTACCCCCACCCCCATTAGGGATGGCCGAGAAATTTGATTCAGTTCACATTTCACACCGAATCGATCAAATTCCCACTTTCCAAAACAATGAGAACTGAAAAACAGCCATCCTTCGAAATTCACTTACTCAAATTTTGCAATACAGTTCTCTAACCAACCAGTGTTTACAAAAATGCATATGTTAGACTCGAGGAATGTATGTATAAAAATGAATATGAGTGAAAATGACATACAAAAATGCATTATACAACAAGAAATTGCTTGCAAAATGTGTACTTTAGTCAAAACTGCCTAAAAATGTATTTATTGGGAGAAAGACACACTAAAATGCTGGAGAATTTTTATGAGAATTTTTTTTTAAAAAAAATCCCAGTTTGTTGCAGAAATATGGCAAACTGAATTTAAGGCTGAAAAAATGTGAAACTGAAAGAACCGCAATTGACAGATCTTTCCATTTCTACCCCACCACACATACTTCAAAGGTCCATTCATTTCTCATGAAAAACTGTTTATGGGTATAACTGAAAATGGCAAAATGGGAACCACCCTACATTATGATTTAGGGTGGGTCCTATTGGGCCATTCTCAACAAAGAATGCCTCGAGCTGCTTTGGCTTATGGCAGCTCTGCTACCAGGTAAATCCTCTGCTGCCTCATATCTTTCATGGTAAAACCATGGCATCTATCAGTGGTATTCCACCCCATCCCAAATTTTATATATATGTGTGTGCATATCACACACAGAGACACACATATCTATACAAGGAATTTCTTGCATTTCTTGAACACCACAAAAATCTGTGGGAGGCATTTTAAGTATCAGTCCCAAAAAGCAAAGCAAAGTAAAGCAAAGCAAAAAAAAAAATACTTGGACCCAGTGTATGTTATGGTAGTGCTGGGCAAACGCTATCTGTGCTTGACTTTGTCCTCAATTCCAACCTTTACAGCACCCATAGAGCAAGTTCTACAGATGAAGACCAGATTTATCAAATACAGGTGTTTTTCTTTAACTTTCAAAATGGAATGATCTACCAGTTTAGGACAAAACCTTTTCAGAAATCAAATTCTGATTTCAGAAATATAGGAAATTCATAAAGACACAAAAGAATAATATAGTGTTGAATTCACTGCTTGCACACTTATAAGGAAAAGTGGAAATCAAACCCCCATTCTTCCAGTAACAAATCTTCCCACCCCTCTTTTTTAGAATTCAAAACTGGTAAAGTCTGGCAAGATTTTGTGACGGCCATACCCAGCCACCCTGGCTGCTTGGGGAAGACAGATTCAGCCACTAGAGAGTGTACCCCTCTCTTGCACCCTCCCATTCCTTATTTGAGATTCTCGCCACCACCAGATAAGGAATTAAATTTAAGAAGGCCACCCCTTATCAAACAGCCTCCAAATTTCCCTGGCATGCTAGATTTGTGAACAAATGAAGAGTTTACTATGAGGAAAAAATGTGAAGTTTAAGCCAAGCAAAAGCTATGTAGAAAGAAATGCAATGCTCAGAATTGCTACCACATGTGATGCAGAAAAACAGCTACAACAGGGAACCCAGAATATCCTTTTGGAGCAAAAGCAAATTAAAACTGTTTAAACGCTTTCCCTAGTCTCAACAGTCCCTAGACTCATCAGGCTGTCAGAAGAACCTTAATTTGGAGCAGCAGTTCTTCCTCTCAGTTTTTGCCTATCTCCCAGGCTTACCAAGCTTTCCCTTATCGCACCGAGTTCCACCTTGGTCTAAACGCCTGTTATCTCAGGAATCCTGTCTAGCTCCAGACAACTGCCTGTAGTTATCATCTCTGTTGACCTGTCTCCTGTTAATCACAAGCTCTGCTCACCATGACTTAGCCAGCAGGACATGGTGTGCCTCAGGTTACCAGCAGCAGGAAGCAGTAATGCCTTTAATTTCCCTACCCTAAGACAAAAGATATGCCATTCCTCACACACGCAAAAGAGTTTTCACTGCCTTGATATTTGAGCCCTAAGATAGGTCATATGATCAGCCAGACCAGGTCATTTGAGCTGGTTAACTCTGTAACTTCCTAAACAGACAAGTAAAAGTGTGTGTTCCCCTAAAAAGCCATAGTCCATATTAGGGAAGGGTGAGAATTTCGATATAGTTTGCATTTTAAGCAGAATTTATCAAATTCACACTGTCTGAATCAGTGTGAGAACCAAAACACAGCCATCCTTAGAAATTCACATTTATTATAATTTTGTGATGCAGTTTGCCAACTAAACAATATTTACCTTTGTTAAAGCTGCCCACAAAAATGTGTTTATTAGGAGACATTTGCACTAAAATGGAGATTTTCATGAGGATTTTTTAAAAAAATGCAAATTGCCGCAGAAATGGGAAGAAGTGAATTTAAAATTGGAAAAATAAGAAACTAAGATAATGGAAATTGACAGATTTTTCCATCCCTAGTCCATATTAACAGTCCAGGCCAGCAAAGCCCCAATTCCTTCACAGATCCTTTCTGTGTTCTGTATATTTGTTCTCCAGTGTCTTGCTTGGCACTTTGGCAATGAGTCAACCTGTGCATTCCCCACCCCCTCAACAAAAGCAGCCAGGTGAGGGGAAAACAGCTGGGAGATTGAGGTACTGCTGGCTGATTGAGCTAGCCACTTCTGTTTACGTGTGGGGAGGGTGCACAGATGGTACTGCTCTCTCCTTGCTGAACAGCTGGGAAAAGTGAGTGGATGGTAGAAAGAAGCACTTGCAACAGTACAAAGTCCAAGGCAGCCTGGAGAACGGGGCCAGGTTCCTGGCAAATCCTACATTTATCACAGCACAGCAAATATTACTTTGCAATATAATAAAGGGACTCCTTGACTTTGAACAGCATCAGCATCACAGATCACCTTCGCAGCTGCTGGCATGGGTGCTGGAGGATTATCAAGGTGGTAAAGATTATGCTTCTGGTAAGCTCTTGAAACCATTATGCCAGAGGCAAGGTTTATCTGCTGCATTCATTATTATTCATGCATTCATTCATTCATTCATTCATTCAGCCTTTCAGACACTCTTAATCAAAAGTAGATTCCAGGGTTTACAAAACGTATAAAGCAGAACACCTTTTACAATTAAAAAAATTATAAAAATGTTTATGTTTTTAAATTTAAAATTTTAAGCTTTTAAAAAACTGTTTTAAATATGTGTTTTATTGTATTTTATGCTGATTGTTGTGAACCGCCCAGGGAGCTTCGGCTATGGGAGGTATATAAATTTAATAAAATGAAAATGAAATGAAATGAAATTGTAGTGAGGATAATTATTAACTACTGTAGCAAGTATAATGTGTGCATTATACTTTAACTGATGTCATCCAGATGTTAAAAATAAACAAGGATTCATCATTACACAAATGAGGCATGGACTCATGAGCTACTTCTGACACCTTTATGAGGAGAAATTGGAAACTTTTGCTTCTGTTTAAACTAACTACAGTTTAGTGTTATGTCTGAACCTAGACAAACTACAGTTCATCTTAACTATGGTTAAACTGAAGCAAGCCAACTTCAAGCTATGGTTTATGGAATTGGTTTATTTCTATAAACCTTAGTTTATACTAACCACCATTTAGGGTTCACATAGGGTTTCAGCTGGATACTCCAGCTTTTGGGGGTCCTCTCCAGGTCTCCAGGTGAATCAGCTTAATATGTGGACTCTCAGGTTTCATTTAAAAAAAAATAAGTTTCTAGGTGGTCTGGTTCTCAAGTTGTACACCAAAATGTCAGCCCCCCCCCCGCCACAATATCCATGAAATGATCTCTTAGTTGGCTGCTCTAACCCTGCCCTTTCAGGTTTGTAGCCAATAAGTGAAGTCAGGGTTGTGATTGAGAAAGGATTTCTGGGCCTCCAGGCAGTCCTTAGACTCCATTGCAAAGATAGGAAACAATTATTTTTCCTGTTTATCTGAAAATCTCATAAACTGTTAATCTGAAAATCTCATATAACTTTCAGCAGTACCAAGAGTCTTTTTTTCTCTTGTGTTCACAAGTCAAACAAATTTAAATTTTCCTGGGTTGTTGAAAATGGCAGTGTTTTGAAAACCTTCCCAATATGAAGCTTTAATCCAATACTTGCTTTTCTGGGAGTAACAATGCAATACTAATCCCACATACCTGGAGTAAACCCCATTGAATTCAATAGGATGTACTTTTCAGTAGACATGGTTAGGATTGTGCTGTAAATTAATGGGACTTTTGAGTGAATATAGTAAAGAACTGTGCTTGTGTTGTAAATCTTTCTCTTCTCCTCCAATCCTATTTTTGAAGCAATTAGGCAGGGCTTACATAGATATCACTGCTTTTATTATGTACGAAACAATTACTGATTTATTTATTTTTATAAAAAATGTCCTGTGATGACCAATTCATTTGGACAATAAACTATTATATGGGGTCTATGTATTTTACATCTCCAGTGTGTGTGTGTGTGTGTATGGACTCTTCCCAACAACCCTGTGAGGTAGGATTGCCGATTAGAAATCAAGGCAACTCACAACAAGAAATAAATCCCTTTAAATTCCAATAACCATAAAAAGTATAAACAGTTGCAAAAGAGCTTAAAGTGGCATGATTCTGAATTTTGGGTTGGGTGAGTGTTCCTTATCACTTGAGGCTGCAGTTTTGTGCATGCTTGCCTGCTTCAATAACCCCCATTGAATACATTGGGATTTGCTTCTGAGTAAATAAACATAGGATTGCACTACAAGTATCTTTACAGATTGTGTAAATAATAAACATCTTTGACAGTCATGTTTTTATAAACATTTCTTCATTTAAAGCACATGACTTCCCTAAAGAATCCTGGGTAGTGTAGTTTCCCCCTCACAGTTATAGTTCCCACCACCCTTAACAAACTATAGTTCCTATGATTCTGTGGTGGGATTCATGTGTTTTAAATTAATGGTTTGGATTTGCCCTAGGTATGATATGCATTCATTCATGAATTGAAAAGAACAATTTTAAAAGATACTTTTTTAAACAGGGGAAGGGCTGTAGCTCGTGGTAGGGCATATGATTTGTATGCAAAGGTCCAAAATTCAATTTCTGGTAAACACTATTGCCTGGAATCCGGCAGAACCAATACTAGTCCATGTCAGCAGTACTGACCTAGATAGTATCAAATGGCTTGTGTCGATATAAGGTAGATTATTTTGTTCCTAAAAATGGAAAGAGACCCAAGGGCCACAGTGACTCCAAAATTTATTTATGTATTTATTTATATACCACTTTATTGTAAAAAACCAAAAAGGGGTTTACAGAAGGAATTAAAACAATAAAATTACTGGCAAAAAGAGTTAAAGACAGGTATTTAAAAACGTCCAGAAATAAAACCAACAATGAGTTAAAAACAGATAAAAAACACAATAGCTTCTACATGTTTATGATAGGTTTGCCTAAACAAGCATGTTTTTATCAGGTGGTGAAAGAGTACAATGAAGGTGTCTGCCTAATGTCAACAGGCAGGGAGTTCCAAAGTGTAGGTGCTGCCACACTAAAGGACTGATTTTTTACAAGAACAGAAGAAGTACTATGTGGCACCCGTAGCATGGAAAGCACATCTTGAACTTGGCCTGGCAGCAAATCGGCAATCAGTGCAGATTTCGGAGCAGAGGTATGATGTGCTGATAGCATCTCACTCTTGTCAGCAATCATGCCACAGCATTCTGCACTAACTGCAGCCCCCAGGGCAGGTTGTGCTGCATGTGGATTTCTGTGACCTTGGCTGACTGGCTGCCAGGAGGTTTTTTAGGTTTGGCTTTTGGTTAGGAATCCTGACTGGTTGTGGGATGCTGAGTTTTCTGCCTTACTCACAGGAATCTTGTTGTGGTTGGTATGGTATTGCATTTAGGAAACCATCACAGTCTTTTTCTGTTTGCATTTCATTTACCTTTAACCTCACTCCCTTACATCCATGGAAGCAACAACAGTGGTTCCATGCATTCAGCTCAACCCCCTTAAACCCACTGATGATGCATCCTGTTGGTTGCATGATGGTTTGTTTCTTGCCCAATAGTGGCAAAAGAGAATTCACACACTGGGAAGTGTGGCTGCAATTGTTGTTGTACCCAAGCTGCTGTCTGTGAAGGTAGATCAAACCATGTGTGTTTTCTCTCTGTCAATTATTACTCACTGGAATTGGATTGGCTGTCAAAGTGAGTTTATAGCAGCCCACAAGGTAGACAGAAAAGGGTAGAGAATCTTCTTTCTCTTATTCATTTCTCAGACCTCTTTCGGAAGTTAAGGGTCAAATCTGTATAGACGTTTGGAACAGCCATGTTGAAAGGGGTTGCCAACCCTGCTTGGATATGGGTATCTTTGCAGAGGATCCCTAGTCAAGCTTTACCAACAGCACAATCCAATCTATATCTACTCAGAAGTAAGTCCTATTGAGTTCTACAGGGTTTAGTAAATGTATTTAGAATTGCAGCCTTCAGGGGCATCCATCTTTACTCCTGAGTGCTCCTATCTAACATCTCCACAACACTAAGCTCTTTTCTTCCTACACTGGCCTTCTGGTGACTGGCCTGGCCTGAGGGCACTTAAATAATTCTTACCAGCAGCAAGTAGGCTAGATTAAATGTTCTCTACCCAGGCTATATCTTTCAGCTAAGATTTCTATCTTAATTTCCAATCAGATAAATGTTTTTGTTTGAAGTGTATGTTCCAAGCAACTGTGGTTGATGCTTAATGTATCATGCTTAATGACATCACTTGGGCCTGCCCCTGTGACATCACTATGGCCCATTCCCATCACATCACTGTGAACTGACCCCATGACATCACTAGGGCCCACCCCTGAAATCTCAGGCTTTGGGATGCTTCTGACCTGGCAACCTCAGGTTCACATGTGATACTAAACTGTGGTTAATTAAAAATAGAAGCAAATACTTCCTATCTCCTCCTTCCAGCCATGCCAGAGAGGAAGGGCAAGGGGATGCAAAAGTCCAAGACTTCTGCATATGTAATAATCAATCATAGCTTGTCACCATGTTCAAATGTGCATTAATGTGGAGTGTTCCTCCAACCACTGCAATACTGAACATTAATAGATGGAACAGGTAGCAAAGCTATGCACAGGATATTACAGTTGCAAAATTTAATAGATGTAAGCTAGACAGGCAGGCCTGACCAGGAAATAGGCTAGCCAATTTAAGAAGACAGTCACACATGGTTAGAAGAGGAGGTATTCAGTCCAAATTCATCACAGGTTTGAGTAGACTCTCAGCATGTCAATTAGTTTCACTGTTTTTATCTGCCTATCTGTCATCCATTTTTATGCCATCTCCTGTAGATTCCTGTCTGCCATTTCATAGCAATACATTAAACCCCTTCCTCCTTGAATGTGTACAAACTCAAGTAAATCAATAACTCCATTTACTGTTGCTGCACAATATTGCATGCCAAAGATATCCATTAAGAGACTATCTGTAGCAAAGGATAATTTGGGAATTCATTCTTTCATCAACATAATGAATTCAAAATTTATATCAGTGACCCCTACCATGAACCCCCCCTCCCCCATGGAGGGGAGAAAAATATTCAATGGACAGTGATTGCACCTCACATTTTTGAAGTTATTTACAACTGTAAACATAGTTTAGCAATATTATCACTAAATTTCTACCCGCTGCAGATCTGACCAAGAAGAAATTGTCTGCTTCTTTCTACAAATCTTATACACTTTTCTTTTAAAATTGTGTCCATTTCCTGGGACTATTTTAAACAACATTTCACTGGTACAAGTAAAAAAATTAATATTTGAATGCTCAGAAATACACAGGCCACATTCACACCATACATTTATTCCACTATTATCCTGCTTTCAACTATCATGGCTTCCTCTAAAGAATCTTGGAAAGGGTAGATTGTGAAGGGTGCTGAGTGTTGTTGGGAGACTCTTCTTCTCATGGAGCTGCAATCCCCCAAGTGGTTTAACAATCAGTCCTTCTTTCCAGAGAACTCTGGGAATTGTACCTCTGTGAGGGAAATAGGGGTTTCCTAACATCTCTCAGCACCCTTCACAAACTACACTTTCCAGAATTCTTGGGGGAAACCATGACTTTAAATAGATATATTAATGGAATAAATGTGTGGTGTGAATGTGGCCACACTGAATATTCAATGTCAAAACTCACAAGGGAGAATTTGGGTGAAAAAGTCCATACCACCACTAGACATTCAGATAACCCAGTGCTTGGGGCAAACTAAGGGGGACTTTATGCCCTGCTGATCATACACTGTGACACCTAACTAGCCATAGTTGGAGACAGCATACCAGACTATATGAACTTTCATCTGAACCAGAAAGCCAGTCTTTCTGCTTAGCACTTGGACATGCATGATGGGAAGTTATATTTGACCAAGTTCTAATGATTTAGTTAAAGGATTTATACCCCATCCTTCTATAGGCTTCAAGGGCAAGCCCGGGAGATTATAAAGAAATTATATTATGATAAAACATCCAGAAAAATTAAAGTTCTGCAATACAAAAGAGCAGTATAAAAGGAGTCAGCAGATATAAAACACAAAGCAACAAAGCAATGCAGAAGCAATTCACAAAAAGCCTGACACTTAAAAGAAACAGTGCTGAAATCTTCACAAACAGTGATGTGAAGAGATGTGGAGGCCAAAAGAGAGAAAGAAAATCAGGAACAAATGGGGGAAACCTGTTTCCACCCATTTCCCTGGGCTTTCACTACTCCATGCCGGGGCGGGGCACTGCACTCCTGCAGTACCATCACTAAAGTAATGCCTTTATATTACTATATTTAGCAATATTTTCACAGTATTTGTATGCCGCTCAACAACTTTGTTCTCTGGGTTGTTTGCAATAATGAAACATTAAAATACAACACAAAATCAACAAGTAATAAAACAATTATTAAAAATCAGCTACAGCAACTAAAATGGTATTGTAAGATACACAGCATCATTACAAGCTGGTGCCCTCCCTGTAATGTGCTGTATTGGTTTCGGGATTATGGGTAGGGTTGGGTCTGTTGTTGTCTTTTTAACTGTTTTAAATGTGTTTTTATGTGCTGTAACCTGCCCTGGGACCTTTTGATGAAGGCAGGTAAGAAATATAATTAATAATAAGTAATCCAAAGATTCAATGGATTAAAAGGGCACAGATCTAAAAAGTCAAGGAAAAAGTTTCCACCTGGTGCTGAAAAGTGAATAAGGAAGGTGCCAGGTGAACCTCCCAGGTGAGGGGATTCCACTACCAGGGTGACATCACACACACAAAAAAGCCCAGAAGCTACCTGGCACACCTCACCTGGTGGGAGCATCTGAAAGGCTTCCAAAGATGATCCCAGTTATTTCATACTTTATTGCTCAGTAAACAAAGTAACTGTTCCCTCTGATATTTTTAAGGCAGTTTGCTTTTCCTTGCTTTATCTTATCTTACATTTTCATATTTCAGAAAGCTCATCATAGAGTACATTTCTTCCAGCATAAGCCCTCTACAGTCCAGTTTCTAGATTTTCCACTAGACTAGCATATCTGCAGCAAACAGAGGCAGTACGAGACACACTATGTCAAAAATTCCAGAGGGCATAGCCGTGCTAGCCTGTTGCTGCAAAAAAAAACCCCAACAACCAATTCTTGTGGCACTGTAAGGCTAACCAATTGTATTATGGCACAGGTTTTCATGGACTAGAGCCCACTTCCTCAGATGTAGGTATATATATACGGGTGTAAAGCAGGGGTGCCAACCTGTGGTCCTCCAGATGCTGTAGAACTATAGCTCCCATCATCCATAACCAATGGTCATGCTGGCTGAAGCTGATGGGAGTTGTAGTCCAACAACCTCTGAACAATGACAGGGTAGCCACTCCTAGTGTAAAGTGTGCGTGTGGGATTAAAGGTTCAAGTTAAAAGCAATGGAATGCAAAAAGTATACTATATTACAAAATTCCTAGAGAGGCAAAGCAACCATTGAACTGGTGTGTACACCAGTGTGACCAGCTGGAATACTATGCACCCCAGCAGCAATATCAAAAACCAAAAACATCCACAGGAGACACGAAGCAACAAAGCAAAGCTGACAGCCATTTCCACTGAGCCCCAAGCAATTCTGACACCATCCATTAACTGCAGTGCCACTCACTGAGGCTACTCCTATATTAGCCATGCATTGAAGGCACCAGTTAATGCCATCACAATGCCTTGTAACCCAATCCAACCCCTCTTCCAGACATCATGTAGTCAGAGCTCACGATACCACCTCAACACAGCTAACACCACAGACCAGGGATCAGGAGGGCTGCCAAAATATGCTTGCCTGGTCACCGATGACCTTCAGAACTTCTCCTGGTCAAGGGTTAGAACTAGTATTGTGGTGAAACCTTTCCTCGTTTCCCTAAAAGCTCTCTCCACCTGCAAAAGAGGCTTCAATTTCTCTGCCTCATTTACAGGCCACTGTAGAACTGCTTTAGCATTTTTGTAGGCATGGGATTCCCAGCGTGGTTCAACAGTCAATCTCCTTCCCAGAAAACTCTCAGAATTGTAGCTCTGTATCTAGGGGTCTCGTAACTACTGTCAGCTAGAGATGTAAAATTTCCAGAAATTTTGAAGCCATGGGGAAAAAATGGGGGTTTTTTTGGAAAAACTGAAAAATGTAATATTAGCACTTTTTACAGATTGAAAGTCACTTTGTTACTTCAGGAACATAAAATGTAATTATGTACAAGTTGGTTTGGCATAAAATTATCACATTTGGTATATTAAAAGTACATTTTATTCAAACAATTATTACAAATCAAATTTACTTTTTACATTTTTTACCTTTTTTTGTAACAAATGGAGCTACAGGCTCCTGAACTCTTAGGAATCTCTTTCATTTTGCAAGTTTATGAGGAGCAGGCAAAAATAATTTAAAAAAACCAAAAGGAACCATCAACATTAATAACAAAGAAAATTATTTATGTCTCTGCTACTCCTCCACAGTGTTAAGCAGACATAAAATACCCATTCCAATAAAAAGAACTGACAAAAGGGGGGGCAATATTCAACAAAACATTTTATTTATCATGGTAAAATAAAAACATTCCATAATCCATCTTTTCTTCATTTCGTTTCTATTTTTCCAATATTTTGGGGGGGAAACCATAAAAGGCTAAAAAAAACCCTTTTTTTCCTGATTTTTTTCTGGTTTTTTTCAGGGCCTTCACATCTCTACTCACAGCACCCTTCACAAACTACAGTTCCTAGGATTCTTTGGGGAAAGCCATCTCTGTTATCTTTTTGGCACCTACTGAAGACCTTCCTCTGTCAACAAGCCTTTTAAGTAGAGACCTTATCCCAGTCTGCGTCTGTGTTGGAATTGCTTTTACCATCTTGGTAAAGATTTTTTTTACAAAAAGCTGTTTTTAAAGATGTTTTGTTGTAATATATTCTAAAGTCTGTTTTTAGGATGTTTTAGAGTGTTTTTACTGCCCTAGGCTCCTACTAGGAGGAAGGCTGGGATATAAATTTAATAAATAAATAAATGTATAGTACAGAAGGGAACAAGCACTGTATAACATGGAAGCTGTATGGAACATCACAGGTTTAGCATATAATGAGCTTCTATGTTTGATGTTCGATCTTGGCTATGGTCCAAAAGGAAAAAGGCTTGGGAAAATACAGGATTGCAGCCTTAGTTGCAGTACTCTTCTTGCCAATCTTGTTGAGGGTACTAAGAGTTGTTAGGAGACCTCTCTTGCCCTCACAGAGCTACAATTCCCAGCATTCTCTGGGAAGATGGAATTGACTGTTAAACCACTCTAGCAATTGTAGTTCTGTAAGGAGAATAGCAGTCTCAGCACCATGCACAAACTACCCTTCCCAAGATTCGTTGGGGAAAGCCATGACTGTTTAAAGAAGAATAATAGTGGAATAAATGTGTGGTGTGAACATAGCTAGGACGTGTTTCACTGGAATGATTAACATAATGGCTAGACATTCTCACACAGAAGTTAATAGAGTGAACAAGTGGGATGGTCTTGCAAAAAAATCTTGAAGTGTATTGTTACATCTAAAAAGAGTGCATCTCTTCAGGGTTCCAGCCAGCCAATCATGCCCCCCTGAAGGATAATATAAATCAGGGGTGGGGATCCTTTGGCTCTCCAGGTTTTTTGAACTACAACTCCCATAGGCCCCAGCCAACATGGACAATGGCCAGGGATTATAGGAGTTGTAGTTTTAACAACTGGAGGGACACAGTTTCCCTAATGAGCTGAAGTAGGACATTCCAATCCCCATCCATTTTCCATTTTTCTTTTCTAACTGGCACTTAGCATTCTGACAGCCTATGCTCAGTCTTCATTGGGTTGATTTTTCTCCTTAGATTTTTGGTGGATGGATGGATGGATAGACAATTTTGAAAACAACAAACAGAACTTCACCCAAGCTTCCTCTGGATCCCTATAAGGATTCCATTAATCACCTAAAAATGTATGATTAACAAAACAGAAGTTATTTATTGTAATACCAAAACGTTTCGGCTTCCACCTTCATCAGCTGCTAACATAGAAATGATGTTACCAAGGTGGCAGTTATACGCAGTCATACGAAGTTATGACAGGCAGGACATATTACATCAAACAGAACATCACCTGCAGGTCCTGCAATATAATTTATGTTATCGAATGCAAAAACCAGGATGTCATATCGAATACCTAGGAAAAACCACAACTGGCCTACGCACACGCTTCAGAAACCACAAATCGGCAATCTTAACAAAAAAAATGGAGCAACCAGTTGCAAACCATTTCAACACTGAGGGTCACAGCCTGTTGGACTTTTCTATAACAGCTATAGAGATGCCAACAGATCCAGCAGCATTGACTAAAAGGGAGAACTTTTGGATATAGTTCCAAAACTGCTAGGAGGAAGGGCAGGATATAAATCTAATAAACAAACAAACTCTCTGGACACATTGGCACCACATGGCCTGAACCTGAAGGACAGTACCAGCATCACTTAGCTTGTGCAAAGGAAGCCCCTCTGAGCATTTCAGCCTCAAAGCTCTGTAACTGCCACCTTGGTAACAGCATTTGTATGTTGGCAGCTGATGAAGGCGGAAGCCAAAACATTTTGGTGTAACAAGAAAAACCTGTTTTGTTAATCACAATTACGTATGTGTGTGTGTGTGTATATATATATATATATATTGACTGAGTGTCCTCACTTCTTCTTTCTTATTGACCCCATTTTGGCTCCATTCATTGGCGATCATTCGTGGCCGAGTAAGATTGTCTTCCAGGGTAAGGTCTTTAACAGAGGGTCCGTAAGTGACTGTGGAGGCCAATTCTGGATCCACACAGCCTCCCACAGTGAGGACATAGGTTTCCAGATGGAAGATGGTCACGATGAGGATTTCCTTGACATGCCTTCCGCTTATCTCATTTGTCCCTTTCTCCCTGTACTCGTGCTTCTTCAGAGTCTGACAAATCCTGTCAGCATTCATTACTTGACTGCTTGAGCTTACTATTAAAGGGGGCTAGGATAAATTGATAGTACAACCGATATGGACCACACATCCATACTACAGGATTCAGCTTACAGCTGAATGCTTAGAAAAACAGTAGTACTTAGTAATCTATAAATCACAAAACAGTGAAATAGAACTACGTCCTCCAACATGAGCCAGCACCCTGCTGAAGGTCAGGTTTGGTCAGTGCCTGGATGGGAGACCACCTGGCAACCATATGTAAGCCGCCTTGGGTTTCTATCATGAAAAGAAAGGTGGGGTATAAATGTAATTAATTAATAATAATAGTGGAGCTTGAATATTTTGATGCTTACTAAAGTAACATGGAATTCAGACAAATGTTCATTATTTTGAAAGATGACTGGTTCAAATATATTGTGGTGGATCTTCTTGTTTTTCCTTTCTTGTTTTCCTCTGAGGCCTATGTTTTTATACTTGCAGGCAGAGCAACTGAAAGGGGGCTGCACCACAGTCTGGAGTAGAGAAAGAAGCAACAGCAGCAGTCAGTGCTAATTGGTCATGGGAGAGGGAGAAGTGGAAGGAGCCACACATCCATGATCTAGGCTGCTTTCACACATGGGGTTGATTGTGTTAGTTTAACGGATTAAAAAGGAAGCCCTTCTGTCCCGATTTCTAAAACCCCTTTCACACTGAAGTACCTGTTGTGCCAAGGAACAGCCGTTTTTGCAGCCAATATACCAGCATTTCGCGCAACGGTCTTTCACACAGCTCCAATGAACACAGCCTTGTCTTCATCCCTCTCCCTTTATACCCATGTGCACTAATTCCTCCAGTAGCACCACATGCTTCAGAGTTTTTCTCCCCCCCCCCTTTGTTTTAGGGAGTTTGGTATATTTTCCTCCATCTTGGCTTTTGGGGCTTGCAGTAGCGGCACCTGCTGTCTCTTCACCCTTCTTTGGCCACAGTCATTTGGTGGTGGCAGCGCCTGTTAACGCAGTTCATCTAGAGCTAGCGGCTGCAGCTCAGGGTTGGCTCCTGCTCATTTCCCCCCTCTATTCCACACTGCATGCCGGGATGCCTGTCACATGAGCGATTGTAACTAGCGAAAAACTCCCATGATGTTCTGTGTTCCCAGCCTTGTTAACAGATTATTTCTGGTATCATTTGTCACGGAAATTAGCGCTAAACTTCCACTACATTCTACCAGAATTCCGGAGCTACCTGGTATGTCGTGTGAAAGGTCAAATATAATGCAGAAATTAACAGGTAAGAAACTGTCACAATAATGGAATAAAGTGCAGTGTGAAAGAACCCCTAGTGTGCTACCAAAGCTTCTTCAACCTGTGATGGGAGTTCAGTTTTTACACATGTGTTGTAAGACACCTGAAGACCTTCAGGTAACAGGCGATTAACAACACTAAATCATCATCATCATCCACTCCCACTGAGTCACCAAAAGCCTCTGCTTTTCAAATATGTGGTACATGGACCCACATCAGTCAGTGACTCACAACCCTGTTCTTCTGTTTTAGCAATCCCAGTGAGGCTACACCTGACACCACTGGGAAACTTTCCATGTAATGTAAAGGCAAAGCTCTGTGGGAATCCTTTTTATGTATTTATTTAGATTTAGATTATTAATATACCATCCTTTGCACAGGTGGCGTACAATAAAAAACCAGTAAAAAAGAATAAAGATCCATTTTTTAAAAATCAATCCACACATAGCAACAAATCACTGAATAACAGTTACTAACAGCAGCAACAGCAATCAGGTCCTTTGTTTAAATGCCTTGTATTCCAAAGACTAACCCTGCTCACTCCTAGAAATGAACTTGTCCACTTTTGGAGAGCGAGAGAGACAGTGGATGTATAAAATGGACGAAAATAATGATGTAGAAAATTCATTTGAGAAAGAATAGGCGATGCGGAACAAAACTTTGAAGCGCTGGCAATAAAGCAATAATACGAGTGCAACCTATTACCTAGTCATACAAAAAAGGTACAGTAGATGAATGTTCCCAGCATTTCCTGGCAGTTCTCCTACAACTGAATTCTCCAGATAAGATTGCAAGACACTTTCTATAATAACTTCCTCTTTTCACTTGATCATAAAACTCCCTCAGACATTAATCTTGTTAGGCTACAATTTGCCAAGCTCAGCACATGGCCTCAAAATGCATTTCTCTCTGGAGAGGCACTGAACCAAAGTTTCTCCCTCTTGTTGCAGTTCCTATGGAAATGTTTGAACATACACCATTAAGAGTTACACCATTAAGAGTTTCAACAAACATCCAATGCGGGGGGGGGACCCACATGGCTGGATGCACGGGGGGGGGGCTTTGCATTGGAAGTACTGGGAGGAAGATCTCAGGGCCACATGGGATAGATCCTCCCCCTGCTAACAGTGTGCAGAATAGCCACATACCTTTCATCTATGCTGTATTCAGACAGTGTGTGAAAGAGCTCTACATGTGATCTGATGGTCTCTCCTGTGTAGAAAAGCTCTACCTGCCAAAGCAGTAGAACCCCTGCATATGCTGGTTAAATGTGTGGACAGCAGAGGGTAGGAATGGGGGAGGTGAATTTGTTTCAGTTCTCATTTAAAGCCAAAATCTATCAAATTTGTGTTTTCAAAACAATATGAGAACTGAAAAACAGCTATCTTTTGAAATTCTCACTTCTCTGAATTTTGCAATCAGTTCTTCAACCATTTACAAAAATGCAAATATTAAGGGAAATATGCTTAAAATAAATATATTAGTGAAAATAACATACTAAAACGCATTATATTAGGAGACATTGCTTGTGTATATTACTCAAAATTGAATGGAAAAAGTGTTTATTAGGAGAAATTTGCACTAAAGTGTAAAGAATTTTCAAGAGGATTTTTTTAAAAAGAAAAAAATGCACATTGCTGCAGAACTGAATTTAAGATGGGAAAAATGAGAAACTGAGAGAATCAAAATTGACAGATCCTTCCATCCCTAGTAGAGGGTGTGACCAGTATGTGCAGTGATGGGGATGTAGCTAGTACACATGGCCCCGTGATCCCTTCACACATCCTTTTAAAGCATTGTCGAATCATCCCTATTGTGTGGTCAAAAAGCCATTGCTGTTTGCTATAACATCTGCCAAAGGTGACATTTTATATGAGCCATTCTTGAATATACTGATTATTGAAAGAAAACACAGCATATTTTAAGAGCAATTGTGGTAGTGGTTGTATCTATTATACTAAATAATGTATACAGCAACATTATCAAGGCAACAGAAACTTATTTATTTAGACATTTATATAGCATTTACTCATTAGCATTTTAAAATGATGTGTTAATATGTTAATGCATAAATCAAAAGGGCGGGGAATGGGGGGAAAGGGTACTATAAGTATTATTATACAAGACAAGAAAAACTTCAATAAAACGTTAAAAAGAGAAATATAGTAAAATGTTAAAAACAGGACATGCACACACCTTTTCTTGTAAGCAAGATATTTGTGCCTTTCACAACACATACTTAGCACACAGGCCCATTTAACTATGCGTGTCAATACCACTAAGGGTATAACACCATGGACAGTAGCAAACATCAGCTTTCCAAGCCTATGTCTTCCTCCAAAGGGCAATGAAACTTGCAGGGAAGACGTGAGATGCAGGAAGGATGCTTAACTGTTCCCATAACCTTCCCTCTGCAAGCCGTCCTCCCTTTGCTACTTTTGTTCTAACCTGTCCCCAGGAGTGGATTCTTCAGACAAATGGGTAACAGCAGATGGAGGCGAGGAATGATTGCAGAGGAAAACCTGTGAGTGGGGGGGAAGGGGGTAAACAGCATATGGCAGAACCAGTGATTTTTTTATATATGTGCTCCACAGAAATAATCATAACCTGGGGGAGGAAGAATCAGGATAATCTCTCTCTCTCTCTCTCTCTCTCTCTCACACACACACACACACACACACACACACACACACACACAGAGAGACTTCTAAAGATTTCATAGGATTAAAATATTCATAGAATATATCACAAGGAAAGAAGATGCTCCCCACCTTCAAAGTGTACTGTGCTACATATAAACTATTTAGCACCCAGCATGTGCCAGATACTAAGACATGAGGCATTTGTCCTAGGCAAACAGAATATGCAGGTCAGAAAAACTAGATTTCACCTTTTTACACTTTCTCTTTTACAAGGAAAGGTTAAGGGGCAAGTGTAAGTTTTGTAGTTACTGCTGCCTTTTTGTTTTGCTTTAGAGATGTTTTTACATGTCAACATTTTTGTTTCAAATGAATACTGTTCTCTGATTGGACTACAAAAGTTCAATGGGATATAAATTCATGGACAACAGAACAGAAGAGAAGGCCAGCAAGATCATCCGGATTAAAGTCATGTCTTTATAACTGAATGAAAACAAAGTATTAACATTTAGAGCACCAATGCAAAACGTCAAAATGCAAAATGTCAAAATGCAACTTGTTTTCAACTATGTAACAGAATACAGAGGTAGTACATTTAAAGATGGATTTTATTGAGGTAAATGTATCTGTCCAGAAGGATACTTGAGACTCACAGAGATGGTTCACACATAACGCTAAGTCAAACCATGCTTTGGTCCCATGGGGGTTCCCAGAGATGAAATTGCAGCCACTGTATTCCTCTCCTGGTCCTACTGAGGCTGCACTGTCAAAAACTAAGCATGGTCTCATAGTTTGTTTCTTCTAGACAAACCACAAGCTGTAAATACAAGAACAAGCCTTGGCTACAAATGGTTGATTGTCCAGAATGAGATAAACCATGAGTCTGTGTTCAGCCAACACACTAAGCTAAACCATGGCTTAGCTCACAGTGCAGCAGCAGCACTAGAGGAGGAGCAAAGAGTCTATAATCTCCTGTCTGGGAGACTGCACATGCATGCTAATCCATAGTTTGACTTAGCATGAGATGTTAACTAGCTCTTAGACTGTGTACCATAATTTATGTATGAGAGAAATGGGAAGGGAACCACACTTCTGTGAATTGATCTTCTTCCAACTGTCCCCTGACAAGCCCAATGTGATGTGTCAATTTTTCCACCAGTGCTATTTGCCACATTCCATCATACCAGCCCTAAATGGTATAACCTGTTCCAGTTTGCCAGTGTTCAGCAGGTTCAAGACAAGACGCAGCTAACAAGAATGTTACAATGTCCTTGTACAGAAACTAAATTGTCTTGCACCAGCCCTGCCAAGATGTCCTCCTTATATTCAACGCTTTGCATTTTCTTTAGATGTACAGCTAAGATGTGTTATGTGTGCACATAAAATGGAATGGGTAAAGCAGCTTCCAATTCATTTTTTTCCAGGATTGGAACATGGAATCTCCCCTCACTCTCCTTTCCTCCTTGTCCACCAAGCATTCCTCATTTACATCCCAATCCCCACAGCCTTCACAGGGACAAGGCTCAGCCTCCTAAACCACATCCAGAAATGTTTCCTAGCAAGGGAGAAGCCAGGTGACAGCCTGGTGAGATCAGGGAGAAGCCAGGTGAATCAGGGAGAAGTCAGGTGAAGCAATCCTCCACAGTGGAAGATCCAAAATACTTCTGGTCTCCTTATGGACTGTGGCTGAAGAAACAAAATCCAAATTTAAACTTGTCAACAAGCACACCTCTCAAATGTATCTATCTTGGAGACCTTTTTGGACTCATAACAGCTCTGTGGTAACTAAAGTGGATTTTTCTCCTTCTGGTGACCATCTTAAATTTATGCTAGTTGGCAACGTAAAGCATTTTGGTGTTATTCTTTCCCTGGGCCAACCAGTACTGAACCAGCATTCTGCAGCGGCATGCAAGATTAATTCAACAGGACATTTTTGTGAATTTAGTCTGCATTTTAATTAAATTAGTCTGGAGAATCCTTAATTAATTTAGATACATAATCAACTTACGCTGATGCAAGCAAATTATGTTAATGATAGCATGTTTTGAAAAACAACTCCATTGAAAGGTAGAAATATCTTCCTTATTACTTAATCCAGTATGTCATTTGACATAATTTTTCTACCATGCATAGTTTAATTTAAATTGCTTATATTAAATGTCACTGTTTCTGTTGAGTGCCAGTTCCTACTGAGAACTGCCCTGCTACTTAGTTATCCTCCCAACCAGGGAAGGTCCCTCCTTAAGCCAGAGTGATGCAGTCATGTCAGATGCCAGTATGCGTATGCATGTGTGCATGTGTGATCTCCTGTCCCCTAGTCATTCCCATACTTCAGAGCTGGTGCTCTTGTAGCAGCAATGCTTGCTTACTCCTGAGCCAGTGGTGGCTGGCTGTTTCTCCTAGCTGTCTTTTCCTAGCCCCTGATCAGGCATGCACACCAGGAGACAGCATGTGCATATGTATATAGTTCTGCTCATATGATACACATAGGTACCTTTACTGCTGCACTGTAGCATTTGCTTGAGGGGGTAGACCATAGGTGCCCAGAAGAGCAGTGAGCAAGCACTAAGAAGGTATTGGTGGACAGAGCTGTAAGCACCATGTGAGCCTGTTTTACACTTCCAAAGCCAGCCTGCTGAACTCAGAGGTGGTGGGCAGCACTGCCCCATCAACAGTATTGGGGTAATGTTCCACTGCCCGGCCATTCTGTAATATGAACTTGGGATGGGGTGCCATTTTGTCCTTCGTTTCAGGCAGGAAAATGTCTTGGGTGAGCCCTGTCAATTCTAACCCATTTAATCTTTGTGATACATCATGAAGGCACAGCTAGCATGTTTAATCCCAACAATGTTTAATACTGGGGAAAATGCAGATGAATATGTAATACATTGAGTGTTAGACTAAGAACTGGGAGACCAGGGTTCAAATCCCCAAATATATATACACACACACATATACAGAAATGCTATCAACAGTGTAACATCTACAAACTCTGGTATAAGTAAGTAAGCATTAATCAGGATGTTCAGTTCTGGGCCAACAACAGTTCAGTGGAGGCTACTGCAACGACCCCATTACTGGAATAAGATGAGTTCATAGTTGTCATGAAGGTATCATCAGTATGTTATACACCATGTATATCACAAACATCACAGCTCCTATGTTTAATTTACCCTCCCTGTGGTTTGCAATAACTGCTTTTTATTCTGCCCTCAGTAAATAGGACAAATAGTTGTCTTTCCTCTTTCTGGCATCCTGCTAAATATTTGAAAACAGCTTACATTGTCCAAAACCTTTTCTATTTTATTGTAATATAAAAACATACTGAGTTTCTCCAGCACTTGTAGCATTTGCTTTCTGGAATCTTTATCATCTTTAAAGCTACCCTCTGGTCTTCTTAGCGTGCAAAATCCTTTTCATATCGGTGAATCCAAGAACAGAATACCGTAATCTGCAAAGAATTTGGGTTCCCAGGACTGCTATTTTTTAGTTATCAGGATGTTATTGGCTAGATATAAATGAGTATTTTACCATTTATCACTTAAGCAAGATAACACAGGAAAGTGGCTTACTGGGTAGTTGCATTACTACAGTTGTATCTATCCATTGAGGCTTTAATTCCAGATGATAAGGCAAATGATCAAGTTGTATGTTGTATGCTAGACAGAACGATGCCTCACAGAAGTTCAAATCATCATTAGTACCTCTTAATCTCCACTTATAGCACTCTATTTCAAGTAAAGAACTTTAGGATCCCACTGCAGTGTGAACTCCATGCTTCCTCACAGATGTAATTCCCAGTTCTTGTAACATGATCCTATTTAATGCACAATTCACTAGAGCATGAAGGTGATTAGAACGTGAAGTTGATTTTTACTGGATCTCTTGACAGCAATCTGCTGGACTAAAAACTGAAAAACTAGGCATGTGACACTGTAATGTTTTCACTCTGGCTCCCATAACACCATGGCAGCTGTTGATCAGATCTGCTTTATGTGGTTTCAGCATTCACAGAAAGACTGGAGTCACATACTGGATAGGACTGTGGGAACTGGCCCCACTGCACTATCCACTCACTTGCCCTCTTCCTCTAGACCAGGTGTGGGGAACTTTTGGCTCTCCAGATGTTGCTGAATGACAGCACTCATCAACCCCAGCAAGCATGGCCAATGACTAGGGATAATGGGGGTTGTGGTTCAACAACATCTGGAGGGCCAAAGATTTGCATATAGTTCTTTATGGCCATTTTCATGGAGGAATCATGGGGGACCAGAAGTGCGCATGTTCAGAAAGGGTGGGGCACTAGCGATATGTCCGATGGCATTCATTGTTGTGTCACACCACGCATGCTGATGTGAGTGATATTTAGCATGACATGGCAGCATATTGGTCAAAAAAACACATTTCCATAATGCAACAGGTGCTACGTTATGAAAGGAATGTTAGAAATCGGGACAAAAGTGCTACCATTATAATCAGTCAAATTAATGCAATAAACCCCATGTCTGAATGCAGCCTGAGGAAAGTGTTTAAATCCACTTGGGATTCAAACAGGACACTCTTGATTCTCCCTTCTAGTCAGCTCCATCTTAAGAGAAGAAACAGAAGCGTATCAAATGATAATTCAAATGGCTGCTTACTTACGGGAGGCAAACTATAAGATAATCACCCAGGAAGGTGGGATTGGTTTTATTTTAACCTTGGTTCAAGTGAAGAAGGGGAGAGGAGTTCAGTGAGAAGGATCAAATTTTGCTCTTTTGGATTGTCACAGTTAGGCAGATATAACCTAGCTCCTAGCCTTCCATAAACACTCCATATTTTGCTGCAAAATCAGATTTTCAAGTCACAATGATGTACATTTATTTCTACAGTCTCCTCTTCTAACATTGTTACACTGACAAATAAAAGGCTTTTTTATTAGACTAGTTGCCATTCAGACAATATGCATACAGAACGTTTCTCATGATGCATACAAAACTTGATTCCTCTCTGCAGAATTCAATATGCTTCTGTCAACTTAATCCTGAAAAAGCAAAATAGATTATGCACAGCGGTGAAATGCATGCATTTTTTAAAGTGCTTTGTCCAAAGACGACTGAGTTACCAGCCACATTTTGGAGAAAAGGCATTTCCAAATTAGTGGCAAGAGATCTGAGACCAACTTGCATTGCATAGCTGGATATAACACAACTCTATGGATTTACAAAATATAAAAAGAATAATCAGGCACCCCTGGTAGATTACTACATTTTCTGTGAGTGAAAGGCACACAAGTTCCTCAATTTACAACTCCCATTTCAGAACTGTGGATAGATGGATAAGTCTGCTTCTGGCCCAAAGCAATTTTGCACGTGTTCGTACGTTTATTCCATGCTGGTTCTGCATGAATTTGATTTTTTAAGAAATACCAAAGTTCAGATGTAAAATGTATTTTATGATAAAATACTATTTAAATATTATGTATCAATATGTAGGCATTTCTAAACATATTTTATCCTAAAATATGCTTTTTCTGTATTTCAGACTAATATTTTAGCCAAGAACTGTCTTGCCAAATTTAGAGAAGTATAAAAATCCAAAGTTCTGACCCATGAATTATTCAAGCAGATGTGAATTTGGGGGTTCACTTGAAAATACAAAGCAAATGAAATTTCCCCCTGCCCCTGTTCAGAGATGCAGTGATTAATTAGGTGAGCTAGTTAGAGGTTAAGTTGCTGAAGTTATGGGTTCAAATGTCATTTATTCTGAAGGCCTTATTGTCCATTGGACAAATGAGACACTTTGCTCAAGAGCTGAAGGCAGAACTGAACAGCCAGTCCTCAAGATATTCTAATAGGGCTGCCCAGTGCCTTATTTTCCCATGATGCCTCAACACTCCAGATGAAGGAGAAAGAAAATGCAAGGTATTTCGAGATAGAGGGAGATGATTTTTATCCCACTAGACCACAACAGTGGTTGCATATTTACAAAATATCCTCCATATATTTATCCAAGTATTTGTTAACAATCAATTATCAACATCCATTATGCAGTAGCAAGGTATTCGCCAAGAATGTCAACTCTTACCATTAATATTCACATTTTTTCTGGAACCATTAGCTTTTTTGATATGGAATAATCAACAAATAACAGGAACCAAATATGGGGGTGAAGAATTTAAAACTGTGTAATAAACCAATAATATACAACTGACTTTAACACAACCAAGTACTCATAACATGTTACAACTATATAGCAACGCTTCTGGATATAAAATAAATACAACTAAATTAATATAACTAAGAGGCAAATAGAAAAACAGCTAAGAGATACTGGCCAACAACAGGAAAACAAACCAATAAGATATTTAAGTATTTGGATACATCCTGACCCTAAAACAATCAAGGAACACAACTACAAAAGACTGACTAAGCAGATTGAAGAGGATTTAAAAAAAGAGGGGAATATTACAATTATCGTGATTGAGAAAAATAACAGCCATATCTATGTTGATTTTGCCTAAAATACCACTCCTTTTTATGACACTACCTTTAGAGACAGAAAACCATGAGCTCACACAATTACAGAAAAGAATACTGAACTTTTTTTTGTCAAAAGGCTGAGGCTAGCAAGGGATGCTAAAAGCAACAAAAAAGCTTTCTTCAGGTATGTCCATAGTAAAAGACAGAGAAAAGAAATGGTGGCACAGCTACTCAGTGAGGATGGCAAAATGATAACAGATGACAAAGAAAAGGCAGAAGTGCTCAATTCCTACTTTGGCTCAGTCTTCTCCCAAAAAAGGGCCTATGACCCTCCCGGGAAACATGAAGTAGAAGGGGCAGGATTGGACCTTGAGATTGACAGACAAACGGTCAACGAATACCTAATCACTTTGAATGAGTTCAAATCGGCAGGGCCCGATAAACTGCATCCTAGAGTATTGAAGGAACTGGCTGAAGAACTCTCAGAACCGCTCTCTATTACCTTTGCAAAATCATGGAGGACCGGTGAAGTGCGGGATAACTGGAGGAGAGCTAATGTTGTCCCTATCTTCAAAAAGGGCAAGAAGGAGGAACTGGGGAACTACAGACCAGTCAGCCTAACATCAATCCCTGGAAAAATTCTAGAGCAGATTATAAAGCAGTCAATCTGTAAATACCTTGAAAGCAATGCAGTGATTACTAGGAGCCAACATGGATTTATGAAGAACAAATCCTGCCAAACTAATCTTATCTCATTTTTTGATCGGGTAACCTCCCTTGCAGACTCTGGAAATGCTGTGGACATAATATATCTCAACTTCAGCAAAGCTTTTGACAAAGTGCCCCATGATATTCTGATTAGCAAGATAGCTAAATGTGGGCTGGATGGAACAACTATCAGGTGGATCCACAGCTGGCTCCAGAATTGTACTCAAAGAGTGCTTATCAATGGTTCCTTCTCAAACTGGGTGGAAGTAACGAGTGGGGTACCACAGGGCTTGGTCTTCGGCCCAGTGCTCTTTAACATTTTTATTAACGACTTGGATGAGGAGGTACAAAGTATGCTTATCAAATTTGCAGATGATACAAAATTGGGGGGCATAGCTAATACCGTGGAAGACAGAAACAAAATCCAAAGGGACCTTGATAGGCTGGAGCATTGGGCTGAAAACAACAGAATGAAATTCAACAGGGATAAATGCAAAGTTCTACACTTAGGAAAAAGAAACCAAATGCACAGTTATAGGATGGGGGATATTTGGCTCAGCAGTACGACATGCGAGAAGGATCTTGCAATTGTCGTTGATCACAAGCTGAATATGAGCCAACAGTGTGATGTGGCTGCAAAAAAAGTAAATGCTATATTAGACTGCATTAACAGAAGTATAGTTTCCAAATTGTGTGAAGTACTAGTTCCCCTCTATTCAGCACTGGTTAGGCCTCATCTTGAGTACTGCATCCAGTTCTGGTCTCCGCACTTCAAGAAGGATGCAGACAAACTGGAACAGGTTCAGTGGAGGGCAACAAAGATGATCAGGGGACTGGAAACAAAGCCCTATGAGGAGAGACTGAAAGAACTGGGCATGTTTAGCCTGGAGAAGAGAAGACTGAGGGGAGATACGATAGCACTCTTCAAGTACATGAAAGGTTGTCACACAGAGGAGGGCCGGGATCATCCCAGAGTGCAGGACACGGAATAATGGGCTCAAGTTGCAGGAAGCCAGATTTTGACTGGACATCAGAAAAAACTTCCTAACTGTTAGAGCCATACGACAATGGAATCAATTACCTAGAGAGGTAGCGGGCTCTCCGTCACTGGAGTCATTCAAGAGGCAGCTGGACAGCCATCTGTTGGGAATGCTTTGATTTGGATTCCTGCATTGAGCAGGGGGTTGGACGCATTGGCCTTGTAGGCCCCTTCCAACTCTACTCTTCTATGATTCTATGAAATAAGTCAAGTACTACAGCAAATGAGAACTTATACAAAAAAACAAGTAATGGAGGATTGAGAATACCTAACATAATCAGGAGATATCAAGCAGTTAAATGATCCTTGTTTTTAGAATATTCAAAGATAGAGATAATATAGAATTAAAAACTGAGCAAGAATTGTACAATAAAGAACTACAGGAACGATTATAGTTTAAGCCAAAAGACAATAATAACCAAACAAAATTTCCTCACATTGAAAAACACAATATTTAAAGTATGGATCCACTGTGTACAAAAGTAAGCCTCTGGTTTCCCCACCTTGACCTCCATTTTTAGAAATTAATTCATAAATAATCAAATACGACTGTTCATCATTTAGGAGAAAAATTGCTTTATATTAGCCCTTGGTTTGAACAAGGATCTATTTTATCCTATAAAAATGTGGTCACAATTTTGGACAATGAGAGACCCTTTTCGATTCTTCCAATTAAGACATATGGTGGATTAAGACAAAATACAGACCTTCATGTTTATGTACTGCCTTTGATTTTTTTTATTACAACCAGAGAAAAAGAAAGCTATTGCTAAAATGTATCAAATTCCCACCTTACTGAAAATGCAACAATTATACCCAACATACAAATAGAAATGGAATCGAGATCTAGTGAAATTTAATTTATCAGTGTCAGAAGAAGAGTGGCCCTGGCTATTTAAGAACATTCCAATCACATTATCAAGTGGTAACCTGAAAGAAAATTTTTTAAAACATCTTATCAATGGTAAACACTACACAAACTAAGAAAAATAATCAGTCAAAGTAAATACGGTTGGAGAAGTAGAAGGCAGACTTTATACAATTTTGGGGACTGTGTTGAAATACAACAGTTCTGGAATGTAATTCTGGACTTTGTACAGGAAATGACAGGCCAAACAAGATCAAGAAATCCCGAAACAATTCTCCTGTGTATGACCCGTGGTGAAGTTACAAATGTGGACTCCCAGTGAGTAGCGACTTTGCTCACCGTAATGAAAATATGTATCCCTCAGTGACAGAAAACAATAAACCCCCAATGTTGATAGAAAGGTTGATAAAAACTTGGGAAACAGTACCGATGATAATGACACGTCATAATTATCAAAATAGGTTTTTAGAGAGCTGGGTCTTATTTATACAATTTTGGAACAATAAAGTGATATATGAAATAGTCCCATTTAATTCATTTACATTAATAAAGTATCCTACCAGTATGTTTAATAACACAAATATATGTGAGGGTTTTTAAAAAATGTATTTTCTGTTTGTTTTTTAAAAATCTTATCTTTTCCCCTCTCAACATTTTTGTAATATAAGTTTATATATATATATATATAAGTCAGACCTTTTACTTGTTTTGGGAACACTTATGCTATGTTAATGTAAAATTGGTAATTTAATTAAAGAATATTTATCCAAATGGTGGCAATACTGAGTATCAAATTACTTCCCTTGTACCTTTACTAACTAACTAACTAATGAGAAACTAACTAATGAGACGTTTGCGATTTGAATGCTCACATCCAGTCCATGCTGTTGGAAATCCAGTGGGAGATGATTAGGTACAAGAGAGCCCATTTTCAAATGGATGAAATGCAGCAGGGGCTTCCATGTGTTCTCACCTCAGGGAAATAAGGGCATCCACTTATCTGCCGATGAAATGCAAAAGATTAAGCAGCATATAAGTGTTCTAAATAAATGAATTAAATTAAAATGAACCCCCTACAAGTCTGCCATAGAATTCTGGTATTTCAAGGATTCTGGTGCATGCCTAGGTTCAGACAGGGCACTAGCCGGGCCTTTCAAGGCTGTACTGTTGCCCCATCTAAAGAACAGTTGTGATGTAGACTCTCTTACAGCTACATATTTCAGGAGGGAGATGGAACATGATAAACAAGCTGTCGTTCATAGCAGTTTGCCCATTAGTACTAATCTTCTCACTGTGGCCCAACTGACATGTCTGTGAAATTTTTTAGAAGGCTACTCAGGAAACAAGTTGAAAACAACATCAGTACAGCATAGTTTACTTTGCTATTTTCTACTATAATGTATAAGGGGTATAAGAGCCTAGCAGCCTTACTAAGTTTCTTCCAAGAGAATACTGACTGAGCAAGGTCTCTGCCTAGAAACCAGTAAAATATTTGAATATTTGAAGTATTCTAGGACACTTACAGCTCTTAGATAGAAACATACTTCAAATGTTCAAGTACTTCAGTTCATGACCCAAATTACAGACATTAGGTCTTGCACACGGTTTTCATTTCTATACATACCTTACCTCTGCTAGAAAGTCACCCTGTTTGAATTATTTAAGAGGGTTTCTTACATTATGATCACGTTCAGACATCATATTAAACCATAATTTAGTATGATGTGAATGATCCAAAACGAGCCGTAGGTTAGTGCACTCCCTCTTCTCCTCTGGTGTGGCTGCAAGGAGAAGTATGGAAGCTTTCACTTCCATTTTTGTATGACCACAGATTGTTAGGCTGGATTGTTCTAGTTAATCAAAATTATAAGCTTCTGAATTCCTTTTCATGGCCACACTGGAGAAGGGGGTGTGCGAGACCAAAGGTCACTTGGTTAACTGATATGCTAAACTGTGGTTTAGAATGGCCATTAAACTATGGTTTAGCATGACATCCAAACACTGCAATTGTCTTACTTAATATCAGTGTTGTCATTTAAAGAAAGTTCAAAAATGAAATATATATTTTACATTTCACAAACTGAAGAGGCATCAGAGGACCCAGAATTTTGCTACATTCAAACAGAAAGTTTCATGAAAGGGGGAATTCATAATTGTAAAGCAGTAATTACTAATTAGTGTTTCTGGTAAATTGCCTATTTAAAATGTTCTCATGGAAATTCCACAGTGCACTGACACTACACAGGTGTTAATTAATTGGACTTCCTATCCTAATTTCCCTCAAACATCAAATATAATTTATTTATTTATTTAATTACATTTCTAGACCGCCCTATAGCAGAAAGCTCTCAGGGCGGTGTACAACAAATAAAATCACAATTAAAATATGAGCAAGTGTGGAAAAAAATATATATATAGTACAATTATAAAACATTAATAAAATTGCCATTGGGATTTAAATTAAGATCATATTAAGTTTAAAATGTTAAATTAAAATATTTAAAAATTTACAAAATTTAAAAAGCCTGGGCGAAAAGGTAAGTTTTTACCTGGCGCCGAAAAGATAACAGAGAAGGCGCCAGGCGTATCTCGTCTGGGAGGGCATTCCATAGTTCGGGGGCCACCACCGAGAAGGCCCTAGATCTAGTTGTTGATCTCCGGGCCTCTTTATGGGTTGGAACCCGGAGAAGGGCCTTCGACGTCGAGCGTAGTGAACGGGTAGGTACATAGCGAGAGAGGCGCTCCATCAGGTATTGCGGTCCGATGCCGTTTAGGGCTTTATAGGTAAGAACCAACACTTTGAATCTGGCCCGGAAACATATCGGTAGCCAGTGCAGCTGCGCCAGGACAGGTGTTATATGGTCAAATTTCTTTGTCCCAGTGAGAACTCTGGCCGCAGCATTTTGCACTAGCTGAAGTTTCCGAACCGTCTTCATAGGTAGCCCCACGTAGAGTGCATTACAGTAGTCCAATCTAGAGGTTACCATAGCATGGATAACTGAGGCAAGATGCTCCTTGCTCAAATAGGGTCGTAGTTGGGCTACCAGCCGGAGCTGGTAGAATGCATTCCGTGCCACCGAGGCTACCTGAGCCTCAAGTGACAGGAGCGGATCTAATAAGACCCCCAAACTACGTACCTGTTCCTTTAGGGGGAGTGTAACCCCATCTAGGACAGGTCGAACATCAACCATCTGGGCAGAGGGTCCTCCCACCAACAGCATCTCAGTCTTGTTAGGATTGAGTTTCACACTTTTACCCAATGTATTTCTATCACATATACACACACAAAAACAATGGACAATAAGCTGATGGATATGGCTATATGACAATTTATGACTTATGTTAATCATCCAAAGGAACGCTTACCAATCTTGAAAGAGTCTTGAATATTGTGCAGGGTCGAATCTCAAAACTTAAGCATGTTTTTCCCCCTCAGCATAATAATTAAATCAGACTTATACATGAAACAGTTTAAATCTTCCTATCTTCACATGCTTATTGTAGTCAACACATATGATATCTTTTAATTTCATTTCTAAAAAGATATTTTTACTAATAATTAGTAAAATAAATGTTTATTTGATATAGTGGTCAACTGAGTGATCAATGTTTATTTGAAATAGGAAGTCTATCTTCACTAATCAAGATCCACGGGTAATTAATACCACTGGTTTATGAAAACTGTGCACACACACCCCCATTCATTGGCAATGGGTGGTATCAAACGAAACTCACAGTTAGTCATGACTAACTTCCCCACTGATTTCAGTGGGTTCAGTTTGTGTATGTTAGTTTGTGTCAGATACTACCCACTGTACAATATCTAGCTTCACTAATGCACCGCATTCATTATAATAGAAAGCTCACATGACAACCATGAAAGTGGCTATATACTATAGCCAGCATGGATTTTTTACATTCCACCATGTTAAATTGAAAATACTCCCCATGCCATTCTGCTGCTTCTTGTAAGCTCATTTCAAAACAAAATCTTACAAAACTTATAGTCATGAACTCAGAAATGTTTGCTGTAAGTTTTCATGGTGATACACAAAACAGTCAAAGAGAATTGAAAGTTCAAACAAAGAAAAAAATGCAGACCCTTGTTGGAATTTTTTCTGACAGTGGTCTCATAATTTGTTGAAATTAATTAAAAATCAGCCATGTTCACAGAGTACCTGTAATCCTATTACTAACCTTGCCCAGTACTCTGACCCTCATCTTCTGCAGTATAAAAGTTTTTAAAATGCATGGCTAATTTTTCATTAATTTAAGAAATGTAACACTGGAGATTTTGATAGTGCAGGCAAGCTCAGTAAGAACCAACTGTCAGTGTTCTAAAGTCAGACTTACAGCTGTTTGGCTTTTCTAATCAGGGGGCCACACCCACACCAGACTTTTTCCCCACAGTAAATAGTCATGGCACCTCTCAAAGAATCCTTGGAAGTGTAGTTTGTGAAGGGTGCTGAGAGTTGTTAGGAGACTTCTATTCCCCTGACAGAGCTCCAGTGGTGAGAGTGGTTTAACAGTCAGCCCCTTTTCCCAGAGAATTCTGAGAATGTAGCTCTATTAAGGGAATATGGCCTCCTAGCAACTCTCAGCACCCTTCACAAACTACACTTCCCAGGATTCTTTGAGGGAAACCATATCTGTTTAAAGTGGAATAAATATGTGGTGTGGATGTAGCCAGGGACAGCTTTGGCATACATTTGGATGGGAGGCTACATATATCTGCTGTAGAAAAACACGACTGGGGAAAACTGAAAAAAAAGATACTGTTAATATTTTCATTTTGGAAAGGTAAGAGGCTTTTCCTCTGCTCCATGCCCACCCCCAATCTCCTCCCCCTCCCCCTCCCCCTTCCTCCCTCCCCCTATTCTTCCTCTCCTTCCTGCCCCTGCTCCAGATCAGTTTTACCTAACCTAAGCATGATTGCACAGGGGTAAATCCCACTGAACTCAATAAGCATGCAAATGATCAAACCTGCCCTTCCACCCTCTCCTTCCCCCTGCCCTCCCCTCCCTCTCCCTCCTCTTCCCCTCCCTCTCCCTCCTCATCCCCAATGGTCAGTTTCACCCATACTAAACATGATTGCAAGGGAGTAAATCCCATTGAAATCAATAAGCATACAAATGATCAATCCATTCTCAGCAAATTTGCACAGGATCCCATTTCTTACCTCCCAGATTAAAAAGCAGAGAATTTCACTTATAGGCAAAAAAAAAAAAAAAAGCCTTGCAGTTTAAGAATGTGCTATAGCCAACAGATATTTCTTTAAAAATAGAAATTGGGCAACAATCATGAATGCATGAGGGGAGCAGGAGACCTGACCTCCTCTCTGACATGTTGTACTGCCCTACTAATTTGTCAAAATGCAAACACAATTTGGGTTGGTCTTTCACAGTCCAATCCATTTCCTGTGTAGCTTGAAAAAAATTGGTAACGTGCCTCTGAGCATATAGTGAGTGGTGGCAACACAATCAGGACTGCATCTCAAACAATGGAGAATTATATTTTTTGTACGTTTGTTGGTGTTCTTACTTTACTTCTTTCCTGTGTTACTAATGTTTCTACAGAGATTCTAACCTAGAAAATTATATTTCATTCATTATCTATCCTAGAAACCTGTATCAAATGTATTTTTTATTAATTTCAAAGCCTTTTTATTGGTCAATGTGATATGATGGTGAAGACCAGAGCTTGGAAGTTTACTTTTAAAAAGTAATAAATTACAGTTATAGTTACATGGCCCAAAAACGTAGTAGTTACCGCTACAATTACAACTGCTCTGAAAGTAACTGATTACTTTACTTTTACTCAAAAGTAATCACTACAATTACATTTTAGTTACTTTTTTAAAAAACTGCCTACAAGGTGCTGGCCTTGGCTTCTGCACATCTAAGTAGCCTAAAACAACATTAAAAATAAACACACACACACACACAGAGGGTAGTAGAATAGGGTTTTTTTTATCTGTAAGATTAACAGAATCTCACATCCTCCCACCCCACCACACGCAATGGTGATACCACAACACACATATAATTCACTTGAAATCAAATTTTACACTTGAAATGTTGCTTTTACAATACATTTCTGTTATGTTTCAAAAGAACAGGATGCTCAAAGAGCACATCAGACAAAATCTGCTCTCGGCCGGGACAAATCGTACACCCCAGGAAAGAGGAGGGCGTCCTCTACGAGATGTCAGTACGTCCCGCCTGGCCCACAATGTTTGCTGGGTGCAGGGCAGGGATAAGGGCATTGACAAAAATATGCAGAAAAAAATAAGAAACTGAGGGTGCCCACCCCACAATCTGCTCTTGGCCAGGACAAATCATACAGGAAAGTGGAGGATCTATGTGGATTTTTAAAAAAATTGTATTGGTCTTCCCTGTTACTTACTTTTTATAGCTCAGTTATTATTTTTAAAAGCCATTGATGTTGGTGACAGAAGGACTTGCGGCAGGGTCAACAAACAATGATTTCTTGAAGATGTAATTTCATAGATGATACTCTAAAGTATGCATGGATGGCATCTCATAGAACACACTCTCCCAGATGCATGGAAGTATAATATGTGGTGCCCCAAATCATCTTTTAGGATGGGCACTCCCGTTTCTTATTTTCTTTCCTCTACATATTCACTATTTTTCTAATACATATATGCCGTTGTCTGTAGCATACATACAAGAGAAGCGCTGAACTGGGTAGGAACCCTCTCCTGCATGCATGGGTGTATGACTTGTAGTGCCCAAAGCATGTTTCGGGGTGGGAACCCGCAGTTCCTTATATACATTCTACATTGCTTGTTGTGCATAGATGTACATATCTGTTTCATGTGTCCACAAGTAAATCCATTCCAGGCAGGACACAGTGGCATCTCATTGAGGACACTCTCTCCTTTGCTCAGGTGAATGATGTTTCATGGCCCACAGCAGATTTTGGAGTGGTCACCCCAAATTACATATTTTTCTCTACTTACTCTTCATTATTTTAGTTCTGCACAGATGACCTTATGGGTGCCCTGCACCCAGCAGAAACTATAGGCCAGGTGGGAAGTACTGGCATCTTGTAGACGCCACCCTCCCCCTTCCTAGGATGTATGATTTGTCATGGCAGCAGGGGTGCAGTTGTCCAGTAAGTTGCCCCTTACTTTTTTGGGAGCAGGGTCCCTATGTCTCCAGCATCATATGAGCTGATCGGCATGGAAAGGGAGTGTGTTAGCCACTGAGAAGAGTCTTCTAATATGCTTCCTTGTCCTTTCCTGCTGATTGGAGCCAATCAGAGTGAAAGGAGGTGAGTCACCCACTGAGAAGACTCTTTTCAGTACCTAATACTCTCCCCTTTCATACTGATTGTCTCCTAGGGACATCAGTTGTTATGGGAGTAGGCATTAACAAGAACCTCATTCTCAACCCAGGAGCAAAATAAGGGGAGAGGGGGGGACTGGCTGTGGCTGATACGATCATGAAGGGACCTTGCACTTCTGAATTTGCCACTATACTACTGCCTGGCACAGTGCAGATTTTTGGGTGGGCACCCCTAGTTTCTTATTGTTTTCTGCATATTTTTGTCACTTTGGGTTGTACATATATGCACTTATCCCTGTCCTGCACCCAGCAAAAGCTCTGGGCCAGGCAGGACGCACTGGCATCTCGTAGAAGACACCCTCCCCTTCCCTGGGGTGTATGAGTTGTCCAGACTATTGGGTGGGCACACCCAGTTACTTATTTTTTATGATTTTATGATATCATTATGCATTTATGAGCATTTCAGAAGCCTGATAATTTTGATTGAATAAATTTGTTGTTATTCTTGACAGGGAGAGTCCCCAGATCACTGCGATATATGATATGGGGTACTCCAACATATATTTTGGAGTTTAGAGACATGTTAACTTTGGCTTGGAGTTACTGTAGCTGTGAACTTGGAACTAGGAACCAACTTCAGCATCATTATGTTATCTGAAACTGATGGGAGTTGTAGTCCAACAACATCTGGAGGGCACTATGTTGAAGACCCAACTCTCTTCCCACCTACCCATCTGTTTCAAACACATCCAGAAAAGTATGTCTCTTAAATTCTATGTCTGACAGTGCGTTCCTTTCAGAGGTAAAAATTAATCTGCAATCCTATATACTTATCCATTTAACTCAATGAGGCTTAATTTGGAGCAGACATATATAGGACTGCACTCTACCAGAATACATTTCAGGGACTATACTTTATCAATGCTGTACCAACTACAACTACCAACTGCTGCTTATGTACATATATTATCTCAGCCTAAGCTACCTCACAGGGTTGTTGCAAAGATAAATGGGGGGAGAGAATGGCAATGGTGATGGCATTCACAAATCAAAAATAAATCTGGGAAGGGGGGCACACACAAGTAATAAGATGTCTGACAGATAGAATGTTAACAGGTGAAGCTTTCCCCATAATTGCATTTCCATACAAAAAAGGCTTACTCCATTTAATTTCTACCTGCCCCACAGCTGATCTCCTGCAATGCCACCCCTAAACCATGCAAAGAACTCAAGTTAAAAAACAAACACAACAGAATTTGGGCAATTTGTTTTTAAAAAAAGAACATCTGTAACAGTAAGAAATAAGACATTCTCAGGCAAAAAGAAGTTATGAGACAGTAGACATAAAAACCCACACACAAAGCATTGACAAAGAGCAACAAAAATACTCTGGCATGAGCATTTTCACATTTTAAATTTTTACTCATCATTGTTTTTGCTTATTTATTGCCTTGGGCCAGTCCCTAACTCTCAGCCTAACCTACCTCACAGGGCTGTTGTGAAGATACAGAAGGCAGAATTAAAATGGGAGAAAAAGGAAACTAAGGCTGCAGTCCAATACATGTCTACTCAGAAGTAAGCTTTATTTGGTTCAATGGGACTTACTCCCAGGTAAGTGTGTACTCAATACACACTTGCCTGAGAGAAAGTCCCATTAAACTCAGTGGGACTTACTTCTGAGTAGACAGGTACTGGATTGCAGGTTAGTCCTTGTATTACATGCATCAAATTTTACTTGCCTTAACCAGATTGATGCATCTTTGTGCTATAAAGGGTCATATTTTTCTTTCCCCCCCCCCGCAAATTGGTACAGCTTCATCCAGTCCTCATGTTGCCTAATTAGTGCAATCCTATACCCAATTTGATTTACCTGGGAGTAAGCTGCATTAAACATAAAGAGACTTACTTCTGAGTAGACTGGTATATATTGTACTGTAAGTCAGCTATACAGTCATTTTTAACAAGTGCCTGTTTGGAACTCTTTGCATTTGCCATGGGGAGAAGGATTTACACAAAAGAGCTTCCAGGGAATATCTTCCTTACAAGACGAAGATGCCATTCTGCTTGTTAGGAAAAGGAAGGGCTGGAAACAAAGCAGCAGCTCTTTAGGACCCTGCTGCAACTTCTGCCTGCCACCCTGAAGCCCTGCTTTCTCCGCTGGTAAGAGAGGAAGCTTTGCGCGCCAAACACACACACATTGTTGTCTCTCACCTCTGCAGCCAGTTCTTCATGCCCATTTTACTAATGCCTCTTTGCTCTCCAGCTCTTTTCTCCCTCACTCTATTTTTAAACAATTGTTTTCTCAATCCCATTTCGCTCTCCACCTCCTCTCTGGTCGCACAGAAGCCCAATTGGAAGCACATGGTTTTTATCCACAAATCAGAGGAGCCGAAGACTTCCCCTGCTCCCCCCCCCATAACGTCGCTGGAAACGTTAAAGTTACAGCTCAAAAGTAATGAAGTTACTCCTCGTTCTATTACCAGCAAAATGTAACAAAGTTACCCATTCGTTACTCAAAAAAGGAGTGAATTACAAGTAATTCGTTAATTCTAACGAGTTACTTCCAAGCTCTGGTGAAGACAGCCTTTTAGGTTTCAAACTGGAGGTTTTATTCTATTTTTATTTTGGCTGCATTAACAGTTGAATCTGAAACTGCAGTATGATGCAAAATTAGACCGATTACAATATGTTGCTACTTAAGCAATAACTCTAGCTGTTGGAGAAAATAAACTTGGCCTATCCAGGATGCATGTGTTCACCTTTCTATGCTTAAACCACTCCACTTAAGGAACGGTGGACATGGTCAATTAAAAACATAGAGCACACATGCTAGAATTTGTCACCTCCCATTGTTTTATTTGTGCAAACTGAGACACTCTTCATGTCCACTGGAGACTATTCTGCAGAATAGTCAGTGCCATTATTCCACAATTGTTTTTCAAGTTTTGTTTTTTAAATTATGCAGTGTTTGAAATGAAAATGAAAATAATTTACTGTAGGAAACTTCACTAAAATTGCAAAGTAAATCAAACATATTTAAAGTGAATATCAGAATGATATCAACTGTCTTAATATTGTTGCTTCCTCCTGCTAAAACAAGATCAGCACAGCACATCTTCTGTCATTTGGGCTGATTGCAGGTGTTGCCACCACTCACCATATGGTCACAGGAACATGCTATCAAATTCTTCCAAGCTACACAAGAAGTGGATTGGACTGTGAAAGACCAACCCAAATTATGTCTGCATTTTGACCAATTTGTAGGGCAGTACAATATGTCAGAGAGGAGGTCAGGTCTCCTGCTCCCCTGGTGCATTCACTATAGCTGCCCTATTTCCCTGCTTTTTAAAGTTTGATAGAAATATGTTTGCTATAGGTACATTCTTAAACCGCAAGGTTTTTTTGCCTATTAGTGAATCTATATGTGCACTGGGAAGAGATATGTTTTCCACATAGTTTAATAATGGAGATAATTTTCATCTATTGATTGTGGAATCCCCAGGTCCTGACCTATAGTGTAGGGATCATTAGCTTAGAGGTACTGATTCATGTTCCAGATTAGAGATCTTCAATTTTGCCACTTGAAAATGGAAAGAATTTGGAGCTGAAAAAAACAGTGCAGTTGTCTCTGACTCATTTTGAGCTTTCTGCATTATGGGATTTCTCCTATTAAGCAAGTGATGCAAATGGAAACATATATAGCAAAAGCCAGTATCAACACAGGTGCCTTTGACTTCAGCTAAGCAGACATTCAACCTGGAAGAAAGAGTCTGCTGCTTTCAGGAACTGGCTCCAACTGCTAGCCATAATTTCCCACCTATTATCCTAAGAGGTAGTATATAAACAATTAAGTTCCAGCCCCATGTCTCAAAAGCATATGCACTTATCATGATGCATTAACATTAAAATGACTGTCTACTTATGAAAATTAAACTTATGGTTGGGTCATGCTCTTTTATGACATTTTCATTACCACCTTTATGATTCAGCAAGGGTGCTTTTGAACACGGTTCATTAAAATGATCGTTTTTTATGGTTGTCTGATGGCATACAGTTGGATGTTAATCCAAATAGGCATTCAGATAAATTAAAAGCACTTAATAAGGGGCAGACTGCATGTGGCTGTTAATCAAAAGTTTAGGCGGGCTGTATTTTCAAGAGGCTTCTCCTGTTTGCTCTGCTGAACGGTATTTATTTATTTGTTTTAAGTGAGTCCTCAACTGTTTCCTTTCCTAGACTCCAAGTCATCCAATACCAATTAAAAGTCATCCCCAAGACCAAATAACCCTTAAATAACATAATGTTGACACACGATACAGTGGTATATCCAGCAGGACTTTCAATTATTTGAAAGTGAGTACACATGGGTTTCTGGAACAGAACCGAAGAACCAGAATACACATTGTACTTACCACATGAAATACAACCTGTATGTGCTTGTTCAGAACTATGAAGGATCCCTCTCACCTTCTTCCCAAAAGGTAAGGACTTAGGGCTTAAGGTAACTGAATACAAAGAAGTCCACAGAGCAAAGTTTCTCCTCACCTCCTCCTCCTTTGTCTGAAGTCAGTTTATTGTATCAGAGTCCCAGCAGGCAGTGACCAAAGGGAGGGTGTGGACACTGAAGCGGTTGGATGGTGCACTGTTGTTTAAGGCAACCCAGGTCCATGCAAGATCAAATACAGGAGCCAGAACTGTAGGCAAAGAGAAGCTGAAAGTAAACCTAACTGAGAGAGACACCTACTGGGAGTTTGCTATACCAGCAAAGCTCAGGCTGAGACTGAAAGATTATATGCTTGTAAAGCCAGACACACACACCCTTGTTATCATCAGCTGAGCTGCAAGATGCATCTGGTGTGTCCTCTTGTGCAGACAGAGTAGTCTTGAGGTCTCTTTGCAGCAAGGCAAGCACCCCTCTGCCAATTCTGTATCTCCCACTAAGCCTACTTTTGTCTTAATTTCTGGGGGTCTGAGAGGTGAAGGGAAGGGAGTCTGGATCTGCAAACAGCTCGTCTGGGGTCCCAGACAAAGTGTCTGACTGGACAAGCTGGGATGCTTAATAAGTTTCTCAGGTGTGTTGAGGCTCTCTGTGGGGTCCTAAGTCTCTCCCTTGGATGACATTTCCTCAGGGTCCAGGATAAATTGGCTCCTGGTATCCCTACAGTCCCCTGCCCATACTCAAAACTCCTCTCCAGGGGATCAGTGAGCATTTCTGAACAATGTGGGTTGGGGATGGGGTGGGAGGAATCAACCCAAACTCAGCAGAGGTCCATCTAAATTTGAGTGATTCTATCATCACCAGTAACTCCACATGTCCCATCTCACATTGTTCAAGAGGATCCCTGAAGAGGCGTTTCAGCACAATGAATGAGAAACTTTCCTTCCACGTATTTCCTGTCATTCTCTTATCTTAGGATCCAAGCCAATGGCTTAAAGCCAGACCCACAGGCACAGAGAACCCACTGACCAGCTCTGTTGCCTCTGGTGGGTAATTGTCCCTAAATCCCTCCCAACTACTAGAGAAGATTGGCCACTGGAAATATAGCAACAGAGTTGACCTGTGGCTCCTCTTTCTCTGAACCTAAGAATTTAAGATTCTCCTTTTTTTGTTTGTAGGAAAGGAAATATGTACATCAGGGAACCTGCAGAGTTTGACAATGACAGAACCTGGCTGCTTTACATGTCGTACGTGTAACATGAGGTCCAGGTTTAAGAGCTCCTCTGTTCTGAGGGATCTTTTCAATGGGAGCTTTCTCCACGTGAATTAATTTGAGATTTCTTCTACTTAGTTTCTTTTCAGCATTGAAGCAAACACTAACAAGCCATGGTGTTACTACTAATGCATACTACTTCCAATAATGGAGGCCGTGCACAACCATCATGGCTAACAGCCATAGATAGCCTTATCCACCATGAACCTGTCTAATCCCCTTTTAAAGCCGTCCAAGTTGATGGCCTTTACTACCTCTTGTGCGAGCAAATGCCGAAGTTTAACTATATGCTACATGAAGTAGATATTTTTCTCCGACCTGACTCTCCCTCCATTCAGCTCCATCTGATGACCTCAGGTTCTAGTATTATGAGTCAGGGAGAAAATTGTCTCTCTACACACTTTTTCCACACCATGCATACCTCTGTCATGTCCTCTCCTTCCTCATTTTTTCCTAAACTGAAATAAATAATGTTTTCTTATGTTGATATAAGGCCCTTTCTGAAGGAGACCAGGACAGCGCACAACTTGGTAACAACACAATAATTTACAACAGTAATTAAAACATCTAAAAAACTGCAGCACACTAGGTCAACATTTTCATCGAACTACCCACCATGACCCCAAGATCTCTTTCCTGGTCAGTAACTGCCACCTCATACCCCACAAGTATATATGTGAAGTTAGGATTTTTTGCCCCACTGTGCATCACTTTACACTTATGGAATCGCATTTGCCATTTTAAAGCCCATTCACCCAGTTTGAAGAGATTATTTTGGAACTCCTTGCAATCCCTATTTTTTTCACTACCCTGAATATTTTGGTGTTGTCAGCACATTTGGCTTCCTCCAGATATTTTAAGAAGATAAAAAGCACCAATCTCAATACAGATTTTTGGGGGAACACCATGTCCTATTCCCTCCATTGTGAGAATGAAGTTTATTCCTGCTCTGTTTTCTGTTCTTTAACCAATTACTGACGTATACAAGGACCGTATGCAATGTCAACTGGTTCACTCCAATCTATATGCTTGTTGACACTCTCAAAGAACTCTAGAGCATTAGTGACACTGGATGCACCCTTGCAGAAGCTATGCTGGTTCTGTTTCAACAAGACTTGTCCTTCTATATGTTTGGCAATTCTGTCTTTAATAATGCTTTCCATCTGTTTTTGCAGAACAGATGTTAAGCTAACGGCCATTTACCAGTGCTCAGTTATGCAGGCTGATCTTCAGGACAATTTTTTGTTAGAAGCTAAGAAATTTCACATTTGAGTTATTTAAGAATGTTTGGATGGATGCTATCTGGACCTGGTGATTTCTCCATTTTAAATTTATCAATAATTCCTAGAACTTCATCTCTTGTCATCACTATCTGGCTCAGTCTCAGATGCCCTGAGAAAGTTACATCAGGAAGAAGGAAGTGCCACACATCTTCCACAATGAAGACAGTTGCAAAGAATTCAATCAGCTTCTCTGCAATCTCCTCTCCCTCCTTTAGCAGAACTTTGACTTGTCATGCAAAGGTTCAACAGCCTCTATATCTGGTCTCCTGATACTGATGCATTTAAAACCAAAAATATAAAAATATTTTTGCATCCCTTACTGTCTGTCTGCATTTCTTTTGCCAAAGTTTGTGTTCCTTCTTGTTCTCATGTGGACAAGACTTCCTGCCTCTAAAAACTTCCTTGATTCTGCTTGTTAACCACAAAGGCATTCTCTTGGGCCTGGTAGTACCTTTCTTAATCTGAGGCATACATTCTAGCTGTACTTCTATTATTGTGAGTTTGAATAACCCCCATCACTCTGGAGAGATTTGACACTCTTGACTGTGGCTTTCAACTTACTTTTTGCCAATACCTTCATTTTAAAAAAAAGATATTGAAGTCAAAGTAACTATGTTGGACTTTCTTGGAAATCTTAAAATGCAATTTGAATTTGATACCAGGGTAATTTCATAGTGAGCAACATAATATTTGCAGCTTCTTTACATAGTACAGTAGGGCCCCTCTCATATGGCAGGTTCCATTCCAGGCCCCCGCCGAAAAGTGAAAACCGCCAGAAAATGGGGCCCTACTCAGCTGTGGCACAGGAGCTCCCCACCCTACAGCTGATCGCACGATCATCTGTAGCGCAGGGAGCTCCAGCTGCCACGCTCCAGCTGACAGGGATCAGCTGCAGTGCATGAGCTCCCAGCGCTACAGCTGATCAGCTAGAGAGTGCAATCAGCTGTAGCATGGGGAGCTCGTGTGCTACAGCTGATCCGTCAGCTGGAGTGCGCAATCAGCTGGAGCATGGGGACCTCACGCACTCCAGCTGATCGCTGTCAGCTGGATCAGGGTGGCTGGAGCTCCCCGTGCTACAGCTGATTGCCCGACTGGTGCCGCCGTATTATCAGAACACTGAAAAGTGGGGCACCGACAAGCGGGGCACTACTGTATTTTGTGTTTTAGCTGATATTATTTAAACTCCAATTAACATTAAACTATCTGAGTTTTAACTGGACTGATCTCCCCTAGAAAAATAATCAACAAATATGCCACAGGTAGTTTAAACACTTTCATGTTATTGTGTTTTAAAATGTGTGTCAAACATAATGGTTTTGCAACCTCAATAATTTATCTGCAACCTGGAAAACTGTATTCTCTAAAAGTCTGAGTAATAATAATAACAAAAATCCACCTGCAGCAGTATACATAAGAGCTATTGTTTTATGGACAAGTGTCAAACTTCTGATGTTTATTGGAAACTGTGGAACATAACATGTGACAGTTCATTCACAGACATCTATAAATAATCACCTCCAAAGTATGACCCTGTGCTTTTGACACTTTACTATGCATTCATAAGTTGCAGGGCAGCATCAAGTCCATGTGGGAAGTTGTAATCCTCATGGTAATTTACACTTCGCTGTGGCAACCCCTAATGATTTGTTCTTTTCAACCCAACCTTTATCATCATTTGGAGGGAAGACAAATGTCATGGAAATTCCTTTTTTTAAGAAAAGGAGTTCTTATTATCAAATATGATCATCAGACTAATTTCCATGATCATCGAACAAATTTTCATACGACATTTTGTTTTCACAACAAATTTTGGCCAAAAAAAATTCTTTTCAATTTCCTGTGGGGATCCAGGTGGGAAGTGAAGACTTCAAGTCACCACACTCTGACAATGAGGACTGGGAAGAGGAGCAGGAGGAGGGGACAAGCAGCAGGGAAAGTTATCAGAGTGCACACATCCCAGTCACCTACACTTTGACTCCCCCCGCTTCTGCCCCCCCTGGAGTGCAACCAGAGCTGTCGGAGACTGTTCTGTTACAAACACCCCCTGCTCATCCGCCCACAGCTGAGGCGCCTCCTGCTTCACTTGATATTTCCCAGCCGTGCACCCTGCAGGTTTCCAGGGCCAAGCAAGCTGACCACCCACAACCCTTGGAGGGAGAAATTGAGAGCCAGCCCCTTACACCCCATGCGCGCCAGCAGCAGAACAGAGAGATTCAAATGTCCTTAAGGAGGAGCCAACGGCTTAGTGCAAAAACCCAGACTTCTTAAGGGGGCGCAGGGGAGGGGTTTCTTTGCTGAGTCAACGTCATAGTGTTCCGAAGGCATGCTTAGTCAGAGCTAGTCAGGGGAAAAGTTCCTAGAAAGCATAGTTAGATTAATGAGGCAAACTGCTTTTGATGTAACTGTAACTTTAATAAAAAGAGAAAAAAATCCCAACCGCATCTGGGACTGGATCTCTTGGTTTCAGGCAAGACATTTCCCCTTCTCAAACTGAACAATAAAAAAGTTGCCAACTGACGCCAGTACTTCCATGCTTTCTTTCAGGGGTAAGCTCGGTATTGACTGAGGCCCAAGCCCTGAGCCAAAATGGGCCTCTTTGGAGACTTTTGGGCCTTGGCCCAGTTGGGTTCAGATAGTTCCAGATTGCTACAGGTCGGGTACAATGCCCCAGAATAATTTGGGGATATCAGAGGGTGGGACATGAGGGGTGAGCGACAACATCCAATGCCAAGAGCCAGTCTCTGGAGCGAGGAGGCCATACAGAGGCTGCCAGAGAGCCCCCTAAACAATACCAACCTCTTACATGGCTGTTTGACAATCTCTTCCATAACCTCCCTTCAAAGCTGACAGATAAGTGAAGAGGCCGGTGATGCACAAGCCTAGGCCTAAGGCCTGGCCTTGCTTCTGCCCTGCTCAGGCTCTTGCACGATCAACAAGATTGATAGTGATCCTGCAAAAGCAACTATAGGCAGGAGGAATCTTTCCCCCATTGCTCCAGGGGTTGCATGCCACTGCACAGATACACCCCACATTGGGTTGAAAGTGGTTCTCGCATGGTGCTCATTGCACTTGCCTGCTTTGGGGAGAGAGAGGAGGAAACATAGTGTCTCCTCCTTCTCCCCCCGATCATATTTTAATTAAGAAAAAACTCCTTGGCCATCCCAAAATAACTCCAGAGATGGGTCTGGAGTGGGGTGGGTGGTCTCAGCTTCAGGACAGGGTGGATTGGTCCTGCTCGGGGCCCACAGATTAAGGCCACAGGGCAGATCTGGAGGCCTAATAATCACATTTTCCATATTCTTTCCTATGTTCATCACGTTTATTTAAACTTATGTGAAAAATTAATCTGTGTTCAAGGCTGCCTTCAACCTTTTACAGGGTTGTACTTCTCCCTGAGGCAAGGCAAGAGACATTCAGCTCCTGAGGTGATTTTTTGTTTCTCTAGATGAGCACACCTATTCAGTCTACCTAGGGAGAGCCAATCAGGACAGGCTTGCCTCCATGATACATCTGAGAGGAACCTGGTAGAAGCTTCTACATGTTTCAAGAAAGGGGGTGGGAGTCTAGGAGAGAAATATCAAATCTACACTTTTCTATACCACACCCAGCTTGAGGTTTACAGATAATTAATGTAAAAAGTTCATAGAATCATAGAATAGTAGAGTTGGAAGGGACCTATAAGGCCATCAAGTCCAACCCCCTGCTCAATGCAGGAATCCAAATCAAAGCATTCCCGACAGATGGCTGTCCAACTGCCGCTTGAATGTCTCCAGGGTCGGAGAGCCCACTACCTCTCTAGGTAATTGATTCCATTGTCATATGGCTCTAACAGTTAGGAAGTTTTTCCTGATGTCCAGTCAAAATCTGGCTTCCTGCAACTTGAGCCCATTATTCTGTGTCTTGCACTCTGGGATGATTGAGAAGAGGTCCCAGCCCTCTTCTGTGTGACAACCTTTCATGTACTTGAAGAGTGCTATCATATCTCCCCTCAGTCTTCTCTTCTCCAGGCTAAACATGCCCAGTTCTTTCAGTCTCTCCTCATAGGGCTTGGTTTGTAGTCCCCTGATCATCCTTGTTTCCCTCCTCTGAACCTGTTCCAGTTTGTCTGCATCCTTCTTGAAGTGCGGAGACCAGAACTGGACACAGTATTCAAGATGAGGCCTAATCAGTGCTGAATAGGGGGGAATAGTTCACGCAATTTGGAAACTATACTTCTGTTAATGCAGCCTAATATAGCATTTGCCTTTTTTGCAACCACATCACACTGTTGGCTCATATTCAGTCTGTGATCAAGGACAATTCCAAGATCCTTCTCAAATGTCGTATTGCTGAGCCAAGTATCCCCCATCTTATAACTGTGCATTTGGTTTCTTTTTCCTAAGTGTAGTTATTTAATTACTAACTATATTAACATAACTATATTATCTTTCTTCTAAGAGCAATAACTTACATTCACCCTCCTCTTGTCTGGCTTGGCTTTAGACTGCAAGCTTCTTGAGGGCAGGGGCCTGTCTCTTTTTGTAAAACTCTATAAGATGCCCTTCACTTATGATACAAATAATAGACCTAATATTTATTAAATTATCAGCAAAGGTATTGTGACAGTCCAAAAAGGGGATTTAAATTACACACATGACAACACATGTATGCTGTGTCAATTGCACATTGTGGTGTTATGTTGATCACAGGTACTGTTGCATATAGAACACACTTCAGGTTATATCTCATCACATTTTCTTAATGCTAACAAACTCAAAGAAGAGAATAAACTTAAAACTTAAAGATTTTTCATTAGTACGGTGGGGCAGAAGTCTGTGCATTTGTGACCAACATAACATGCTCAACCAAAGTATAATTTATTGTCCTAAGCTCATCTGATTTTATTCCTAACACAAAACTTATCAGTTTACCAAATGAGAAAACAAAACTATCAATACAATAAAGGGTCGTTAACCTATCGCCTATTTTCTTTGACAAGTCTTTAATTGAAGATTAGGAAAAGAAATAGAGAAATTCTGAGTCATCTTGCATGCCACACTTCCTGTTGTTTTGCTCAAGCGTAAAATGCCATTTTGAAATTTTTTTACTAGACAATGAAATTATCTTTAAAATGATACAGAACATGAAAATGAAAAATGGGTCTGTAGGTTGGCATTTCATGGAATTACCCAGCACTGTCATCATTATCCTAAATCAATTCAACAACAATTACATCATGTGCACCACTTGAGATCAGTAGAGGTGTTCAGCACCTTGGACAGCCCCTTGAAAGTTCAGACGAAAACCAGGAGCACACTCACTGCCCCACTGACATCGGAGCCACCAGTCTCCACTGCTTAAGATTAAGTCCAGTGTTGCCAACCCTCTAGTTGGTTCCATGGCCAACTGTTCTAGAGTCATTTAGGGTATCTAAAAATTTTACTGCTTTGTTGTGACTGGAATATGCATTTTCCTAGTCTGTGAGGATAACTAACTGAATTCACCCATTACTGCAACCCTTCTTCCTTTGGATGTCTCTTTGATGTCATCCTCCATCTCAAGTTCACCAAGGTCATTTTGGAGAGGGGGATAATAGTATAGTTCTATTACTAACTTACTCTTAGGGCTTGATATTGCTACCACAGTGATTATGTGGAATAGTTTTCACCATTTTTCATCCAGAGTGGCACCACATGCAGTACGCCCCTCTCTGTCTTTCCAGTAAGAGTCTGTAATCCAGAGACACCTGTGCTCCACTTGTTCTCTCGATTCCACTAAGTTTCTCCTTAAGTCCACTATAGCTATGCTCTCCTTTAAGCCAAGCACTCAAGTTTTCCCATCCTGGCCTAGAGGCTTCTAGTATTAGCATAAACACTCCTATAGATGGTGTCACTCTCCAAATGTCTCTAAAGGGATCACGTTCCTCTTCCTCAGGGTAACATTCTCCTTCCCAAGACCTTCATTTTCTATGACAGTAGAGGAGCTGTTATCCTGGGAGTGGGTCAACACTATTGCATCCCTCACCTACCAACTTCTCCAGGTCAGACACCTTGGTCTATACAGAACTAATCTATTCCCTAAGTTGAGGATCTCATTGCACTAAACACACACTCACAACCTCTGTCCAGCAGGCAGATAGTGATACATTTGACATTCTATACAACACACTAGAAAATCTCCATAACATTGGTGCCGTTCTACCTGCATGCCTGCTCCTGTTTATTGAATTTATTTTTTCAGGAACTTGGGATATGTTAGGTCAAAAATGGAGGAGGGTAACATACTCTGGCCCCTTTGCCTTGAAACCAAACTCACACAGCTGCTTAACTCACTTGTTGTGATGCTTTGTCACAGAAGCCAAAACACTTTGTCAGCTGGGGATCCCCACTTACTAGCAGAGCAGTTGCCACCTCTGCCCTGTGTATAAAAACCACTCTCATACTGAAAACACTCAAAGACATCTAACTCATTATCAGAAAATGACAGTTGGGCAGGTCACCCTACCTAAACATCTCCAAGATGACCCTTGCAATCAGCATAGTAGCAGCTTCTCTTCCTTCCCTTTCTGCAACAAAAAATCAGACTAACCTCATATAGTAATGAAGACAATTTTTTTTAAAAAAATAGCAAACTATTTTTGTGTGTTTAATTTTTTTTCTGGTTGTTTGCCTAAAATGAATGGGTAAAGGATGAAGGAACTCCCTGCAATACGTTGAGACTGGGGCTCATGGCACAATTTCCCTTAAATTGAGCCCAATGTTTTTGTGGGTTAGTCGGTTTGTTTTTACACCCCAACCAAGCTGAGGTTAGGGCTCCTTCTGTCCTTTCTTTTAAGGCAAATGGGCAATTAAAATCATTAGTGGACTTATTCATCGATTTATTCACCAGGCTGCACTAGCACCTGAAAAACTGTGATGAAAATAATTGTATAAGTGAGATTGTGACTTCAATCAGTTTCAGTTGTGATCTAAGTTTGAAACATTCTGATACATACATGAGATCCATTTCAAAAGTCACCTCTTCAAAAACAAGCTTAACAGTACCAGTGTGACAGGGAAGTAACCAATCATTGACTTCTTTGTATTAGGATGGCTGCAGAAACTCACCCCAATTACAAAGGTACTGGACAAGACAAAAAAACTAAGAAATATTTCCAAAATTCTGAATTATCTCAAGTCTTTTTCTGCAAAACAAGAATTCTGGGTAATGCTGTGAACCTTAATCCCACAAATGAAGCTGTAACTTTCAACTGCTATCAGTGTTCCTGATTTTCTATTAACTTATGAAATCAAATTGTCTCCTGCTAGTTTTACATATCACTTAAGGCAGTTTGAACTCCTGAATCAAAATAATTTGCAACTACCTACTCCTTGATGCCATTGGCATGTGAAGACGACAAGATGACACCTTAATTTTCATCAGATACAGTAGGCTGACAGTTGTCTGAAGGGATGTTTGCTCATTAAACTGAACAAATGCAGAGTGTGCACGAATGTAGGATCAAAATGGGCTGTTTTGCATTCTATGTATCAAAGGAGGGGGAGAAAATCATTTAAAACTCCTGTTCAAATCAAGCAGATGGGTCAGGAAAGAGTTATCATAGATAAGGGTGAGTGAGCGAAAATTAATGAAGCTATTTCTCCCACTCCAACCAAAAGCGCTCCTCCTTCCTTCTGAACAATATATGAAATCACCATGTTAAATTTTCAGGTTCCAAAACATGTTTCCTTGATTTGATATATATTAGGAGTAATCCCACTGCCACTTGAAACAGGAACCAGTAATAAGATGGAAGAGATAAGATAATAGCTATCATTTTTCTTTAGACCTTTATACATCGTGGAATTTAAAACAGCAAGCAAGACAGGACTTGCCAAGCATTTTTTTTTTCAAGGGCACTAGCGCACCATGGATTTGGACTGATAACCCCTTGTTTCACATTGTGTTTGAAAGATGTGACCTAGGTCTGACCTAAAAGCTTGACAGAAAAGGCTTACAAGCAAGGGTAGAGATCCTCTCGCCTTGGGTCCCGAATGTGTCCCTCCAAACCTCTCTATCTGCCCTTGGGGATTCTCCTCAGGCCATGGTTATAGAAATGGAACAACAACAATAATTTCTCATTGAAAGTGGAACTTCATGTGCTAGCCTTGCCAAGCAGTTTTTATTTTTATTCCATTGGGTGGTATATGGCTTCAGGGTTAAGAACTTTGACTTTCAAAACTTCATCAAGCATTCAGCTGATGTTTGCCTAAGACAAGTTTCACATGTACTGTTATCCTAGAGCCTTTCATGCCAATAGCCCTATGTGGACATTCAATGTCTACATACAATGACAATGACACAAGAGACAGCAAAGATGCACTGCCAAGCCCTGCCTTCTCAGACACATCCTCTTTTCTTCAGCCACATCACAGAGGATCCCCATGCAAGTTAGAATCCTGATTCTGCAGCTATGTAAGTACAGTAGGCTCCTTGCTTCAGAAGTTAACCTGCCAACTCATGGAAGATGGGGGTGGGTGGTAGGAGAAAGGGATGAGCTGGAAGGGGCTGGCATGGCAGTATTTCCCCCTCCCCAGACTGCACTTGTGCATAGACACTGAACACCCAAATTAAGTTAACCAAACACCAAAGGCTAGAGAGAGTAGAAGATGTAGCATTTTAAAGACATGATGGATTAATTTTGGAATAAGCTTTCGTCAGCTAGAGCCCACTTTGTCAGATGCAAGATGAAGAGTCAGTTACAAACTGCAGAATCACAAATTACAAACTGATGCAACAAATTAAGTTAAACATTCAAATTGAATTATGGGGACAGAGCAAACAAATACTCAATTTTGATTCATCAGCTGGCAAATGCGCAATTCATTTCCGCCTGAGCCATGATGTTCCATCCCTAATAAAATTATTTAAAGCCTATAATCATTGATCTCAGTTTGCCCGTTGAAACCAAAACTTTCTGTTTCGTAGCAGAATAAGCTTATAAGACTAAATTTAACAGCTGGCTGCTAGCAAGGAATGGATTCTCAATTGCCTGTTCAAGTACAGACCACCTTCCATTATCTTATTTCATCTAACTGGCTAGTTTGTAATAGTCTAGACATTTGCTGCCTGCATTACTATTTTACTCAAAAATGTTCTCTACAAAACCTTTGGTTATATATAGGGCTGAGCTGAAAAGTGGTGGGTTGGGTGTGCTTTTCATAAAAGCTGCAAAAAGTGCGCCTCCTTTTAACAAGTTTTTGAGGACTGTAATTAAATTAGATTAATATTTTCACCAATTCAGAGTAAGGACAACTGGTGATCCCATTGGCTGGGACTGCCCCTATTACTCTTCCAGAAAGCATTCCCCTAATCATAAATTAGATTTATTTATCATCATTAAAAGTCATTGTGCAGCCAATTGGTGAGGTACTGCTGTGACACCATCATATGCAATCACATTCACACCATAATCCCTGATTGACTAGGATTATGTAAACCAGGGATAGGGAACCAGTGGCCCTCCAGATGTTGGTGAACAACTCCCATAATCCCTGATGCCTGATTTAGACCACATAATCCCAGTCAATCAGGGATGATGGGATTATTGAACAACAACATCTAGAGCCTGATGAGAGCTAAGACCAACAACAACTTCTGGAGGACCACAGTTCCCATCCGACATAACCCTTGATCAGGAATTAGTTATTCTGTGCAGGTAACACCATGTAGAGAGTGAGAGCTGGGCTATATGTGATGGCCCTGACTCCCCACTGCCTGAGATTTTAGTGTTGTAGCTCCAGCTCTCTGGAATAAATTACCAGCCAAAATCAGACAGGTGCCTAACGTGATATTTAGGCATCTACTGAAGACATGTTTGCTTAGGAAGGTGTTGTTTCCCTGAAGACCCAGTTATTTATGGGATATCAGTTTTGTGTTTGATGAAATTATTGTTGTTTCTGAAGTTTGCATGGTTTTTTAAATTGTTTGTTGAATTGATTGCTTTCAGATCTTGATGTTTTATTCTGTTTTTAGCTTATTCACCACTTCGAAGGCTTTATGCTGTGAAGTTGTGTATACATTTGTAGCATAAGAATAAGAATAAGAAAATAATAACAAGAATAACGTTATTCTGGGGGCATGCTTGCATAGGGGAAGCCTGCCAAATGTGTACTGGAACCCCAACGCAGCCTCAATAGGGCTATACTAAAAAAGTCCTACTCAAGTGTAGGGATAGTAACATAGCAGTAGAGGATCAGTGCCTATAATCAGGTGTAGGGAAAGGTGAATGTTCTTAGATTATTGAGGTGTCTGCCATTTTGGCCTCCCCCCAAAAGAAACCTTCCATACCAAAAATTGATACAGGAGAACAATCCTGTTCTTCTTAGGTCATGCTCTGACCTAAGAAGCTATGGGGTGGATAACGTGTGGCATCTGTGCCATAAGTAGCACAGGTAAAAGTGGCTATAGCATCACGGGGCAGGAACAAAGGGACCCACAGACCAGGTTGTCACATAAATCCAGGCCATCACTTCTGTTTGTCTCTGCCATATTGCCTCCCATCTCACTAGCTCAGAGTCAGTCACAACAAGGCAAATTAAAATAGCCTGGGCTATGCATGTACTAGCGTGGCATTCTCATATATTCTGGTCTCATGGTAAGCACTTGGCAAGCTGTGTTAGTCTGAGCTGCTGCTCATATGAAGAGACCTTTCATAAGAGATTGCATGCCAGAAAATGTGTTTCATCAAGAGTTTTAAAGAATTAATTTGATTCAGTGTTTGTCATTCATGATGCTTTAATGTACATCACCATGATATTTTTTAGGAGTTACCAGTTTATAAAAACTCTTATTAATAAACAAACAAACTTTGGCTACTGCTTTCGCTTAGAATTTGGCCCAGAATTACTAAGCGAAACTCATCTCTGTATCTTTGCATTTATTGTAGAGTCTGCGGAGATCTTGACACATGAAATCTTCCCTAAGGGCTCCCATCAATTGAGAGATGTAAATTAACAGTACTACAGTGCTGCAGAAGTTTTGATTCTTTGGAAAGTATGTTTTTCCAAATCACCACCTGGCATACCTACCAACTCATGGAAGTCAGATAATTATTAAACTGTTAAACTTTTAACAATGTGCATGTAACTTAATGCATTGCCCCTTGTGTCTGACAAATTTGTATTTGTTCTATGATCTAGTGGAGCATGTGGTTAGAATCCAAATAAATGCTGTAACAGGAAAGGTAGAAGAGATGGCAGGTTATCAAATCCTTCCCCGTGAAAGTTGGTTTTGTAGATAGTTTCCTTTCACAAGACAGAAGAGATATTAAGCTGACACTAGAATTGAAAGGGGAGAGCCTTTCACTTCAATTTCCAGCCCACTTTCTTTTCACTTCTGCTGGACTACAGTCACATGTGTAAAATGACCAATATGAAATAACTCCCAGCAATAGTGAACTTAGGGATTGAGTTCCAAAATGAGTTCCAAAATGAGGCATTCGAGGGAGAAAAAAGCAGGCTTGGGGCAACTCTGAGTTTTGCAGAAGTACAAAAAAAAAAACTCGGAAAAACTAGGTCCAAGAGAGCAGTCTGCTTCCCCCCAAAAGAACAGTTCACATACTGTTGATGGTCAATTGAAAAAAAAATAGAATGGAGTATCCTGGAGGAGGTCATGGCTAGCAGGGTCGAACCATGAAGAGGGTGATAAGATTATACTGCAACAGTTCGTTACAATGCAACACTTGGTTGTAGGTCTCACCTGTTAATCCTAAACTTGGAATCAAAATGAAAATTGGCAAACATATCATTAAAAAAAAAAACTGATAACATGTTGGTATCACATCTTCTTACATCCTGGCCTGCAGGGTAAAAGAGTGCAGAAATTGATAGTTTGGGGGTTGAAGTGGAAAGCAAAAACAACAACTATGAACTCTTCTTTATTAACCCAGGCCCTCTGCAAGCGAATATCCAGTAGTTTATTCCCTGGAATATAATGCATGTTTAGTGGGTCTATACCAGTTGCCATGCATATGAAAATCATGGTGCGCTGAGGCACATCAGAACACTGTGGAATACATCAACTTGAGATTTCCTAGCTGACAATATTGTCCATGTAATGTTCTATATTTCACCCAATATTATATTTCTAGAAGGAAAGTATACCCATGGGAAAGGATTTAGACAGTTATGCACACACACACACACACACACACATTTTATTCTCACACACATATTTTTTAAGTTAACATCTAACCACTGTAAAATGGCACCTGCTATCTGTACAAGACAAAGGCTAGCAAGCAGCGTAAGTTAATTCACCTGGAGTTGGCATCAGGAGTCAACATTGCAGAGTGCATGCCAAGGCACACACCCTAGCAGGGATCCCACTCGTAGCTCTGTTCCTCCTTGCTGTTGCTTCCAGTTCAGCTGCCTGTTCTGCAGCAGTGATTAGGTAGTTAGAGACAGGAAGAAACCTCCATTTGTCTCACTCTTTCCTCCTGGACAGCAGTGTAGAGTGAGCCCAGAGAGCAAGGGCAAGGGCAAGTGAGCAGGCAGCCGTGTCGTGGCCAACCCCATTGGATTCAGACTCAGACTCACTGGTGTTTTTCTCCATTACATTTAATGGGAAATCTCAGTTTAGAATGTTTCATAGTTCAGATTACAGATTATACAGGACCCTGCATCTCTACACAGCAGAACTAGTTATGGCTATTCAAGCTAAGGTGTTGTCGCAGCAATTAGACACGCCCCTGGAGACCTTTTAAATAGGCTCGGAGTGGGCTTTCTATTTGCATGGGGAAAGCTTCTCTTAATGTGACTGCGTGATCAACCCTATGAACAGGTTGAAAAGCTGGCGCTATCTGCTGCCTGTACACCAGCTGGTGTGTCCTTGGTGATGGTGGCAGCAGCACTTCAGTCATATCCTCCTCTAACACTGCCTCTGGTTGAGCTTTCAATTCCTCCTCCTCAGGAGGAGGCACAAGCGGTGGCTCGGATGACAAGGCAGGGCTGAGGGGTGGAACAGGAGCTGGTTCAATGTCAGACAGTGCTTCTTCAGTTGTAACTGGAACTACAGGGGTAGAGTTGTCACAATCTAAATGGCTGAAGACTTCTCCTGTTTCAGCCCCCTCCTGCTGTAGTCCACTGGGCCTCTCTTCCTAGGATGCCATTCTTCCTCTCCTTCTTCTTTCTCCTCCTCCTGATCACTCCACCAGGAGTCTCCCACAGTGGCCAGGACAAGCGGTGACAATGACGAGGGGAGTCTGTTCAGGGAAGAGGGATCCACAAGGCATTTTGTTCAAGGACCACCACGAATAACAGTGAATTCAGCCCTCAGTGTTTGTATATCCTCATGATTTTATACGTATCATATGACCTGAAGAATATGTCCTTGTTAACTCTTAAGGAGCACACTACTGAACTGGGAAAGAGAAACAGAGCCATATGAAGTTAGGTAGATTCAGGGCCTGAAACAAGATCCTGTGAAGGTCCCTCATGGCTTATCATTAAGGAGATTTCTTGAGATCAAAACCTCATTGGGAAAGAGGTGTAGGATGAATGAAGGTCCTACATAACCAAACATCTGGATGGAGACCAATGATTCAATCTCCTGCATGGAGTTCCTCTCTCCAATGAATTACCAACATATTTAGCAGTATCATCCCACAACAACAACAACAAAATGGTCCAAATGTTTTTGCAAGAAAGAATCTGCCCAAGGGTATAATAATAATCTGTTCACATCATTCTTTTCACACATCAGCAAATAAACTCGCCAAGCAAATTATTAGCTTTGCTCTAATATACAGCAGCTAATTATTATTATGTGCTTCCTACAGCTGACCTTAGAAAGCAGGATACAGCTGTTAACTGGCAGCTGATCTGCAAGAACAGCAGATATGCCTTAAGGAGAGCGGCAGGCTATACATCTAAATATTGTACATGGGTGCATCATTAGCTAAGGTAGATCACATAGTCTGTTAATTACAGTGTATCATCTGCATCTAGCACACTGCAACCACCTTCCTCTGGTCAACCTCAAAAACTGGGGCCAGGGAAAGGCAGGGGCAGAAATTGTGGTGAGTGATCTAGGGGCCTGATTTCACACCAGGATAGGACAGGGAGATAGGAGACCCATTTTAACTGGCACAAAAGTGAAGGTAAAATATAGGCCTTGTACATCATGTATTATAGAGTGCTGCCTTACGTAAATGAATGAAGTACAGGAGAAGGCCTTGCTGATGAAGGGGATGGGTGGGTTAATGGTTTTATTTATTTATAAATATATTTATGTCCCACAATGAAATTTTAAAAAATCAAAACGGTAAACAACAAACATACATATACAATAAAAATCACATAAAAACCAAAATCACAGATCACAGGCTGGGACAGGTTTTTTCTTTAATTGTCTACATAAGTCTGGCAGCATAAAGAAGTTTTCAGCAAATATTTATATTGATTATGTTTTGAACAAAGACTTCTTCTAGCTGCCTTCCAAGTACAAATGCCTGCTTCTGGTCTGCTTCACACTCCACCCCAATGTGAAGAGGTGAGACAAGGATCTTGATTTGTATAGTGGCTCAAGCCTTCCCAAAACATACATCTGGGCATGGCAGAATCCATACAAAGCCCTATATAGGTCATCTTATACCCACAGTCGATCACTACATTCTGCAAGTGGGGGCATCCTGCAAATAACATCTTATCAAGAGGTCGGTTCTGAACAACACAGGAAGCGGACCTTTAGTGTAATGGCACCTACCCTTTGAAATTTCCTCCCCTTATGTATAAGACAGGCATCATCTCTGTTATCTTTTCGGCACCTACTGAAGACCTTCCTCTTTCAATAAGCCTTTTAAGTAGAGACCTTATCGCAGTCTATGTTGGAATTGCTTTGTAAGATGCTCCTAAAGCTTTTTTTTTTAAATACATTTTAAAAATATTTTTAAAACATGTTTTTAAAGATTTTTGATATATTTTAAAGCCTGTTTTTGTGATGTTTTAGAGTGTTTTTCTTTGCTGCTCTGGACTCCTACTGGGAGGAAGGGCAGGATATAAATTTAATGAATAAATAAATATATGTTAACATACTGAGATAACAAAATTAACCCCACACTGGTGGAATATTCCATTTCTACTTCCAGCTGCAAAGAATGTGCAATTGTTAGTGAGAGTCACTAATATCAACTCCCTCACTCTCTTTCTTCTCTCAGAGAGTAAATCCTGCTACCAGGCTAAAGTCTTTTCCATATCAGTCATTTCTCTTGAACTTGCAGGTTAGTGTAATTCTTAGGGGCCAACAGGATAAAAAACATTTTTACAATAATATTTGTAGTAATCTAAACAGCGAGAAAGGTAACATACATTTTACTCATTTTCTGAAGCACACACACACACACAGACCATTTCATATGACACTTGGGAAGGCACCAGCAGAAGAAAAAAAGAATTGTGTTCTCAGGGATTTATTTATAATCCACACATATATATATTTATAACCAAATTGCTTTTACCTGGGAGAAGTATAAAAAGGTAATTTACATGCCCCCCATATAAATGAATTGTTTCTTGACATTGTATGCAAATGACAAATAGTGGTACTGCATGTGTGAATTTACTAGAAAGCTTTAATACGCAACGGACACAGGATATTACAGATGGAGCTGGCACCAGGCATGACTGGACCTTTGCACACCAGCCTGCCCTAGGCCCACAGCACCACAGCACCAACACACACACCCCGATACAGGTGGTGCAGGCCTAAAAAGCCCACACACACACCTCACCTACCTCTCATGTTGTTTGAATGATGTGCAGGCATAGATGGAGGTGGGGGCATCAGCCTCTTAGGGAAACCCCCGCCGCCATACTGGGTGATGGCAGGCATGTGTGCACAGCATGCACAACATTCACAATGATGGGAGATGTAGGTGGGGCGTGCATTCAAAGCCAACACTGTCTGTATTTGGAGTGGGGGCTGGGAACTCCCTCTCTGTGATCCATGACAGGGTCAGGTTGCAGGACCCGGCACTGTCACAGATCACGGAATGGGAGTGACACTTTCCCACCCTAAGGAGGGGCCATTCAGGGACCCTCAGCCAGAGCCCAACCTGGCTGTCTTCTGGCACTGACCCTGATTGCAGACAAAAAGAGGAAGGGTGATTGGTATTATCAACAAATCGATTTTCTAGCCATTTTTTTAGAGAAACCACCATCATTAAAATTATATTTATATACTGCCCTGGATCTCCAGATCTCAAGGTGGTTAAAAATAAACTACCCCCAAAAAATGTACAGCAGAATAAAAGCAGAAAACTATATCAACTCCATATATACTGTATACACCATATTCTTTCAGCTACGCATCAGTGATATCTTAATGCTGTGATACGTGTAGGCCAGGGGAGGGAACTTTCGTCTCTCCAGATGTTGCAGAACTACAACTCGCATCAGCCCAACAACCATGGCCAATAGTCAAGACTAGAGCTTGGAAAAGTTATTTTTTTGAACTACAACTCCCATCAGCCCCAGCCAGCATGGCCACTGGATTGGGCTGATGGGAGTTGTAGTTCAAAAAAGTAACTTTTCCAAGCTCTGGGACTGATGGGAGTTGTAGTCTAGCATTATCTGGAGAGCCAAAGGTTGCCCACACCTGCTGTAGTGTACAGAGAGGCATTGGGCTGTGCATTCTAATTTTTTTTTTTAATCATTTGGAAGACAAAAAAGGAAATACTGCACTCATGGTCTAACTCTGTGATGGCCATCTATGTAACTTGGGGACATCACGCTTCAGCCCTCTAAAGAGTTCCACCTGTCCAAAATCACCTCTTTTGAGCCAGCATTAAAAGTTTTGCATTTTGTCATCATGCCCAAGAAATGACTCCCCTCAAAAAAAAAAAAAAGATTTTTCATCTTTCTGGATTTGCTGCTTAAGTCTCTGGGTTGTATAGTCTCTCCAGAAGCAACCTGCTAGCATATTAATATCAAATTGGCAGTCCTTTGTAGTAGTCAGAAAGGTGCTAGCTAGATCCCACAAGGGCTGCATGATCTTCTCCGTACCTAAGAATATTTCATACACTGTGTTACCTGGAGGCAAGTAGAGGAGCAAAGACAGTGTGTGAGAGAAAAAATTCTTAACACTTTTTATACTGCACTTTGCAAGGGAGGTCTGCCCTGGTGGGCTGGGATCCATTCCCTTTCAAAACCTAGTCAGGTTTTTTGGGGGATGGGGGGAATAAAAAAAGGCTTGCTCCCCATATGGAGTAGTTTTATTTTATTTTCCAATTGTCAGACAATTCATGTGCATCCTCTTTCACCGGCACGGATACAAGTACCGATCTCTGGATGAATGAAGCCTGCATTCCATTAACTTCTTTAGGTTTGACCTTGGTGACTCATTTTGTGACTATAAGACATATATTTGCAATTTCATTAGGTAAAGAATGGCATGTTATCTTTGTGAATGCTTTACAATGGAAGATAACTGTCCTAATGCTTGCATTTTTGTCATTCTATTTTTTAAAATGTTACTTTCTTGGAGGGACAGGTATGTCCAAGAAAAGCAAGTCTCAAGTACGTCATGTAGAGCTCACGGGACTACTTTCATGGCTCTTTGCTTTAGATGTTGGTTTACACTCCTCTTCCCCACTTGTTCTAATCTGATTGTTGGTTTGTAACAGGCTGGTAGGTGAGATACTATAGCTATGCCATTGGAACTTGGATCATATATCATATTCTAGTCTTTCGCTCCCTTGCAATTTTACAACAGCAGCGCTGGCACTGGAGATATACGCTTTTATACTGTATTCATCATCATATCTAAAAGTGCCACCAAAATGCCAACTTGACCACAGTAGTGGTCTTACAGCACAATCCTGTTTGTATCCCATTGAGTTAACTTATGGTTGCTTAATGCTATAAGGAGCCAAAACATTCTAAAACGAAAGTCAAATGTCTCCAGTGACTTCTACAAGATTTAAGTAGTTCTCATAATAACCCTGCATAGGTCACGTAGGGTGATGGAGCTATTGTTGATGTGTTTGCCCCATGGGGTGGAGCCACAGGAGTTACAGCTATATCCCTGGTGCATCAGAATTGTTGCTTAAAATTGTTGCCCTTCAAAAAGGAATGTGTTGCGCTCACAATAAACACTAGTTTGTAGCACTTCCTATCTCTCCCCCCTTTTTGCAAGCACCATGGGATGGAAGAATCAGGGGAAAATGAACATTTAAGGGGGGAAAGTATAGTAAGGGAGACGTGATAGAGGTGCATAAAATTATCCATGGTTGAGACAAGGTGGATTGGGAGAAGATTTTCTTCCTCTCTCATACTGAGGCCACCTAATGTAGCTGAATGTTGGAAGATTCCGGACAGAAAAATAAAACTTTTTAATACAGTGCATAGTTGGAACTATGGAATTCACTCCCACAAGAGACAGTGATGGCCACCAACTTGGATGGCTTGAAAAGGAGGTTAGACAAATTCATGGAGGATAAAGCTATCAGTGGCTACTAGCCGCAATAGCTTTGTTCCATTTCCATAGCTACAAGCTGCTGTGAATGACACATGGGGAGAGTGCTGATGCGCTCAGATCCCGCTTGTGAGCTTCCACAGACATCTAGCTGGTCACTGTGATAACTGGAAGCTGGACTAGAAGGGCCACTAGCCTGAATGTCCTTCCCCTCCAGAAAAAAGATGTGCCCCAGCTTCTTTGTGGTGGCACTATTTTCCCTTACAACACCTGGAATGACTCCAGGTCTGGGACACTGTGCTCCAGGGCACTGTAGTAGGTACATAATGGTGTTCAGGGCTGCCAACAGATGCTGCTGTTGTTTGCAGCTGCTGCCAAAACAAGAAACAAGCTGTGCTACTGCCAGTGGTCACAGAGAAACCCATCCCTGGGAAACTGTTGGAGAAATTCTCTCCTGTGGAAAAGGTTGGTGAAATGGTATCCGCCACCACCATCCAATTTCTCTGCACCCAAACTGGGTGGAGATGTTCGAGAGGCCATTTATGCACAGTTTTATTAATACCATTGAGAACTCATTGCCCAGAACTTTCAAAAACATCTTTAAATAACATAAATTCAGAGATAGAATCTTTTGCAAACACATCACATACTGACCCATTGCAGCCAAAGACTTGTGTATTAGATGATACAATTTCCAGCCATTTTCTTGCTACAAAATTCAACACATTTTTCATGTACATTATTTCTTTTTGGGGGATGGAGAAGCTAAAGTTATTTTCATTCTATCAAACTTAATACTTTTAGGAGAACAAGTCTGCAGGTTTAGTGGCAAACTCTTGCAACAAAATGTGATTGATTGCTAAAGGAGGTAAAGCAAAATTAGTCATGCCAAGAGTAATCAAAGAATCAGTATAATAAAAGTGCAATTTTTCATATAATGCATAGGGAAATGATTTCTGCACAATCTACAAGATTCACAAGCAATGTGTCTTTTAAATTCAAAAAGCAGAAAAATACAAAGCAGTGAAAACAAAATATATTATAATAAAATTACATTCCAAGAACTGTATTTGCCTTAGAAATAATTTCATTTTTAAGGCTCTGAAAGTGAGATGGATTGAATCCATAAAGGATCATTCAGACCATGGTATTCCCGATATCTATGTAAGGATGGGAAAGTTGGACAGTGAAAAAAGCGGATAAGAGAAAAATCAACTCCTTTGAAATGTGGTGTTGGAAGAGAGCTTTGTGCATACCATGGACTGCGAAAAAGACAAATAATTGGGTATTAGAACAAATTAAACCAGAACTGTCACTAGAAGCTAAAATGATGAAGCTGAGATTATCATACTTTGGACACATAATGACAAGACCTGATTCACTAGAAAAGACAATAATGCTGAGAAAAACAGAAGGGAGTAGAAAAAGAGGAAGGCCAAACAAGAGATGGATTGATTCCATAAAGGAAGCCACAGACCTGAACTTACAAGATCTGAACCGGGTGGTTCATGACAGATGCTCTTGGAGGTCACTGATTCATAGGGTCGCCATTAGTCATAATCGACTTGAAGGCACATAACAACAACAACAACAACAACATGATAGTGAAAAGTGTGCAGAAAATGTCATTACTGGGAACCCATCCAAGTGTTTAAACAGGCAAGGATTACTCTGGAGACACACACAAAGCATATTGGTCCCTATTTATGTGCTCCACATTATCTCTATTTCCAAGACTAATGCCAAATTCATTTTATCCAGCAGCAGAATCCCCTAGAAAACTGATAATTAAAAGGTTTCCCTACACACGCAATTTCAGTTTGTTGAAACATAAAGTCTCCAAATAAAAGAAAACAGAATAAATCAACAAAGACAGGGATTTGGCAGTAGAAATCATTACAAGGTGAGCAATGCATCTTGTGCTTATGTTAATGTTCTTTCTGTAGACCTTTCAAAATGGTTTAAAAGGGTACAATTAAAAAAAGCCAACTTATCCAAAAGGTGACCTGGCTAAAGCACAGAATGTGATAAGAGCTTTGTGGGATACAGTCAGCTTCTGAAGATAATTGCCAGCAAGAGATGTTACATTGATTAGTAGCCTGTGTGAACTGATTGAGTTGAAGATTCTCCTTCATTTTCTCCTACCACTGGTAACCTCACGAATCCATCAAAATCGTTCCTAAGAACGCTTGATTGAACCGTACTTGAAATAGCAAAAAACAAAATATTTCTCATCCTTTATATACCTTTAGGACATACATTATCCATCTACTCTTTACCTGTAAAAGCTTCTAGTTTCTCTAATATGACTTCATTCCTCCCCCCAAAAAAGATTCCCTTAGCTTTTCCTCAAGGACCAAAATGCACACACACATACAGTAAGAAATGTATGTTAGACTAAGCAGGAAACAAAATATTTCATTTGAACAACGTGGCACATGATAAAACAAATATTTTCTGCAAGCTATATCTTGGTGAACCTAGATTGGACCCATTTCCTACTATTCCAATTTCCTACTCCAAAATGCTGGGCAAGGAACTGATTTATTTGTTTGTTTATTTGTTTATTTATTACATTTATATACCGTCCCATAGTCAAATCTCTCTGGGTGGTTTACAGCAATTAAAAACATTAAAAACAAATATACAAATTTAAAAACACATTTTTAAAAAGCTATTTAAAAACACATGCTAAAATGCCTGGGAGGAGAGGAAAGTCTTGATCTGGCACCGAAAAGATATCAGTGTTGGCACCAGGCACACCTCGTCAGGAAGATCATTCCATAATTTGGAGGGCACCACTGAGAAGGCCCTCTCCCTTGTTGCCAGACTCCCAGCTTCCCTCCGAGTAGGCACCCACAGGAGGGCCTTTGATGTTGAGCGTAGTGTATGGGTGGGTTCGTGTTGGGAGAGGTATTCCATCACGTATTGTGGTCCTAAGCCGTGTAAGGCTTTATAGGTTAAAACCAGCACCTTGAATCGAGCTTGGAAACATACAGACAGCCAATGCAAGTGGGCCATAACAGGTTTTATATGTTTGAACCGTCTGGTCCCTGTTACCAATCTGGCCGCTGCATTTTGCACAAGCTGCAGCTTCCGAACCGTCTTCAAAGGCAGCCCCATGTAGAGTGCATTGCAGTAATTAAGTTGGAGGTTACCAGAGCATGGACAACTGAAACGAGGTTATCCCTGTCCAGATAGGGGCATAGCTGGGCCACCAACCGAAGTTGGTAGACAGCACTCCGTGCCACTGAGGCTATCTGAGCCTCAAGTGACAGAGATGGTTCTAGGAGAACCCCAAAGCTACAAACCTGCTCCTTCAGGGGGACTGCAACCACATCCAGGTTGGACATCCACCACCCACTAGCAGAACCACCCACTAGCAGCATCTCAGTCTTGTCTGGATTGAGCCTCAGTTTATTAGCCCTCATCCAGTCCATTGTTGCAGTCAGGCACTGGTTCAAGACATTGACAGCCTCACCTGAAGAAGATGAAAAGGAGAAATAGAGCTGCGTGTCACCAGCATACTGATTACAGTGCACTCCAAAGCTCCAGATGACCGCACCCAACGGTTTCATGTAGATGTCGAACAGCATGGGGGACAGAACTGACCCCTGCAGAACCCCATACTGGAGAGTCCAGGGTGCCGAGTAATGTTCCCCAAGCACCACCTCCTGGAGCCAACCCACCAAGTAGGAGTGGAACCACCACCATGCAGTCCCTCCCACTCCCAACTCAGCCATGGTCGATGGTATCGAAAGCCACTGAGAGATCAAGGAGAATCAACAGAGTCACACTTCCCCTGTCTCTTTCCCGGCAGAGGTTATCATACAGGGCGACCAAGGCTGTTTCCGTGCCAAAACCAGGCCTGAAACCCGACTGAAATGGATCTAGATAATCGGTCTCATCCAAGAGTGTCTGGAGCTGGCCTGCCACCACTCTTTCAAGGACCTTGCCCAGGAATGGAACATGTGCTACCGGCCTATAGTTATTAAGATTTTCTGGGTCCAGGGAGAGTCTCTTCAGGAGTGGTCTCAATACTGCCTCCTTCAGGCAGCCAGGGACCATATATTTGATGCAAGCTTTCACTAAGCTTTGTAACTGGGGCATGCATTTAGGATGATCCAGCGGAGAGAAGACTGATACCTGTCAGGTATGCTTTACATTGGATTCCTGCATTGAGCAGGGAGTTGGACTCAATGGCCTTATAGGCCCTTTCCAACTCTACTATCCTATGATTTATGGAACTTCAGGCACTCCTCAGCATTGAGCACTGCAGGGCAGAAAGTCTCACACCAGCCACAGACTAGTCCCTTGGCCACTAGTTGAGGATGAACACTTGGCCTATTTAGTTGTCCTGATCTTCAAAGTTATGTAGGAAACTTAATGGAAACGTTATCCCTGTGACCATCATCCCAAAGGCAAACTAAGAGCAGCAAAAAGTTCTCCATATGTCCTCTGTAACAAAAAGGCAGAAGGTAGCAACAAAAGAAGGGCTCTTTACAGTGGTAGTCCCCATTAATGGTATGCTCTCTTGAAAGAGACTCATCTGGTGCCTATATTAACATATTTTTGGTACCAGACAAAAACATTTATCTCCTCCTGGGCCTTTAATTAACAGATATCTTAGACATGCTGTCAGGAGATATTTTTCCATCCATTAATTTTAATGTGTTCAAGGGATGTATGTGGTTTTGATTATTATATGAAAAATTATTGTAGATCATTTGTAGTATTTCAGCTACTGTTGTGTTTTTAATTTTTATATTTAATTAATTCTGTACCAGAATTAGAGACTGTTGGGCATGAAGTGACCAACAAATGAAATAAATAATAAAATAATGCCTTTTTATTGTGAGTTGGCTTGAGACTTTTTGTATAAGGCAACAAATAATAGCAATAACATAATGACAAAGAATAGACCTTTCGGCTGTAATCTTCTATCCTGAACCTTCAGAAGTTGCATTACAACTCCCAAAATCCTCAGCCAACTTAGATAATGATCAGGATGATAGGATTTGTGGTCCAACATCTGGGGACCCAAGATTGATCATAAAGAACACTAAGCTACAGCCCATGTAGGATCCCCATGCACACCCAATGGGAAACCTAACAAGTGCCCAGGACTATTCTATTGTGAGCAGCCACATCTGTGCCATTCAGATATGAAGCTGCATAAATGCATGTCACTTATGGGCAAGCAGGGTTGCCAAGTCAGAAGCATCCCAAACCCTGAGATATCAGGGACAGGTCCTAGTGATGTCATGGGGGGCCTAGTAATGTCATGGGGCAGGGCCAGGTCATGTCATTAAGCATGATACATTAAGCATCAACCACACTGGCTTGGATACCACTCAAACAAAAAAAAATCTCTGATTGGGAATTCAGATAGAAATCTTAGCTAAATGAGGGTATTCCCATGTCCAGCTGAAGTGATGGGTCATTCCTTCTCACCTGCGTAGGGAGCAGGGCCAGTTCTAAAGGGCGGCCAGGTGGGGCACTGGCCCGACGGCCCCTGGAACTGCAGGGGACCCCTCACCCGCCCCTCCACTCCCCTTCTGCGATCTGCGCTCCCACCCCACCCCACACCCCACCTACTTGTCTGCTGTCTTTTACCATTGCCCTTAACGAAGATGGCGGTCGCGGTTTCCCTAAGGTACTGAAGCCCCTGCCGCCATCTTAGTTGATGGCACAGATGCACATGCATAGCACGCACACGTGCCATCAACAAAGATGGCGGCGAAGGCGTCATCCCCTTAGGGAAACCACGGCCGCCATCTTGGTTAAGGGCACTGGTAAAAGACAGCAGACAGGTACGTGGGGGGGGCGTGTGTGTGCGTGCATGCATGTGTGCAAGGGCCCTGGCATGCCTGGAGCCAGCCTGGTAGGTAGCCTGGGTAGAGAACATGTAATCTAGACTACTTGCTTTTAGCAAGAAGGGTTTAAGTGCCCTCACGCCAGGCCAGTCACCAGAAGGCCATTGTAGGAAGAAGGGAGCCTAGTGTTGTGGAGATGTTAGACTGCTGCACTCAGGAGTAAAAATGGATGCTCCTGAATGCTGCAATTCTAAGCACACTTATTAAGGGACTAAGCCCGACAGAACACAACAGGACTTACTTCTGAATAAATATGGTTAGGATTATACTGTTGGTAAGGCTTGACTAGGCAACCTCTCCAAAGATTCCTATATCAAAGCAGGGTTGACAACCCTCTGCCTGGAATTCCCTGCCCCTGACTTTTAACATGGCTACTCCAATCTTTTTTACAGATTTGACAGTTCACTGCAGAGAGAGGTTTGAGAAATGAGTAAATGTTAAGAAGATCTTCTACCCTTTCTGGCTTACTATGTAGGCTGCTATAAACTCACTTTGACAGCCAACCCAATTCCAGTGAGTAATAGCTGACAGAAAGAAAATACACATGGTTTGGCCTATCTTCACAGACAGTAGCTTAAGAACAACAACAATTGAAGCCACACTTCCCACATGGAACCACTGTTGTTCCTTCTATGGATGTAAGGGAGTGTGGTCAAAGGTAATGAAATGCAAATAGAAAAACAAAAGTTAGTGATGATTTCCTAAATGCAATACCATACCAACCACAATAAGATTCCTACAAGGAATCCCACAACCAGTCAGGGTTCCCAACCAAAACTAAAAAAATTCTGGCAGCCAGTCAGCCAAGGTTACTGAAACCCCATAAATAATAATAATAATAATTTAATTTTTAGGCCGCCTATCTGGCCGAAGCCACTCTAGGCGGCGTACATATTAAATTCAATAAAATACAAAATACAGTAAATACAATAAAATACAAATAATCATCAGTGACAGAATAGCAGCAATTGTAATACATAGCAGCGGGGATTGAGTATATAATTAGCCCATCCCGATAGTCTCAAAGGCCTGACCAAACAGCCAAGTTTTTAATGCTCGGCAGAAGGTATCTAGGGAAGGGGCATGTCGAAGATCGAACGGGAGGGAATTCCAGAGAGTGGGGGCCGCCACCGAAAAAGCCCTCTCTCTAGTCCCCACCAACCTAACTACTTTTGTTGGTGGGATTGAGAGAAGGCCCTGCGTGGCGGATCTTGTCGGGCGGCATAGTTGGTGACCCTGGAGGTGCTCCTTCAGATAAACCGGGCCGAAACCGTATAGGGATTTAAAGGTTAACACCAACACCGTGAATTGGGCCCAGAAAACTACTGGAAGCCAGTGTAGATTAAATAATACTGGTGTAATATGATCACGGCAACGGCTGTTTGTAAGTAAACGAGCCGCCGCATTCTGTACCAGTTGAAGTTTCCGGACCGTTTTCAAGGGTAACCCCACGTAGAGCGCATTGCAGTAGTCTAATCGAGAGGTGACCAGGGCATGTACTACCAGTGGGAGCTAATGAACAGGGAGGTAGGGTTGCAGCCTGCGTATGAGGTGTAGTTGGTACCAGGCTGCCCGGCTCACAGCCGAAATCTGAGCCTCCATGGACAGCCTGGAATCAAGAACAACCCCCAGGCTGCGGACCTGGTCCTTCAGGGGCAATTGTACCCCATTAAACCTCAGGTCAACCTTGTCTCCCACAAGCAGTACCTCGGTCTTGTCAGGATTTAGCTTCAGCCTGTTCCTTCCCATCCATCCACTCACGGATTCCAGGCACTTGGACATGGTCTCCACAGCCAACTCTGGTGAAGACTTAAACGAGAGATAGAGCTGTGTGTCATCCGCATATTGGTGACACCGCAGCCCAAATCTCCTGATGATAGATCCCAGCGGCTTCATGTAGATGTTAAATAGCATGGGAGAGAGGACAGAACCCTGTGGCACTCCACAAGTGAGGGCCCAAGGGTCTGAAACCTCATCTCCCAATGCTACCTGTTGGGCCTGTCAGAGAGAAAGGAACGGAACCACTGTAAAACAGTGCCTCCAATTCCCAGTCCTTCCAGGCGATCCATCAGGATACCGTGGTCAACGGTATCAAAAGCCGCTGAAAGATCTAGGAGAACAAGAAAGGTGAATTCTCCCCTATCTAATGCCCTCCTCATATCATCCACCAGAGCGACCAAGGCTGTTTCAGTTCCATGTCCAGTCCTGAAACCCGATTGGTATGGATCCAGATAATCCGTTTCATCCAAGTGTGCTGACAATTGGTTAGCCACCACTCGCTCAATGATCTTGCCCAAAAATGGTAAATTCGAAACAGGGCGGAAGTTGTTCAGAACTTGGGGATCCAAGGAGGACTTCTTTAAGATAGGTTTTATAATTGCCTCCTTGAGGGCCAGTGGCATCACACCCTCCACTAAGGATGCGTTTACCACCGCCCTAATCCCTTCGCCCAGTTTCTCCTTGCAATTCACAATCTCTGATGGGCATGGATCAATCAGACAAGTGGTAGGCTTCACAGATGAAAGCACCTTGTCCACTTCCTCAGAAGGGAGAGGCCGAAACCGATCCCACTGGACCGGATTGCAAATGGTCAACTCTGGTTCATTCACTGCATCCACGGCGTACGGAATCGAGCTCCTTAGGTGTTCGATTTTATCAGCAGAGTGTTTTGCCAATTTGTCACAGGAGGTCTTAGAATGTTCCAGGGGTACCTGAGCAACTGGACCGACCAGACTTCGGACCACCTGGAACAACCTCCTGGGACAACACTCTGCGGATGCAATAGAGGCAGCAAAGAAATCCTTCTTTGCCTCCTTCACTGCCACCTGGTAGGCAGCTACTGCTGCTCTGACCTGTGTCCGAGCACCTTCGGAGCGAGATTTCCACCACCGGCGTTCTAGTCGTCTCACCTCCCGCCTCAGATTGCGCAACCGTGGTGTATACCATGGCGCTATCTGAGTTCTGTTCAGGGGGAGAGGACGTTTCGGGGCAACTCGGTCCAATGCCCTGGTGATCCCCTCATTCCACTCCATCACCAGGGTTTCGACCGAGCGACCTTCAGCAGGTTCCAATTCCCCAAGCGCAGTCAGGAATCCATCAGGATCCATCAAGCGCCTGGGGCGGACCATTCTAATAGGTCCTTTGCCCCTGCGGAGGGCGTGTGGCAACGAGAAATCTATATTCACCAGATAGTGATCTGACCATGACACAGGGGTATAAGAAATAGCCCCCACTTTCAGAACACTTCCCTCCTCTCCCAGGACAAATACAAGGTCGAGAGCATGACCGGCTACGTGGGTGGGCTCAGTATTATTAAGGTGCAGTTCCCAGGAAGCCATGGTTTCCAGGAAATCCCGAGGGGCTCCAAGGAGAGTGGTCTCAGCATGCACGTTGAAGTCCCCGAGAATTAATAGCTCTGGGGACAACACTCGTACATCCGAGATCACCTTGAGCACCTCGGCCAGGGAGTCTGCTGTGTTGTGGGGCGGGCGGTACACAAGCAGAATCCCTAAACTGCCCTTCGGGCCCAACCTCCAATACATGCAATCAACAAACTTGGTCCTTGGGAGGGGAGGTCTGGTAAAAACCAAAGATTCCTGATAGATGACTGCCACTCCCCCTCCCCGCCTTCCCACCCTTGGCTGCTGGGCGTAGCGGAAAGCCGGAGGACACATGGCCTCAAGAATGGGGGCTGAGGCCTCGTCCAGCCAAGTTTCCGTAACGCACACCGGGTCTGCGCATTCATCCAAAATCATATCATGGATGACACAGACCTGGCATTACACAACAACAGTCGAAGGTCGGTAGGAATCCTGCGTCTCCCAGTTGTCTTCCGGATTTGGGCAGACCCGGAACAAGGGATGGATATTATACATCTATCTCTTGTTCCTCTAGACTGACATGGTCTGCCCCCAGCATCAACGCAGCGTCTGCCGCCCAATCTTGATATAGCTTGCCCCCCCCTCTCTGTCATAAGCCCCCCGGATCTACACATGCCCCTAACCCTGTCCGCTTAATGGACAGGCCACCCACCCTAAACAATATACAAAACGGAGGCCTACCTCTGTAATACACGCTGACAACAATCAGCTAATCCCTCAATTAATGGGAGGGTACATCCAACTGCAACAACACTACTAAAATATAAGAGTTATATTTTATATAGCACAACCTAACCCAGGGGCTGCAGTTAGTGCAGACTGATGTGGCACAAATGCTGACATGAGTGAGACCCTATCAGCACATAATACCCCTGCTCTGAAATCTGTATTGGTTGCTACTAGGCCAAATTCAAGGTATGTTTTCCATGTTACATAGTATTTGTAGTACCAAGCCACATAGTACTTGTTCTGCTCTTATAAGAAATTGATCCTGTAGTGTGGCACCACCAATGCTTTAGAATTCCCTGCCTATTCACATTAGGCAGGTGCTTTCACTGTACTGTTTTTGGACCTGTTAAAAACATTTTTGTTTAGACAAGCATACCCAGGCATGAATAAGCTATTATGCTTTTTATCTGTTTTTAACTCATTGTTGGTTTCATGATTTTGAATGTTTTTAAAAATCTGTCTTTAACTGTTTTTGCCAAATAAAATAAAATAAAATAAAATACACAAATAAATTTCAGAGACACTGTGGCCCTTGGGTCTCTTTCCACTTTTAAGAACAAAGGAATCTGCCTTATACAAGCCATTTGGTACCACCTAGCTCAGTACTGATTGCACAGATTAGCATTCCAGGCAATAGTCTTTTCCAGAGATTGGATTTTGGACCTTTGCATGCAAAGCATGTGCCTTACCAGTGAGCTGTAGCCCTTCCCCTTTTTAAAAAAGTATATTTTACAACTGTTCTCTTCAATTCACTCATGAATGCACAGCTTACTAGGGCAGATCCACACCATTCATTTAAAGCACTTTCAACAAACATTTGAAGCACATGAATCTCACCACAGAATCATGGGAACTGTAGTTTGTTAAGGGTGTTGAGAACTATAACTGTGAGAGGGCTCTTCCCAGGACTCTTTGGGTGAAGTCATGAGCTTTAAGTGTCGTGAGTTGGATGTGCTTTAAATGTATTGTGTGAGTCTACTTAATAAACTTTGCCTGCATGTAGATCATTTTAATTTTTTTTTATAAAATGGAAATCAGCTACAAAGTTTACTGGGTGACCATGGGTTACTCACCATCTCTCAGCCTAATCTGCCCCTCAGAGTGAAAACAACAGAGATGAACCATGACCACCCAAGGAAGAAGGGCACACTTAAAACACAAAGGAAATAATAATGTACAACTACAGTATGAAATCAAATACTTATCAGGACAAAGTATGAAGAAATGTTTATATAAGCATGACTGTCAAAAATGTTTATTATTTACACAACTTGTAAAGATATCTAAAGTGCAATCCTATGCATGTTTACTCAGAAGCAAGTCCCAATGTATTCAGTGGGCTTACTCAAACAGGGAAGTGTGCACAGGACTGCATCCTCAAGTGATAAGGAACTTCAGTCACCCAACCCTAAATTCAGAATCATGCCACTTTCAGCTGCTTGCAACTGTTTTATACATGTTTTATGCTTATTGAATTTTAAATGGATTGATTTCTTATTGTATGCTGCCCTAGTTTCCAATCGGCAAACCTACCTCACAGGGTTGTTGGAAAGAATTGATATACACACACTGGAGATGTAAAAATACATACACCCCATATAATAGTTTATTGTCAAAACCAGTTGGTCATTGCAGAACATTTTTTTAAAAAATAAAATAAAATCAGTATTAGTTTCCTACCAAATAAAATCAATGACACTGAGGTAAGCCCTGCCTTGTTGTTGTTGTTGTTATGTGCCTTCAAATCAATTACGACTTATGGCGACCCTATGAATCAGTGACCTCCAACAGCATCTGTCATGAACCACCTGGTTCAGATCTTGTAACTTCAGGTCTGTGGCTTCCTTTATGGAATCAATCCATCTCTTGTTTGGCATTCCTCTTTTTCTACTCCCTTCTGTTTTTCCCAGCATTACTGTCTTTTCTAGTGAATCAGGTCTTCTCATTATGAGTCCAAAGTATGATAACCTCAGTTTCATCATTTTAGCTTCTAGTGACAGTTCTGGTTTAATTTGTTCTAATACCCAATTATTTGTCTTTTTCGCAGTCCATGGTATGCGCAAAGCTCTCCTCCAGCACCACATAATAGGATTGGAGAGAGACAGAAAGTTTAACAACACAAACACAATCCTTTGCTATGTTAACTCAAAAATCCCACTGATTTACAGCACAATTCTAGCCAGTTTACTCAAAAGTGAGTCCTACTGAATTCAATGTGATTTACTCCTGGTATGTGGGATTAGCATTGCAGTTTTATTCCCAGAAAAGTGCATATACAATTAAAGCATCATATTGGGAAGGTTTTCAAAACAGGCTCTGAATTAGACAAATAAACTGCCCACTTCAAGAGCCCTGGAAAATTTAATCTTGTTTGACTCCTCATAATTAGAAAAGGATAACACATTGCAATGTCATAAACTGCATGTACATTTTTTTTAAAGTATGTTCAAAAATTATTTGAAAGATAAGATTATAATATGCTATTTTTGCAAGTAAATTAAAAAATCCTGCATGTACCCTTTTATTATAATAACTGAAATTGTTTACAGTAAACAATTGCCTACCAAATGCAATCACAATTGCTGTGATTTTTTGTTCTACATCTGCACACAGAAAGGGACTTTTGCTACTGCTGAAAACTATAAACTTAGTCAATTTATGAGACTTTCAGAGAAGCAGGAAAAGTCAACAGTTTTCTGGACTTGCAATAGGCTCTAGCTATTTCCTAGAGGTCAACAAATCCCTTGTCAATCGTAAGCCTGACTTTACTTATTGGCTACAAACCTGGTTAGAGCAGCAAGCTATGAGCTCATTTAACAAAAGTTGCAGAGGGGCAGCAGCTGATGCTTTGGTATATATCTCTTGAATCAGACCAACTAGAAACTTAACTTTTTTTAAAAAAAATGAAAGCTGAGAGTCTGGGTATAGGGGTGACTCACCTGGAGACCCAGAGAGCACCCCAAAAATCCAGAGTCTAGAGGTGAAAACGGGAGACCTGGCAACCCTATGGGCAAGTATGCACACAGTGGAGATGCCATTCATTCAATGTTTCAATGGCATGAAACACTCTCCCCTCCCCCTGCACATATAAATGAATGCACTACATTTTATTTATTTATTTATTATCATTATTTTTACCCCACCCTTTTTCCAAAACTGGAACTCACGGCGGCTTCCAGATAAAAGAACACATATAATTAAAAACACACAAAAGTCTAGATTAAAATAGAATCAAACTATTTACAGTATTAACACCATCCATACATACAGTTAAAATAATTCAAACTCAGTTTAAAATAATACAATTAGACAAAGCAATGCGGCACCCTTCAAGCCCTGTCCTTAACAGCCTTTAGTTCCAATTTTCTAGACAGAGGATCACTCCTGTTAGAAATCCCCATGTAAAGTTTCCTTGTACAATACATATAATTTCCTCATCTCCAAACTATATCTTCAATTAGAGCTGAGCCAAAACAGGCCTCTCCCCAAAATCAGTGGGGGTGGCAGCTCCAAAGGACATTAAAATCTTCACTGAGGAAAGGAGAAGGGAATGTACTGGCCCACTGCTGAGGCAACTAGACTGACACTATGTGTTTTCACACTTTTCTGAAGGTTATATCAGAAAAACACTGAACCACAACAGTGAGGTTCAGCAAGACATCTGCCCAGTTGACCTGACAAAGGTCAAGGTATTCTAACAATGTAAAGGCCTTTCCTTGCCCTTAGTGATGTTGCCACTTAGCCAGTTCTGACTGGCTACACTGCACCTTGATACCATAGAGGAAGGTGTGCATAATATTTAGGGATGGGGGAGAAATTTGATGCAGGTCTCATTTCAAGCTGAATCTATCAAATTTGCGCTTTCCGAAACAATATGAGAACTGAAACTCAGCCATCCTTTGAAAATTACTCGAATTCTGCAATGCAGTTCATCAAACAATGTTTACAAAAATGCATGTGTTGGGGAAAGTGTGCATAAAAATGAATATATGTTTGAAAATAACATACCAAAATGCATCGTATGATGAGAAATTGCTTGCAAAAATGTGTACATTTGGTGAAACTCTACAAAAATGTGTTAAGAGAAATTTACACTAAAATGCTGAAGATTTTTCATGATTTTTTTTAAAATGCAAATTGTTGCAGAAATGTGGAGAACTGAATTTAAGACTGGAAAAACCAGAAACGGAGAGAACTGAAATTGACAGATCCTTCCCTGCCTGCAAATGTTTTGGACTACAACTCCTGTCATCCTTGATCATTGGTCATCCTGGTTGGAGCTGATGGGAGTTGGAGTCCAAAATGTCTGCACGACACTACTTGGGGAAGGCTGCACCACTGCACTCACATTATGCAAGGTTCTTCAACAGTATCATGTGAAACAAAAACTTACATTCTATGTATTAGTGTGTTATCTGTGGTTATTTTCTGCCTTAATAGAGCATTTACTTCCTATCGTGGTTGCCATGAAATTCCTTTCGCTGTTTGTATTGCTGTTTTTGTGGGAGTTTGAAATGTTGAAATGTCCTTCACAGAGGCCATAAAAGTCATCTGGTTCATCATTAATATTTTATTTTTATAGATTTCAATTGCTTATGCACTGGTGTAACTCAGAGCAAATAGCTTATGAAGTAAATACCCTACTGCATAATTGGTGCATTGTCTGATAATTTATGACTACATATAAATCCAGAATATGTTTTCACTCATCATTTGCCTTTGTTCCTAGGGAACACACGTCTCTTACAATTAAGTAACTCTCAGGTGTTTGTTCAAGGTAAATTGATGGTTGGTGAACCATCAGGATATCTGATTGCTTACTGAATATTTTGTTTTTACAGTATGTTTCAAATTCTTCTGTGTTATACTTCAAATTCCTCATTTTGCTTATGGGTTGCTGAAAGGACATCAAAGCAAGGAAGTTAGGTTTGATAAGAATTGCTCCCACTGGTTGAGCTGTTGAATATGTTTTGGAAAAACATTAGAAACCTCTTGAAACAGTCCACAGAAAGTTTGAAAACTGTATTTTCCAGATATCCCTTGAAAGGTGAGGTTGCACTCAAGCAAAATGAAGTACCAAGTGTTGTCAGTAAATGCACAAGGCTTAATATCTAGAAAGGGTAGAATCATTAATACAACCTAGCCTCCCATTCCCCAAGGCTGGGCATGCACAAAGAGGTCGAGCAGTGCTAGGTCTCGAGCAGACTATAAAATCCATTCAGTCGTCTGTGAAACACTTCATCATTTTGACAGCGTAAATGTCCTACAGTAAATTCATATTATCAGCATGGGGCAGTCCTGGTTTCATTCCAAAAATGTTTTCATTCCTGACTCCTCCAACCCCCTGTAGTGTTGCAGCTCAGCTGTCACCTGGGGCAGAATTCAGCACCACCCTAATAAGGTCACCCAGTCATTTTCATGGCTGAGTAGGGATTTGAGCTCTGGTCTGTCAGACCTTAGATAACATCCTAAACACACCACACTTCCTGTCAAAGATTATCATGTCAGCATTACGTTAGACAGATGTGCCAGTTCAATTACTATTACTACCACCACCACCACTAGTACTACTACATAATACACCAAGTGTTGTGACTCAGTTCTCGGCAGTTTAACCATGTCCAAGTGCAAGTCAGGTCATTTTGTAGAGAAATTTACAAAGACTGAATTCTTCAAGCATTCCTGGGTAACTAGTTAGCGATACTTTTCATCCTTCTAACAGCCGTATGTCTCACAATGTAATCTGCCTTTTGGCACTGAATTACTGACTGCATCTGTTGCTCCCTTGAAACATGCAGCTAACTGTGATGGGCAAGCTCAGAGTTTCCTGTCTTTTCCCAGTGACTGCTTGTGCCACGAAGTAGAGTGCCTGTACATTATGAACAATGCAGGAGACACTGTTTCTTTCTCCTTGTGCTGAGCATTACGCACAAAATGAGTCCTGCCTGTCTGCCTGCTGCTTGACTGCTAATGTTCCTTCCACAGCACCTTGAAAGGACTCTTGTTATGCAGTCAACCTCCACACACACACACCTCACATATCAGTGATTATATATTTTCTTGGTCCAAAGCCAAGAGCGGTCACAGCCAAGAAAAAAGTTGGTCATGGTTACCCTTTAGTCTCCAAACTCTTGATGGTTAAAGGTAGCAAAAGAGATAGTGGATTGTTCAATGCATGCATCTCCCATGTGGGTATCTAAATCAATGGCTGTGAATAAAGGCTATGGAATTATCCTGCATTTAATGGATGAGAAGTACAGTCAAATTTTGGAGCCTATTGAAAGGTGGGATATAAATATTTCAGGTTAATAAAGAATAAACCAGTGTCTGGGTATGTGTATATGTGGCATTAAAATTAAAATTTGTGGCACTCTCAGAAGTGGGTTTCTTGCCAAAAGGCTACAGGTTTGAAACGTTCTCCCTCTTAATTTCCGATGCCTCTTAATTTCAAAGTAGGGAGTCAAGATGCAGCCATGCATGTGTGGAAAATGGGAAATCATAATGTTAATGTTTATTTATACCCCACCTTTCGGCCGCAATGTGATTTTCCAAGATTGTGGTCCTATTAATATTCAGAATTATTTATGGGCCAGGCGTGGGTGACCTTTTTTTCAGCCATATGGCTGCATTTCCTTGTGGGCAGTCTTCCAGGGGTATGCCACTGGCAGACCAGGCCAGAGCCAAAAGTGGCAGGGACAATGTATTTGATTCTTACCTTGGTACAGAAGACTACATTCCAACCACACACATATATGCATGTATTCACCTCTCAATCCAAGCAAGCAGGTGGCATCACGTTTATGGGTTCATTTCAGCCAGGGGAAAGTGTGGAGCAGGGGCAGTGAGGTGTGTGGCCTGCAGGGGAGTCCCACGGGCTGGATAGAGAGGCTTGGAAGAAAGGATTTGACCCAGAGGCTGAAAGTTTCCCATCCCCTGTACTAGGCAACAAGGACATCTATGTTCTCCTGTAGCCAGTCCATATTTTATCAGGTGTATGCATTTGTCTATAACAGGGGTTCTTAACCTGTGGATGAACCTCAGGGGGTCTGAGAACTGGGTGCAAAAATTTAATTTCCAATGTAATAAAATAAATTGTATCCAAAATGCAACACGAGATAGTGCTGGAAGATGAGATCCCCAGGTCAGAAGGCACTCACCGAGCTACTGGGGAAGAACAGAGGACAAGTATGAGTAGCGCTGTGACTAATGAAGTAGCTGGGTCAATGCCGAAAGGAAGCCCAGAGGCTGATGCGCGCAGATGAGAAAGGTCAGTCCGGAGTTGTATGACGCACACAATAGGAACATGGAATGTGAGAAGCATGAACCAGGAAAAGCTAGAAATTGTCAAGCAAGAAATGAAATATATCAACATTACAATACTTGGCGTGAGTGAATTAAAATAGACAGGAATGGGCCATTTTCAATCAGGCAACTACAAAATACTTTATGCAGGAAATGAGAAATCAAGAAGAAACGGGGTTGCTTTAATAGTGAGAAGTGATGTAGCAAAAGCAATTAGGAGCTACGACACAAGGTCTGAGCCAGTTATATCAATGAGATTAAACGGGAAACCTATTAACATAACCATCATCCAAGTTTACGCTCCAACATCAAACGCAGAAGAAGAGGAATTGGAGAGATTTTACGCAGAGGTACATGAGGAAATTGATCACACACCAAAATAAGATATGATGATAATCATGGGGGGCTGGAATGCAAAAATAGGGAACAGAGAAGAACTAGGAATTGTGGGAAATGGGGCCTAGGAGACAGAAATGAAGCAGGAGAAAGACTTATTGAATTCTGTGAAGCCAATAATTTGTTTCTTGCAAACACATTTTTTGAGCAACTGAAAAGAATGTACACGTGGACATCACCAGATGGTCAATATAGGAATCAAATTGATTATATAATTGGCAACAGAAGATGGAGAAGTTCCATACTTCCTGCAAAAACAAGACCAGAAGCAGACTGCGGTACAGATCATGAACTGGTCGTATCAAAAATCAGAGTAAAGCTAAAGAAGACCAACAAAGCAATCATAATGCCAAAATATAATTTAAATAACATCCCAGAAGAATATAGAGATCAAGTAAGGTACAGGTATGAGGCTTTAAACTTAGTAGACAGAGAACCAGAAGAACTATGGATTGAAATCATAGACATGATCAGGGAAGAATGCCAAAGGACAATACCTCTAGTGAAAAAGAGAGAAAGACCTCAATGGATGACTGAAGAAACTCTTAAAATGGTTAAAGAGAGGAAAGTAAAAGCAAAAGGAGATAGAAACACAGTCAGAACCCTAAATGCAACTATACAACGACTAGCACGTAGGGACAAAGAAAACTATTACAATAGTTATTGTATAGAAATAGAAGAGGACAACAAAAAGGGAAGAACAAGAGCCCTATTCCAAAGGATTAGAGAAATGAAAGGGAAATTTAAACCACGAGTAGGGATGGTGAATAATCAACAGGGGAACACACTGACTGACCGAGATGAAATGAAAGGAAGATGGAAGCAATACACTAAAGAACTCTATAAAAGAGATGCCAGGATGACAGATTCATTCACGGAGGAACCGTATGATGAAGAACCACACATTTTAGAATGTGAGGTAAAAGCTGCTCTTAAAATACTTGCAAGAAACAAATCACCAGGGACAGCATACCAATAGAGTTGCTACAAGCTACTAAGACGGAATCTGTCCAAATTTTGACAAAAAATTGACAAGAAATAGGGAAAACTAAACAGTGGCCCACAGACTGGAAGCGTTCCATATACATCCCAATTGCAAAGAAAGGGGATCCCAGGGAATGCAGTAATTATCAAACAATTGCCTTAATATCCCATGCACGTAATGCTCAACATTCTACAACAAAGCCTCATACCATATATGGAGCAAGAAATGCCAGACGTCCAAGCTGGATTTACAAAGGGAAGAGGCACCAAAGATCATATCGCAAACATACGTTTGATAATGGAACAGACCAAGGAATTTCAGAAGAAAATCACCCTGTGATTTATAGATTACAGCAAAGCCTTTGACTGCGTAGATCATGAAAAACTATGGAATGCTTTAAAAGAAATGGGGGTGCCCCAGCATCTGATTGTCCTGATGCGCAACCTATACTCTGCACAAGAGGCTACTGTAGGACAGAATATGGAGAAACCGATTGGTTCTCAGTCACAGAGGGTGTAAGACAGAGGTGTATTTTATCACCCTATTTGTTTAATCTGTATGCAGAACATATCATACGGAAAGCAGGATTGGACCAAGATGAAGGGGGTGTGAAAATTGGAGGGAGAAATATCAATAATTTAAGATATGCAGAGGATACCATACTATTAGCAGAAACCAGTAATGATTTGAAATGAATGCTGATGAAAGTTCAAGAGGAAAGCACAAAAGCGGGACTACAGCTGAACGTCAAAAAGACTAAAGTAATAACAAAAGATTAATGTAACTTTAAAGTTGGCAATGAGGACATTGAACTTGTCAAGGACTATCAATACCTCGGCACAGTCATTAACCAAAATGGAGACAATAGTCAAGAAATCAGAAGAAGCCTAGGACTGGTGAGGGCAGCTATGAGAGAACTAGAAAAGGTCCTCAAATGCAAAGATGTATCACTGAACACAAAGTTCAGGATCATTCAGACTATGGTATTCCCGGTCTGTGTGTGTGGATGAGAAAGTTGGACAATGAAAAAAGCGGGTAAGAGAAAAATTAACTTCTTTGAAATGTGGTGTTGGAGGAGAGCTTTGCGCATACCATGGTCTGCGGAAAAGACCAATAATTGGGTGTTAGAATAAATTAAACCAGAACTGTCACTAGAAGCTAAAATGATAAAACTGAGGCTATCATACTTTGGACACATAACGACAAGACCTGATTCACTAGAAAAGACAATAATGCTGAGAAAAACAAAAGGGAGTAGAAAAAGAGGAAGGCTAAACAAGAGATGGATTGATTCCATAAAGGAAGCCACAGACCTGAAGTTACAACATCTGAACAGGGTGGTTCATGACAGATGCTCTTGGAGGTCACCGATTCATAGGGTCGCCATAATCGGCTTGAAGGCACATAACAACAACAACAAGTTAGTTATTGGGGTCCATAGCTTTCACCAGATTTTCAAAGTGGTCCATGACCCAAAAAAGATTTAAAATTACTGGTCTATGGGGATGGGGGTAGGTTTGTTTACATAGGTGCATATTACTGGATCTCTGTAGGTGTCTTTGTTCATAAGCACAGGGAAGATAGCATTTTGGGGGAACTTTGCTCTGACTTACATAGGAAGAAAATGTGTTTCTTTTGAATGTTTAGAATGACATTCATAATACATGAGTATAATAATTCCCAGTACAATGAAGATTAATTGAGATAATAAATTTCATAAGAGGGATTGCTTTGTCCGAATAGCAAAGAAAACTTAATGTGTGATAACACTCAGTATGTTCTGATGCAAATTGTTCATTGCAGAGTTGGACGTGAGAAGATAAATGTAGGGCTGCACCGAAGGTTCACAAAGCAAGCATTTCAATGCAAGATTGGGGGGGGGGGAATCTCACTGGAAAAAAACTGTTTTGTTTGTTTGTTTTTGTTTTATTGCTGATCCTTTCGGCTGTTTCAATGCCATTTGTTTTTAAATTGCTCTTTTTCTTTGATTGTGTATTCCTGTGTTGTCAGGGATTCACATATACACTATACACTGACTGGCAGTTCCTTTCCTGGGGGGAAAGGAGAGTAATTCACGCTCAGGCCTCGATTAGCAGGCCTCGATTAGAGTTTGCTAGGAAGAAGGGTTAATTTATTTATTTTATTTATTTATTGCATTTGTATACCGCCCCATAGCCAAAGCTCTCTGGGCGGTTTACAACAATTAAAAACATTAAAAACAAATATACAAATTTAAAAACACATTTTTAAAAAGCAAGCAATCGGCTGTGGGCCAGAGCACCAGAGAAGGCTCAGAAGTAAAGTCCACATCCACTGAAAACATTAAGGTTACAATTCTAAACACACTAACTAGGGACTAAGCCACACTGAATACAGGGGAACCAATTCATGTAGGATTTTGCTTTAAGGATACAGTTAGAATCAGAAAGGTCATTGTGCGTTGGGAAAGTTCAAAACATACCTAATGGCAACAATTACACATTCTGAGGTGTTATTATTTGCCACCAGCTACTATCCAGCTATCCTTTGGCCTATTTTCATAAATACAAACTTCAGAAAATTGAACAGATTAGCTCAAGTTTGGCCTTGGGAAAGCTCAATTCTAGCTGATAGGACAAACCTCCTTCTCCACACACCCCATCACCTCCCCTGGAGTAAACCGTGTGCAATTTCCTTGACCAAACATGTGGGTGCTTGCAGGAGGGGGGGGAGAGAAGCACAGTGGTTGAAAGCCTGATGATGAACAATTTGAGGGTCTAAAGCATGGAGAAGAATGTGGACCAATAAAGTATGCTGCTCAAAAGGAGGGCCTACAAATGATATCTCTCATCTTCTCCTCACATATTCACTATTTAGAGGTCAGAGGTTAAGCCACTCAGGAAACTGTAGCTCTGTGAGGGAAACTGGGGTCTCCTAACAAATCTCAGCATCCTTAAGCTACAGCTCCCAGGATTTTGTTAAAGTATATAAGAATGCTTTAAAGGTAAGGTGCCAACAGGGCCTTTAAGAGGGCATGGAGCAGGCCCAGTGAGGGATGTGGCCTGCAGAGAATGTTGAGGACTGAAGAGAGAAGCTTGGAGGGGGCACTTTTGGTCCCTGGCCCTGAAGTTCCTTGCTGTCTTATAGGAACGGAAAAGCAGCCTTCTTTACTTGGTTCAGAAACATTAAAAGATGAAGAGAGTACATCCGATAGCATGGAATGGTGATGGTTATAAATTGTAGTGGTCACTCTAGGCAGAAGGTAGGGTAAGTAAAACCACATGGACCAAAGATACCTAGGATAGTAACACTCAAATTGTGGTGACAGCTGTTTTGTGTGTGTGGTTTCTGTGTGTGTACACATGTATATACTCAAACAGAAATTACTACACAGGCTGCACCAAAACAGCTCACACTAGCCATAATTTGATGATAGAATTTTAATTTTTAAAAAAGCTAATTTTATATATTTTTCTCATCCTTGTTTTATATCCTGGTTAACTTTGTTTTGCATAAAGCACACAAGAAATGGGAAACTATGATTTGTTACAAACTGCTGGGAGAAACCTCAAATTTTGTCTCCTTGTATGTGAAACAAAGGGGAGTCCATATTTCAAGGCCTCGTGTACTGCATTCTTCTAGCTTGTTGTTTTATCTGAATGTAGCCTTTTTATTCCTACTGCTCTTGGCCTATTCAGAAATGAGGAGATTGGAAGCAAAAGCCCAGTGGTCACACACCCAGTGGAGACTGGCGCCTCTGATTTCACTGGGACAGTATGTTCAGCACTTTGGACAGCTCCTTGAAAGTTCAAACTACAGCTCAGAGTGGATTCACTGTCCCACTGACATCAGAACCACCAGTCTCCACTGTGATGCCCCCCTCAAGAGGCACAGAGTTCGCCTTTGTTCACATGAAAGCAGACTTGGAAATATGACTCAACAGTCACCATTTTATTCTTGTTCAGAATCTTTGCAGCCAGCTCTGACATTCATTAGGTATTCACAGTTTTCATTCGCTCAGATGTTTTTATCATTCATCATAACTTGACTACAATTCCCTAAGGAGACTACTAACACAGTTGTCAGAGACCAAAATACTTTAGAGAAAATGAAAACCTCTTGTGCCACCAAGTTTTATTTTAATATACACATCTGTTTCTTGCTAGAATAGCAACGTGCATATTGTGCACAATTTCATGTCTAAAAGAAAGGGGGTGCATGATGGGCAAGTTATCTTAAAGTAACACAACCCTTAGACCCAGTCTGCAAAAACAGCAGATCACATAATAAAACTCTTCCTGAACTTCACCACTTCTATTGCAGGAGGGAGACAGCAAGAATAAATAGTTTCCCTACAAAAAATAAAAGACACAAAACTTTAACACACACATGCCCAGTTCAGGCCATTACCTATGCCTAGGCATTTATTAGTTGCTCAGAAGTGAGCCTCATTCATGCACTCTCCCGTCTCTTTTCCTTTTTGGTGCACAAATTGAGAAAAGTTAAAGTAGAACAAACCACATCTCTTGTCTCATGTCTAAATTCAGGCGTTCTAATAAATTTAAAAGAAATCCAGATGTAACTATAATTACAGATCTTGATTTCTTAACCAGCTTTTTTGGGGGGGAGGGGGAAACCATGGATCACCAAGTTCAGATGTAACACAGAACTGTGGTTGTTCTTGGAGTGAAAGTGGATGCTTTCCGTTTTCTTGTTGTGGAGAAGGGGGAACGTGCATAGGTTAGTCTCGCCATGTCTTATTCTCAATCATAAAGGATCATGTTCTGGCACAGTTATGGCCTTAACATATGTTGCTGGACAGTATCTCCTGACCGCTGGCCATGATGACTGATAGGAATTAGAATTCACATCTGGAGAGCCACAGTTTTCTCATGCCTGGTTTAGGTGATGCTCTGAAATAGGATGCAGGAAACTGGCATGTTAGGGAAAAGATACTGGGGTGTGCAAATCACTTGGATGAATCCCAAATGAAGAACTGAAACATGACTGCTTGAGACAGATTGAGGCTTGACCAAGCTGAAGCAGGATCTCCTTTCAAAGTGCCCTGAACCAAACTGGGGATCTCTGAAGTGCTTTAACATTGTATATGCTTAATCCCTCCCCCCACACACACTGCAGACAATGTCTTCACAAATTGATGCTGCTGCTGCTGCTGCTGATGATGATAATGATGATGATGATAATGATGATGATAACGACCACCCACCTTTCACCAGTAGGTGCCAGGGGAGGTCACAATAATATAAAATACATTATTAAAAACAGTTTAAAGCAAATTGCATTCACAACTAGAGAGGGTCCAACATATATACATATCTTAAGTGTCAATAACCAGGGTGAAGCTTGCCATGTAAGGAAAACACCAGTGTGGGAAGAGATTGCAGAGAGAGCTCTTTTGTGGCTGACAGGTCTAGCTTCTAACCAGAGGGAATGATTTTACCAGGATTGTTGAAAACCACAGGGAGGGAAGCAAATCCTTTTTAGTCCCCCCCCCCAATATTAAAGGTACTTAGCAACCACACCATTCATTTTTCTGTAATTTGGCAGATTTTGTACCTAGGTGTACCTCTCTAATTTATTCTATTTTCATACAAATTGCCAATAAAGCAATAGACGAGATTAACTGAATCCTTTTTTAACTACTCAAACCTGTAAAGGCTGCTTTCATGGAAAAACTGCTGCAGCTATCCTTCTGAAATTTGACAGTATTCATTCTCTAAGAGCGGTCCACCATGCCTGCAAACTTCATAAATGTAAATGTACTGCCTTCAAGTCGATTCCTACTCATGGCGACCCTATGAATAGGGTTTTCATGGGGCTGAGAGGAAGTGACTGGCCCAAGGTCACCCAGTGAGCTTCATGGCTATGTGGGGATTTGAACCGTGGTCTCCCAGGTCGTAGTCCAGCACCTTAACCACTACACCACACTGGCTCTCACACAAATTTCATATAATTACATAAAAAATTGAAGGTTATAAACATTTAATTTTCTATAAACCAAACACAACAAAATAAAACTTTAAAAAGTGCCCAGCACAGGATCTATTTATCTATAATTTTGAAGTCTTGGATGCCTGCCAATTTCATCCACTTCAGTCTGAGTCTTGATCTTTTCCAAAGTGGGGCCCAAACCTAATCTTATGGTCAGTGTTCCACTTCACATGGTACATTGCAAGACCAAGTTTACTACATGTTCTATTTTTGTAGGTTAGGAATAGGATTAGGGAAGGTCCATATTCTGGCAAAATTGGGGGTTCTCCTAGAACCATCTCTGTCACTTGAGGCTCAGGTAGCCTCGGTGGCACAGAGTGCCTTATTTATTTATTTATTGCACTTGTATACCGCCCCATAGCCAAAACTCTCTGGGCAGTTTACAGCAATCAAAAACATTAAAACAAATATACAATTTAAAACACATATTTTAAAAACAATTTAAAACACAATTTTAAAATTAAAACAAAATAAAAACAATATAAAACACATGCTAAAATGCCTGGGAGAAGAGGAAAGTCTTGACCTGGTGCCGAAAAGATAACAGTGTTGGTGCCAGGCGCACCTCATCAGAGAGATCATTCCATAATTTGGGGGCCACCACTGAGAAGGCCCTCTCCCTTCTTGCCACCCTCCAAGCTTCCCTTGGAGTAGGCACCCGGAGGAGGGCCTTTGATCTTGAACTTAGTGTAAGGGGAGTTCGTATCGGGAGAGGCGTTCCATCAGGTATTGTGGTCCCAAGCCATGTAAGGCTTTATAGGTCAAAACCAGCACCTTGAATCGAGCTCGGAAACATACAGGCAGCCAATGCAAGTGGGCCAGGATCGGTTTTATATGTTCGGATCATCTGGTCCCTGTTACCAATCTGGCCACTGCATTTTGCACAAGCTGCAGTTTCCGAACCGTCTTCAAAGGCAGCCCCACGTAGAGTGCATTGCAGTAATCTAAGTTGGAGGTTACCAGAGCATGGACAACTGAAGCCAGGTTATCCCTGTCCAGATAGGGACATAGTTGGGCCACCAACTGAAGTTGGTAGAAGACACTCCATGCCACCGAGGCTACCTGAGCCTAAAGTGACAGAGATGATTCTAGGAGAACCCCCAAGCTACCAACTTGCTCCTTCAGGGGGAGTGCAACCCCATCCAGGGCAGGTTGGACATCCACCATCTGGTCAGAAGAACCACCCACTAGCAGCATCTCAGTCTTGTCTGGATTGATCCTCAGTTTATTAGCCCTCATCCAGTCCATTGTGGCAGCCAGGCACCGGTTCAGTACATTGACAGCCTCACCTGAAGAAAATGAAAAGGAGAAATAGAGCTGTGTGTCATCAGCATACTGATGGCAACGCACTCCAAAGCATATCCACACCCAACAGTTTCATGTAGATGTTGAACAGCATGGGGGACAGAACTGACCCCTGCGGAACCCCATACTGAAGAGTCCAGGGTGCCGAGTAATGTTCTCCAAGCACCACCTTCTGGAGGCGACCTGCCAAGTAGAAGTGGAACCACCACAATGCAGTACCTCCCACTCCCAACTCAGCTAGTCTCCCCAGAAGGATACCACGGTAAACGGTATCGAAAGCCGCTGAGAGATCAAGGAGAATCAACAGAGTCACACTCCCCCTGTCTCTCTCCCAACAAAAGTCATCATACAGGGTGACCAAGGCTGTTTCCATGCCAAAACCAGGCCTGAAACCCGACTGAAATGGATCCAGATAATCGGTCTCATCCAAGAGTGTCTGGAGCTGGCCTGCAACCACTAGTTCCAGGACCTTGGCCCAGGAATGGAACATGTGCTACCGGCCTATAGTTATTAAGATTTTCTGGGTCCAGGGAGGGCCTCTTCAGGAGTGGTCTCACTACTGCCTCTTTCAGGCAGGCTTCTAACAACTTCGGTTGGTGGCCCAGCTACACCCCTATCTGGACAGGGATAACCTCGTTTCAGTTGTCCATGCTCTGGTAACCTCCAACTTAATTACTGCAATGCACTCTACATGGGGCAGCCTTTGAAGACAGTTCGGAAGCTGCAGCTTGTGCAAAATGCAGCGGCCAGATTGGTAATAGGGACCAGACGGTCCGAACATATAAAACCGATTCTGGCTCGCTTGCATTGGCTGCCTGTATGTTTCTGAGCTCGATTCAAGGTGCTGGTTTTAACCTATAAAGCCTTACACAGCTTAGGACTACAATACCTAATGGAACGCCTCTCCCAACACAAACCCACCCGTACACTACGCTCAACATCCAAGGCCCTCCTCCGGGTGCCTACTCGGAGGGAAGCTGGAAGTCTGGCAACAAGGGAGAGGGCCTTCTCAGTGGTGGTCCCCAAATTATGGAATGATCTCTCTGACAAGGTGTGCCTGGCACCAACACTGTTATCTTTTCGGCGCCAGGTCAAGACTTTCCTCTTCTCCCAGGCATTTTAGCATGTGTTTTTAAAAAGCTTCTTAAAAATGTGTTTTTAAATTTGTATATTTGTTTTTAATTGTTGTAAAATGCCCAGAGAGCTTTGGCTATGGGGCGGTATACAAATGCAATAAATAAATGCAGTAAATAAATAAGATCCAGTTCTGCCATCTCCTGATCCTGCAAAGGGGTAAGCACATACATAACTGCTGTGATTTTAGGAAGGACAGGAAAGAACTGAAAATCAAGCACAGGCTCTGAGAGATTTTTCCACCCTCTCCTCAAGCGTGGAAGGAAGTGGAGGGTCCTCCAGAATTGGTCCTCAGAGAAGGTCACAGACTACCCAGACTTTGTCATTGTTTTTTGAGCATCATCAAGGTGACAGGAATGAGCACCTGTCCTAACTACTCAGCTAAGAGCTGGGGAAGAAGACTGGTCTTTCTCTCCAAACCGGTACTGGGCCTCAGTCCAATGTAACATCTCAAACATGTTCCTGCTTTACACCCAGCAGGCAGGGGTTGTGGCAAACAAAAACAAATTTTGGCTGGCTACCAAAGGTAGCCAAAATGTGTGCATGCTCGGCTAAGACAACTCTATAGTTATACACAGTTTAGTATTCTTCTCTAGCTTATACCTTTTAAATTTTGATTTCAAATTTCACCATGTGTCTACTAGTTCTATCGTTACACAAGTGAGTAAACACTCCTTATCAACTTTTGCAAACCATTCAAGATCCTGCCATAATCCTCTCGTCTATGCAAAAACATTATAGATTTATTGATTTTACCCTTTCATAATTTTCATCAGGTTGATACTTCATGAAAGGATTAGAACAGTTCTTTCTGGTTTACAAACAAAACAGAATCCCTACCAAGTACAGATTGCTTTTCAACAAGACTCATTTTGAGGTAAAAGCAAGTATCAATATTCTCTTACACAAACAACATATTCTTTTTGAATCTTCCAAGATCTTTATTGTAGAAGACTTACACAAAGCAACAGTATTGATTACAGAAATGCACAATGACGCCAGGGATTTTTATTTTTATATATATATAAGTTGTACACACAAAGTATTCTGCCAGTAACAAAATTCCTGTTAACACAAACCCCTGAAGAGCAGCCGTTTGAAAGTGAATGGAATAAAATTTAATGTACCCTAGGTTTTAAAATATTGCTCTTATAGTAGCCTCCTTGGGATGTGACATTGTAACAAAAGGTGTCCATTTCAGACCTGTATATTCTAACCATTTTACAACCATGTTTTTGCAGCATGATGTCCTAAACTATAATTCGACACTATATCATTACAGAAGATGTCATGAACTGTAGCAATATTGTATTTCATTGTAGAATATGATGTCACGTTAGTGGGTGAATAACTTCTCCAGCCAATTCACTCTGTCACCCTCCCACCCCACTCACTAATGTAGTAAAGAATTATGCTCCATTAATGCTTTTGTGGATGACTGCACAGGAGCTCTTCTTTCTATATATATATTCTTTATTTGCAGTCTAAGACCCAAACAGCTCTTCTTTCTAAAGTCTAGTGCCACTGTAAACGTTTTAGTATTTATTAATTTCTCAGCCAGCCATTTAGTTAGGTGGAAAATAGTACTTTTGACTAGGTTTAATTTTCTTAAAAGACAGATATGCAACAAGAAGCAAACTAAAGGGTAGGCAGTTGCAGACGAGAAGATGGATGGAAGAGAGGCAAATTTGAGGTTCACATTGAACCATGCAGAAATTTTCCATTTTTCTCAAGTAAGTATTATATGATAACATGCCTATGATAGGGGCAACAAAGTGCCCACAGGTATCCAGAGGACATGTTCTGAACTGACACAGCCGGACTGACTCCACAAGAACCCAGAGATATGCAAAGCAGAAAATTTTCTATGGACTCTTTACACACATTACAACACAACCTCTACAAACAAAACTTTTAACAGGAATATTGCAACACTTAAGGCATATGTAGCAGGGGTCAGCAACCCAGCACCTGTGGACACCATGGCACCCACAAAGGCAAATGCTTTCGTTTAAAAAAAAATAAAAAAATCTCTAGCCCTCCTAGAAAAAAAGGTATGAAACAAAATGTGCAGGTACCCGTCTAAGCAATTTCCCTGAAATGTGCCTACCTGGCTATTCCAGTCCGTCAGTGGTTTAGCCAATGAGTTAAGTCAATGCTGTGATTGTTAAGTGAGTTGTTTGGACACTAGCCAGTAGGGTTCCCTATGGTCCTAAAGAGATTCTGCGTTCCCCTCCCCTTTAGTGCACATCTCCTGCTCCTGTCTTATTTTCTACTAATCCTTGAAATCTATATAGTTTGGGACTTCCGGGAAGGGTGATTTCGCTTGTGCCTGCTTTTGAGACGGGCTCCCGCCTCAAAAGAAGCTTATTCAGATATAAATCAGTCAGAACATTTTTTTTTTGACTGATGAAATTTCTCCCGGGCAGGGAGAAACGTAGAGATCAACCTCAAAAGCCTGTTTTTGTTGGGAGGACTGGATTTCATTAATTTATGAGAAAAGGTCCAGCCAGCAATGCCGGACGGACTTCCGAACAAGCTCTATCTGATTAATGCGATACGTTTATCTTTTCTTCAAAGAGAAAACAGACTAACAGGCAAGCACCCTTCTTTCTATTATTTTTTTTACTTGGTTTAAATTGTTGCAGCAAAAAGAGATTTGTCAAATGAATCAGCTTTAAAGAACTTCTGGGTGAGCTATAACTCTTCTCTGTTATTCACGAAATTAACAGCTTATCTCTGTTTCTATTGCAAAAAGCTGTCCTGGAAGTGCATTCTAAAGATATAAACAGAAGAGGGATTTCTATTCCAAGGAACATTATATTGTCTGGGACTATTCTCTTTTTGGTCTATTTTATTTTGACGAATCTGCTTCTTCACGACGCCACTAACTGTTTTGATGCTGGGAACTAAATTTGTTTTGTATTCTTGAACATAGAGAGATAAGGCAGGCTGCTCTGTTTATACTGTGATGTCATCAAGCCTGGAATATTAACCCAATTGTTGCTGAAATAAGAAGTGGCTCTTCTTTATTTTTGTTTTGTTTTGTTTTGTTTTCGTGGTTTTAAAAATGGCAATCAAGAAAGTGGCTGAGAATCTGGAAGTAATTATGTTTCAGAAAATAATGGATGAGATTGAGATAACGAAACAAACCCTGCGACAGGGCAGTAAGGAGCTGAAAATTGAACTGAGCAAAATGACGCAGGAGCTTAAAGAAATAGGGGATCCTGTGAGAGAGGAGAATGAGATCAGAGATGAGAAAAGAAAAAATAAAGGGAAGATACAAGCCCTGGAGATTGGAACAAATGTGGAATTGGAAAAAGATCTGGAGTTTATGGATATTAGAAATATCCTCACGTTTGGATTACTGTAATGCGCTTTACGTAGGGCTACCTTTGAAGACAGTTCGGAAGCTACAACTAGTGCAAAATGCGGCGGCCAGATTGCTGACAAGGACCAAGCGGTCCGAGCATATAACACCTGTTCTGGCCAGCTTGCACTGGTTGCCAATATGTTTCCGGGCTAGATTCAAAGTGTTGGTATTAACCTATAAAGCCTTATACGGTGCGGGACCACGATACCTTGCGGAACGCCTCTTCCGATATGAACCGGCCCGTGCACTACGTTCTGCTACGAAGGCCCTCCTCCGGGTTCCAACTCACAGGGAGGCCCGGAGGGTGATGACAAGATCTAGGGCCTTCTCAGTGGTGGCCCCCGAACTATGGAACAGTCTCCCTGAGGAAGTACGCCTGGCGCCGACTCTGCTTTCCTTCCGGCACCAGGTCAAAACCTTCCTATTCTCTGAAGCATTTTAAGTTACACTGATCTAATTTTAAAAATGTTTATTGTATTGTTGATTGTATTTTAATATTATTTTGTTATTCATTGTATTTTTATACTATTTTATGTTCACCGCCCAGAGAGCTATCGCTAGTCGGGCGGTATATAAATTTAATAAATAAATAAAATAGAAATAAAATCTACTGTTTGGAATTTAACGTTATCTCTGAAGAAATTAATGAAGATATTAGAGATAAAGTTATCAATGGCTTGGATAATCTTCTGGACTGGAATGATGTGATGGAGCTTGATATAGAGAAAATCTATGGAATTAACTGCAGCCATGTGACAATGGAAAAACTCTCAAGAGATGAGCCAGTGCATTTTGTAAAAAAGAAGAACAGAGATATGACTTTACAACAATATTTCAGCAACTTATTCAGAATTGATGGCAAGAAAATATTTGGGATAGAGGAAATTCCCATCAGACTCTTATTATATGACTATGGTTATGACAGCAAGATTATTATGGAATACTGATAATGGAAGATTGGACACTGAAATTACTGGACTTAACAGGACTATTGAAGATGGAAGATGGAATTAATATGGATAATGGAATAATGGCTATTGAAATTATTGGACCTAACAGATTTTGATGAGATGGATTAATCGATATGTTTATTTGGACTATGGTTATGACAATAAGATTATTATTATTATTATTAACGAGATGGATTAATCGACATGTTTATTAGGAAAAAAATTGATAGATATATTTCTTAAAGAATTGAAACCTCTCTTTGACTTTTTGTGGAAAGAATAAAGTAATGTTTATGAGATTTGATGATTAATTAAGATAACTACTGGAGGAAAGTGATTTTATAATATAATTTAAGAGACAGGATTGTTATATATTGTAGACCTATAACTGATTTGATCTGAGACAAATGGGAAGTCAACATTTTATTTTTTTGTTTAATCATTTTTGTTTCGTTTTTTGTCTTTGAATGTTTTATGATTTTGTTTTGTATGTTTTATGAAAATTTGAATAAAAATTATTGTAAAAAAAAAAAGAAATCTATATAGTTTGCCCTTCCTTTCCCCTAGCAACCAGAATGTATCTTTCCCGTAGTGAACTTCTCTGAGATCAGGTAGTCCCTAGCAGTTCCTTTTTGCAAATACCACTACACAACAAGTGTGAGTAGGTATTAAAGAATCCCCCCTCCAAAAAAAGGGAAAAGTGAAAAATTTGCAAGGAGATTTAGGCATGCTGAACACCAAGAACTCATTAAGAATTCACTCTATAGTTAACTTACAGTATAATGGTATATATGTCTATTCAAAAGTAAGTCTCTTTGTGTTTAATGGCACAAAAATGTGTATATTTTAGGGATATGCACCAACCACATGATTCAACTTGTATCTGTAGTTTTGGGAAGCAACCAAATCTGTTTCAGAGCCACTTTGTGTCTTTCCAATGTAATTTGGGACTGAACTAGAACTGTTGAAAACAAAGCTCTGTTTCACAGAAACTGATTGAGATTTGCAGTCACGGTGGATTAAGGCAATCAAACTGTAGGTAGATAATGTCCAAGGGTCTTCATCTCTCCAAAAACATTAACTATAGACAAATGATTGACAGGTTCCCCAAAATACATTTAGTTTATTGTTGGCCTGTTCTCACCAAGATCCTTAAGGAGGCAAGAGTAGATGTTGTTCCAGCAGCCTTTCCAGCCTAGCACTGGGGTTTTTATGCTGGAGCTGCTGAACCACACCCCAAGCTTCAGCTGAATCTCACCGATCACCAGCAGCCAGATCTTTACTCCCAAGGAGTCCGAGCCTGTAGTCAGGCATTCTTCTGGATGGGCCAGGTCTCCATCTGGCATTGGAGGCAACACCTCTCCCTTGAGCTCAGGGGCTGTTCAGCCTTGATGTGAGAGGCTGAACTTGCCCTGGGTGCAGATGGCCCATCCTGAACTATGTCATATGACCTAGCTCCTCACCCTCCTGGTCTTCCTCTGATGAGGACTCCCCTGACAGGGACCTGACAATGGTAAATAAGGAGCATTGGAGCAAATAGATGCATTAGCCCTAAGAGTACAATGCAGTCATGTTATGAAAGAGAAAAGCAATAAAACTTATTGCAAAGATAAATCACTCTGCCTTGATGATAACACAAAAACGCTTCCACCAGTATCATCCAACAGAAGTGATACCCATTTACAGCAATTAAATTATTTATTGGAAAAGTAAGAGAAAGCTGAAATGGAGGATTTAACCATTATTCTGGAGCTGGTTTTTTTTTTAACCCCTCATGAGATTGTACAGCTCAAGCACACTGTACAACACTCTGGAAAGAACAGAATGCCTTCAAACATATTATAGAATATATGGAGATATACTGCTTTGAAATACATGTGCACATGCACACACTTTTCTCCACAGTACCCAAGGCAACACTTTTCACTGCTAGAAAATGCTCTTCAGAGAGACAGCAGAAGAACATCGCATATAGATAGTGAAGATCCATCTGTACAGAAAGCAATGTTTTCTTCCTGCATGAAGCCATATCAGATTGAGACTGAACTTCCTTTAGGGATCACAGCCATCTTTTATCATCCTGTCTGACTTCTGCTAAGTGACTGCACATTAGCACTAACGATATCATTATTCCAAGAGGAGAGGCAATCATAAAAAGGGAAAACATGGTTTTTGATTGTTTTCTTGTGTTTACTCTTTAAATAATGAGGCTAGGACAGGATGTGTCGCAAGTTATACTGTATGAAGGATTGCTGGAATTCAAACCTCCTACTTGAAGCTACACATTTGCCACAAAAGCTGCTGTTGTAACAATCCACAGGGGCCCTTCGTTAGGAACCTAAAGTATTTTAAATTATGATATGCTATGCTTCTTCATCCAAACTGCTTCATGTGTTTTACAATAAATTTCCTTTTGCCTGTGTACCAGAATCCTGGAAACAGGTTATATTTCCATCAATAATTCTGTAGTAACCCGGTTTTTATTCTGAAAAAGCCACACCAAGTGAGTTTTCTAGCGCACCACTGTCATTAAAGGGGGGGTGTTCCAACACCCTCACAGTGCTACTTCAATGGTTACCAAACTAAACCCCCAGAACTCAGAACTATATTCTGCAAAATTCAGATTCATCGGGTTTTTTAAGGAAGACATTTTTTAAGAACTACAGAAATAACTGTTTTGGTATCTCAGCATAATTCAGCACATGGAATTTAATGTTCATATTATCCCATTAGCTACAAAAACCAGATATGCAGCCAACACCTGGGATGGAGTTCTGAGTTTGCCCCATCCCTTGAACAGCCAGCTCCAGGTGGCTTCTTGAATATGGCACCAAAGGGCAGTAGCCACTTTATTTGTGAGATATAACACCCACACACCCAGGGAGACACACATTGGAAATGAAGGGTGACTGATTGTGTTTTAGAACTGTGTGTTTGCATATGCTATCACTCTTCTAATATCAAACTCAGGTTGTGAGTGACAACAGGATTATAGCCAAAACAGTAGTCCAGAAGCCAAACTCTGTATTTTGGCTCAACCTTGAACTCTGGTATGCCAAACATGTTTTGTTGTTGTCATTGTTTTGATATCTCCTTTATGTGCAGATGTCAAATCCAGACTGTAACCTTTGGGCAATTTGAGATATTTGGCTCAAAGGACAGATCATCCTCATTTATAAAATATTAACAAAATTAAACACAGATGATTTAACAGGATTAGAAACATGTTGGGAAAAGGATTGGGTTATGACATTGATCTCATGGGAAAGCATATGGAACAAAGTGTCTATGAAATCAATTTCAAGATTCATGAATCCACTCTTAAGATAATTTTTAGGTGGCACTATACACTTGTGATTTTATCATGTATATAAACCCCAATCGGTCCAAGAATGCTGACACCTCCAAAAATAGAAATGTCATTCATTGGCAGCTTTGGGAGAGATGATGGTCACAGATTTAAAACAACAACAACAACTGCTAGCAATCCAGTTGGCACTAACTCAAGACAGAACCTTTTCAGTGGCAGCTTCCCATATGTGGAATGCCCTCCCCAGTGAGGTGCAGTGAGTCTCCTTCACTGCTGACTTTCAGAAGGAATTTGAAAACATTCCTGTTTACCCAGGCATTTGATGACTGAAGGGGACTGTTCCTGACAACCTGAAGATCACTGATGAAATAATGTCTTCAAATGTGACTATGTTTTAGAATTTTTGACTGTTTTCAGAATGCTTTTTCTTTTTTCTTGTTGTTCAACTGGTTTTGGTGATATGTTTGCTGCCCTAGGCTCCTTTAATATCAATTAAATAAACGAACAATTGCCTTTGACTACTGTATAACGGCACTTTGGGGTATTTCTGTGTTTTCTTTTTCCCCTTTTGCCTTTTCTCTCTCAGACAATGGAGATAGAACACAGCCATCATAGAATAGAATCATAGAATAGTAGAGTTGGAAGGAGCCTATAAGGTC